>NC_087258.1:10776500-11395500 GCF_037042905.1 Lytechinus pictus | reverse complement strand
TACGAATCATGGTGCGTTGGGTCGTGACCTGAAGAAAGTGCCGCGACAAATCATGCGTGCGACCTCGCTATAAGTATATAAAATAGCCCCGCACCGATCTCCTAGAGTAAATTCAGTTCGGTCAGTTTATAAAGTTTAGTCAGTTCAGTCAGGCTCTGTGACTGATTTTCACAGCCTACTTTTTCATTAAAAAAATCAGGATCAGATCACTGAAATTTTGCATAAATGGTACCATACCTTGACTCTGAATTGACCTAGGGCCTAATCCCTTTTACTTTCAGCAGCTTCAAAGTTATCCTGAGATCAAAACATTCTGTGTAACGTTACAGTGTGAGGTGCCATCAGGACGTCTGTGCCTGTGAGTGTTGGTCTCAGGTCACAGCTTGCGAAACATTCTTCAGGAACCATGAGGAACGTTGATGATCTTTTCCTCTGCACAATAAAATTAATGGTATTTAGGTCTAGTTGTTAATATGTGGCACCTTCTTGAATGACGTTACCTTCTACCTAGACGTATAGTATACAAATATATCAGGCGTTGAGAAAGTATAGTGGGAATTATTTATCCGAGGTTGGACTGGCAATTACTATTTTCCCTGAGTTTTCCATTTGCCAGTCCAACCAAGGATTAATGATTCCCCCTATGCTTTCGAAAGAATCGCCTGATATATTTGTTTTATATCCCTCTTTAAAGGAGAATGAAACTCTTGGAGCAAGTTAGCTTTTGTGAAAGCAGAAAAATCAAAGAATAAGATCAACAAAACTTTGAGTAAAATAGGACTAGCAATAAAAGAGTTATGAGCATTTGAATGTCGAGATCACTAATGCTATGGAGATCCTCCCATTGGCAATGCGACCAAGATCTGTGATGTCACACACGTACAACTCTCCCATTCGGACACTGAAAATATACCCCGAAACATCTCTTTTTGCTCATTCTAATCATATGACAAACGATTCATCAATGATATAATGTTGTGAAACCTCTATACTTGTCATCTCATAAAGAAAACACCTAACCTTGTGATAGACTCTATAAAAGTGAGAATATAAGTGAAATAAGTACTAAAGTAATGAGGGAGTTGTACGTGTGTGATATCACAGATCTTGGTCGCATTGCCGATGGGAGGATCTACATGGCACTAGTGATCTCAATATTCAAATGCTCATAACTTTCTTATTATTCATTCAATCTTCCTCAAACTTTCAACAATATGTTTCTTTGATTTTTCTCTTTAATATGGATTCAGCTAGTTTCAAGGGTTTCATTCTCCTTTAACTTGGGGACCTACATGTAGTCCTTGCTGATGTTTAACCAATCTGAGTTAGACCAAATCTAACGTTGCCGGACTTCTAGGCCTGTCGAGCTAATGTTAAGCAATTCCTGAGTAGGCTGCGTGCGGCTTCTACCCGACTGCACTTAATGAGAGGTCCACTGTGCTGCGTTGGCTGTTGATGCATTTGCACTCAAAATGTAAATAAATATGCGCAGGCTAAATATAGATTCTATGCTCTAAGAATTAGTATCGGATCTTGACTCACCTTGCTAGGTATATTCATTCCAAATTTAAGGATCCTGTATGAATGGCCGTCAGAATTATATTTTCTGCATCAATGTAATCTAGACCCAATTCCACAGTAGTAATTTGAGCGAGAGCTGGTATTTTACTTTATTTGCGATCGATTACGGGTGATCTGGGTCAAGTCAGGGAGCATAATGTGCAGTTCAACGTTGAGGGAACATATCAAGCTTGAGCATGCACAGTTCTCCCATGAAAGTATATTGAAAAATATACGGAGCTCGAAGAAAACTATAGGGGAAGGCGGGGTAAGTTGAGCATAGGGGCAAGTTGAGCCACCACCCCCAGTCCAATAATGAATGAGTTGGACATCGTTGTGGTGCCATGTATTGATGAGCCATTGCTTAACCCCTAACCCCACCACATTTTTTTCAACTTTGAAACAAAAGTAATTTTTTAGAGGGAAAAATACAAATTTCTGCCAAAAAAGTAAAAAAGGGTGTGAAATAGACAAGTGCTTTTTACACAAACACGTCTTTAAATATAAAAAAGACATAAGAACAACATTGTTAGTCCAGGTATGGATCTTCATTCTTGTCGTAGTTGTTTACATGATGGATGCATAAGAAATGTGTGGATGCGAAATTATCGCATTAAAGGGGAATCCAGCCTTGGTCATAAATGTTGTGTTTGAAAGGAGAAAAATAAACAAAACAGCATTGTGAAAGTTTGAAAGCAATCGGACAAGCAATAAGAAAGTTATGGCTGTTTTAAAATTGAGATCCCTAAGACTATGTAGATTTCAAATTGGCAACTGGGTAAGTAAATTATGACAAGGGGTAAGGACAACTTTCCCATAGGCCATGTACTTTATTATCAGTGATTTGTGGTTTTCTCCTAATTACCCATTCCCCTGGGGCAGTAATCTAAATATAGCCCAGGTAGTATATTTTTTTATGACCTCATGAAAGAAAAATATAATTTGAAGTAAAACTTTTGAAAAAAAATTTCATTTTAGCCATTTTATGTATTGGAGTACATTGAAGAGTAGTCCTTGCCTTACATCACTATGACATCACATATGCGGCCAATTTGAAGTCTCCATGGTTATAATGATTACCAATATTCACAGCTTTTGAAAATTCATAACTTTCTTATTGTTTGTCCGATATTGTTCAAACTTTCACCTATCAACTTGTCTGATTTTCCTTTTTCCTCTAAAAACAAGTTTTTGTTTGGGTTGGATTCCCCTTTAAGTTAGGACCGGGGTAAGTTGAGCAAACCAACATGGGGCAAGTTGAGCCATGGTAATTCTTATGGTAATGTAATATTTAAAAAATGTAAAAAGCCATCGATATGCAGGAAGAAAGGAGCAAATTTACATGACTGTTCTTTTACTTTTAGAGGATGTTGATATTTATAGAGAATAAGCGAGTGAAAAGACTTTGAATAAAAAATTGACATACATTTTGTACATAGTTTTTGTGGCTCAACTTACCCCAGAAGGTGGCTCAACTTACCCCACACATAGGACAAGTTGAGCCATTTGACATCTCCTTTTTCAAAGGTTACAGTGACTTTCAGTGTGGGGGTAGAAAGTTATATACAGGTGAAAAATATTTCAGAAGAATTTAATTTTAAGGCAATGTACTTATTTCTCCAAGATCATTAGTCATATCAATTCTAACATGCAAAAAGCAAAAAGTGTCACAACTTACCCCGCCTTCCCCTACAGAGCTACTTGCAGCGATGTGCTTTCCTATTGAAATTATACTTTGTCACATGATCGCGAATTGACTAATCATTTATCTAGAATACTCATGAATATTCATAAGATGGATATAATATAGTATAGTATACATGTAGACATCTTGTTTTTGTGTGCATGGTTTGCCGCATTCTGCACTTGTCGCTGGCATAGATTGTTACGAATATCGACAAGCATAATTGAAATAATAATTTCGGCTGCATTTTTTTTCTGGCTATGTCTACCTTTTGCTAAGAAATAAAACATGGGTAACATATTTTTCCATATTGTAACATAAATACGATATATTATAGACATAAAATCGTTAAATAGCCTTAAAAACGGACATACAGAAGCTTTTCGAAATGCACCCATCGGAGTAAAATCGCATGAATCACTAAAACGCTAAAGCAAAACAATATATAATAGAACCAAAACTAGACAATGGACGCTTAATGGCGAGCCGTGATTGGCTGTCAAGTAAACAAGTTAGGTTTGGTACCAGCCGTATATTGAAGCGAAGCAACTAAAATAACGCAAGGGCTCTTACGAACTCCTTCTGGCGGCACAAAATCTGGTCTGTTAGCTGGATATACGCTGCCTTGAGCATGCGCAAATGAGTGAAACTCCTTGCTCGGCTGAGCACCTTAAACCAAGATGAACAGTATGTTCAGCGTATGCTTGGTTGCTCAGCAAGTGGTTAGCAATAGCCGAACTACTACCACCGTCCGTTGCAGTTGTAGCGGTACGTTTTCTGCATTTGACAAAATTCAAATTATTTGAGAGTAATGTAGGATATGTAAGTATTGTTTTGCAGGTAATAAAATTGGCTATATACATGTACATATGTTTTGATTTGAAAGAACTATCAAAAAGAAACCACTCATTTTTTTCCATGTCCTTTTTGTGTAATGCGACTGACTGATCTCAAGGATGTTATGGCATCCACAATATACAGCCGGCAACCTTTTTCTATGTATTGCTCTAAAGCTTTATTTGTCAAGTTGGATTCATAGTATAAACTTTACAGAAAGTCACACCCTTGTAAAACTTACAGCACCAAGTAATAAAAAACATGTAAGTGTAATGATTGACATTGGAATTGCCCTTTTTTAAGCATTATTTTAACACTGTGATTCAGGGAATAATTTTCCTGGTATCACATCGCAATTTGCTCCACATTTTTGAAAGACTGCTATGCATAAAGTCTTTTGTATAGCATATTTTTACATACATGTACATGTAGGACTGTACTTAGTTGAGAGCTTTTCTCTTATGACCAAAAATGCTATTCAAGTTTGTAAGGCCAAATTATTCCCTGTGATTATTACTGTACTTCATCTTCAAGTTGTACATGTAGATCTACCATGTAATTTAAACTGAAGTACATCTACATACATTGTAAATATGGTTCTTGGAATTATTCAATTTGTTTAAGAATTTATAAAAATGTGTGTATCGGAGAGTTGAGAAGAGGTACATCTCAAGGCTCTGCTGCAATGTGATTGCAGAGCTCAAGGTTTGATACACATGCCATAGATTCAGCCGGAGTTTGTTACTACGTACGTGTTTGTATGCTGATTTTTTTGTGTGTTTGTGTGTAGTTCAAAGGAAATAGGGTAAGTAAACTGGCTTGCAATCCGAATTGCAGAAAGTTAGTGAAACTACAATGCATGCAAAAACGGAGAAAAGGTGTGCACATCTTCAAAAAAATTGGTTGCCCAAATGGGCTACTGCCTTTTGTATAGATTTCACTAACCATGGCCCGAGGTAAATTTCTGGTGACCCAGTGCTATTGCTAGCCTAATGTTGAGTCTTGACTTCTATAACTTATACAAAATAATACATGCATCTCTCCAATCAAACAACTCCATTTTAGTAGCTCATCAGCGTAGTATGCTACTCGCTATTGACGAAATATTTCATTTTAGCATGGTTTGGTTCATTTTTTTTTCTTGCATTCACTAATAACAGACAACACCTAATAGCCTTCTCATAACAAAGGTATGCATCAATACAGGAAACAGCTGTTTGAAGCTTATTATTAAAGGATGCATCATATTTTTTAAATATACTGGGCGTACCGTCTACAGTGTGTACTACATGTAGGTGAATGAGGAGCATGATGAGATTCTTTGTTGCATCCAGGAAGAGCATAATGGACATAAAAATAGGAAAGAAAAAGTCCCAAAGTATGAATATTTTTAAATTTTGTATATTTTTGTTCTCATCCCCAATTTTACTCCCCCTTTTACTTGCTCTTTATCTCCCCCACCCCCTGCTCTCTCTCTCACTCTCTCTCTCTCTCTCTCTCTCTCTCTCTCTCTTTCCCTATATGATGATTCATGTACTTCTTTTGCTTTGATTATGAAAGGCAGAAAATTATATTTTGGAAAATGTAACTTTGGTTTCATCAATTATTGCCTCAAAATACAAAATAAATAAAAAGAATGTTGTGCAAGATATGAGCCTGCTTGTAGTTTGTCTACCAATAAAATCAATAAATCGTAATCTTTATATCTGCATGTAGTGTATGGTCACGGAGTAGCTTATACTGTATGATGTAACAAATCCCACAACGTTCCATGAACAAGTATGTCTACATGTGCATAAAGAAGTAAAACAACATGTCTGATCAAAAGCTTTAGAAAAATAAAAGAAATTTATTATGAAGTTGCGCATTTTTTTATGCCTGAGTCATGTCAGAAGTTTTTTGTTGTGGAATCCGGCGGTATCCTGATAGATAAATTCATGAAAGGAGAAGTGCAAAGAAGTCACAGATTATACAATATTGATTTCATTTTTTTTTAAAGCAAACATTCATTTTAAAAATTGAGAAAAATATGAAAAGAATGGAAAAAACTTGCCTATGTTTACGTGGCCATCTTGTTCTATCATTCATCTTAAAAAAGAAACCTGGGTTATGATTGGAATACTGGATAAAACATACTTGATAATCAAGTTAAGATATTCAGAAGACGAAAATGATAAACTATTTGTTATGTAAACATTGTTTTATCGGAATACCGGAACGAAAAAAACGAAACCGGAACCCACACACATCGGACGGATTCCGGTATTCTGTCCGTTCCCACCCAGGCCTACATGTTTTTGTGTAAAAAATCTAAAAAATATCAACAGCAAGGGATAATTTCAGTCACATTTTATGACAATGCGGGGCTTATTACAATGAACCCAAGTCCAGCACCAAGACTGATCTTGGTTGCTACATTTATTGATCTTCATCCTCCTCTCAGTAGCCTTAATGTTTTCGTGCCTTTTTTTTATATTTCCAATTTTGGTAATTCCCTATGGAAAAGTGTCCTCGCCATAAAAATATCAACATTTAAGGTCTGTTATGTACATGTAGGGCTGTGCATTATCTGTTCATGTACGTACAGTGTTGGTGTACATGTGCAGTATATATGGATATGTATAACAAAGTAAATATTTTCATTTTGTAGCTTGTACCATATTTCATTTTCATTCTAAATTTTGTTTGCTAGGAGGAACTTGAACGTTTGAATTCATCGACAGACCAAATCAACTCCTTGGAACTACAGCTTGATGTAAGTCTGATTGAAATACCTATACCATAATTTCAGTTTGACAATTGCACCTTGAGCATCTGTAAAAGCAAATGTGAGTCAGTGGACAGCAGGTGTCCACCAGTTGGATTCACCGGTCAGGTGCATTGTAATGTCAGGGCATGAATTGATATTTAATTGACTGACAGGCATCAGGCCCCTCACAGTTCCCTCCCTGTTTTTATGTTAATGAAAGTTTAGAAGATCATACAACTCTAAATATGATGTAATTGTTCATTACTGTCATTATAAATATTTGATAAGCATGAATGAAGAGTTCAGATGGCTCCAAAATTATGTTTAAAATCCACTTTCGATTGAATATGTGTTATTCGTAAATGATTATTATTGATTTAGAGGCAGCAAAATTTGTTCATTTAAATTTTGAAAGCAGCAATAAGGCCACTTTTTTTCTCATAATTTCCTCAAGATAAGAAAACTGCATGAAATATTGGAACTAAAAACAGTTTCCTAGCTATGCATGAATTAATGAATTACATGTAGATTAAAGAAATCTGTTCGATCGTAACTTTTACGTTACCTAGTAGAAATTTGACTTGGAATACAAAAATAGTGCATCTTTTTTTTTCAATTAGTACTTACAATTCAAAGTATATAAGAATTAGTAGCAACAGCAGCATCACCAGATATTTTTTTGGTGCTCATTTTATATATTTTTTTCATCCATTTTGCTTCTACAGGAAGTACGAGCGACATTTCGGCAGGCTCTCACAGAGTCAACACAAAGTCTCAATGCGATCTCTAAGAAAATTGGAAGTGCGATAGAAAAGGCACGGCCTTATTATGAAGCCAGACAGAAGGCTAAAGAGGTAAATATGTGCCTATTCACCCAATCAAAATGTGTTTGTTAAACCCATTCAATAATTAATCCCTTTTAATCCTCAAATTGGCAATAATAATTATTTTTTATTAATTTTCATCCTGTGAAAAAATACATGTAAAACATGATTGGTATTGATGTTAAATTAATTGATTTACTGAAAAGTTGCCAATTTGCATTATTAAACAGTGATTTGTTGTTTTCATTATGCTGCCAATGGAGAGTGTTTCAAGGTTAGCATGTGCCAGGCTTTAATCAATATGGCTTTGTTATGTTATTGTGCTCTTAATCAAACAAACTTTCTTTTTAGATTGGGAATTCCCCTCCAGCAGGAATCAACGTTTCCTATTTCTGAAAATTTTCTGTTTTATTTTGTTTCCTTTAAACTTCCTAATTCAGAGTTATGCCTTTCAAGAGCTGAGCTGGTATTAACAATTAGCCACCATATATGAATTATATTAACTTAAATTTATGTTCTTCACCAAGAGAACAAGAACCAACCATTATATGTCATCAAACATAGACTCAGATTTTAATTGTTTAATACATACTTCCAAACAAGTATTTATTTCAATTTGAGACATTAAATTGAAAAGATTGTAAACTTGATAACGGAATCATTAAATTAAGCTCTCCATCCTATGAGTAAATTACATGTACATGTATAGAGAGTTCATTAAAATGGGGATACATGTAATTTTACATGATCTACGTGAACGAGATAAATTTCAGTATAAGATTTATTTGTGTGGACAAATATAGGGTACATGAGACACAAGATTTTTCTCCTGTTTGCACTTCGTATGGAAATGATACTGTAGGCAGAGGTTGGACTTTGTAGGTCAGATCTCAGAATCTGATAATTAGCTATTAATTTTTTTTAACAGACGTCAATGATAGTATCTCTTGAGCAAATCAGCCCTACTTTGTCTGACCCCTACATTACAAACCCAGACTTCTTGTAGCTCATGTTGACAGTGTTCATCATGCTAGATTGATTTTCTATGCACAGAAGGAGCTTAACATACTGTGTTTTGTGTTTATACAGAGAATCTAAATTCAAGCTCATGCCGTAGGATTTGAGATCTTTCAAATTTTGATTCTGTATTTTAGACTCAGCATGTGCTGGCATAGTTTTGCTTTTCTGTTTGCCACCTATGAGGTAGAGCATGTTATTACCCTTGTTTCCCTTGCAACCATCCTATTTATTGTGTAACAAAAAAATACCACTTAATATTTTTCATTTATGTATGATATATTTGATGATTTATATACAAAACTATTGTTCATTATCTTGATGTCAAATTTCAGATATGTATTTTCTTGTCCAGAATTTTGTTATGAAAAATGTTGCAAAAACCAGTAAATGAAAATGAAAAAATGAAAATTACAGGGCAGGGAAAATTTTACATCGGGGCTGGGGGCAATTTAGCCCCGGAAATGCTCAAAGGAGCCCTGGAAATCCCCATTCAACGCAATGCTAAAGCTTACCCAATATTGCAGATTTAGGCAGTAAGTTGTGAAAACTATCCCCCCCCCCAAAAAAAAAAAAAAAAAAAAATGAAAAAATGAAAAATGATAAAATGAAAATATTTCACCTGTTAGGGACCTTTTGAATCAGCCACCATGAATTTGAAATTGAATTCTCTCTACAAAAAACACAAAGGAAAAGCTGTGCTTATGCTGGCTGTTTTGAGAGGTTTCTTTATATAAACAGACTCTTTGATCATTGCTATTGTCATGTATAATGATCGCTTGTACAAACTTGAAGTTCATTTCCAATCAGGGCATTGTGTTGTCATCCCGCAAAGTTTTTTTTTATTATTCTCTCTCTCTCTTTAGTTGTCTCTCCAATATTTGCACCATTATATTGTGCTACAGTACCACTCAAGTTTTTGTTAGTGTAATGTAGGGTACATTTTTTGAACAGTGTACATATTTTTACTATTTTGGACAATATACATCAAACTAAAGGGAGAATCCTGATGTCAATTATATTTTTCTGAGCATAAAATGTATAGAAACATTAATAAAGGTCTGAAAAAATTCAAAGAATCTTTAGATTTTTTTTACATCAAATCCAAGCAGCCCCAACAAATAATGATATGAAATGTTTATTTAAAAAATGTTTTTAGAGCTTTTCTATTATTAAATGACTTCAATAAATTTTTCTATGTTAGGTTTGCTTGATTTTTCTGTTTTTATTGAAGGTAGTCTTGGTACATAGCATCCTGCTCATTGAATATCAGATGACAATTACTGATGAATGTCATTCATTCAGAATTCATCTACACTTGTATATCATAGTGACTGACTACCAGGCACTTGAGATTTCATTACAGTATCAAAATACCGGTAATATGTGGACTAAAGAATCATTGAATGTGTTTCTTTGAAATTTAAGATGTGTAGTCATCAAATGCAATTCAAAAAATCATATTCAACCACAAAATCTGCCTTTCTGATTGGTTGGGTTTGGAATTGCATCTGATTTTTTTTTCTTTTGATTGCAAATGCAATGGGCATTTGACCTGTTGCATTAAGCTTCTGACAATGAGCTATGCATCACTTTACAAATAAATGGAATACAAGTAAGATTGGACTCTCAAAGTTTTTTTTATTACATTACATGTATTTAGAAAGTTCATTCCTATTTAGTTGAATTGTCAGGAGAACTCTTTTATCACAATTCGGTTCTTCTTGTCTGGCATTGCATGGACAGTTATTAATTCATGCATATTTTAACAAAGAACATTAATGAAACATCTCCTTACCCCCCCCCCCCCATGAGTCTTAACACAATAAAATTGCCAATCTATAAGTTTGAAAAAGTTGCTCATTCCCAGGTGTTGGGTAGTTTTCATCTGGTTGAAAAATAGATAAATGAAGTATTCATAATCCCTCAAGAGCCTTCATGAAAGAACGTGTCCGGCGTTTTCTCTGACCAATATCTGACTGTTTATCCAACAGTTACCATAGCAACAGCCAGCTACCTTTGCTTCTCAACCAATCAAAATCAAGGAAAGTTTTCACATACAAATGTTGATGAAACACTCAATTTGAGTGTAGTCAAATGATAAACCCCTATTCTCTGTATTATTTTCACTCTAGCTTCAACTGGAGACCCAGAAGGCTGCTCTACGCTTTGAGCGAGCCTGCAGCATGCTGACAGCGGCCAAGGAAATGGTGGACTTGGCTGAGCAGGGTCTGTTCCAGGATGGGCGCACCTTTGATGCCAACTGGCAGGAGATGCTCAACCATGCCACAATGAAGGCAAGTATTTAATTCAGTTCCATTTCAGCTTATTAATAATATGATGTACATATACATCAGGGTGCTACATAAGCACTTGCCCGATTGCCCGGGGCAAGTAAAAGTTATAGTCAGGGCAAGTGTTTTGAAGTAAAGACCAAAACTACTTGCCCGAATTGGGCAAGTGCATCTAAAAAGTTATGTAGCACCCTGTACATAGAAATATTTCATTGACTTGCTTATACATGAACATAAAAATTGCATGAGTTCATAGACATGACACATCATTAGAAATGATTACGATGGAAAATATAGCATTTTTCAATCCTGAGCATGATCTGTTCCCTTGACATGGGTCACTCCTGTGCATTCATCAGTTTTGGCTACACACACTGCATTTTTCACAATCTTTTTCTCCTTTTCTTAGTGATTACAACCTCAGTTTTGTTAAACACTAGTTTCCCCAGGATCGTTGCGCTGGTAGTTCAATTATAATTCTTCCCTGCTTTTGAGATTCATTCCTTATTGTTTATACGTTCTCACTCACATGCGTTCTATTTAGAAAAAATAAACTTTCTCTACAAGGGCTACTTTTCCTTTTCTTGTTCATTCCAATGTTCATTTGAATTTAACCCAGTGGTAACTTACAGGGGATACATGTACATGTATGTTGGAACTTTCAGGAACTGGTTTGGATATTTTAGGGGTTACTTGTATATCGCCCCTAGCCCCAATCTATCTTTTTCACTGCTACTGGTCGAGTGACAAATATTCATTTGCTGTCATTGGCAGCTATTGATAAGAGACCAACTTTATGTCCTGTTCTTTTAGAAAAATTGTTGACCAGTGGTTTTTGGATGGACTCATGGTAGAGCTATTGTAAGTCTCCATAGATATAGAAACTTCTTGAAAATGAAGTGATTTTACAATGAAAAACATATGTGAGGCGTCGCCTTGATCAACGCATTGATTTTATTGGACAATTATGTACAATTAAAAATTTTATTTCTCAGTGAGTTATTTTTGAGAGGCGACGCATAAATCTGGCAGCTATGTAACTGATAATACTACCCATTTACAGGTTGGTGAAGCCGAGAATGAGAGGACACTTAGCGTTCATGAGCATCTCAGCACAGCCGCTAACTTCAATGAGGCAGAGAGAGAGGTGAAAAGGCTGCAGAAATCACTACGAAGCAACATCAATAAATCAAGGTGGGTTTAGGAGAAAGCTTCATTCGATGCCATTCAAAGGAGCAATTCAATATCTCAGTTTGATAAATAATAATAATAATAATCTGCTTTTATTTAGTTCATAATACATTAAACATTTTCTCTATGTGCTTTACTGATAATGGCTAGTCATTGGATCCTGACTTGCCCACTTACAATGTATGCACTTTCTCCACTCCCTGGGAAGCATTCCAACAAGTGTTTACCGTCTTCAGTTGCTAGACATACTATACTACATTGTCTTTTGCATATTTTGGGGTAATTCTTTAACATTTAATTCTCCCTCAGAGTCCCTGTAACATGCATACATTGTGTATGATCAGGGATGAAATCTGCAATCACCAATGAAATATGTTTTAAATAGCTAACATGGCCAATTTTCAAAGTGATATTTCACTGCTAGGGCATCAAAACCTTGCACATCAAAAATGCCTCCGAACCCCCAACCTTTGTAAAAGGTTTACTCTACTAAAAAACTAATTCTTTATACAGTTTAAACAGATTATGATTTGTAATTGTAACTACAACCTTTAATAACCCACAGAATGTATGAGTTCTTGCTGAAAAATGAAAAGCATTTCGATCATCTTTGTTTTTGTTTTTTCCAGGCCCTATTTTGAGATGAAAGCTTCATTCAACCAAAACCTTGAGGTAGGCTTTATTTCAAATACCTGTAGATTTATAGTAATACTGCGGAGGACATTAATATTAAGAAACCAATATAAACATGTTTACAGAATTATCAGAGCTTGACTCCATTCATTGTTGAATGATTGATATTTGTTCACTGTTAAAAAGGTAATTGACCTTGGCCCTGCACTATAAAAGCTTTGCGATTGATCATACGGTTGATGTACAATAGCTTTCACATGACAATTAATGCAATTGATAATAAAAATCAAAAGGTTTTAAAGGCTGCAATTGTGTTACAAGGCCCCAACCCATCAGCACAAATTTTTAATGATCGATAGGACTGAATTTTACGATTGATTGCAGTGATAATTATACGCAATCAGTTGTTAAACCTTTGATCAGTCGATTTGTGTTACAGGGCTTTGTGCTGGTCACTTCAACACTAGTACAACCAAATAAAAAAATTATATAGAAAAAAAAATTATATTATTTAAGTATCTGTATTCATAATAATATATTTTTAAAAGTAAACAGCAGTATTCTCATGCATTTTGACTTTCCATTACCATTTAGTTTTATGTAATTTTGGATCTGTCTCCATGAATGAAAGATATCATGTTGACATTCCTGCTCCGGGTTTGCAACTCTTGTTGGCTCCATGTTACAAAAAGTTCAGACTGAAATTGTAATTTCCTATCACAGATTGAATTTTATTTCAGTCTATCGCAATTCTTTGTCAGACAGGTCCTGGGGACAGGACTTACAATGTACATGATCCACCAAAGGACCCTGTTGTATGGAAACTTGTTTTCAATGACAAGTTACAAGCTGCAGTTATAAGCTACTAAAGTGGTGCCATTTGATTGGTTTAGAAAAAAATCTCATAAAATTCTAGCATTGTTGGGGATAAAGAAATTATTAAATGGGCCCTGATCTGATTCCAATATGTGAAGTATCATTGTGTATCAGACATACACATAAGTTTATATCTCATCAAAAATAATTCTTATGAATATGATAATCTAGATGCTGACCAAGGATTCTCTTTGCTTTATTACCGTTTCAGAGACACAAAAGAAGAGTCAGTGAACTAGAGAAGGATGTTTCATCTGCAAAGAAAGTGTATTCTAATGCTCTACGGAAACTGGAACAGATCAGTGACCAGATCCATGAGCAACGACGGACGTCTGCGTCGAAACTTGGCCAAAGAGAATCTGGGGTGGGTGCAGAAGCCTCGCCCATCATCCGAGACAACCCGTCATCCTTTTCACCGGGTCATAACCGGAATCTCTCGGTGGAGGTGAAGAAGATTGACCTGGTCATCAAGCAGCATCGAGATAGTGCGTCACCGTCGCAACGATCCAAGGACGACATGGATTTATCGCCGTCAAAGGTGTATCCACTTCCACAGAGGCCTCTGAGCTACTCGGATAATAGGGCACCCGATCCACATTCCATCCTGGCCTCGTTCGAGTCGACCGAACACCTGGACAATATTTCTGACACCGTCAGTTGCATGTCGGAGCCCATGCTTGACATAGACTATGAGGAGGAGTTTGATAGCGGATTGGACACGCTAGCCTCCAGGACAACGGCTTCATTGGTCTTCACAGGAACAGAAGGTCCATTTGAGGATAAGGACATTGACAAGATGAAATCAGAGTCAACATCTCCTGTAGAGCATCAAGAAGCATCCGATAGACTGGCAACCAAAGTTTCGGATCAAGCAACTATTGAAGGAAATGGTGCAGAAGACACTGCACTTGTTCATGGTAGGTCAAATAATGAAGGAACTGCAGACATCGCAGAAGATGTGTCCAATGATCTCACTCCAAGACAGCATCCAGGAGATGATACAGGTGATACTGATGAAGGTTGTGCAGCTGATGAGCCTGATGTGGAATGTCCGACCGGAGGCCATGAAAGAACCCATCCTGCAGGGCAAGACAACTCTGCAGCAGTTATCAACACCAAATCAGCTGACATCCAGGAGACAGTGTCTCCAAATCATCAAAATCCAGATAATGTTGATGCTGAAGATCAGACACAAAGTCATTGTGATGACCAACTGTTTGTGGAAGAAGAGGAGACGGATGGGACGGTGGTAGAAGAAGAGACATTTGTTTGAGGGTATTCAGAGCTGCTTATTTTTATCAGGTACAAGTACTTGCCGTGTGTGGAAGTCATTGTGTGTTGTAGTCATTATTTATCGCCATCCCTATTTCGTGAGTTCCAAACGTGTGTAATCTACACTGTGCAAAGGTATATGCCAATATGTCAATCCTTCATGTGAACAATATTAGCTTAGCAAGCGATGGTTCCAAACAAGACATCCTTGCACCAGGCATATATAAGCAGAATAGAGGACTAAAGTCATTGCTATCTTTAATAGACCCTTGGCTAGCTGAAACTTTTGGGGGGGCGTGACATCACATTATTTACTCTATAGTGCTATTGCCTCTTGTGCTTAGTAGTGGATGATATTGCAGTCCAAGTTGCTCATTTTTAAGTGTAAAAATAATTTATCATAATTTCACCTTGAAGATGAAATCATATTCACTGATTTTTTTTTTTTTTACAAAATCCCTTAAAAGTACTTTTGCTTATTGCTTGTAAGCTGTTGAAATTCCCCATGCTCAAAAGTATCAGTATTGAAACAAACGCTTTCTGTCTATGGGAAGAGAGTCTCATTAGGGCCCCTTATCACAAAGCTTTAGTCTTGATCATAGGGTTGATTTCTACAATTGATTGCATTTATCGTCATGTACAATCAGTGGCACAAATCAACTGTACAATCATTCTCTGATATTTGTGTAACAAGGCACAGATCCTTGTGTCACATTTGTGAGCAAACATTCTTGTTAATGAGAACAGGAAATACTTCAATAAACATATATTTCCCACAAGAAAATTAAAGCAAAACTATGATGACCTTTTTGCTTTCGCTTTCAAAGTACACAGGACATTGTATGATATATGTGCCATGCACATGAAGGGTAAATACTCCATATTTTATAAGAATTCTTTGCTTGTTGATAGGTTATGTATTGCTAATGAAAGAGAAAAACTCATTGCAATGAAGATGTACATGTATATCTCCATACGGGGAGGGGGGGTTCAAAAAGCTGTTCATAAGTTAAGAGCGACTTTAAGAACGACTGGTGAACCTTTCTTACGCGCTAAACCTTCGCCAAAGAACAAGACAGAAACGTGGCGAAACGCAAACAAAGGATTGCCAGTCGTTGTTAAAGTCGCTTTTAACTTTAATACGAATTCCTTTATGAAACATCCACCTGTAGTTTCTCTGTTTAATGTTATTGCAATTTTTACAGCTTGGTAATTTGTGCACCTGCATGTACTTAAAACAAATACAAAAATTTGTTGTTTTTTTTTCATGAATATTATGTATAAATTTGGTCTTTATTCAAGTGGTGTATACACGTGTATAAATAATAAAGAAAGCACCATGCATAATGGTACATATTCAAATTGCATACATGAATTTCAAATGTGGAAACCTGTTATGTTTGTAAATTTTGATTTGCATAATTGTAGGTAGCCTATAACCAAAGTGATATTTCAATCAATATTTTTTTTTTTTTTTTTTGCTTTTGGCAGGTCAAATTCAGCCCTTTTTGAAAATTGTGCTGGCATATTTTGCTTTTTATGTGTTTATATGGTATTATGTACAAACAAAAAGTATTGATTGTTAAAGTATATTGTACAATGTGTGCATATTCATGTTTTTTTTTCCAAGAAAGAACATACAAATATTTAAAAGAATATGAATATATTCATATCTTTATGTGCATTCAGGGTTTATTTGTATGTGTATTAGAGGTATGCATATATACGTTTTATTCCAAAACTGCATGTATCATATACACTGTATATGTAAATAAGAATATAGAATATTTATGAAAATATGGAATTATAAAATAGATTATTATAATAATCATTAGAAATAGATATCATACTGGTGATTTGGTTACTATGTAATTCCTATATGAGAATGTGATTATATTAGAAATAATTATAACCTTTGATTGTATCATTTGACTACATGTACTTTGTTAGGGGTGATGCTTTTCCACTATTAACAGAAAAGTGACAGATATTGTGCAGAACGTAAAATATCTTGAAAGTGAGGAATGCCCCGTTTTAGATGAAATTTACTGTTGCCAAAGAAAAAAAAGAAATTTATAACTTGATATTCCTGTGATATTCAGATGTTGAAATATCATCAACCCATAATTTTTTTTTTAATGACACATTTTTATCGGTAAAAATCAAATAGAACTACATGTATTAACTAACATGCCAATAGAATTGAAGCTCTTTGGGATTTATGTGAATATTTGGTACCATTTGCCGCCAGTAGCATATTAAGAGTTCAAAACCTCTTTTTTATTTCATAAAACAATATATGGCAAATTTGAGTGCCATTTTTCAGCCAATCTGGAATGGAAAATCATCACCCCTCTTCCGTTTTCTTGACCCATTGTCTACTGAATTCTGTTATTCCCATTGGCTTTGCGCAGGAAAAATCCAGTTCCAGCAGGCAATTGGTGCATTATTTGTTTTATTCTGCATTGCATGAGCTGTCTGTGCCATATGTATATGCTTTCATGATGCATACATTTTTCTTTATGTTTGCTGATGTAACTGGTAGATATTGATCAGTATTATCTCTATATATAGGCTGAATGTGCTTTATAGCTGTTTTTGTTATTGCCTCAGACAGTTTGACAACTTGAAACAAAATATGTTTTTGTATATTTTTTGTGTTTTTTTTTACTTCCATTATATTTTTCTTTAAATTCTCAATTGTTTTTTTTTTTTGGGATGCACTTGTAAACATAGAAAAGGGTTGATATTCATAGCCTTATATTTCATTGAAAATTCTTAACTTGCATGCATTGTTTGAGTTACCTTCATATTTTTTTTCATAGCTCTTTGTGACTTTGCCTTGACAGCGTGCATGTTTTCTATTCATGAACACAATAGCAAGTCAAACTTACCAAATATTCCAAGTCTCATTTAAAATAGAAACTAAAATCACAATACACGTTGAGAGTGTTCTCCATTGAAAAGAGGCAATTGTAGAGGTGCTGCAGATGAGTGGATAAATCTCCGGATGATGAACCACAATGTCTGGGTTCGAAACCCAACGCAGCACTTGTCCTTTGGCAAGGTGTTTATCTACATTTGCCACTCTCCAAACAGGTGCAGTAAATGATTGGAAGGAATTCCTCCAATACTTGTGCGCCCCATCGAGGTAGCCATGGTAAAGCTCGGGTAATATTATAATATCATCATTTTAGGCAGGGCCCGATGGAGACCCAGTATATTCAAGTTGGACATTTAAATTTGTTGGTTTATTGTTGAATTATGTACTAGTATAAAGCCTATTTAGGTTTCCCTACTTTAGTTCACTAGAAATTACTTATGGTATTAGCCTACACAGGGCCCTGTTGCATAAAATTTACTCTCATAGTAATTTTGCCATCTAGTGGTAACTGCCATGGTAACGATGCTCATCAGCCAATGAAAATCAAGGATTCCATGAAAGTTACCATTGGATTGCAAACTTACCATAATAGTCACTTTTATTACCAGGGCCCAGTTCAGGAATTGCACAAATTTTGCACAATCTTTTCCCCCTTTTTAGTGACTGCACTTTCTTTATAGCAATAGACTACAGTTCAGAAGTATTGCACAATATAACCATCTCTATGCTAGTATATGAAGCCAAATCCTTTTAGCCACTTTTATAGTTTGCTGTGTGCTTGTACAGGTATTTTATATAGGAAAGGAGACTACATAGTATATTTTCACCAGAGATCAAGAATTCTAGTTTGTGATACAGATGTTAGTTGATTTTGAATGTATTGTGTAGGTGTTGTGTAGTATGTAATTTGCCAAGCATCATTACTAGGTCGTAACATGGTTGTAACCACATTGCCTAGGGAGCCTTTTACGAAGTGATGCTGTTATAAGCTACTGAAATCCTTGCTTCTAATTGGCTGAGAGCAATCTTTTTTTGGTAAAAAGCGATGACAGGATGCTATATGAAACATTACCCTGATGTGTTTGGTGAATTAGGCTGCTGAAAGTCGCTGCAAAAAAATACTTTTTAACAATATTTCATTTTCAAGCATCTTTGAATTTGACCTCATTTTTATTTTAAAAATGTTTTTCTTGGTTTGGACTTGTGTGTGTGTGGGGGGGTGTGCTATGCTCGCCACTACAAACCTCTTCAAAATTCAAATTGAAATTAATGAGTTGCATATGTAGTACCTCCCCCCCCCCCCCCCCCCACTCCTGTTCTCCCTGAAATAGAGAGAGAATAAAAAGGAAAACAAATATTGGCTTATAGTGCCATGCATGCCCAAACTGCCCTTTAGAGATTTGATCTTTTGCTGCATGATGGACAATCA
This sequence comes from Lytechinus pictus, assembly GCF_037042905.1. Taxonomy (NCBI): domain Eukaryota; kingdom Metazoa; phylum Echinodermata; class Echinoidea; order Temnopleuroida; family Toxopneustidae; genus Lytechinus; species Lytechinus pictus. Next base: position 11,376,250 of record NC_087258.1, on the reverse strand, counting down.
CAATTTTTTTTTGCAAGAATCAAATGTTTGCAAAATTATTGATGTGGTTCTGATTTGTGAAAGTTTCATGGATAGTAATGCAATAAGAATACATATGAGTTTTTCATGAAGCAAACTGTCAGTGATTTTTACTGTGTTCTCAGCCAATCAGAGTTGAGGATTTCAGTAGCTTAAAACAGTTATCAGTGAAAAATCACTATTGTGTCTCACGAAACACTTGCATGTTTCTGGAGGAGCTAGCCCGTTGGATATTTGAAATACTTTACCAGCTGGTATGAAAATTAGTACACATACAGGTGTTTAATTCAAAACTTCAAACATAGATGACTTTTATTTGATTGAAATCGGTTTTATGGCTGTAATATCAAAGAAAAACATTGAATTCTGTGCATCGATAATGGTCAAACATCATTTATGTAGAGAGATTTCAATTTTATGTAACATATATATGAAGTACAGTGCTCTACAAAACAGAGTATGCAGGTAAGTATAAGTATCCATAGCATAGCATAAATAAGACATGAGATTATTTTGAATCAAGTAGAATGCCTTTTTGCTGCTACTTCTGGTACCAGTTTCATTAAGGACTTCTGATTGTGATTACTAGTATTTTTCTATGATGGTAACCACCATGGAAAACTTGATTCACATTGGTTGCTGATCCCGGTTACCATGGTTGATAATAACCATAATGGCAAAGTTACCATGATCATATTCCTTCATGAAATGGGTCCATGATGAATTGTATCTTCATATTTAAGTTACCAACTTAAGATTTCATTTTTTTTTAATTATTATTAGAATGCCTTCTGAGAATGGTTTATATTCGCTTTGCTTGCGCCCATGATATGATCGATGCCATATTTATCTGTATATGTGAGATTATTTATGATTAAATGGCTTTGTGACCGTGGGATGTGTCCCTTTATCCACAAAAGGTGTTATGTTGTGTGTCGTTTACAATGTACACAATTCCATTAGTGTGTGGAATACATTAATCTTATTGTTATACACGTAACTCTGCCTAAGTCAAATCTCTTGGGACCAGAGAAATATGTTCGACTTGGGAAAAATTCAATTTAGAAGAGGTATATAACATTTTCAATAATCTGGGCTCCGTAACACAAAGGTTTGCGATGGATTGCAAATATGAAAGAACCGCACTGATTGGTCCCTGGTCAGTATTTTAAACCAAATGCACGTGTAACATTGATATTGGTCAGTTCATTTAGCGATTGATCGCTAATCTTTGTGTTACGGAGCCCTGGTCTAAAAAATTGCTTTGACTTACGCGATTATTTGACTTATGGAAGGTTGACTTAGGTAGAGTTACCTGTTTATGGAATAAGCTGCTTACTTCTAGTAGTTTCAATATTATTTTCAGGAGTTTATCATTATCATTTCTACATGGTCATTGCTTCTATTACCATGGAGCAATAACTGTAAATAGCTCTCTCCATCTCATTCATTCATCCCACTTCCTATGGCTTTCCATAATTTCTTCTTTCTTTTTTTTTACTGTCTTTTACCCCTTTGTCTCCTTCCTCCATCTTATTACTCAACACCCCCCCCCACTTTTTTCCTCTCTCCTACTCTCCATATTTCTATCTTCCTCTATATATCTCTCTCCATTTCTCCCCTAATCTTCTTTTCCTCCCATACTCACTCTCTCCTACTCCCCCTCCCCTCTTCTTTCTCTCTCTCTCTGTCCCCCAATCCTTCCTGGGTTTCCTTTCCTTCTCTTCATCTTGCACTTTCACAATTTCCCTGTACAACAAAACTCTCTAATATGGCAATATCTATCCCATATAACAAATTAACAAAAACAAACCATCCTTTTGTTGTTGATATCTAGTTTTTATTAGAGTCAGGATAAATCAATGATAAAATCGCTAGTGAAATTACCACGAGAGAAAGGTGACAATTTGGCATTTAAACAAAACAAAAAAATCATTTAATCTCCAGACTCGTTCATCTGTACATTAAAAAAATGCATGGTGAGTACCTGACCGTATAGGCAGCACGTTTTAAATACAGTAACAATGGCATAGTACAATAATACCGACTAGTACTCTCTCTACATACACAAAAAGTTGCTTAATATACACTTTACAAAAATTTGAAGCATTTCTTTTTTTCATCTTCTGATTCATCTATTCCATGCTTCTAATAAAATGAAACAATGCTAATAATGTACAACACATATTTTCTTTAAATAATATTAATTTACATGAGTTTCTTTTTTTTTTATGTTTGTTGCTTTTAAGATTCTACTCTACGTGATTTCTTTTAAAGCTCCAAACCACAGAATACATGCAACAAATATGCGTCTATAAATGAGCATTATCTTCTGTGGGGTATGATGTTGCCTCTGCTTCAATACAAGACAAATGTTTGAATAATTTATGCAAGATACACAATAATTTAATTTTCAAAATACACATATATTTTCTATTAACCCATTGCCTACTGGAACAGGTTGGTCCCTGTACAAGTTCTATGGGAGCCACAGAATGCAGTGCTCAATGGTTTGAATACAAATATAGGTTGAAAAGCCAAGACCATTTTTGTATGATACCTGTATATATATTTTTCATCTGTGAATTCTGCATTGTTCTTGGTCCAATAAATTCACACTAAAAATCACAGAATCCTATAATCAACTATTAAAATTTAAAAATCTTGGATGTAATTTGTTTTTAAATTACTCTAATATTTGCATGATCCTTTTCTTCATTAGTTTAAAAACCAACATGTATCTATCAGCCATCTCGTAGATTGAGACTTGTCCAAAATAGTGGCATTTTGACACTTGATGCAAACAATAACACACAAACATGGCAACCACTAAACTAACAAGTGTATTTATTTTTTAAAATGCCCCCAGCACCAACCTGTAGTTGGAGAAAGGCATAAAAAATATATTACTTTCGATAATATCATGATAAACTGTAAGTATGAGAACAACAAATTCAACTCGGAACCCGCAGTCATTCATTCCAAAATAATTTCAGTTACCAAAAGACTTGGATGCATAATTGGTGAAAAGCCACTCAATTAAAAAATTTCCAGTTTTTAATTTGACAACCATTTATTATTGACTTGAAACAACGATTTATCTACTATTCGGTGTTTTTTTTTTTTAATCATCCTAATTTAATCATTTGGAGGTCATGATTGTAATTTCTTTTATACTCACAATACGACTTTTACTCGTCGGTACAAATTTTCTAAATGCATTTTCTTATCAATATCCTAAAATCCGTCAACTAAGGGGTTCGGTGTTCCTGTTGGCTAATCAGCAATTACTAAGAGATAACGGGCGACTAAGCTGAGAATTGTAACGCAGGAGACTGTGTACCTCAACTTTCAAGAGCAAATACAGCACCAGATACTTTACCCCTAAAGAAATTGCATATTGAATTTCTTTAATATTTACTGCAAACTTCAATCATGTTTCTGTAACAAACATTGCTAATCACTTTACAGCACTAGGCATTTTCATACCTCCCAGATAAAAGAAAATACCTGGTATTTGCCAATATTTAAGAAAAAATACTCAAAGCTCCCCCCACCCCCAAGTAAAAATATTTGTAAATATAGGCCTACTGTTCTTTTCCAACCTGATGGAAACATTGAAATGTCAAAGAAATCATAAGAAATAATATTCTGCTTTTAAAATGCATAAATTTTAGAGGCCTGAAAGAAATCTTGTTTATTCCAAGACTTGCTGAACAAAGAAATGTAAAAGCAGCCATTGCCAGGAAACACATTCCCTCCAGGCGTTTATTTCCTTAAGCAATAAACTCTTCCACATTGTGCTGCACCTAACACAGGTGAGGTGAATGGGTATCTGGTAGGATTTATCCCTTGAATGTTTTAAAAACCCCATTCCACAGAGAGCAAGATCTCTGAAAGACCACTGAAAGACCATGAAACTTGCTTGATCTTTCAAATGTCTTCCAATGAACTTTCAAAGATCTCTGAGGTCCTTCACGATTCCTGATTGATCTTTCAGTTTTCTTTGTGGTCTCTATGATCTCCAAAACTTTTTGAAACGGTTCAAAACAGTCTTTCAGGAAGGTCTTTTGATGGTCTTTTGATGGTCTTTCAGTGGTCTCTCAGTCTGAACTTTCAAAGTTCTTATTAGTTTTTCCATGATCTTTAGACAGTCTCTCAAGATTTTTTCAGAGATCGCCGAAAGACTCCAGGAGAGATTATTTAAACATCATTGAAAGACCAGGAAAAGTCTTCCATGGAGAGAATTCTGAAAGATCACTTGTTGCATAAATGATCTCTGAAAGATGACTGAAAGATCTCTATAGGACTAGTTTAAACCAAGTCAGACAAGAAGTACCAATCAGTCTGTCAGAGTTCTTAGAGGGGTCTTTCCGAGCCATTCCGCAAAGATGACCAATTACAATGATCTTGGAGACTGCTGTAAGACCTTGCCAATTTTTGGTCTTTCAAAGGTCTCCCTTCTGTGGAATGGGGGCCTTAGCACCCATGGTAGCTCAGCTACAGCCAGAGTAACAATATGAATAGTAGCTGCACTACAAAATGGACCTATTATCATTTTTGTTATTAATATTTCAGTAGGCTGTCAGCGAAAACAAATCAATTTTTTTGAGAAATCACATGCAAAGTGCCATTGCACAAAACATACATGTAGAGTTGATAGTAATTACCATCGATTGTAACTACTTGATTGGCTGTTCAGCCCTTCTATCATTGATGTTATCATTAATGGATGTTTTATTCACTCAGACTCAAGCTTACACCAAGCAATGTATCAACATTCTCATTCATTAACAACTGAAATACCCAACTAATACTTTGCAACAAGAAAATTGAGTCGTACAGTTATCCAAGCAAAACAGATGCTGTATGAATTCACTTGGTTACCATAGCAACCAATCACTAATAGTTCTATATTTTGGATTTGAACAAACAAGTCAGAAGACCCATTAAATTAAGGATGAGCGAAAGGGATGGACAGAAATAAGAATTGACAAAATACTTGATTACCTTGATGATAAAGTTTAAGAAATAAAAATGGCTTCATTAATGAATGTAATCTTTGGATTTATTGTAGTACTGTTAAATCATGGATTATCCAGCCTTCCTTTATCCATCCTTGAAATTAACTGAAGCTTTGATTACTTATAAATACTATCATACGGAAATTGAAGTGAATATCTTTCGCCAATGAATACAGGACTTTAAACATGAACCTACTGGCATGATTTCCTTTTGAAATTCATTCAATGTTTAAATGCAAAGATGAATGCATTTTATTTGAATGCATAAATGAATGGATTTAACTAATGCATTGATGAATGCATGACCAAATACATAAATGAATACCAAAAAAAAATCACTAATGAATACATGAAAACGGGAGACTCCATGAATATGAATGAAAGAACATTTAAATGAATGAATACAGCAATAGAGCAGTTTAATTAAGTGAAAAGGGAGGGATAATTTTTTTGGATGATCACACAAGAAGCAGGGGGATATTCTTGCCCCCTCTCAACAACTATAACCATATCAGACACAAAAAAGACAAAATTAATAAATTATACACATTTGGAAAGGTAATAAGCTACAAACAATGCTTCTTCATACGTTTCCAATGATGTATAGTTTTTTGGGTGTCCATTGTGGTCTTTAAAGGTGATATTTAGAAGCCAATGGCCATCGTAATTGGCGATATGAAATAAAAGTAAGATGCAACCAACGGGGGGATTAAATAAAGTGACTTAAGAATAATAAAGGGGGACAGAGAAGTCATGAAGAAAGAACATTACATTCCTTCCGCATTCTCATTCATTTTCCCTTAAATTTTCTAATAAAAAGATGCAGAAATATATTTCACCTTGATGGGCATGACTATTCCCTTATGATTAAAAAATGATTACATCATTGATGTATCATGCAAAGCTAATGTTTGGCACAGAAAATATTAATCAAAATGGGAAAATTGTGGATGACCAAAATAAACAAAAAACAAATAAATAAATGAAGAAAGATACATGTTGAGAGTGAATTCATATGACACAGAAAGAGAAAGGATAGAAAAGAAAGATCGAAAAGAGTAAAGAAAGAAATAAAAGGAAAAAGAAACAAAGCAATATAAAACAAAGAAATATATATATAGAAAGAAACGAAGAAAAAAGAATGAATGAAATCAATGAGAGGGAAGATAGAAGAAATGAGAAAACAAAGACAAAAATAAAATGATTGATTTTTGCAAAAAAGAGTGAATACTGTTACAATGCAAACCATCCAAAACACAACACGGAAGTGAGAATTATGAGTTGAATAAAACACCAGACAAAAAAACTTCTTGTGAAACACAAATTAAAACATTGAAACAAAGCAAATGGCCAAGCCATGCTCGGATATTAAAACACTTTCCAATTAAAAACAAAAACAATCTGTCAGCAATGTAACATCTAAAACAAAACTCCAACAGTCAACCAACTTAAAATGAATCTCAATCAAGTTTAAACAACTTGTCGTTGATCAAGCAGAAAGCATTTCTTCATCTATATTTTTTTTCCATTTGAACGATTAACAGCTGAGGTTTACAGTTACAGACCAATGTGCTTCGTACAGGAGATCGTGCGGGAGAGCAGCGGGGCTGACGGGGTGACACGAGCTCGTGGTGCATCGTTCCAGCTTGCTCGCGGCAGGGGGGCTGCTTCTATAAATTCGCAAGACTTTAGCGTCCTAAGGGGAAAAATTGGGAGGCAAAACACACAAAAATAATCACATAGTTTGGGATCATTGAAAATGTATCCACTTAGTTTGATCTAGTCTTAATGGGAAAATTCTCTCAGTAATTTAGCCTTGTCCTGTTTTACAATGATTTAATTATGTTTGCAAGCAGTCATTTTGAATGAATTTTGAGATGATGTGTTAGTATGGTTGATATGTCAAAGTAGTGTGCATATGATTGAAATGGTAAAATGCCACTTGATCTACACCCAGTTGGTCCACTTTCCATTTGGTCTCATTAAACATGTCTTACCCCCCAAATCAAATAAAAACATATAATTCTAATAACTTTCTTAATCTTTGATGGATTTTTCTCACACCTTCACAAATATTTTTTTTTTTTTTCTGCCATATTTACAACAATCTGTTTGCCAGGGTGAATTTCCCCTCTAACTTAAGCTACCCCTTTTTCACTGGTGCTCAGTGCATTAAATTATTCCAGCCAGGTACCCATCCACTTCACCTGGGTCGAGTGCAGCACAGTGCGGATGAAATTCTTGCAGAAGGAAAACACGCCATGACTAGAATTTGAACCCACGACCCTCTCGAGTCAGAACCACTAGACCGTGACCACCCACAAGTCCATTTACCATCTTGTCTGATATGTACTTGGTTTAACACCACTCAGGGGCGGTTTCAAGAAAATATTTGCAATCAATCGTAAATTTCAGATGCAAATTTACAAGTGATATATCAATCATAACTAAAGCCAGTAAATCTGTACTTGTTGATGCAGGAAGCAGACCATCAATTAAATGCAAATTTGCAATGGAATGCACGACTTTCAATTGATTTGTGGACCTGAAATTGACTTGCGATCAACTTTAAGTTTCATGCAACACCCCGTTAGTCTATATAGTTAGATGAACTGTTTATGAATCCAATTTTCATTTGATATACATGTACCTGTAGTGCAAAATAAATTAGTAGAATAGGAAATTGGGCGTTAGACTAAAAATGAGAAGTTGTGTAATGTAGACCAAATGGCAATATTAGACCAAATGCTTGTTGACCAAATGAATATACCCCAATTGAAACATCCATCAGAAAATGGTTCACTTTCTGTCCATTTACATGCTGTATTTTCATCGTCATGGCAACAGTGATGCAATATACATGAATGTATTAAAATTCCACCGTATCATACCTGGGAAATGACTGCATGTAGTATGATCATTGCAAAAATGGGTTAGTTCTGGCGATTCGTGACTAGCCATGATTGTGACGATGAAGAGTGCATGTATGTTTACCAATGAAGTTACAAAATGGCATAATATCTCTCAAAGTATACATGAAATATCATACTAGTATTTCAACGTAATTATATCGAGTTTTCAAGTTACTGAATAACTGGGCTAAAAATGAGCCATGCATTGCAGGTACTGTGTGGTAGAGCAGGAAGGCTTTGTGGTTGGGGAAGGGGGAGAGGGGTGCACTGGGGGCAAGCAACCAATAAAATGATTAAACTTTAATGTGATACAATCATGCAAGCATTGATGGTGATTATTTGATGATGTTCATGCTCCAACTCTTTTAAACGACCAACCAATAATCAATAGCTGCGACTACATTGCAAAGTGAACTTGTACCCCGTGATTTGTTGCATATTTGCAATTCAAGACTCCTTAAAAAAAAACACTACCACAAAATGTAAAGTAGAAGCCTGCCAAAGTTTCAACTTCGAATTCCTATCTTCTCTTATTTCTCAAAGGATGAAGAAACAAAACTGCAACATGATTTTTAACTCTAGTTGCAAACTTCATGCTTGATCTGAAACTGAAGTTTCAATCATATTACAATCTGATAACTCACAACTCAAAATTCATGATCAAAGAAAATAAATCAACACAAACACAAAGTGGTACTAAACACTTAAACCTAATAATGATTTTTAAAATCATACATTCATTTACTAAATCCCCAAGAAAACACAATTTAATGAGACTGCTTGTGTGAATTATTTCTCCATGACTATTCTCTTCCCTACCCAGCCCCCAACTATATGTAGATATATGAAGTTCACTTGTAAATTCTATTAAAAACAGCTGGGTATTTTTGCCATCTAAGCAAAGTGCAACACATCTTTCATTGATCAAACATTACTGTACCTAATTAAAATGATTTCAAAATTTCCGCACTTCACAGAAGTGTCACGCTGACCGAATCATCAAAATCTAGGGGGTGAGAGAGAAAGAGAGAGAGAGATAAAATGGGATATGGTGGACTTTAACAAAAATAAAACACACATCTTAAATCTGTATCAGTATCACAAGCACTACGCATTAGCATTAAGCATTAAGCTAATTATGTTAAGTATAAATTATTTCAATTATAAAAAATCTAAGTATGAAGTTTGTCAAGTAAATAAATTTACTTGACATAATTTCTTGGCAATTTTTTTTTTTTTTTTTAAAAGAAAAGTCAAGAATTCAATACCATTGACAAATTACATGTATGTCCAAAATGACAAGATTTAAAGATTTAGGATACACATTTCCTTCTTAATGTTTTTTGCTTGTTGGACATTAAGTGAAACTGCTTTCTTTCATTTTATCCTCCCAAAAGATAAAAATCTAATTGAACTATTCAATGTAGATGCATATCACCATCTACAAATTTTCCTACATACATTGTGATACAAATTTTGAACATGGGGCAAAACAAATTTGCAAACAAAATACAAGCTTTAATGCAATGTCAAAGGAATCTCTTCAAATGAATTAAGATGTTCTTTATCATTTAAACTGTAGTAGAAGGATCATTAATTTAATTTAAACTCGCATATCATATGAATAAACAAGTAACATAAAGTCTCTTTTAGCAAAGTATTATCTTCCATTATTCTATCATAATTATCGTCAGGGATTTTCAGTAACGACACAGAATCAGATCTATACTGTAAAAGTTAATGTTAACGGGTATAAACAAAACACATCAACACAGGTGCCAGTAGTAACATAACAGGGGTTTGTAAAGTGCAGACATGTATCCACAGAAAGAAAGAATGTGTATTTTTTTATTAAAGAACGGTTAGATCACTTCCAGAAACAGAAAATAAGATTGATAATATGCTGGTATGATCATAAATGCCATGAGGGATAAGAGAGTGGGCGTTAGAGAATGGTAGGGTAGGGTGCACATATGGGAAGGTGTACGTGTATGTGAGGAGGGAAAATCAAACAATACATCAAAATAAACATATGGGACTTACAGCAATCACAAAATACACTGGCTGCATGCAAATACAACATCCAAAACTCAGCTTTTACTCCATTATCAAAGCTTTTTTTTTCTGTTTCCCTAGTCATTTTCAATTTTTAAAGGAAATCCATATTACATGTACTTCAGTGAAAATATAATTTTTTTTCCAAAGGCATCGTATTAAAGACAGAAAGTACGAAAAGAGAGCTAAGATCATGACTCAAACGATAAACATGCTAACTGTCATATCCCAAATTATCTAATTTCTGAGGCAAAACTGACCATATTTTCATGGACAAGTACTTTCGCAATCGATATATAAAATCCCTGAATCATTTCTTATATGTATTTTAAAGTTGCGAAAGATCACAGATTATAACAATCCAAAATTCTCTCAAAACAATGGTATAATCACATGATTTAAAGATTACCAAAAATGTAATCTTTACAAAATTTACAATAACACATGATTTTTTTTCACACCACTATATCACTTGACTTGAAAGACATTTCATTTTCTTTCATTTCAAACTGTTGCATTACTGGCTCCTAGATTACTTAAAAATTCTGCTAAAGAAAGCATATTTATAGAAAAAAGATTCTACAACAGTCAGTAATTTTATGTAGATGTATGATATCATGCACTTTACTTCATTAAGTTTTGTACATGTTTGAATCCTTCCAAAATATTCCAATGGTAAACATCTTCTAAGCATGCATTTCAAAAAGCTTTTAGTATATTTTCACGAGATTGTCGAGTATTTTTAAACATACTGTATTTTTCCATAAGCGTGAGATTATTATTGCCGACTTATTGATTGAATTTATGCAAGGTTGTGATCGCAAATATGTATAGTTCATGTCCTTTTCAGTTTCATCTCGCAATAAATTATTCAGAGAATGGCTTTGATACAGTTAACGAGTCACATATTGAATAAAGAAACTAACTTTGACAGAATACTGCTTATCGCAACAAAAATATAAGCATTTAAATACACAAGTGAATTTTCTTTCAAGACCATACAACATTGCACAAGAAGCTCAACTATCATCTAGGGATTCTTTTTTTTTTGATATATTAGCTCTATGCCCTTATCAAACTTATCGGCTTAACATAAACATATAAAAGCGAAAGAGGCATGCTCGCTACAACGCAAACAAAAAACACACAGATAGATAATATATTTATATGGTACAAGCAAAAGGTGTCATCAGTAAATGACGCTAGGATAAACATATATATATAAGGGATTTAGTCTAGCTGGTTTGGGGGTAGTCCATTAGGATGTTGTGTTACATGACATCGACAAAGAACATGCTAACTGTCATATCCCAAATTATCTAATTTCTGAGGCAAAACTGACCATATTTTCATGGACAAGTACTTTCGCAATCGATATATAAAATCCCTGAATCATTTCTTATATGTATTTTAAAGTTGCGAAAGATCACAGATTATAACAATCCAAAATTCTCTCAAAACAATGGTATAATCACATGATTTAAAGATTACCAAAAATGTAATCTTTACAAAATTTACAATAACACATGATTTTTTTTCACACCACTATATCACTTGACTTGAAAGACATTTCATTTTCTTTCATTTCAAACTGTTGCATTACTGGCTCCTAGATTACTTAAAAATTCTGCTAAAGAAAGCATATTTATAGAAAAAAGATTCTACAACAGTCAGTAATTTTATGTAGATGTATGATATCATGCACTTTACTTCATTAAGTTTTGTACATGTTTGAATCCTTCCAAAATATTCCAATGGTAAACATCTTCTAAGCATGCATTTCAAAAAGCTTTTAGTATATTTTCACGAGATTGTCGAGTATTTTTAAACATACTGTATTTTTCCATAAGCGTGAGATTATTATTGCCGACTTATTGATTGAATTTATGCAAGGTTGTGATCGCAAATATGTATAGTTCATGTCCTTTTCAGTTTCATCTCGCAATAAATTATTCAGAGAATGGCTTTGATACAGTTAACGAGTCACATATTGAATAAAGAAACTAACTTTGACAGAATACTGCTTATCGCAACAAAAATATAAGCATTTAAATACACAAGTGAATTTTCTTTCAAGACCATACAACATTGCACAAGAAGCTCAACTATCATCTAGGGATTCTTTTTTTTTTGATATATTAGCTCTATGCCCTTATCAAACTTATCGGCTTAACATAAACATATAAAAGCGAAAGAGGCATGCTCGCTACAACGCAAACAAAAAACACACAGATAGATAATATATTTATATGGTACAAGCAAAAGGTGTCATCAGTAAATGACGCTAGGATAAACATATATATATAAGGGATTTAGTCTAGCTGGTTTGGGGGTAGTCCATTAGGATGTTGTGTTACATGACATCGACAAAGAACTCACAAGGGTTTCCCATAGCCATGCGGAAAGACTGTCTGCTGCCGGATAGATCCTCAGGCACACTACCGAGTTGTCTAGGCATCATTGGTACCATGACAGGTGGCCCACCTTGGCTTGGGGGACCGATGCCTTGGGCGGGTCCGATGCCTTGGGTTTGGTGATGCGGGGGTCCGACCAGCACTTGCTGCGGGCCGATCCCTTGATGGATTCCAGAGGAAGATCCGAAGCCGATGCTGTGATGCTGTCCTCCTATCGACGGGGGACCGATGCCGTGGTTGGATAGGGCACCGATGCTACCACCGGGGGCACCACCAGGGGCCATCATACCGGTGTTCGTGACGGACGGGGGTCCAATGCCCTGCATGCTACCCATAAGGGCAGGAGGGATGTCTCCGGCGACGGTAGATGCTTGGTCGGAAGACTCACTACCGCTTCCTTTGCTTCCTGATCCTCCTTTGGATGCCAATGCTTTGGCTATCTTATCTTGGCTATGACCAGAATCACTGCTTCCTAGAACACAAAATATCAGGAAAAAAATCAGTGAAGTGCCTGTTTACTGAACCCTTTCCAAGCTGAATAGTAATTTGCAAATGTAATATTTGCTAACATTGCAATGCCTATACTTGCAATTTTATTATGTATAGGTAGATGATTTAGCATATCAGATATTTTGCATTGCCATAGAATATACTGCTCTTTTTAAATTTATATAATATCAATACACAAAGTTCTTTGGAACCACATAGATACATCAGATGACAACGTGGTATGCGCTATTCAAGAACAGAATAACATTATTCTTATTGTCATTATTAGGTGAATTCCACCAACTTTCAGCTGCTGAGCTACAACCCAGTTTGCAATCAATAAATCACACGATCGATACCAAGAATTTCTGGAGCTCTTGAGGAGTTATTCCTAGATATACTCATCTCTGTGTTTTACAACTTCATCATTCCTGACAAATAACCTCAAACTCTACTAGTTGGAAACATAAGGGCCAACATCAAAACTTGTTATTAAAACAGCTTAAAGTAGAAATATATTGAAAATCGTAAAAATGGAGAATCATATATCAAATTAAAGGAGAAAATAAGAAGAACACGATGGTGTACATCATTTATCATGGAGACCGATGAAACTCAGTTAATTAATAGTTTAAAGTTCTCTCTCTGAATGCTTCAAACACGCAGAATTATGTTCGCGAAATTGGGGATTTTTTATGACGTCACTGTCTGTACAAGAGGCGTGATTGGCTCTCCCACGTGAAGCTCCACTTGCATGCAAAACCTGTTGCGAGGGTACGTTTTCTCCACATTGTCACTCAATACTTCGATCCCGAAATGAAAGAAAACCCAGAATTTTATCTAGATTTGGATTTTCAAATTGATGATTTTGAAGATGAGGAGAATGATGATGAAATGAACAACAAAGTGACATAGTTGGAGGTAAATTGGGGGAATTACGCCGATGATGATGAGTCGGACAATTCAACTTGCAACACGATCACATGCCGATTCGCTACCAACTCATGTAGCTGCTAAAAGTGCTAGCTACACCGCGCGGGCCAAATTGAATTCATGAAAATGAATTACCACACTGTCCAGACAAAGTCTCTTACCTCTGTGACTATGAAGAAGGAAAATAATGATATAACTGTACTTACAAACAAGTGAATATAATCCGAACCTGAAGGCAAATCAACGAATAGCAGCAGACGATATGCACCGACGATAAATTTCATGTGGCTGGGATAGATTGTCACTCGTTCTGTTTGATGTAATTTTTATCTCATTAATTTGACAAAATTACGAAACTCCGGGAATTATCTATCTATATAAAAATATAGTAACATCTTGTATTATTTTTTGAATTACGATAAAACCTTTTTTGAAGGAAAACGTTGAGGTAAATTAAAATTAGATGTAAAAGTATTCAGTGACAGTGTGGAGAAAACGTACCCTCGCAACAGGTTTTGCATGCAAGTGGAGCTTCACGTGGGAGAGCCAATCACGCCTCTCGTACAGACAGTGAAGTCATCAAATTCGAGTCAATTCAGAGACCGATGCGAGGCATATTTCAGAGAGGCATTTTAGCGTTTTTTAATCGGCGATTTTCACCTTTATTATTTTCATTATTTTTTTTAATGACCCACTGATAATCCCCACATCATTACCTTTCCATTGATATATAATAAGACCACATTCATAATCAATATATTTCTCCTTTAATATTTCTGTCAATGCCCTCAATGATGGATGATATCTGTATACTCATACAAGCTTGATCAGTGGCGGATCCAGGATCAACCAGAAGTGGGGGAACCACAAGGGGCCACTTTCTCCTCTAAATTTCTGTGACACCCCCCCCCCCCCCTTCCATAAAAAAGAGAAAATTATGTATTACAATATTTTGGAAGGAGGAATGTCCTATTAAAATTCCCCCCCCCCCCTCCTCCCCGGATGCCAAAGGGGCCCAAAGTTTTTATTTACACACTTTTCTTTTGCCTTTTAAAAAAAAAGTCATGTTTTTTTATTCCGAATACCGGGATTCCCTTAGATATGCTTCTTCATTATAAACTTACCTCCGCTACCACTGCCTATGCTTGTGGCACCAAAGCTTGTGTAACTTGCCGTGTCGAAGCTTGTGTAGCCCGGGACCCCTGGGGGCATCTGATAAGGCATAGGGGGTGCAGTGGGGAGGGGTGGCGGGGGCATCCAGTGGCCCTGCTGGGGTAGGGGCGCTAGCGTGTCCCTGTCCGCCTCGGAGGCTTCGTCTCCTAAGGAAAGAGAGGCTAGGTCTGGAGAAGAGAAGAAAAACACCACCAGTTAAGATAAAGCAAAAAAAAAAACATTTAAAAGATTCAAATGGGATTGGACTATTTTGAGCATATTGTTAAAAGTGTATGATTATCAACAAATAATCAGATGAAGATGATTTACATCACATCAAATAAAACTAGCACTAAAATCAACATTTCAATTCTCTACACAAATTACCCTTGTAATATATTAGACACTTCACTGGCACAAAATCTTATTATTCATTTGAAACTTATTCCATGAAATGCAGAAGGACATAAAAGCTGCTCTGTTACTGCCAGGAAAATTACTCCTCATTATCGTAGAGCAATCGGAGACTTCTGATAAAGTAAGTGATAAGTGCCATACAAGCAAGTATAATTATCATATTATTACATTATACAACACATTGATCAAGGAAACTTCCGCAAAGGACACCAAAGACATAGTAGCACTATCTATAACATTACAAAACAGACTGATCAGAGAGACTTACTTCCGCAAAGGTCACCAAAGACATAGTAGCACTGCTCTGAGAAAGTGATCTTGTTGACTGTATGTCTGATGAAGCCAGCTTTTAAGAGGTTACAGGCATACTTCCTCGCTTCTCTCCTGTCTTGAAAGCCTTCTACATGCGTGAATAGCCATTCTACTACATCAGAACCTGAAACAAACAATTAGAGAAGAGCGTTGTTCAATGAACTTAAAAAGGATTTGAAGACGTTTCACAAAGATTTAAAAGTTGTAATTAACCTCCAGTTGCAAATGTATGTAACTCATAGGTGCATTGGGCACATCATGCTCGTGAAAAGTGCTCTACTGCATGTACTAATCAATAAGACTATGCACGACGGCAATTTAACAATTTTTCGTCAGACGATAAAAAATTTGTGAACCCCCCCCCCTCCCGAAAAAAAGAAATTATTTGCCGTTCCGCAATAAATCTGTCCATGGGTGTCATGCACACTAAGCCTTCTTAATTTGTGATCTGTCAATAGTCCACATTAGGTAGAAGTATCCGTCTCCCAAAGAGTTGGACTTAAAATTCCTTGTTTCATGCAGTATATAACACATCCCATGCCTCATCACAGCCATTCTTCATTAGACACTTCTTCCCCACTCATTCTTGATTTCAAGAAAATAGCCACACTGGTTCTTAGTCCCAATTCCAATATCCGAAGCAACAAACTGACAGAAATAAGGAAATCTGACCCCGAAGAAAATCCCTGCAATCAACAACAAATTCCCTGTTCATATCTTACACTCTCAACGAGTTCGAGTCATAATTTTTGTGGGGTTGACATCAGATGAAACTGTGAGCACTGGAATCATGCTCACAAAACTTTTGTGATGTCCTTATTAACACTTCATTTCAAGTTTGAGGAGTGCTGGTATTTCTTGCATTTCTCTTGAGGTAGCCCTACACTGTAGTCTATGGCTCAAGAACTCGATACCTACCTATGAAAGCGCTTGAGATGGTGATTTTGAGCCACATTCTATCCCTAATATCGAGGCCGGAGTCCGGGGCTGCCATTGCCCTGGCGATGGTCGTCATGTCCGTGTTTAAGGTCAGTCGACCAAAGTCTTCTAACCCTATAGGATTTAAAAGGAAAGTAAAACAATGGACAGCAAGATGATAAAATGATCCCATTATGTGTAATGTCCATTTGATGTAAAATGGTGTTATCCAATTGCTCCTACAAATATATTTGTCTTTAGACATCCCCTAATCTTGACATAGGTGTAGTTTCCATTGCCCTAACATACCTACCATCCCCCTTATCTGTCCCTCCCCTCCTCATCTCCTATTGACTTCTACCACCACTTTCTGATCCCCTACCTATTTTATCAACCATTCTCCTACCTGACGGACATTTCCCTCCTCCTTCCCTTCTTTGCTTCATCCTCTTATTTAGATTCTCATCCATTATTCCTTTCATCCTTTTGGCACTACACTCCTCTACCTTCCCCCTTTTCCTCCCCATCTTTATATCTAACTCTCATTTTTACCCTCCTCCTCCTCCATCCCCCTTTCCACATCTGATCCCAAAAGCCTGCTCCCATAACCCCCTATCTTCCTCATTCCTTTTCTTCATCTTAATTCATATTTTATGACACTAATGATGTTCAAATCACCAAACTTGACGTGCAACTCCACTTACTTTCTGACTCTGGTAGAGAACTGGTAATGGAAGAGCTTGTAGAGGTCATAGAGGTCATTGATGGACTCATAGGCCCCGCCCTACCTTGATACTCTGCAGCAACTGTAAAGAGATTATAGTACAGTAGAATTAATCCAAGTTTTAAATCTGGTTTAGTCCACTTCACTTCACCCTTACCCCCTCCCTCCACTTTACTCTAATCGATGCATCAACGTCATCATCACCATCATTGTCACTTTGTTATATTTATCATTATCCCAATCATCATTACCATATCATCATCAATCATCATCACCATCATCATCATCATCAACACTATTATCACCATTATCACAAGCAGCAGCATCATAATCATCATCATCATCACAACCACCACCATCATCATCACTAACACCAAAACTACCACCACTACAACCACAACCATCACCACCATCATCATTATAATCACCATCATTGTCACCACCATCACCACCACAACCACCATTTTCATCATCACCGTCATCATCATCATCATCACAATCATTAAATTCATCACCATCACCACCACAACCACCACCACCAACGTCATCATCACCATCATCGTCACCTTCACCACCACCATCACAACCACCATTCTCATCATCATCATGATCATTGCCATAATCATCATCATCATCATCATTTTCATCATCATCATCATCACCATCATTATCATCATCCTCACTACCACCACCACCACCACTACAACCATCACCGCCACTATCACTACCACCATTCTCATCATCATCGTCATCATCATCACCACCACCACCATCATCATAATCACCCTTACCTTTCATGGCATTTGTGTGTGCTACCCATGCTCCAGGGTCTATTGGTCTGACTGGCTCACCTGCAAACAATCATGATATATCCAATCATTACAAAATACAATCAATCTATAAAACTCATTTCACAGAGCTTACAATATAACTACAGATATTGTGATGTGTGTCCATTTTAAGAACCTTGCCTGCTGCGAGAATTCGGTATTGGTTTAGTGGTACCTTTGTGTCATCACATATATCGTGATGAATAACTGACCACTTCGCTTATAAAGCAGAAGTCATTCCTGTCAGATCCAAATGACTGCAATTATTGTGAATAATACCAGGGGGTGTTTCACAAAGATTTAAGTATGACTTAAGAGTCGCACTTAAATACAGAGTTGCATACGGTATGAAAGGCTTGACTTGACCACATTGGACAGATCGTGTCATGAGGACGCGCACTACTGTGTATCTATCAATAAGATCGCGTGTTGCATATCATGTATGCGTCGGCATTTAAGTGCGACTCTAAGTCATACTTAAATCTTTGTGAACCCCCCCCCCCCCATCAATCAGTTTCAATCCTGGACAAAGTTATTAAATGCCTTTGATAAAATGGAAATAGTCACATCAGTGAAATTGTGGGCCATCAAGTTCAGTGAGGGTAAAATATAATATTCACTTACTTCTTGGAATGGTGAAGTAGCCTTTTGGTGAAGGGTCCCAACATTTAGCTACAACTAATTTAATAGGACTGCAAAGAAAAAATAGAAGAAATAAAGTTAGTTTTTAAGCAAAGAACAATGTCGCCATTTGAATGTGATCCCAGCCATGGCGTAATTTCCTTCATCAAGAAACTCATCCACATTGTGCTGCACTCAACCCAGGTGAGGTACCAGGTAGGAAGAAATTCCTTGAATGCTTGAGCACCAAGGCAGCTCAGCTAAAGCCAGGGTAATAATGATAGCAGGGCCCGCTGGGAGAACAGTTTTCAGAACTGAAGTGGCTTCCCTGGGTAAATATACCTATATTATTATTATTATATTATTATAATGTGTGTTTCAATTCTGCCATTCTAACAAAAACTTCATTTGCATTTTCATTAACCAGGGGCTAGTGACACAAAAATTAGCGATTGGTCGTACAGTTGGACTGTTTGCTTGATTGTACATAATAATCATTGTAATCAATCTGAAAACAGCCCTACAATCAAATGCTAAGTTTGTTTACAGGGGCCATGTGAGAAATATTCATCTGTTAACAGGTTCATGTTGAGATGCAGCAATAAGAAGTAAAATAGACAAAACTGATGAATTTGAAGATTTCAGGCTGCGATCACAAATTGACAAAAACTTATGGATTACAAATTAAATTGATTGCTTTCAAGTCAATACTAACATCCATCATTACTCTTTGTGCCTTCCTTCCTCATATACATAAGAAAATATCATCGGAAAGACAAATACAGTGGTTTAAATTCGTTTTTTTTTTAATGGAAATGTGTTTCAGAATTTTACTTAATCAAATCTACTCGAACAGCTCCAACATACCACTTTGCACTATTATTTCTAGCTTATATCAAAGTTTCCATAGAAATCAGCAAAACTCAAAGACGTGACAAGAATTATCAATTTCATAGCAAGTGGAGGTGGAGGAGGGTTGGGTTGAGGAAGGAAGAGGCACTGAATAACGTAAAGTGGAGGGAAGGGATGAGGGTGAGCTCTGTGAGTGTGAGGTGAATTTGGCCGCTCCCGTAGTCAGGGACTAGACAGGAAATGAAAACCTTCACTACAACTACTACTAGTACTACATAGACTTACCCAGGTTGATGAACTGCTTCTCTTAATACTCTGACTGCATCGTCATTACTCATATTTTCAAAGCTCACATCGTTCACCTGAAGAAAGGACAAAATAATTAAATACAAATGATGTGAAAAAAAAATAAGCTGACAGAGATCTAGAATATGAAGCACCAAAATTGAGCACAAAGTTCTACAATCAATCCAATTAAATGTTGCATTTCAAATCATTGAACTAAAATAATATTTCCTGCACATCATAACGTAAGTTACTGCAATGAAAAAAAATAAACATCACATGTAAATTGGTTTTATAAATGTAGACATCTCACCTGTAAGATCATATCTCCAGGTTCTATCCTACCGTCTGCTGCAACTGCACCCCTGTTATATTAAAATAAAAGTCAGAATAAATTGATTTAACCAGCCAGGGGGTGTTTATTGAAAGTCACATGTAAATTACAAGTTTCACTTGGTATACAATACACCACCGTATTGGTCAGATCTCAATTGGTCTAATGCCAATTCGCCCAATTACCAACTCGTCTACTATCATTTGGTCTACCATCAGTTTGTCCACTATCCACATGGTCTAATTGCCATTACGTCCACCACTATTTCGCCTAATAACCAGTTGATCCAACAGCCATTTAGTCCATATGCCATTTGGTCTAATTAGACAAGTGTTAATTGGGTAAAATGAATGAAAATAAAATGGGTATAAGACCAACTGCTTATGAGACGAAATGGTCATTGACAAACTGGTGATTAGACGAAGTGATTATTGGACCAAATGGTTGTTAGACGAAATGTTGATGGACGGAATGGCATTAGCCTGAATGAAGATAGACCATGTGGTGAGTGGACAAGTTGGCAGTAGACGAATTGGCAATTTACCGATCTGATCACATTATGCTGATAAGGTTGTGCTCAACTGCGAATCAATCAATGACGTAACACATTTCATAACTTATGCACATTTCCAACCCCCCCCCCCCTCCCTTAGCCATGGAGTCACTTGTCCAAATCTAACATGTACTGACTGTTCTGTCTTGTTGAGTGTAGTATATAATTTATAAATGTTGACCGACACTGTAGTGCAATTTGGTTAGGAATCATCCCTAATCCAAATTAAGGCATTGTATTCAGTTTTCATTTTTGCCTTTTATATTACTATTATTATTATTTGTTTGAAATCACCTGTGCTTGGGAGGCGAAAAGTGAAATGAATCACTGTGACCCGCAGGTCTCTCCTCCTTTTCATATTACTGCAAGTGGAATCATTGTATTTCAGTGTATTCCTGTTTTGCCGTTCGTATATAAAACTAATCAATAGAACCAATTCATTAACAATCATATGAAGAAAAAAAATCTTCTAAAATATTTTTTTTTACTTAAATAGTAAATCAACATAACATTCTTCTGATTTTTTGGTTAACATTCATATAATGTTTTCAACAAAGTGTGGAATTTAGCGAGGCATAGTGAGGAATTATTCATCAGTAATGTTTTTTTTTATATTTGAACATTTTCTATCACATCCTTTGTACTTTCTAAACAGGATGACTCATCAGTAGAATCCACTTTAAAATAATCATTTCAAGAAAAAAGCCAACAGAACGCAAGAAAAACACTATCTGCGCCAATACCAGAGTTATGCATCAAACTGCCAAACTTGATTACCATTCTGTTAAATCATGATTACTCCCGAATGGCAGAGAAAATTGCTGGGGTTTTCATCAGAAAAGTTGAGAAAGAAAAGTGCATATCGGTGATCAAACATCGCCTATAGCTATGCCAGGTTAACGGCAATTACTCCATTGAGTCACATTCCAGATGAGAAAAGCACACATTGTTGTCATTCTTGCCATATCTTGCGAGTTAATTTCTAAAAATGTGAGTCACTGATTAAGAGATGGGCGCTGACACAAAGGCAATGCAATGATAACATTTTCAAACCCCATTACGAAACCCATCAACTGCGCATGTATTGGCGTTTGCATTTCAAATGCAGGCTCGTCTACCGGCGGCTCCTATGATAAATGTCATTAACCCCTCCTCGTTGAGAAAAATTGAAAGTGATCAGTTCTTCATTTGACAAAATTGAATGTTGTGAAAATAACTGCATTGTCCAAAAAGCCATGTTGACTATATTGTGTGCACCTTGTGTTGGGACAAGCAGAATAAACATGCTTTGTCCGAAAAGGAAATATTGTGATTACAATGTTATGGAAATGCCTAAGAAGGCATTACCTAAATAACAACCCAAATAAAGAAATTGGCATCTTTGTAGTAAAATTCCACTTATTTTCAGTCTTGTATATCCAATCAATGAATATAAATTAGCTATAATTAAGTCACGGATCAGGCATGCTCATTACATCCTGCATATTTCATTTATTTGGGGGTATCGTAATTAATTTAGGCTGCTTTATTTTGTAGAAAATACATCTAAAAAGGAAATTTCTTTGAAGTTGCCTACCTCGGAAAAAAGTAGATAGAGTGTGAAACTTTCAAAAGGGAACATATCAACATGAAAGAGAAAGATAAAAAATCACTCATGTAGAAAAAGAAAAGGATATGTAAACAAAGTATTTTTGTAAAATAAAGTGAAAAAAAATCATTAAATAGCAAAATAAGCTAAGATTAAATATCTTACCCTTTCATAATTGAGCCCACATAAATGCCTCCATCTCCTCCTTTATTACTCTGACCAACAATACTGATGCCAAGAAAATTAATTTTATCTGGAAAAGAAAATACAATTTATATGTATAACGTATATGCATATAATAAAAATAGGCATTTGTTGAGTGTTTTCAATGCTGCATAACAGCTTCCCCCCCCCCCCCCCCCCTCACCACCACCACTATATTAAGTCACATAGATGTTAATTAAACATTTGAATTTTCAAAGAAATAGAATGTGACAATGATAGTTTGTAACAATGCAAAACAAGTGGGGCCA
This sequence comes from Lytechinus pictus, assembly GCF_037042905.1. NCBI lineage: Eukaryota > Metazoa > Echinodermata > Echinoidea > Temnopleuroida > Toxopneustidae > Lytechinus > Lytechinus pictus. The sequence continues at coordinate 11,353,346 of NC_087258.1, read as the reverse complement.
TTTTAATAACACATGTAATAACAAATTTGCAATATACAGTTAAAAGCTACTGAAATCCATCTATCTGATTGGCTGATGGTAGATTTGTTATAAAATATTGTGTATTTGTTATTATAAAAAAAAGTCTTTATGAAACAGTACCCCTTCCTCTATAATTGCAATTGAATTAATTGATAATACAATCAAAGCACTGATGACTTTTAATAGTAGCAGTGAAGCTGAAATTCTCACAAATAATAATAAGAAAGTAACTTACCTAAATTTAATGTGACATTAATGATGTTGAGTGACATTGTCGAATCTGTTATACTACTAAACGATGATGCCTGCATAGAAAGAAATAAACATCAAAATAGATAATGACTTAGCTCTAAGGTCTTGAGTGGGCTCAAATATTGGAATTACCAAATCTACCCGAAGACTACATTTACATCGTGAACGAGGGCTGACTGTAATCACTTCTTTAATAAGAACGTTCAAGGTTGATGCAATGAATGTAAAATGTGATTAAACGAAACACAAACATTTGTTACATCAAACTTACAAACTTGCAGTAACAAAATGGAAATTTAGTATGCAGCGTGTTTGTTTAATGAAAACACATTCAACTGATTTATTTTGAGCTTAAGTATGCCGGGGGTTTAAAAATGAGAGAATTTTGATACAAAAATACCTCAGTACAAATACCAAAGTTTCTTGCTTTATTAAAAGAAGTATTTAAAGGACAGATTTTTTTTTTCATATTCCAAATAGTTTGAGATGTCTGCCTGCCTGCTTTTTTAAGCTGCACAAGTCATGGACACAAGAGAGAAGGGGCTTAAATATGATTCAAGCATTATTGGACTGCTATTTCAAGAATTTATAATCCTTAATTTATATCATCAGAATTATGGTAAGTTATTAGTTAAAGGTCTGAATGACTGCAGACGGGCAGTGCTTGAATTCATATATAACTCCAAGCAATTTCAGTCTTTTTAAATCTTTTTATACTGTATTCACTTGAAATCCAACACCCCCAAATACATACCAAAAGTTTTAAGTTCATTAATACTGAACTTCCTGCCTTCTTGGCCAGCCTTCAGGGCATTCTTAAAGTGACCAGAGCTCTATAATGTATTCCTATAACCATGGAGGCATAGATTTCCTCCGTATTTGCACCTTGGAGGAAAGAAGTTTCCTCCATGTTTGCACATAGCATCAGAGGGGATGGGCTCAACGTCGGACCCTGTTAATACTCAGGTGCTGGACAGATCAGGTTAGTTGGTAAACCAAAATGGTCCATGCAAAAATTAATATTTTACCCTGATATCTAGTTGATTTTGATAAATGCAGAAAGACAAAATCAATTTCTTTGTGAAGGTTTGATGAAAATCCTCAAAGAATAACAGTCGTGGATTTTCAAAGTTAGTATTTTGTCAAGTCTCATGTGAGCAGCTTCTCCAGGTATCTTGTGATAAAAAATTCAATTAAAAAACATTTCCCCAGAAAAGTGAGAATGATTTTAATACCTCCTATCAGATACATCATTTCATACCCCCTTCTGTAAAATATTTCCAATCATGAATCAATGAAAAGTTTTAAATTATATCAAATGACATACGGGAATCTGCTCGTATGTGACATCACACAATTTCAAAAATTCAATACTTTCTTATTCTTTGACGATTTTCTTTGACTACTATTTATCTCTTATTTTCTGATTTTATTTAAAATTCTTCTATCTAGGCCATTTCGTGCAATATTTACTCTGCACAAAATATGTTGAACACACCGCTCACAGACCTTTTACTTCAAAGTCTTGCACATCTTTTGAGAACAAATTTGTGACACCAAGGTACACGGTTCCGAAATCATGCAACATTTTGTAAGTGCATGTCAGACCCAAAATTGCTCAAAAACGTGATTTTGTGTACAAAGTCAATGCAAATTGTGTTTTCAGCACAATATCATAATTGAATGATTATTTTTTACTTTTGCTGGTCGTAATACATGTAGATTCATTCTATACTGTTTATTATCTCATCTCCCCCGACCATATGATCTCCCCAAATATCCCGGCCTAGATAGGGTTAAAGACGTCTAAGTGTCATACTCTGTGTACAGGTGGCATCTTCGGTCTTCTCCTCCTCTTCTTATTCTTCTGTCCTCTCAATGGTCTTGCTAAGCTACTCCTTTCTGTGGCACTGCTGAATCTGAAAAAGAAAAAAATATGGATGAAATTTAACCCATCAGTTCCTGAATTCTGTGATTTTAATAGGCTTTGTGCATTGATTACATCGCTCCTGAAGGTTACAGCTTAAAGGTAAAAGACAGTAGTTGCAGCGAACAATTATTTCATGAGAAAGTCTTGAAAATCAAGGTTAATTGCCACATTATCATAGATCTAGATCTGGTACATTGAAATAAACTTATCTTTGTGAAATCATGAAATTTTGGCTGAAAACAGATAATGCTGATGATCACTAACACAGAAAAGCATATGTGGGACAGTGTATTAATATTGCTCGAAAAAAATGCCTGACATTTGATGGAATTCCATGCTTATTTTGCTCATTTCTCAGCAATTACGCATTTTCTTCCAGAGCCACCTGGCACATATTTTTTATTCATACATATAAACACTTGGGTGGTAATTTTATTGTATTCTGCTCGAACTCATTTCGAGATCGTTACAAAAACTGGTATTTATCTTTAAATTACGAATACCCCCCAAAAAATGCTGACTTCTGTTACACACAATCAATGTTTTTTTTTTTTCATGAGTAAATTCAGCTTTTAGAGCTTAATAGAAGCTGGATAAATTTCATGAAGCTCTTTGTAATGGTACACACGACTGTATGATTTCACTAAGAGAAATGTGCAAATGACTTAACGCATAACTTCAGGAAATGATATTATGCACAACTGGAACATATTTGTAGATACCAAGTCAGCTACATAAGGTGGTTTCAGACCGCCTTGAAAATCGTCAGTTCCAGGTATTTTCTGATCGAGAAATTTGCCAATCTACACCGATCAGAAAATACCAGGTAATTTTGGCAGTGTAAAAGCAAATTATGTGTCATCTCCCAGCTGAATAGTACATGTAGGTACTTGTCAAAATTACGAGAACTTCCGCAGCGATTTTTCCAAGGTTGTAGGTATTTTGGCAGTGTGAAGGCAAATTACGGGAACTTTTAGCGCAGCGTGCAGTTAGGCGCAGGCGCCGTGGGTGGCTGCTGAGCTAGCGATTTTGAATCTCGAGTCTTGCTTGCTCATCAGACCATACTGCACATGCTTGTAACTTCAGGAACTGCGGGAATAATCAACGGGTACTTTTTAGTCTGAAAAAGTTCTCGTAATCTAACAGGGATTCGTATGATCGAAGAGGTTTGAAACAACCTATAGGGATATATCACTAAGCAGGAGAAAGGGTTACCAGCTGTGTGTACAATTATGCAATATTTGAATAGGTTTTATGAAACAGCCCCCAATAATTCATTCACTCATTTACAAACTTAATTATTTATTGATTTGATTGCTGAATAATCTATTTATTCAATTTCAAGTTCTTAAGTTAAATAGGCCTATATGATAAGAATCTACAAATCATGATTCTTTGAACAACAAAAAACATTCTTTACAAGTTTATCATCCTTTACCAGAGGCCCGTTTCATAAAGGACTTGCAACTGTTGCAACTTTGCCAAAATGGCAACTACCATGGTAACAGGGCTCAGCAGCCAATCATAATCAAAGTTTCCATTGTAGTTGCCATAATGACAAAGTTATAACAGTTGCAAGTCCTTTATGAAACGGGGCCCCACAAGTCCACTTTTTTGTAATACACATATTAATGCATACTTTATTTTTCCAGACAATACCACTATTGAAAGAACTACTAAACAAATACAATAAAGTTTCAAGGACAGCTGGGGTATTCAACCAATTATTCCACATTTAACCCCACAATAAAATTGTTAATATTTACATGTTCCAAGGCAAAATTCAATAGCATGCCAAAAAGATTAAGATCTTTGAGAAAATTTTCACACTTCCTAGATAAATATGAAGCCTCACTGAGCCCCCTTTTAGACTAATTAAATTTCTTGCACTCAAACTTATATCATAATCATATCATAATGCATATTATACAAATGTATCCTTTAGAGGGGGACTCCATCTTGCCTCAAAATATATTTGAAATCAGCAATGCTTCTAACCAAATATACATACAAAGACATTTTCTTTATATTCATTCATACGCAGGGCCCCCTAGTATGACAGTATTGCAATTACTGATGGGGCTAACCTGTTAAATAAAGAAGAAATGAATAAATAAATTCAAAGAACCAGAGCCAATTCATGTCAAAATGATCGTTTTTAAGATTAGTATGTACTGGGGATTGCTAACTCATCAAACTACTTTATTAAATAATATTGATTTCATGTTGGCAGTTGTATGATCCCATATTTAACACCGCAAAACAAGTTTCAAATTAATGACAAGTTTTTAATGAATAAGTCACTATTTGAGCTTTTGAAAATCCCACCACTATTTCTGGCATTTTACTAAGTAATAGCTTTTAGAGTGGAATAAATTGAATTGGAACATCTAGTGTAATAAAGAATTTTTTTAAATAAAAAATGCATTTTGTGCCCCTTTTACACTACATGTACAATAACAGTTTCAAATACCATTTCCTCTAGTCTGAACAGACTATAAGTTCCACGCAAGGACTTTGTCCAACAGTATGAAAACCTCATAAAAACCTTCATATGGGTCTGTCAATATTTGGATTCTTGGCATGCACCTATCAGTTTATATTGCACACAGATTATGAATAATTTCTTTCTCCATAAATGTCAATAATGACACAGGTGATGAGTTTGCTTTGGGGAAAAGGGGAGAAACTTGATTATTAAAAGAGGGGTGAAATTGAGTCTTGTCGAGGGCACTTCAATTTAGGATAACGTGTTGTTCTCCGTAGCAAAACTGTTGCTGAAGCGTCTGGATGTATGGTCAGGGGTGTGAGTGGTCACAAATAAAAAGATCTGAAAAGAGCTGAAGAGTGTTGAAAAAGTCTGAAATAGAAAGAGCTCCCATACTTTTTGTACGGAGGAAGGCCAAAAATAAGCTGAAATTAAGCTGAAAATCAAAACAAAAAAAATCTGAAATCAGATAAAAATCTGAACTCTCACAGCACTGTGTACGGTATACTGCCAGATTATTGACAGAATGGGGCGATTTTAAAAAGGAGGCCTATGTAAACTATAACAAAATACATACATCGACTGAATTTGATATGGGATAGAGTGATAGGAACGTAATATTGTAATTTGATCGTGCCACTTCCATGATTCATAATTTGCGTGAAGGCTTCATCAATCTTTTCAAAGGAGTATTTTAAACATGATGGGTGTTGGGGGCCAGTTCATAAAGCTGGTCATAATTTATGCATGAATTTGTGCACGATCGGTGACCCAGTGCTAGATGATATATACCTCAGTAGCTGACTTAGCACGTAAGAACAAGTTCCGATCATGCGTACCGTAACTCGTCTACTCGATGTCACTCAATTTTAATGATTAATTCACAGTTTGGCATATTTGATTCTAGTCTATCTTTCATAAATTGAATTGGAAAAAAAAGGTAGACTTCTCCATAAAGTACAGTGTAGGTAAGGAGTTCTGGCTCAGGTACAATATGAAAATGATCTGCTACAGGAAGTCAAAGAGTTCAGAATTGTTTTAAAAAGATTTGTTGAGTCAAAGCAGGTCGTAGAGTCGCATGTCACCCACTTTGACTATTATTAAACTTTTTTGTTTGTTTATTTTCAATACTAATTGATATGCCTACTGAATTGACAACGTAGACTTCTCTCTTACATAGGTCTATGAGTTTCGATTTATAGATCTGCAGATGATCTGCTGAAGAAAGTCAAATAATTCAGAATTCTTCAAAAGAGTTTTAACAAACCTGCTGTCATCGTCCGTTGAGTCAAAGCAGCTCGTTGAGTCGATGTCGCTGCTCATCAACGTTGACGAACTCTCGTATCCATGCCCGCTTCGATGGTGATGATCTCTCTTGCTCCTTGAAACTGCAAAGAAACAAACAAAAAAGATACAAATACAACTGTTACTTAACTAATCAGATTTAATTTATACTCTTCTTATGAAACAAACAAAAAACACAACAAATGAAATAACTGGAATATTAAATAATTGTCTTTGTAGCCATTTGTAGCATATGCTCTACATTTACCATGGATAAGGGGTTGGTTTCTCCATGGCCCAATAATGAACAAAGAAACCATGTATTATCAATGAAAGTTGAATTACAGTAAAACCTGTACATAAAAGACCACCCAATGGATATACGAAAGCAGTCTTTGTGCAAAGGTGGAAGTATGAAGTATGAACGTAAATGAAAAGTGAGAGCAAAATTAATTGTTAACAAATTTCATGCAGAGAAAGAGAACAATACACTGAACATTAGAGCTCCTGTCCCAAATATGCATACAATACAAGTATGCATCTTCTAAACATATATTCAGCATACACATAAATACAAAATATGTAAAAAATAAACAACATCTGTTGAAGTATATGTATTTTTAAAACCCAAATATGAATTCAATAATAAACCTTAACATTCTGCAACTTGAATATAATATCATATTTTTCATTAATATTACATAAAATCACAATTTCTTACATGAAATGCACATATTCTCTGTGGGAACTTGGGAAGTGCCTCCAAGTTGCATTTAACGGCTTAACATTTCTATTTCTATCTTGCCTCTAAGAGTAGTAACTCAGAATTACTTCACTCAACCTAACATAATAGCATAATTGAATACATTGGATGGGGACTACTTAAAAAAAAACATTCACAAACATCTATCAATGGGTCATCCCATCATCGTAGAACCCCAATAAGGGATTAAATAAAAATGGAAAGCTTTCCAAAGATATAAACCCTTTCTTCCGACACAACAATACAAGTTTTGTGGAAGGGTTACATTAGTGCTTGATATTTGTAGATCTTCTCTCCATTAGATGCAATCTATCTTATTTCCATCAGGGATTTGCGCCCAATGGATTTCAAATCCCCCGGCTATTTTCTGAGATCATGAATGCTTTTATCCCTCACAATGTCTTCGGTAGGAGAGAAGCTTGAACATTACAGATTTTAAATGCGAAATCGTAGATCCCTGAAACTAATTATAGACCACTTTATACTTAATAACTTTATCAAGAATAGTACCTAAAAAAAGCCAGCTTAGCATTTTTATTCATTTGCAGTCATTCATATTCCTTTTCTCAAATCATATAGGTTTCTTAATAGCTTTAGAACCAAAGAATATTGACTTTTTTTTTTAATTGCTTTTTTTCTGACATTTGGCAATTTCAAGCACTTCACTTTAATATATCCTATTTTAGAAAGCAGCAATCAAGACTTTCCTGAACCAATGGACTGCCCCAAATATCTTTCCCAATTACATATAATCTAATATCAAACTTGCCACCAATGGCGAATATCATGGTCATCAGGCTCAACGTCACCCATAATTTAGATGTCCTCCAAACTGGAGTCCAAAGATTATTCCACAGAAAGTAATACCAGGCCTGAAAGTTACCCATAATGGTACAACTTATCAGGGTCTCATCTACAAGTAAATTGTTCCTTGTTTTTTTTTTTATGTCCTGGCTTATTATCATATGTATACATGAAGAATAATGATTTATAAATTATCTAAATGTTTTGCAAAATAAATTCAATTTTATTTCGTTCAACAACTTTGCAATTTTTACAAATTAGTGACAAAAATGAGTTAGAAAATAGCTGAAGGTGTAACTACTAGGATTTGTTTTTCAATGTTCTTGAAAGTGTGCATTTGGACCTGAATTACACAGACTGAATACATAATGCTTGCATTTAATAATTAGTAAAGAATATTGAGAGAAACACATGAATCATGGCTATACCTGTATAATGATGGCAAGAATAGAAAGTATAGGCCTCCGCTACGAGGTGCATCTGGACGCCCGAACGAGCCGAAGTGAGGTTATCACTACGGGGGTGGCAGCGGGTGGAACGGGCAAAGAGGATCGGGGGCAGGCAAAAACAGCGTGGGGATTTGATCGCGGAATTCCCCATACAAGATATATAAGAAAATTGTTTTACTCTGATAAAGATAACCGCACAATGTCTTTTATTCGAACAATCTCATGCTAATCGATGTTCATCAAGGAGCGGAAATCCAATGAAAAGGTTTATGGTAATTCCTGATTGTGTTTAATCCACTTCCAATCGTAACTGACAAGAAATGGCAACTTTGCCAATTGCAAATGTCAAATCGCTGTACATAAAACATGATGAGAAATGATAGATACATGTATACTGTTTCCACAACAGATACAAATCATACACGTATGTATTCTGTGCACAAACACACCGCGAATGGTGATTATGAATAAAGCTATGCACGGATCCTCAAATATTCATAAAAACTTGCAAATATCCTTATAACCATAACACGGGAACACTGCATTATGGGGTCCATGAGGAAAATTTTGAAGATGATACTGAATGCATCTCACAACTCGTTGATGCACCATTGATGCCTTCATCGATGCTATCGGATCCTGTACTGTCGAGACCATTGAAGGGATCATATCTAAAATCACAACTGTTGACATTCTGTCGCGTGGAATGTTACACCGGCTGCCCAACCAAATTGGCAACAATGAAAGACAAGTTTCATGTCTGCTTTGCTAACATCCAACACCAGAGCGACACATCTCTGATGATCGCTTGGAGCAACGGCTTTGATTTAACCCCACTGAGAATGTTTATAAGGAACATATCCTGGAGCTAGTATTACCAGACAAGGAATCACCCTCATCATCATTTGCAAAATGGGACTTTCCACATGCAATGCATTTAAGAGGTCCCCCATATAGCTGAAGATAAATAGACATCGAGGTGGATAAATACTAATGTATCTGTGAATAATGGGATTGAAGAAGAGTATTCCCTACTCCAGGTTCTTTGACAAGGGTCGCTGATGACTGAATGGCCGGACCCCTGCAGGAATCCCACTAACTGGGTTCACAAGGTTTTTTTTTACGTTGCGCCCTCCTGTTAAATGTCTCCAGTCTAATCATGCAAGGAGAATAGGTTTAGAGCCGATTCAGTCTCCTCAATGGAGTTTGAAGATTTTAACGCTGCTCTTCAGATCATTCCCCACTCTATATCCATTTATCTTCTCAAGGGTGCAATGTTATTGTCCTAGAGGATAACTGCTTTCATTGTGTTGAGTGGCAAAGTGGAGAGGATGCTGGAAGGGTCCCTTCCTATGGTGACTCACACATACAATTATAAAAGTTCAAGAAGAAAGCATGTCCAATGCTAAAAAGACATACACAACTTCAACAAAAGTACCGAGGATGATTCCAGAGAATAGAATATTTGACCGAGCAAAGCCTCACAACGCAAAAACAATGATGGACGCTTATAGTCCGATTCAACAATATTGTCTTTGACTGAACCCCAACAGACATGCGTGGGACGCAGTGACATCAGGAGCAGAGCTTCTAACAGACTGAACTGAATCCCTACAAACAGTCTCTCTATAACTCTGTTTTCACTATCAATAAGAGATGACCATTCTGAAGCAGCCTGGGTTCTCCTTTCTTTCTTTCATTCGTACCACTAAAACACAAAAGCAATTACATGCATTGCACTTCTCTGCGTGACCCATGGTACTGAGAGAGAGACCGAGAGAGAGAAAGGTGGTCGTCTATAGACTCCATTGTCCCGATGATTATCTCTGAGTAAAACGCTCACTCTTCTCCATCAAAGCACGCCATGAAATTGTCTTTTGAGTGAATGGTCATTAAATTGCCATTTCAGCTCCAATCAAAATGTCTCCTTTCACGATAACTTCTTTCAAAGGGGGTGGATGGATTTGTTTTGCCTTTTTTTTATTTTCCAAAAGATTTCTTGCATTGTAATTGGCCCTGAATGTCTGTATCAAAATCCCACAAGTGTTTACAATAACACCAGAGTCACAATTCACTTCATTGAAGTTAGTTTTATGCTAATCAATATGATTTTCAGAGGGTCAATAAACCTCACAATATTTTATGGGAGGTTGTTAAAAAAATCTGTATTCATTTTACGTTTACCTCCAGTGATTATGAGAGATGATATTAATAGAACCCTTCATTCGTAAAAAATGGAAAATGGAAATAACTCTTTGAAAAAGATGAATGGCATCATTTGTGACAGCTCTATGACCCCGTCACATAATCAATGTCAATGACCTGGAGAGTTCATTGACCTTGAAACTAACAGATTTCAATCCGTATCTAGCAACATATGAATATGATAATCAATATGCAAACCCAAACAGCCTTAGTCAACACTGTCGCCATAACCGGTCATAAAAACTCTTCATGTTTAATGTTCTTCTGCTTTATTCACTGTTCATTTTTAATGTTTCCCGTTTACTGCTCTGGCTAATACAACTCGTAAAGATGGAAGCATATCTTTAAATGCAATTTTCATTCATTGCTTTGATGTATTTTATTTCATCATATCACTTTGGGATAGATAGTGTTATATACCATATTTATCTAATATAACAAATCAATGACCCCATCTCATGGCAACTGCATGAAGTTTTGACTGGATTGAAATTTCCTTCCTCAATCACATCCATTAGGCAACTATTGAAATCTCTTAACACGGTCATTAGTAGATATCAACCTCTGAATATCATTAGTAACCCTCAATGCAAGCAGGGATGTAAAGCTTGGTGGGGGATATTAGAAACTACTACCAATCATTAGGGGTGTATGGGTTCCCTAACAAAGGTTAAAGGTTATCAGGATTTTTTGGTGATGAAATGTCATTTTGATGAAAATTGTCCCGAAGGTGTCATAAACTAATTCTGTAGATACAGACCAAATAGCATTGGGGGAGAAAAACAATTATTAGTTTGGTACATATAAAGACAAAATGAAAAGGGGTTAATACAAAAATATTGCTATGGAAAGGACAAAATAAGTTTGATTGGGGAAATGTATCATACAGCTAGAATTTGTACTAATTGCCAAGTTTCTTTTATCTTGTATCATAAAGATAGAATTTGTATTAATTTTCCAACTTTCTTTTTATTAGACTATTAAATGGCAAATATTTTCATGGAAAATCTCTTCAGCAATGGCAATTTTAACAACCTTAGAATGCACATTTGTCAACTTCACACTTCTGACTAGTATAATTTGGGAATTTACTTTCCATCGTACTACATATATAGACCCAATTAAAGGAGGCAACCATAGCTACGCTGCCCCCCCCCCCCCCTTCCAATAAATAGACCCACACTGGGCGGGGATGATGATTGATGGGTTTGAGGGACAGGAGGGTCTGCCTAACTAAATGGTTTGGATAAGTTTTTCTCAGCTTGGATCAATACTATAATCTTGTTTGTGGGTGACTGGAGGAGGATGACAAGATAATTGTTTGTCAATTTTCTCTAATAAAATGAAGACTTGTCCGACAGGATTTGAAGAGGGGGCAAAGGGGATTTAGGAAGGTGAAGGGGAGGATGGATTAATGACTGACAGATAATCAGTTGGTAACATGGGATTGTACGAATTGGTGTATTTACTTGCTAAATCTTTGAAGGAAATAATTGAATGCATCATATTCTTCATTACAAAAATAACACATCATCTAATCGCAATGAAAGACATGATTATCCAGTGTTTGAATAATTTTAAATTTATTGGGGTTATTGTTCTTACTGAAGTAATTTCGATCAAACCTTGTTACTAAGATTATATTACAAGTTTCATATGTCCCCCGTGAATATCTCTTCTTGTATGTGCTAACATACCATAATACATCCCAAGAATGATTCTTAATTTCACAAATGTGAACTCGTCTTTCACAATTTCGACCTATTCTGGAAATATTCCTCAAATTCACAAGAAAGGACTGAATACCAATAATACATATATTTGAAGTCAGTGGAGAGAATTTGAACCTCTACACATTATAATTACATTCACTTCGTCTATATTGATGTTCCGCCTTCATTTCTAGCATTTTTTCTCACACCCTTTCCCATGACTTATGAAATCACTGAGAAACAAACCTTTTGTGACATTGACGAAAGGAATGAATGAAAATAGATTTTTGGGTCATTTAAAAGTCATCACCCTACGCCAACGACTACACACCAACAACAACAATGACGTCTTGTTTCTTTGGGATAAATACCTCAACGCAAAACATTTATTCAGCACCACCTCTTAAATCCCCATCACTGAAAGAGATACAACAGAACGAAAGGAGCACATTGCAACATTTCTGTCATCTGTGAACCTCACCATGTCTTCTCCTCTGTCAAGACCATTGCAATAGCACTGTATCGGATTCTAATGGGAGGGAGTGCCGCTCTACTATGGCCTGCTCTTTAAACGATCTTAGTGAAAGTGGAAGTGATGACCAAGGGTGTTGATGATCGAGTGAAGAATAAAGACAGAGGGTGAGGGTGATGTTCTCTATTGCATCTTCTATCCTTTTTCTATACCCTGAGGACACAAACTTAAGCATTCGATTGCAAGGCTGATTATATGATGAATTACATAATGATTATGTGCAATCAATCATTCAAATCAACTATATGATCAATCAACATTACTGTTAATCGTTAAACCTTTTTTATTCAAAATACATCTCCAGAAAATGACTGGAAATTATGGTCAATCAAGGGATTCTCGAAATGCCAACAGAATAAATTGATGTTAAGCCTCTTAGAAGTAACTTGGCAGGCCAAGTGTCTTATCATTCAAGTAAAAAAAAATATTTTATGTGCATGACAGGTAAATGTACATTACAAGTTCAATACTTTACGACTACAGTACCATGGTAGTCATATCAAAAAATAATTCAAAGTACAAGTAGATCAGATCTTCTTAACTATGGCCTTGAATATGGTAAATGAAAGTAAATAGAACCAGACCTATCACACATCTAGTCCATGTAGAAAACAATGGAGCAGAGTTTGAAGAGAAAGCAGAACAAGTCAGAAAAGGCGCTACCCTCACGTTTGATGTTCCTTTCAAAAGAGTTTCAGGAACTACTGTTCTGAAACTAAACATCAAATATAAACACCAAGGGACGATGGATAGACAGACAAAACCACAGGAATGTTCCCCATAAGATTCCCAAACTGATCTTCTTTAATAATTATGATATTCAGTCCATGGGTGCGTTTATCCGCCACTTTTTTACCCTAGAATCATGATTTGAATCATGATTCAAATCATGATTCTGCAGAATCACGATTGCGTTTAGTCGAAATTGAATATAATCATGATTAGAATCACAAACATGAAACACGAAAAAAGGGGCGTTTGGAAAGACGTTTCTGCAGAATCACGTACGAAAATGTTCGAATAAACGATATCGTGATTACAATCATGATTATATGACCTCACTGTTGCGTCGGGCTACTTTCGGTTTGACTCTTGCCAAGCTCAAGGCGCTCTATATGCTCATTGTATGTACATGACTATGTACTATGAATTCATTTCTTGTCATGTTCAAGTTCTGGGTTGGTCATCGCATCGTCCACTACTTTTGATTTTTTGGTCATGTCTTCAACTTCAAGTTCTAGTAAATGGATTAACTGGACAGACAATGATCTCAGTTGTTGTTGAGTATACAGTATCAATATCAAATTGGATCTACGCTGAAATTCACTTCCAAACACCATTTTGGATAAACTAACAAGATGAATAGAAGCATATGGACCCTTTATGATAGAAGTAAACAAAATGAGGTATAGACTGAATTCTGATGGAAGCAAAAGAATTTTCGAGAGCCGAAACACGTGCGAAAAACTTCCTCTGTCAAACTGCGCACTAGTGATGCGCACTGGATTGGCCCGAATCTGAGGAGAAACAGCATTGGAATGAAGGTCGTCTAAACGCTGATTCTGTGATATTGTGATTCATGTTTGTGTTTTGAATCATGATTCAAACCATGATTCAAATCATGATTCTGGCTTGAGGTCGCATAAACGCAGCCCATGTATAACGCATATCACATACATCTCTACATGTATGAACTTCCAAAGGAACTTGAAAATTATTACTCTTGAGCCAGCAAGTTTCCAGTAATCCTTCCTGGATACCCATACGTCACTTGGGTAGAGTGCAGCAAAATGTGGATAAATTTCTTGCTGAAGGAATTTACACTGGCTATGATTTTAATAGCATTCGTTTACTGAAATAATAAAATCTAAATTATATCACTTCCTTTGAAATCCCCTTCATACCCCTTTATTTTATCAGAAAATTGGTCTTTATTTTGAATATTTCCAAAAATAACTTGGTATTATGGAAATTTCAAACTGTCTTCAAATTATCAATTCTTTGCTAAAGACCCTTAGATCTTATAATTATCATTCCATCCCCCCCCCCTCAAACTTTATCTCTGTCACTTTTGTTCCTTCATTATTTATTTTCTTTCCTCTGACCCGATTCCCAAGAAAACCATCTGTCCATCACCACCTCCGCCTTCGCTCACAATATTTATCGACTGCATGTCACAATAGACATCCGCCCTCAACCGGAACTCATTACCAACACCAGGACAATTAGCCTGGGACTACACAAAGGTCCAGCTACCAATGGCTGTATTGATTTCTATGTTAACTGGCAGCACCGAGGCTAGCCGGCGAGGCTGGTTACTACAGACATGAAGTGGCCAATTTGAATATCTGGATGGGTATGGATTGATCAAGTGCGGAATCTAATTAGGCCACATTGTTCTAATGAATAGATAACAAGATTATATTTAGTTGCATGAAATGTACAGCTCTTTTTCCATAAACATCAATTCAAGCATTACAACAATGAGGATATTTGAAAATTCACTTTTATACATGTACAATGTAGGCAATTTTCAAGGGAGGTGGTCATATTTCTTTAGCAAAATCATTGGGTATTGAGTTTCCAACCAAAATTAATTCCTAACTAAATTTGATTTTTAACAATATTCACCATAAAAAAGTTATCATTTGTTATTCCTAATTCTGATCTATGAACAATAAATCTAGTTTAAATAAGTACAGATCTGGATAGTGGCAGGGAACATTTATAATCTAAATGAAACTGAATCAGCTTATCATTTAAAATTTAAGTTCTATAGTTTCATCAGATACTAGGATGACCATTCGGACCAAGTAAATTAAAAAAAACTGTCAGTCAGTATTAATCTATATTTAAGACACACGACAAAAGGTTGCTCTTTTTAGAGAAATAGCATGTCTTACACTCACATCCATCTAACAACATTTGTCATTAAATTCCCTTTCCACTTATGACACTCTCATCCTCTCTACCCCCCTCTATTGTTCAACTCAAGTAGCTAACCCTGCTTTAAATCTCTTATGGAAGAGATTTTCCTCTTCAATTTTCAAGGGGCTATTCTCAATTCTTGGCCAGCAGGTGTCCTTTGTAAACATTTACCATTAGCATTTAAATGGTATGTGTAGGAAAATCACCTGGATATCGGCAGTGTACATGTACGAGATCTTCTGAATTTCAATGGATAGAGGCAAACCAACGTCTAGAAATTAACAAGATGAATGCCTCTGGCCGTCTCACCTGCATCACGCGATTCAATATAGCAGCAGTGCTGATTTTGAAAACTACTATAACTCGCACAAGATGTTCAGTGATACTTGGTTACTCTTATTTCTACGTTTTATGAACTAGACCCATACACTTATAGAGATATGATGGTAATTCAACAAATACCCCCAACGTGGCCAAAGTTCATTGACCTTACATGACCTTTGACCTTGATCATGTGACCTGAAACTCGTACAGGATGTTCAGTGATACTTGATTACTCTTATGTCCAAGTTTCAAGAGAAAGATCCATCAACTTTCCAAGTTATGATGGTAATTCAACAGATACCCCCATTAAGCCAAAGTTCATTGACCTTTGACCTTGGTCATGTGACCTAAAATGCGCAAAGGATGTTCAGTGATACTTGATTACTCTTATGTCCAAGTTTTATGAACTAGACCAACACACTTTCAAAGTTATGGCGGTAATTCAACAAATACCCCAATTTGACCAAAGTTCATTGACCCTAAATGACCTTTGACCTTGATCATGTGACCTGAAACTTGCACAGGATGTTCAGTAATACTTGATTACTATTATGTCCAAGTTTCATGAATCAGATCCATAAACTTTTAAAGTTATGATGGTAAATCTACAGATACCCCCAATTCGGCCAAAGTTCATTGACCTTTAACCTTGGTCATGTGACGTGAAACTCAAGCAAGATGTTCAGTAATACTTGATTAACCTTATGTCCAAGTTTCATGAACTAGGTCCATATATTTTTTAAGTTATGGCGGTAATTCAACAAATACCCCAATTTGACCAAAGTTCATTGACCCTAAATGACCTTTGACCTTGATCATGTGACCTGAAACTTGCACAGGATGTTCAGTAATACTTGATTACTATTATGTCCAAGTTTCATGAATCAGATCCATAAACTTTTAAAGTTATGATGGTAAATCTACAGATACCCCCAATTCGGCCAAAGTTCATTGACCCTAAATGACCATTGACCTTGGTCATGTGACGTGAAACTCATGCAGGATGTTCAGTGATACTTGATTAACCTTATGTCCAAGTTTCATGAACTAGACCAACACACTTTCAAAGTTATGGCGGTAATTCAACAAATACCCCAATTTGACCAAAGTTCATTGACCCTAAATGACCTTTGACCTTGATCATGTGACCTGAAACTTGCACAGGATGTTCAGTAATACTTGATTACTATTATGTCCAAGTTTCAAGAGAAAGATCCATCAACTTTCCAAGTTATGATGGTAATTCAACAGATACCCCCATTAAGCCAAAGTTCATTGACCTTTGACCTTGGTCATGTGACCTAAAATGCGCAAAGGATGTTCAGTGATACTTGATTACTCTTATGTCCAAGTTTTATGAACTAGACCAACACACTTTCAAAGTTATGGCGGTAATTCAACAAATACCCCAATTTGACCAAAGTTCATTGACCCTAAATGACCTTTGACCTTGATCTTGCACAGGATGTTCAGTAATACTTGATTACTATTATGTCCAAGTTTCATGAATCAGATCCATAAACTTTTAAAGTTATGATGGTAAATCTACAGATACCCCCAATTCGGCCAAAGTTCATTGACCCTAAATGACCATTGACCTTGGTCATGTGACGTGAAACTCATGCAGGATGTTCAGTGATACTTGATTAACCTTATGTATAAGTTTCATGAACTAGGTCCATATATTTTCTAAGTTATGATGACATTTCAAAAACTTAACCTTAGGTTAAGATTTTGATGTTGATTCCCCCAACATGGTCTAAGTTCATTGACCCTAAATGACCATTGACCTTGGTCATGTGACGTGAAACTCATGCAGGATGTTCAGTAATACTTGATTAACCTTATGGCCAAGTTTCATGAACTAGGTCCATATACATATTAAGTTATGCTGTCATTTCAAAAACTTAACCTCAGGTTAAGATTTGGTGTTGACGCCGCCGCCGCCGTCGCCGTCGCCACCGCCGTCGGAAAAGCGGCGCCTATAGTCTCACTCTGCTATGCAGGTGAGACAAAAAATGGGGCCCTTTTCTCGATTTAGAAGTTTTTATAAAATATTCCTTCTGCTGAGCATAGTAGCATCCAGCAATATCATGATTGATCCATTTTACTTTCAAGCAAATTAGCTCCCTGTTACATAAAAAAGATGAAAAATTGCATGATAAATTATTTGCTAAATTAGCTCATAATTTATAATGTGAATTTATAAAAAGCTAAACACAACAAATTACAATAAATTGTATAAAAACTATACATGTACATTGTAAATATGTTACAGGGCCAAAGTCAAACATATCTTTTGTTCAATAGAATAAGTAGGCCTGCAGTCTTTATCATGCACGATTGAATGGAGAATCGCATTATAACCATGCATGTTTTGAAACCAAACTATTTCAAAACCGTGATCCTTGGCAAAATTTGATCCCAAGAACACACGGTTACACTTCGTATTTCCGAAGGTTCTTAATTCCGAAGGTTCGTAATTCCGAACCACGTAAATTGCCTATACCTCGATGTTCGTTAATCCGAAAACGAAAAAGGGTTCGTTAATCCGAACATTTGTGGCGTTATTCCGACGGTTTGTTATTCCGAAGGTTCGATAATCCGAAAACAAAATAAGATTCGTTGTTCCGAAGGTTCGTTAATCCGAAAAAGAAATAAGGTTCGTTGTTCCGAAGGTGCTTTAATCCGAAAACAAAATAAGGTTCGATGTTCCGAACGTTCGTAATTTCGTAACGAACCTTATTTTGTTTTCGGATTAACGAATCTTCGGAATTACGAACCTCAATTCGATTTCGGACTAACGAACCTTCGGAATTACGAACCTTATTTCGTTTTCGTATTAACGATCCTTCGGAATTACGAACCTTCGGAATTACGAACCTTCGGAAGTACGAACCTTCGGAATTACGAAGCGTCGGAATTACGAATGTATACCAAGAACACAACCATTTACTGAGGCTATATGAATTTATATAACCAGCAAGCAAGAATAACTCTGTGAATGAAAATAACCCAATGCATTTTGTTTCGAGACCAAACTTTCTGGGGTGAAAGCAGTTTCTCCTGTGTGGATAGTTGAAACTGCATGGTCAGGATCCATTAAAGGATGGATATAAATTTACACCTTGTCAGTCATGTTTACATATCTCATTCAGTAAATACTTTACTGCACAATATTAACACTAACCCCCCCCCCCTCCTGCATGTAACAAGTAAAAAAGTACCCCAAACCAATTTATAAATCTTGAGGAGTGAGGCAAAGAAGGTGAAAATCCTATTTATAAACTTGATCTTGTCAATGTCTCTAATACCTTGGTCATATTATTTTTGAACCTTTGGATGAAGGTTATATCAACATATTCATCAACTTCAAGCCAGTTTCTCAATATTTTTGTTTACTTGAATCCATAAACAAGTCATAAGGGAGTCACAGTGGTTGACTTAATGTGTCAATTAGTGGGACATATGATATTGTATTTACTAGATCAAATCTTGCCTTTTATCATTTCACTGGGAGAAGAGGGGTTAAGAATCTTGGGAAAATTGAAGTGGTTTTGTTTTCCTCAATCATTAAAAGTCTTACTTTCAAATGTGACATTAAAGAGAAAGTTTTATTAAATAGGCACTTTGATTACAGGTATTCAAAATCATACCCAAATCAAAATTAAGAGTAATTCTAGCAAATTCAAATGTTATGCAAGATTATCAAACAAATCAAAATCTATCAGTCTTGATAAAATAGACTACCTTATGCATAATCACCAATGGTTGTAGTTAGGAAAAAAATAAGACTTATGACAGTGCAGCCCAAAGTGTGGCAGAAATTTGAGTCGATTGAGATTTAGTCCCACTGTACCAATAATGAACAGGGTTTATGGGAAAATAACGGGCTATACAGAGAGGACAAAAAGTTGGAGGAGACAAACTATACAAGAAAAATAAAGACGAATGAAAATTAAATAGAACTTGTAGCAATTAAAGAACCTTAAAAAATATGAAGATATATTGATTAACTTGGTGCTTAAGTAGGGTCCATGGCTATATTAATAGGTGGTTTCAGACCGCCTCGAAGTTCGTCAGTTCCAGGTATTCTCTGATCGGGAAATTTACCCCGATCAGAAAATACCTGGTATTTTGGTAATGTGAAAGCAAACTACGCGTAATTGCCCCGAAAGAAAATACCCGCTAAATAGAACTTTCGCGGGGATTTTTCCAAGGTCGCAGGTATTTTGGCAATGTGAAAGCAATTTACGGGAACTTTTAGCCCAGCGTGTCGTTGGGCGCGGGCGCCGTGGGTGGCTGCTGGGCTAGTGGTTTTGAATCTCGCGCCTTGCCTGCTTATAAGACCATACTGCGCATGCTCCTAACTTCAGGAATTTATCCCGAAGAGTATGTTTCGGGGCGGTGTGAATGCAGGAATAATTAATGGGTATTTTTTAGCCTAAAAATGTTCTCGTAATTTAACGGGGATTCTTGTGATCGAGGCGGTTTGAAACCACCTAATGTCGTCAGGCAAAGATATATGATTTAAATTGAAATTACTGTACACAGGGTTTGTATTTACAGGAGCCCAGCTGCACTGATACTATCATAACATCATCATGGATCGGAATTCTGACTATGGTCAGACTGTTTGGACACATTTAAAAGGATCACCAGTGCCCGCAAGGTCTTTGAAATCAAAGTGATGAAATCATATCTCAACACAATAAATAATGGGTCAAGAAGATAGAGGGAGAGAGCAGGGCCCGTCTTACAAAGAGTTACGATTGATCCGATCAATCTCAACTGTATGGAAATCCATCTATATCATCATTTTTTCTTCAGGAAATTTGCACAATCACCTTTATAAACAAAGAGAATCACACTGCATCTTCAAGAGAACGATGAATACATATCTAGATACTATTTTGCATTAATAGGTGTTGACGTTACTAGCCGTCCATAGTTGTGGTTCATCGGATCAATCGCAACTACTTGTAAGACGGGGCCCCAGGGGTGTTTCATTCAATTCTTTTGTTTGTTTGAACTGGTTTGAGTGTCTTTGATATAATACATTGGAACTGAGGAGTGCATAAAGACAAGCCTATAATTCAAAACAAAGAAACTTTTTTAAATGCAGATAAAACACTACATTAACTTCCCCTTTGGTTTTAAACACAATGAACTCCGGTTGTTCCAATGAAACTGTCAGATAATAAAATGTAAAACTGCAACATTTCTGTAATTAAAGAGAAATGCCAGTAGTTGCAGTAAACACTGATTTCATGAGAAAGTCTGTAAAACCAGGCTTAATTGTCAGTATATCATCGATGATCTAGATCTGGTACAGTTACATAAACTGAACTTTGTGAAATCTTGAAATCTACGCTGAAAAATGTTCACACTGAAGATCACCAACACAGATAGGCACACGTGGGACAGTGTATTATTATTGCTGGAATAAAGACCCGACGGAAGTGACCGAATCCGCGCTTATTTGGCTTATTTCTCAGCAATTACACAATTTCTTCCAGAATCCTTTGGCACATATTTTTTATTCATCCAAACAGACACCTGGGTGGTCATTATATTAGATTCTGTAAAAAGTCATTTTGAGATCGTTACCAAAACTGGAATTTATCTTTAAGTATGATATAATTTGTTTTCTTTTTCAATCAATAGGCTATTTTATGGATGATTAAAAATATTAGCTTTTCAACAGAAAGCATAATTTTCATTAACGACTCAAGCATCACAAAAAATGTAGGGGACTTAATGTACACCCAGCACAGTTTTTCTTTTTCTCAAAAATACCTATTCTTCAAAAGAATCCTTAATTTGGCAATAAGGTTTACTTCTTCATTAGAATCAATTTCACTGCTTCCTTATGAATGGAACAAAATAAAATCATAAATTGTCCTATTACAACTGCAAGCCTGATTTTTTTTTCCAGCCTTTACATTAATTTTCTGAACAAAAATCATGAAGGAAAAATTATCCATATCGAAAAGATATTCAACGTTCATTGTCTATTCTTTCCCTTCTAGATCTTGGCTTCTATATCATTTTTTTTTCCAGCCAAAGCTTTTCCATGTTCAAGGATACCATCAACATGAGTGTGACGATAAGACCACCATCGTTTCGAGTTCAAAACCTCCCTTCATCGATATTTCTAGAGGTCAAGACAGCTCTCCCAAAAGTGTGATATTGTCTTTCATCCATAAATAAAACATCTGCTCTCATTACATTCTATTTCCCACTGAAATCAAATACGCAAATAAAAACAGAAATGCAGGGAGGCTGTCTAACAGAATCCCACACTCTTTTTGTCATCTAGAATTTATGTCTTGGCTGCCGTTCCTCTCAATTTATTATGAATGGGGAAGCTATACGATGCTCAAATATCTAACTGAAAAAAAGTTTGGACTAAATTTTTGACAAATGTCAAATTCACTTTATCAATTGCATCATTAATTCATAAGGTTCAAACTACATTGATGGCTGCCCACTTCTTGATTACTGTATTACTCATTTCCAATGTCTGTTTATTTTCCTTTGAATATTCCTAATGAAATCAAGTAACCGCCAATCCTAGGCCCAATGATTATTGATAACAATTAGTGGAAATTACAGAATCCACTTCGTTATAGACAATGCTTTGAATTACAACACCAAAGCTTAGGTGCAACATATTTAAATAATATATGCATGGAGCAATCCCGCAAAGTTATTGAAATGCTGCACAATAATAAAAACATTGTATAATGAAAAGCAAATGAAAAACATAATTTTTATATTACTGCTTCAAACAAGGACTTGGTATAGAATAATAGTCTGCTATAGCGTCTGGATGAAATTGAACAATGAAAGTGGAGATTAACTTTAGTGTGGATGAAGAGAATATTATGAAGAGAAGAAAACTGCACATCTACATATTCCTTTCATACCCTTTTTACACAGGATTTTCTTAGCCCCGGACTATCACTAACCCCGTACTATCCTTAACCCCATACTATTTTTTTTCCTTTTCACACATGCCAAATTGTTATTGCTAACCCCAGATACGGAATGCTTGCTTTTCACACACGAAACTCGCTAACTCCGGACTAGTGGTAGCTCATTCACTCGTACCCGTTTTACACACGCTAAAATTTCCTTAACCCCGTACTATAGGTGGGGCTAAACTGCCATTTAGCCCCACCTATAGTACGTGGTTAAGCTTAGCCCACTTTCGTTTTACACTAGCGATCTTAACCCCGTACTATCGCTCTTTAATAGCACCGCAATTGCTGGGATAACCCTGCTTTTTTGTAGGGCCAAATAATCCTGTACTAAAGGTGGGGTTAGCCCACTTTGCAAAAATGCTGTGTAAAAAGAAAGTGGGCTAAGCTTAACCCCGTACTATAGGTGGGGCTAAATGGCAATTTAGCCCCACCTATAGTGTGGGGTTAAATGGCAATTTAGCCCCATCTATAGTACGGGGTTAAGGAAATTTCAGCGTGTGTAAAAAGGGTATTAGATGCCAGAATGTGTAAATGGATGCTCTGTTCTGTACCTTTCATTTCCTAACTCAAATGGAAGTACATGTATATTATTTCTGAACAAACTACAAAGCGACTATCACAAATAATCTCTCTTCTGACAAATTTCCATGACATCAAAAATTCTAAGAATACGGTGATTTCTTCACATTTCAACCAGTCAATCAAAGTTAAAGATGTTCATGAAATAGAATCTAACCCCGGGTTTGGATAAACCTAATCTCAAACAACATTTCTGCGTTCATCCAGCTTACAAGATTTACAACAAACATTGATATTTTGAGACATCGCAGGAAAAGTAGCCCGGGGAGAAAACAATCAAAGAGAGTTTAAGAAAAGACAGAAAGTTCAGCAGGTTATATTTTCAATCAATCTATTCAGATATTTAGAAGGTTTTTAGAGCTTTGAACTTTTTCTCATCTCTTTTGATCATTTTATAGCAGGATCCAGCTGATAGGGTGATTGACCTTATGATATCATGGGAGCCTGTAGGCCTAGAGATTTGCCAAGGGACTGCTTGGTATTTTTCTTACTCCCTCCAATTTAATTTACCATCGCGACTAATATCCCTTCTTATTTTGATATGAAACTGTATCAATTTTGAACAAACAGATATATTATTATATAGGTCTAGGTCAAGGTAAAAAAAATGAATGTATTTCGCAAAACTGAAGACAAAAATGTAGAAATTATTATCAATAACAATGGAAAAAAGTAAACAATTCTGACTGATATTTATCAAGTCAAGAACCATTTATATAAATAGGCCTAGGCCTGCATAAAACATAACACACACTCCACTGCCCTCTGAAAAGGATTTGTGTAAACCTGAATAGCATATGAAGTCAATCATCATTACTTATCATTAAATACAATTATTGACATTTCTATTACATCTACAAAATATTATGACCTTGTACCATTACTCAGACAGACAAATGAGGTCAAAATATAAATGCATTTACCCATCGATAATCCAAGGATCATAAAAGTCAAATCAGCTGACGAGAAATTGGAAATCTATATTAACAATATTCTTCCATGACCAGATCACAAAAGAATGGATGAATATGGGACTTTAGTGAATCAATAGATAGAGAACAAGGTTAGTAAAAGATGGATGAATACATGGGATATACTTATTTAAATTGGAAGGCCAGTGGAATTGTTATCTTGGGTGATTTCTTTTTCAGCTCCTTTCTAAGAAAGAATGGAAGGTCAATATATGGATGAAAGCATAGGCCTTTTAAACATTTTGGTGCATTTTGAGGAGTTTATTTTTAACTTATTGAAATCGAACAAAACTGTACAGCTTTCAATAACAGTTAAGAGCATTATTTGCAAACAAGAAAGAGAAATGGCGTGGCCCAAATGTAACAGAAAATATCTATCTGTAAGAGACCTTTATCGATGTATGCTCTCAAAGCCGATAAAGATCATTTTGAATACACAAAGATGATAGCCCCTGAAGTGATTTGGTTCTTGTCATTCTTGAAGTTCTTTTACTTTTTAAAGTAAAAGTAAAAGAAAAATATAACAAAATACATAGTACGCTGAACAAACGAAAGAATTGAAATAATCAGCCTTTATACTCATAGCATTAAACTACATCTTACAAAGTAAATTAAATTAGCCTTATCATCTGACTGACAACACTTCATGCAGATTTGATCATCTCCATATGCTGTGGGTTGCATATATTGCAAGTACACCCGACTACTGGTGTCAAATCCTACTGATAGGACGTAAAAACCAGTTAGGCACCTGTCCCAGATATTTGAGAGCTTGGTGCGAAGTCACGATTCCATTTCCATAATAGGACTAGATATCCGGCTGTCAACTTCTATCCTGCTCATACCTGCTTTCAACTTCATAAATGCATTTCCAACCAGCATACAACTACTTTAATACTGGACCACATGCAACATTTGTTGGGTATAACCGACACTGATCATTTCATTGATTACTTTCAAATCATTTCTTCTGACTGAATCCATCTAGAATTTCAAGGACATGACTTTTGAACAAAGACCTCCATCTCAGGTATCCAACAAACTCTCCAGAAACAATATCCAGAAATCGTATAGAGCAACATGATCACAACGCACTTTTCAAATTCCGGCAGCACCTACAAAACAGTTGAAAGCATACCAACACAACATGTGACAGAATCTCAACTATGTGGCGCACATGGGATGTACATTTCAACCAACACGCCCCCAAAACCATGATATGTATTCCAAGCTGGTTACCAAATCCTAGAAGAAAAGTGATGAGGGGATGCTCAAAGTAGTGAGTCTCTGCGATAAGGATAAGGAGGTACATGTATGGAGGATGAGGTGGTAAGGATGATGGGGGAGAGGAAGCGGGAGAGGATCACGAAGGGGAAGTGATTAGACACCAGAGTTTGGTTCTGTCTTTTGTCAGAGCTAATACCACCAGGCACCTCCCCTGAGCCCAGGGAGGGAGGATTACATCGCCCTCGCTGGCTGGTGTGTGTGACCTCACTTGACCACTTGTTGGTAGAGAGTTGGTAGTCTTGGTGACCAGACTCGGCTTGGTATACTTTACAACATTCAAGGGCCCCCTTTCACAAAACTAACAAAATTAAGTGTGGTTGCTGTACTGTATATGCTTTATACTACCAAGATAGAGACATTTGATTGGTGAGATTATCTCTTTTTATGGTACCCATTCTCCTGAGCTGTTACTAATTTGAAGGGGGAAAAAAGAAGAAAAAAAATCAATACTTCTGAAAGAATACCAGTAGGCCTATGTCTGAAGGGATTTATGATTGGCTGTACATATAAATTCAATTCATAAATAAACAAAGAGTAAATAAGTAGATACATAGAGAATGAATTAAATGGAAAATAAATGAGTCCTAAATGGTAAATAGATGAGAAATAGTATATCAATTCATTAATGAATACAGGAACAACAGCTGACATAACAAGATCCAGAGTTGCTCACTAATTGCTCTGTGTCTGTTCATTCACCTGGGTCTTCAAAATAATTTATTTAGTTACTCTGCATCAAAATATAAACATCACATTAGACATGAAAGCCTGACCAAAGACTACCTTGACATGGCATTCCAACGGTCATTTTTCAATCATTTAGAAAGGAAATTACTTACACCATAAAGTAGTGATTTCATTGCTTCAATGACCTCAGATGGCCACTTTGAATTGTGTTTGTTGATTTATATGTTTACTAATATTTTAAGATACAAACATCACCTGGCAGGCCCAAGTTGCACTCTCTGTTTCTGAGGCCTTGGCTGAACACTTGCTATGTCCATCATAATCATAATATTCTTGATCATCTTGATTTTCAAAAAATAACTGTTGATTATCTAATGCTGAGAATAACTATTTTTAATTACAATTTATATGCGAAAATTATGTCCAATATTAAGGGTAATCCCAGGTTGCTTTATAATCTAACCCTAATCAATTTCGTCTAAGATTATGTTTATTATATAGTCATTTCAGCAGAAGACAGGGAGTAGTTATCCCACCCCCCAAAAAAGAATTTAAAAAACTTGCTATCATAAATGCAAAAACATCCTTTTAATAAGCTTGGTTGCTTTGCTCCTTCGCTTACATATTAAATATAAATATTTTATCAAATCTCACCCTTGACAGAAAAAAAAATTGTCAGGGATTTGTTAGTAATAATTCCCTGGTAAACCAATGCTATACTAATAAGATTACAAACCACACATAAAGATAACCAGGTTTGTAAAAAATATAATTCTCAAACATGCCTTTCACTAAAATACCGTTTTAGATTTCTACAACAAAATCACATAAATGATCATTACAAATAATTTTTATGCAGCATATAATAAGATCTAGGAGTGAGAGCAGAAACTGAGGTGTCATTCTATAGACATGCTATGACTCAGTCAATGGGATTAATTGAATAAAAATATAATGCTCCTGTTCATCTCCCTATGGATTTTATGTTTGTTTTACCAATCACAGTGATGTGACAGGTAGAATACAAGATGACATGACATCTTACCCTCATAAGAACTAGGAGGGCGTTATTTCATGCTATGAGCCCTTCTTCTTGGGAATTGCAGTTATAGTCATACAAGGAATACTGCATGAAATTCTGTGTTCCCTGGATAAGAGCCAGGAGGGCGTTATTTCATGCTATGAGCCCTTCTTCTTGGGAAATGCAGTTATAGTCATACAAGGAATACTGCATGAAATTCTGTGTTCCCTGGATAAGAGCCAGGAGGGCGTTATTTCATGCTATGAGCCCTTCTTCTTCATGAGAACTGCAATTACAGTCATACATACTGCATGGAATTTCATGTTCCCTGGATAAGAGCTAGGAGGGCATTATTTCATGCTATAAACCCCCTCTTCATGAGAGCTGCAGTTCATGTTCCCTGGACAAGAGCTTGGAGGGCATTATTTCATGATATCATCATGTCTCCTTGTGAAATTAACATGCATACGATCAACAATTTTTTATACCGTTCTATCAATTTTTCAGTTTTACTTCCTTACCCATACACCACATAACTTGGGTCAGATTTCACGTAAACTTGAGTAGGAGTTCAAGAAGAATCACAGACGCCTGTGTGATAAGCTACTGAAATTCCTGTATCTGATTGGCTGAGAGCAATTCATCAATGAAAAACACCAACAAGACACTTCATGAAAAGCTCCACAGAGTGAATGTAATAAATTTCATGAAAAGCAGTGTCATGTCAGACTTGGCCTTTATTTATTATAGAATATTCATCTTTATTATTCAAAAGATGACACCATCCCTTCTCCTTCCAGCAATAGACTTCCGCTAGTCTTGGATAAGTAATGTCTATTCATTTATAAAACTTAACACTTATAAAAATTTCTGCCTGGAATATGCTTAGAAAATAGTACATATTTTCACACCATCTTAATACTTTTTGTTGAATTTCAGCATTAACACTTCAAGATGAACGATTAATTTTTCTTATTTCTGAGAAATGGGTCTGGAATTATTAGACTAATATTAGTCTGTGTTCATGACTCACTCCATGTTGAGGCTGATGGCAAGCTGAGCAATTATTTGCATAATTTGCATTTATTAGCCCTCCTACTGGTTGAGTAATAGCAACATCAGGAGGGGGTTCACCCCTCACAGCTCCAGACATCAAATGGTAAGGATACGTTTACTCAGGAAGAACATTTTGAAAGGGTGTGCTTAGCCATGTATAAAATTTCAATAACTGTATTAGGGAATGGAAATATCTTATGTCTTGGAGACACGCAATGGCATATGCACACCGACATAAAGACATTCAAAATAAATCATATTATACTATGGTTAGTGAGCAGTCAAACCCTGGATTTAATTAGAATCTTAAGGATTTCAAAATCTAAAGGATTAAAATAAATCTTTAACCATTGAATTCAAATCTTTTAAGTATAAATCAGTGAGTGTTCTGGTGATCAACCTGGATCGATTTGAAATCCATAAAATTTAGAGATCAGAATAGATTTACATGTACAGTAGGCCTAAATTCAATACCAGCAGAATTAATTTCATATCTCTACAAAAAAAATTATTATTCCCCCTCTGAATCGGGGGGGGGATTACACAAGGACTTGGGCGATTTTTCCAAAAAAATGCTAAAAACTATCAAAACAGCCCTGGAAAGTAAAAAAAAAAAAAAATGCGTAAGGAGCCCCAGAAATTCCCCATTTAGCTCAATGTTAAAGCTTATCCAAAGTTACAGATTTTGTCAGTGGGTTGTGAAAAAGAAACCCCTGAAAATAAGAAGGAAAAAAATGTTAAACTTTTGGCCTACCCTGAATGTTGCAAATATCTACCAAATTCATACCGTATATTTCCTGAATGATGTTTCTTTACATGAATCTAGAATTGTCTGAACACGCCTAATATTTTGATGCAAGCAAAGTAGGTCCATGATGCAAGTGATATAATTCTGTCCAGGATTAGCATAATCAGCCTCCATTAGCATCCAACTGTGTGACTGATTTCCACTGCGGGTTATCTTCAAGATGTTTGCAGAAAAAATGTAAATGAAGCTAGTATTTAATCAAGGGGCTAAACCGGAGGAGACTTTTTCTCCCTGCATCCAAAGATTTTAGGCAAATTCTGGGCCGACGTGACTTGAATAATCTAGGAATTCTGCATGTTTGCAAAGAATATCCTCCTGCCCATCTCAAAGAGTCTGAGTCTGGAACAAGTGTCACATAGACATTCCTAATGTTTAATAAATAAAAAATAAAGATCCCTAGAACATGAAACCATTGCAGAACCGTAAAGTTTTTTTTCCTGAATGCTTTATGATTCAGGTGATCTCATTTTAGTGTCTTAAAAATTAGTTATGTTTTTTTTTTTACAATTTCATGGAAAGTTAATCATTTCAAGTCTCTGCAAGACTTAAAAGTAAAGAAAGGGACCACGAACAATGAAAACAGCCTTCAAATAGTTTCCTGGACAACATTGCCTTTTCTAAATTAGTATTTTATCTCAATTAACATCTCATTTGAATAAATAAATGAAATATATCCAGAAAAACTTGTTATCACAAGAAATGTAAATCCATAGCAAGACTAACATGTATAAGTAACCAAAAATAAAAGGATACCCAAGATTCCAGATGAAGAGTTGAGATTTAAATTTTCAATCTCAGATAAATTCAAATCAATAACAACAATTTATAAGAAAGCTTTGATCTCCACATCACATGTCAGATTCTTATATCTGTATTAATCCTATCCAATTAAAATACCAAGACCTCAAATCAGATACCCTACATGTATACAAGAATACATGTCATCAATAAATGATAGAGATCAAAATGTAGAGGGTACGGTCAGCTACGCATGGTATATAGAAGGCAGGATCGCAAACTCTGTACTATCACTCAACACAAATCTGATCCGATTTTGATAAGATTACCTCTGCTATTTTGACCGTGACATTCTAATGTATCCATTTTCCTTCACAGACCATGAAGAGTACAATGAGACTCACAGTTTCAAACACTTATAAAAGCATCAAAGTCCCTGAGAAAAGAATGTCTGCATAATGTTTTGTTTAGGGGGAAATTGCCAAGCTAGTATACTTTTAAAATTCCAGAGATATTAAGTTAACAGCCACTTGGAATCATTATCATTATAAAAATTGTCTGACCTTACCATCGCATGAAAATACATTCAAGGTTATCTTCCGTTTTTAATCGTTAAAAAAATTTCAAATAATATGACACAGGCAGAGAGGTAAATAGCTCCTTTCCCCTGGAGAGACTAAAAATAAATCAGCAAAAGCCATATTTTCCAACTACAATGTCAATATTGGTCTGACTTTCCTCCTAATATAAAAGATATAAATTCAAAAGACCTAATACCTCCCCCCCCCCCCCCCCCCCCCCCCACTTTCCCGTCCATAATCATGAACTTCATTAAAAATGTCCCTCCAGTCCCAACATAAACAAAATAGCATTTCTCTTTTTACATTTCAGAAACAGTTGTTCAGGGCAGTGCTTCAGAACTCATATTTTGGTATGGACAAAGATATCAAATAAATAATAGGCCTACTAAAACTCAATTTTTTAAAGAAAAAGTCACA
Organism: Lytechinus pictus; assembly: GCF_037042905.1. NCBI lineage: Eukaryota > Metazoa > Echinodermata > Echinoidea > Temnopleuroida > Toxopneustidae > Lytechinus > Lytechinus pictus. Next base: position 11,322,520 of record NC_087258.1, on the reverse strand, counting down.
AGACTGAAACAGTCCTTTAAGAAAAATATGATTTTCTCATGCAAGATTCATTCATTTCACTGGTTTTATTATTTTATCATTTTACAATCATCAGGGGGTAATTTTTCTGTCTGTCGATGGGTATGAAATCAATATGAATTGAAATTATTAGAATGGGGTCAACTGCTTCTGGTAGCACATAAATAAGAGAAATTACCTTTTTCTTTTGAAACCATTGTTCACAAAGGTTGGTGACACAAAAAATGGTAATCATTAAAAGAGTAAGATAAGAACCTTGGAAGTGTTTCTTAATGCATCTTTTCAGTGATTTTCACCAACTAATTTGTTTTGAGCCAATCAGATGTCAGGATTTCAATAGCTTGTAACAGTTGTCAGTGCAAAATCATTGACTGTTTGTTTCACGAAATGCTCAAGTGAAGTGCCCTGTTTATTTATTCCCGGACCAAGAGTGATCACCGGAAACAACTAGGGACTGGGAAGTTTGGGTTTCTAGGCATTACACGGATTTACACAGATGGGACCGGAGGGGAGGAGAATGGCCTGCCGGCAATCGAGTGCATTTACCCAACTGCTGTGAGGGTGACAAAGGTGGTGACAGTTTGGAGTAATTCCACCCGACGTGACACCAGATGCGTGTCACTGCCAATTTGAGGATGAGATCTCTCCGCTGATAATGTTCTGAAGGTGCACCACATGAATGTTTTCCTAAGCTCAATGGTGTCCCTTTTTTAGCCGAAGATGTCTTGTGGATAATAAATTGGGCTGCAGGGGTTGTCACAATACATTCATGACCCAGGAGAACTTCTATCAACACAGCCCACAGCTCTGGGAGACAATCGGCACTTGTAAAGTGATCTTTATCTCCATTTTTTCTTGCATTTCTTGAGGCACAAGAATTCTTCCAAGCACGTGAATGCATATTTTGCAAGGAAATGTAGGCAGGAGATGAAGTGGTAAAAAATCACTTTCAGAATCATTGATAATAACATCATGTTTTGAATATGCAAACATTAAATTCCATAAGCGACAGACTTTATTAAGTACTAATTTGCATATCATCGAGAAACAAATGGTTGAAACCTCATTAATAATATAGGTCGTATTTCTTGTAAAGGCCTAAGACGAATAGTTTATATAAAAAAAAAATTCTGGGACTACCTCTTTAGCTAACCAGCCAAAATTTGGTATTAATCACAGTTTACATTTGACAGGTCAACCTGATAAACTTTCATGTGCTCATCAACAGTGTGACTTGAGAGAGCCTTCATCGCACAATAATTATTGGTGACATACCAATTGTCAAATCAAGTGAAAAATAAATGTAATCATGTTCATGCTTCATCAGAAACCATGCTTATACAGAGACACATCAATCTCAAGCATATTTTAATAGTTTATGATTGGCATTTGTACAAAAACAAGATTGTCAACATAACAAATTTAAAAATGCATCCTAGCCAAAAAGTGGAGTCTACAAGGACATGAATTTTCAATAAATACTGAAATATCTATAAAAAAATAAAAATAAAAATAAAAAAACCTGCATGTAATATATTAAAGAAAGTGGACAATTCTGTGAATGTCTTCAGCTCCAGGAGAGAGTGGAGCACGTGCTCCCTCACTGACAGATCTCCCATCAATTAAAGGTCAGAACCTCCAGTGTGATTGGTTTACATTAGCATTACCCTACCAAAACAAGGGGGCTTCATCCCTATCATAATAGGAATTGGTTCCTTGTTTTGTTCTCCGCAGGGTGGAAAGGAAAAGTTCATGACCAACGATCAGTGGTGATCCAAATAGGAAGTTATGCATAATGAGAAAAGGCAATGCTAATGGCACTTGGAAATCTTTGCTACCCCCCCCCCCTTCCATCACACCCCTTTATACTGATGAAGATATTGCTTTATTAACCCTTTAACAAAAAACTATAATGACTTCATCCGCTACATACACATGTTTAATTGAAGAAAGTGACTCCCTGCATAGTTCTCAACAGGGTATTTACAAAATAATTTGACCAATGATGTTGTTGTTCCAGATCTGTACAATCAGATGTCAATTTCTAATTTGTCTCAAGAAATAAATGGAATACATGCAAAAGTAATATAGAACTTAGAATTATAAAACTCCACCAAAATATGAAATAATAACAAATCAACTTTCAGTAATGGTAAAATCCAATCAATAGTGGCAAATAGGCAAAAACCAATCAATCATGAAAACAACAAATTCAAATCATTGAAAACAAAACAATTCAAATAAAGAAAACAAGCATAGATTCGGATTAAAAAGCAAATCAAACAAATAAATGTTAAAAGCATTGTAAATTGCTTAGGACTCGTCTACTATAATAATCTACATTGTACATGTACCACCAAATACCCAATGTCCCAAAATATGTGAAAAAAAATATCTTCAAAATAGTCTCTGAATACATTTGAAATTCCTTCATGTATGCTCTGAATATGAAACTTTAATATATCACTGCATAATCAAATTCCCATTTTTAATTACACCTTAACTTGTAAGCTATCAAATATAAAATGTCACATGGTTCTTTTTTTTTGTAAGTAATAATTATTTCATATGCCAGTTGGCACAAGAGTTTGACACTAACCACAATAGCCCCATCTAGTGCCCAATCTCTGACAGTCAATCATACAGCCAAAACAAAAAGGGGGCAGAATGCTCAACATGTCTCTGTGTTGAACACAAATCTCTACTCTTTATTTTTATTTCAATAAGTTATATACAGTATCTGACAAAACAAAGCTACCAATCATAAAATTGGGATATTCTGGGTGTACAAAACTATAATATGACAAAGTGCATTGACTAATTTTGGAAATGGGTGTTATATGGGATACCGTGTTATTCTACGTAAATCTATGCACAATAGGGGATCGTCAGTTTCAACTGGAACAAAATTAAATGGTGAAAATAAAAATAAAATGTAAAATAATACTAAAATGGTGATTAAATACAAACACAAAATCCAGGTGAAAACAAAGATGTATGGATTATATTGTGCAGTAAAAACAAAATACAAATGTAACTAAATGAGAAATGCTAGTACTTACATATACTGTGCATATTTCGGACAACTTTGTTATGGTGGGAATTAGGAAAAAACGGAAGATGTTACAATTAAAAATGTAATCTCCATGTGCAACTAAATGTCAATTATATTATATCATTGTTGCTTGTTCGAGGGGTGTCATTCCTTAGGTATGGATTAAGCATACATGATTGTTAAGAAAATATCACTCTCATTGCTAATGACTCTATCTCCGCATAATCACATGAATAGGTGACATACTGTACTACTATAAGACAGAAATAGAATTTATGGTGAAATTTTGAAATATGACTAGAAGAAAATGATGCACACACAAAGTAAAGATCGGATATCACTAAACAAATTTTAAGGCATACTTCCAGTAGTAATACTATGTAACTATAGAAGACCTAAGTGGGTTTTTTTCTTTTTTTCTTTTTGCATTTCAGCATTTTGAAGACCATACTTCAGTGGCACATGAGTGAAAGCCACCACGAATCACATATGACATGAACTGATTCACTGTGGCTATATAAAAGCCCGATTAGCATCATTAAACTCAATGGCCCGTATTCTGAACTTGGGTTTAAATTAAACCCTGGTTTAAAGTTGTGGTTTAACTATTGAGAGCCAATTGGAGCACAAATCCCTAACAGTACACATTCAATATATTAACTCATGACACCCAAATTGTTCATAATTGTCTGGGAATGATGACTGAAAAAAAAAATTCATTATGAAAGCAAAAGGAAACAAAATAGTAAACATAAGAAATATACAATATAAACAGAATTTTTGAACTTGTGGCTCCCCATAATTTTAGCATAGAGTTAGACCGTGGTCAAGTTAAACCTGACTTCATAATACGGGGCAATGTGAATCGGGGCTTAAAAGGTATTCATACAATCTAATCTCCAGGGCGGCAGGGCCCCCCCCCCCCCCATAAACCAAACCCCACCAACTGTGAATGTTTTTCATCAAACTCCAATGAGATATAATATCCATGATGCTGAAATGCATGAAAAAGCCTTCTGTAACATCAATGATTCCATATTCTATTAATTTTCATTTTTATAGACGTTACCTGATAGTGATTACATTTACAGATTATTATACTATTCGCTCAGAAAGAAAATTGTCCAAATTAATTGCAATACACAGTATGTGTATTCTATGATATTATGCATTTCCTGATCTATTGAGAAGGCCAATACCATATTTAAAAAAATGCTTAATGGTTTCTATCTTATTTTTACAAAAGATAAATCATTAACAAACAAATTCAACATATAATATACCAATAAATTTTGTTATTATCTAGCTATTTCTACAGGATCGTAAGGACAACTACATGGTGTTGCAACTGTGTATCTATTTAGCACTACATTGTGCATGTCTATATTGAAATGTGATAATATATAGGCCTATGTATACGAAAACCCCAGGCAAAGGTGCGGAAGGAGTTTTATCTAATAACATGACCTAGAAGCAAACAGCGGGAAACATTTCAAAATCCTAAAGCCAAGTTGAGAAACACAGCAACAAATAGGAAGAGCGGAAATTAAATTTTTTAGAGTAGAAATTAGTTTGCAGAGTTGCCCCCTTTTTTAAGAGTGAATAACAATGAGTATTATCAGGCTAAGGAAAAATTATAAATATGTTCATGTATAACTTCAAGAAGGACTTAATAGCAACCATAAGGGTATATTTTTTTTCAATATTTTACAGTTATCATTTTGTCACCTTTTCTCTGTTATTTCAAAAATTGAAGTAATATGCATATGAATTTCAACAATGTAGATAATAAGTTTTTATGCATTAAGTATTCTGTGGGGCTATCATTCATTCTGGAAGAACACGGCCAAAATTTTCCCATCAGCATTTTATTTGGCTTTGAAGTTCAAGTCAAGTTTTTCGTAACTAATCCATAACCTTAATACGACTTATACTTTAAAAATCCTGTGTACATGTATTGACCAATAATGACATCTTCAAAGTGCTGCCTCCCCCCCCCCCCCAAAAAAAAAAAATCTTTCAGTCTTATTTTGTACTAACTACTCTAATTATGAGCACTGCAAACATGCGAGAGAGAAGTTTCTACAATGTTGTACTTGTTGCAATGTGGTGATCTACGTCCACTACACCTTATAAATAGGCTTCAATGAAGAAGAGAGAGAAATATTCAACCAAAGCTGAAAGACAAAGAGGCTTAAAGCAAAAGATTTGCTGCATGCTATGTGTGAAGGGTCAAAAAGGTTACATGTAGGCATATACCTAAGCACTGCAAACGATTTAATCTGAAAAAGTGCATTGAAAAAATAGAGAGATGAGATACCAAAGCAGAAAGCTGCTTGCAAGCTAGAGTGAAAATCATTGCTTATTAATATTTGAAAGTAATCTACTACATGTATGTATCACTCCTTGGAAGAACTTGAAATGAGTGAGCATGGTGGATGTCTACTGTTTCTATGGTAACAGATAAATGAAGGTCTAGGAAGGTGAAATGTACAGTTAACAGGTGGATGTGAGTGCTGCAATAGCTTAGACCCCATTCATACAGACATTCTAATCCAGGTGAAATGGACCGATCTGAACCGGACCAAAGAGGACCAATCCACATACACACAGACTGGTATGGACCCGTCCAGACAGGAACCCGATTCTGTGTGAATAGGGTCTGAATGACAGAAGAGGAGAAAAGTGAAGAGGGTAAAAAAAAAAAAAAAAAAAATCAATCCAAAGCATAAAAACTCACAGTTATTGTACTTGTCTCTCCTCATGCGGTGGTGACCTAGGGAGGGAGGATGGCAAGGATATATGGATTAATAGGGGGGCTTGTGGGGGAGAGAGATTAATGATTGGGATTAATGAAGGGAGTTGATTGGGGAGGATTCACAAGATGATTTACAATACACAAAGTTCATTTGGATTTTCATCATGTAATCAAATACACCCACAGATAAAAACTTATATCTTCCCCGAAGTATTCTCCATATTACCAGTATATATTCCTAGAAATCTAACAGACTGCTCAGATACTAGTCAGGTACGTTGATAACAGTTGCGACATACTTTATTTTGACGATACGATAGACCACTCTTGGAGAATAGTATATACTACTCGTATGGTATCTCTGAAGTACAGGCAATCACAGACGAAGACCTTGTAATAAAGTCTTCACGACAGAGTTCATTTGCGATTCCCCATACTTCAGAGTCGCCATGGATACACATGTATATAACATTGACTATTATGCCAAATAAATAGAAGAGTGTTGTTTTAAGTGGCAAATCAAATAAATGTTAATCTAAAATACTATAAATCCTATCGATTAAAATTCAAATCTAAATAGTATAAGCCTCAAAATACTATCTGCTGAGACTTGTTTTTCATACAAGAAATAAAAAAAACATATCAATTCATATTTGTATTTCCAGAATTAATTGAAACCTTTGACAAGCATGAATAATTCCTGATATTGATAAGGTCATTGATACAGTATATGAACAAATTGAAGCAGAAATGTTATAGTCTTTCCTCAAGGCTAACATACATGACCAAGGCGAGAAATATGATATTCATTTTTCTCCAACAATACCACCTGTGATTTTTTTTTTCACAGGCAGACTTCACACAGCAGTTGTTGTGGCATTGTTGGAGAAAAATGAATATCTTATTTCTTGTCTTTATCCCCCCAACAAATCAATTTTTCCTTTGATATTACCGAGGTGATTTCAGCATTCTTGGAGAAGACTACTTTATCAGCTGGAACCCAGATGCTGCTTATGTTTAGGTAGAAAGCTTTATCAAGATTAGAGAGAAGCTATGGGGGCAAAAACCAAGGGGGTATTTGAAAGTAAGCATGCCAGACCTAACATAGGACGCATACGTGTAGGTTCAGGATGTAATTTTGACTGCTTTACAAGTTTTCTTGGGTAAAATGTTTCAAGAACAAGGCTCCATCTTGTTAAAGTCACATCATAACCTCCATCACCACTGCTATCATCATGCACTCACATCAATCGATATCAACATCATTATTACTATTAAAGTCTCCATCACTATCACCATTACTATCATCACCATCATCATCACACAATCGGCATCACACAATCGGCATCACACCATCGGCATCACATCATCGGCATCACACCATCAGCATCACACAATCAGCATCACCACCACCAAAGTAATCATCATCGGTTTCTTCATTGCTAGAGATGTATTATAAAATTCATATGCCCTTCCTTTTCTTCTACCCCCCCCCCACCCTTTCATGCTCTGTCTCTCTCTGATCACAGACCTACATGTATATAGGGTCCACGCTCTGATACTCTGCCATCTACCCCCCCCCCCCCCTTCCTCAAAGGTCAACGTGGGTCACTAAAAGTCTAGTTTCAGCCATGCTGGGGTCAAAGAGACTAATCTGTCACTCAATGAGATTTGTTTACATTAGAGTCTATGCCATACATCCCTCTCATTCACCTTCCATTAGACTGCATTACACACTGTCTGCACATTACTCTATAGGGTCTATCTGCTTGATTAGTGGTCCGTAGGCTAACTACCTTTGTCATGATAAAAATGACTGCAAGGAAGGACAATACAAAAATACATTCGAAAGAACAAAAATGAAAAGGGCATAGATCATGAGTGCTCTACCACACAGGCTAATACTACTCAACCTGCACAGAACATTAGCTCATAATTGAGAAATCAGATAATTCCACCAATCTATTTTCTTCATTTCAAAATTTGTTTCTCAGAATGTACCTAACCAGATTTACCACATTCCATTCTTCCACATGTTCTATCGCATGATAATTTAATAACTACTACAATTCTTCTTGTTTCTTAATAAAGTATTTGTGGCCAATATGGGCATATGATAAATTCTCACAAAGTTAAAGGTTAAACTTCAGTTCTGATCACATGTTAGAAGAAACTGCCTTAAGTAAAGGAAAATACTGATGATACACTATAAAGTAATTTGCAAATACTAAAAATAAAAATGGGAATCACCAAAATAAAAAGAAATTGACCCGAGTGACCGAGCCTGCAGAGAGCCACACACACTTGCAGAAATGCATGAATGGGACCACACAAAAATGTTTGGGCTAAACCATGTGAGAAGCAACCATTTGAAAGTGGCACTTTGTACCGTTATATTCCTTCTAACTACATGTAAGTAAATATGAGAACTTAAAAGCTCATGATAATTGGCTCTATCTTTCCCATAACAAGTTTTAAAGAGACTAGTATAATACTGCCATTGGCATTGAAAAGAATTGCTGCTCATACATTGTGTAGTGCAAAAGAAGTCAATAAAACACAATGAATCGGGCAATGTATGCATGGGGTTAACGGTTTTGAACAGACAGACATTGATCGATAAAAGCAACATCTTCATTCTAGCTGCTTGGATGGTTAGCAAATTCGATATTGACTCTTGGAAAAATACCTTTTCCTTTTCTCGCCCCAGCCCATGCACTGCTCATTTTACATGTACTTCTTATTTCTTCCACTTGTATGACTTTCTCCTTCCAATTGTAGAGACTTTACACTGACTTTTCGCTGCCCAGCAATTTCTCCCACATAGAGTTAAGAATTTGCACATTTTTTTGTCAAGAGTATATTCGTGTTTCTTTGACTACATCCCCCTACTCGGCCTCACGATCTCCCTTCTCACCCTTTATCCTCCTCATCGTCATTTTCCTCCTGTTCTTTCTCCATCTCCTCCTCCCTCTCTTCCCTCCACCCCCCCCCCTCTCCGTCTTTTCATCCTTCTATCCCTCTATTCTCCCTCTTCTTCTTCATCTTTTTCTTCCCCTTCTCATATACTTTTCCCCTCTTCTTTCTTGGCCTCTCCCCTCCTCCATCTTACATTAACTCCATATTTCACCCTCTTCCTTTCTGTCAAACTCAACATATTGCCCTCTTCATTTAAAAATGTCTGTTCTCAAGATCAACATGAAATTCATCCCTTTTCATTAATTTGCAAGTCATGCCTCACATGAAATTTGAGAGACAGGGCCATTTCATTCGATTGCAACATAGCATTTAACCTGACAAAGCTGAACAAATTTTCATTTGATTTGAAAATCCCCAAACATAAAAGAATGTGATTGTAATCTGATTTGTCCACAAAATCGGTCATGTGACTAGAATATGTAAGTCTCCCGATGTGGAAGGGGGGGTAAACATCTACATTACTACACATGAAACTTTACAAGTTCACCTAAACCATGGAGCTATAAAACACAGAATAATAGCTCTATGCCTGAACATTAGGTTGATTTGCATGAATTTGAATAAGTAAACCTCAGAGTACTATACAGTTTCATTTTTCTATTGTTTGACACTATATTTAATAACAGTAAAAGACAGTGATGAGTGAGCATGTGCCACAGATCTACTCAATTTTCCTTTAGAATTTATATTTCACCCATGATATTTCTTCATTTTTGTTCTTTCTCTCTCTCTCTCTCTCATGATAAAATATGGTTTGACTCCTCATGAGACTCATATCAAGTAAATGTAATGTTATTCAAGTTCATGAAAGAAATTTAATCATGCTACATGTAATTCCTAATTTATAATTAAGAAAAAGTGTACATGACACTTCAACTAGCCAAAATATCCAACAAACGGCACAACCCTGCTTCTGACTTGTTTACGGGTGGTATTCCCCTTCAGCTATGTAATTATTAGAGTTTCCATTGCAGGGATGGTTCCCGATCATCCCCTATGCATCAACTCATGTTGAAATGTAATTCGGCCTGTACTTTCGGGGTAATCTCTGCGTCTGGGTTTTTATTTATAGGCCAACTTATCCAGGAGTGCAATTGCATCAACATGCTAAATTCCTTTTCTGAATATCCACAGGTCTACAGCAGGGAATTGTTATAGTTTGCCCACAGTGGATGTTTTGTGTGCTCCCTGCCTGGACTTTGTCAATCGTTGATCGGGCTTCTGTCGATCCATCTGCTTCAACAGCCTATGGAATCATCTTTATCTGCTTTCGCTAGAAGAAAAGCACACTTTTTTTATGATTAAATGAACCAGTCAGGTCACAGAATCGTATGATGATCAAATAACATACCCATCTTTTTTTTTTTTTAATTCTGTTTTTTATTCATTTTTAGTTCGCATTTTTTTTCGCTATCTCATTATTTTATATTACATCAGACTCGGCAAAAAAACACAGTATTTATTTATTTTTTTTTTTGGTAGGAATGGGAAATAGCATATTGCATGCTTTGGTGACTTCAGACTTGTTACGATACAATATTTTTTCCCTCTCTCCCTCTCTCACTTTCTTTCACCTCTTACAACATTGATAGTCTTCTATCTGTTCTTTTGAAAATGAGATAGGCCTGCTTAACTGTTTCCAATCATCATTAGTTTCTATTTATGTCATTATCATCATTCATCCAGCCCCCATTCCAATGTAAATCTCCCCCCAAATCCGATTTCCAGTACTTCTCTTCGTATGAAGCAACACACAAAAAACCCACCATAACACAACAAGAATCCCTCCCCCAACTCTTCAGTCCCAACCATAGAAACGGCAGTTTTATTTCAAGTGCTAATGGTTTCCCCAATGCCCCCCTTGGTGGCCGAACCATTGTTGTACCCTATCAATCAGAGATTGCTCCCTTCTACAATGCATCCTCAGCCCCTTCGCTATTGTCCCCCAATGGGGTTTACTTGGACTGGCTCTTGTGACGGGCACAATAGGCTACCGCTATTCCCGACCCCATTCTTTTTTGAAGTGGTCGGGAATAGATTTGAGCTGCTACTGAATGAGTTCCCCCTCATCGAAAAGGAATGTGTGGGACTGAATTGAGATTTCTGCGTGGAGGAGAGGTTCTGATGCTCAGATGTCTGGAGTGTTATGTTGTTATTCATGGGTCCCTGGGTGCATGCAGTGGGAAGCACATTAACACCCCAAAAGAGGCAAAGAGGGTTGGAGAGGATAGACTGTCTATGGTATTTCTCAACAAGCAAATAAAAAATGAAGCACAATATAAGCAGGCGTACTCAACTGGAAGCTACATATCCACATTGTCTCCATGATTTACTAGTACATGTACATTATGTACTACTTAGGCCTTCAAGATGTATATCGGTATTAATAATAACAATTGGCATTTATATATCGCTTTATCAATCTACTACTCAAAGCGCTTCACAATTATTATTATCCGGTTAATGGATTCATAGCATTTCTAGCAGCCTGTTAGGCGCACACTTGCTATTAAAACCAACCACAATGGTGGTTGTTTCCTACCGGTACCCAATTAGCACCAGGGTGAGAGTGGCAAAGTGTGGATTGAGGCCTTGGCAAAAGACGCTAGGCCATGGTGGGATTCGAACACACGACCCTCTGATTACAAGGCAAGAGTCAGAACCACTACACCGCTAAACGACGGCGCTTCCATTGTTATTTATGTTATGCTTCATTAAAGGTCCTTCAAATTTCTCTCTTACAATTTTAGTGATTGCACATATCAGAAAGACGAGAACAAAAAATACAAGTCTCCCGAAATTTTAAAGCCCATTTCACTCTTGACAGTTTTTTATTCCGATGTCTATGACAGCTCACAAGATACAAATATAGAAATGATAAAAAAGGGCAGAATATTTCAGAAATGTCTGACCTTGTTTGTTCACTATACAGAAATTATGGGGAACTTTCACGTGTGATAAATGCCCTATCACTTTTCCAAATAATCATACGAACAAGTAGGATTTCTTTTATAATTTTGTAGTAAGCGTGGATAAATGATATTACCTAACAAACATGTACAGTAATAATCTACCATAATGCATGTATTTGCAAGGGAATTATGCAGAGGCCTCTTTGCATTATGCAACTATAGACCACATCCCCAAACAACAGTAACGGTTTTAAGAAATAATGTGAAAGGGTCCCAAATCAAACAGGCGCTGCCAATCACATGACCAAATGGACATTAAAACACCATTACCCATACACTTTGCCATCTCAGACAATTTCAAATTGTAATGTCAATATGAAATGTGCCCTACAATTCATTGTTACTATTTGCAGTCTCTCGTTAGGAAAACATGAGACATGTGAGTCCCATCTCAGACTTGAATACAGAGTAGACTCACACAGTCAACAGGAGAGCATTTCATGATACAAACAGTCAGTGATTTTCATGTGCTATTTGTTATAAGTTACTGAAATGCTTGCATCTGATTGGCTGAGAGCACATTGGTCAGTGAAAATTCACTGACAAGATGCTCCATGAAACAGTCTGAACAGTCAACAGATTCTCCTTGAAGACCTAGAATTTGCAATGGATCCAACATGTATTGTAGCAATAGAGAAATCATCAGCTCTCTGAAAAAGATGTTACAGCCTCTGACAATAAGAAAACAGAGGCCTATCTCTCCATCCTTGCTGTGAGCTTCTCCCAATTAAATAATCTTTGGTTTATACTTTTTACGGTAGATTGGAAAAAGTAGAGAATGGAAATTTGCCTGCAGGTAACAACACCAAGACCTACATGTAGTATTATACCCACGTGCAACATTCAGTTTAATTTTGCTGATTGATTGGATAAATTGGGATTTTTTTTTTTAATAAGATACCATAACATGGCATGATACAAACTGCTTAATAATACAAACCACCTATCCACAATCGAGTTCATGTAATATCATGGAAAACCTGCGGATATTATATCATCTCTTCACAGACTGATGAATAATAAAAACAAGGTAGACAAATTTGCTATCGCACCATCTATCTTTGTCACCACAGGGGAGTCTGTGGGATATTAATCACTAATCACCGGGAGAGTAAATTCAATAATTCACTAACACGATTTAGCCCACAACTTGACCAGTGGAGTTGTCTGAAAGTGGGTTATTTGTACATGGCTGATGAGGAACTGTTCCCATTGGCCCTAACAATCTTGAACTTGAGATGTTGGTCTGTCCTGATCAGAATGCTTCAGGAGTGGACATGGGGGTTTAAGCGTTGAATGATCTACACTCATCATCCTAGGATGCTAGGGCAGGCAAAACCTGCCCACTAAAGATCAAGATAGAATGCAATTTGTTACAATTGTGTCTAGCCAGTGCTTGCATTTGCCATACAAGAATTAGAGGTTGAGTAAAATGTGACACAACAATTGCTCCTGCATCAATTGCTGTGAGCTTTATTTTGTCTACCAGTAAGTTATATGGTTTGGGATGCAGTTTGGTTTTATGTTATGTTGAAGGTGAGGTTTAGGGTGAGGTATAGTGTTAAATCCAGGGTAGAAATTGGTCATTCAATTACTGTGTGGAGTAGCGCGCTCGAAATGTGTGAAGATCGCTTCCTGAAGAATGGTTGTCTTCACATATGCTAAAACCAGTTTAACGAGGCAAAGCGATCTTCAAAACTACATCGCGAGGTGGTTTTCTGAACCGGTTTGGAAGACCGCTTCAACCATTCTCATTACATGTTAAACTAGTTTCCACTGAACTAGTTTCCAGTGAACTAGTTTTAGGAAGGTAGTGAGAACGGTGTCTATGGTTGCTGGATGATCCAGAGCTGTCAATAATGGTTTCCCTTGAGAGCAATTAGGAGGTATAGTAGGGTTCAGGTGGGTGATCATCATCACTGTCTACAGACCTGACCATGCAGAGGAAACCATCATTCAAAAACACTGTTCCTGACATTATAGAAAACTGTACGGCCATTATGTAGGTGTCAATCAGGAGGAAAATAACATGGGGAGGGCTGAAGGTGATTACAGTTATTGCACCCACGAAATTCTCAAAAGCGCTATGGAAAATGCCAATTCACTGCAATGTTAAAGGAGAATGAAACCCTTGAAACCAGCTGAATCCATATCAAAGAGAAAAATCAAAGAAACATATTGTTGAAAGTTTGAGGAAGATTGAATGAATAATAAGAAAGTTATGAGCATTTAAATGTCGAGATCACTAATGCCATGTAGATCCTCCCATTGGCAATGCGACCAAGATCTGTGATGTCACACACGTACAACTCCCTCATTACTTTAGTACTTATTTCACTTATATTCTCACTTTTATAGAGTCTATCACAAGGTGAGGTGTTCTCTTTATGAGAGGACAAGTACAGAGGTTTCACAACATTATATCATTGATGAATCGTTTGTCATATGATTAGAATGAGCAAAAAGAGATGTTTTGGGGTATATTTTCAGTGTCCAAAAGGGGAGAGTTGTTCATCTGTAACATCATAGATCTTGGTCGCATTGCCAATGGGAGGATCTCCATAGCATTAGTGATCTCGACATTCAAATGCTCATAACTCTTCTATTGCTAGTCCTACATGTATTTCACTCAAACTTTTGATGATCTTATTCTTTGATTTTTCTGCTTTCACAGTAGCTAACTTGCTCCAAGAGTTTCATTCTCCTTTAAAGCTTCTCCAATGTTGCAGTTTTAGGAGGCCTCCCCCAAAATAAAAAAAATTATAATCTTAATAAATATTTCTTTTAAATAAACAAATAGATAGATAGATCAATAGATAGATCGATAGATAGACCGATCGATGGATAAATAAATAAATAAATAAAATATAGATTTTCTGCTTGGTGTCAAAACTGCCAATTGATTTACAATGTAGAATAATGACTACTAGTACTGAATACGTTCATGCTGTATTACCTTGCTCAAATGCAACAGAGATCTCTTTGAAAACAGTAAACTCTTTGCGCTCCCAAGAACTGAAATGTGAAGGCCCTATTACCAAAAAAAAAAATTTAAGACATAATGCAGAACCTTAGATGCAACTTAAAACAACAACAACCCTTCCTGAACAACTGAAACAGACACACAAGTGAGACTGACTGTTTGATAGGTATCTCTAACTTGACCTCAAAAGGTCATGACCTCCAGGTCAGCTGTAAGGTATAAGCATATTTATGATATCTCAAGTATTTAGAGGAACATTCCTTGCAAAGTACTCATAACCAAAGTATCAAGCATACATGTACATTGCTCAAAGCAAACAATATAGGCCTACTGCTTCAAAACAGACTATTAAATTGAATAATTATTTTCAATGTCTCTTGCACTATCACAATACAATTCACATCTGAAATCCAGAGATGGTTCAACATAATGCATAGGGTCTACATGTATGTGTAAGTTTATAGTCTAACATCAAATTTTCTAAAGCCAGATTAAGGTCTCCTTTATCTCAATCATACATGTAGCCCACCTTTTTTATGTGGTTTGCGAGTCCCACACTAGCACAAGTGGAATAACAAAGTGGACTTGACACCAATTTTTAAGTGCCTATGACATTTTTTTTTTTTTTATTTATATTTTTATTGGGTACTCAAAACTGATTCACAAGATACAATTACAGGTTTATACAAGTTAGATATTACAAAAACAAACTTTTGAAAATGCTGCATGAAATGCCAACATCAGCGTGTAAACAGATGACATGGGAACAGACACAAATTTCCGGCTCCAGGTCTTGTGGATGATAATAATATGCAACATTTATACAGTGCTTTTAATAATTATGGATGCATGAAATAAGTAGGCCTACGTTAATATCAAAATTTTGAAGCCTTCATAAATTGATGAGTATTTTCTTCATCAGACAGGTGTAAATGTGCCAAAATTTACATCATAATTCTTCTAACATAAAGGTATTTGAATTCTAAACCACACTCGTCAATCAATCAATTCGGCATACGAGAGCATTTCTGCAGACGCAGACAAAATACAACACTGTACATTATTGATGGACAGACTTTTATTAGACCATGAGCATTGAAAAGAAGACAATTTTCTTTTCAGCGCCCTGAGTGACTATCCAAACATTATTTTGCGAGAGAGCATTTAACTCCTCATGTAGATTAAACATGAGTATGGGGGCACTCAGGGTGAGCTGGTCATATGACAACTAGTCTACAGATGCAGGCAGTTGACAAGAAATTGAATAACAATGCCATTTATTCTTGAACCGAGCATAACTCTTAAAATCTATCACTTTGATCATTCTCCCAAGCCTATGTACACATATGGGTGTGAGCGTGGACTTCTCTAAAGGTCCATGGTGTGAGAGACTGAATAGTTGGGAAAGTTTAGATAAAAAGGCCTATTCTTCAGCAGTACATGTATATTGAATACCAACAGACAAGGATGTTTACCACTACCAGCAGACTACATAGTACATAACAACCTGGTAATGTTCGGTGGCCATGATGGGTTTATCTCAAGCGGCTAATGCATGTTTCACACCTTGTGCTATTCACAGAGCATTGATCATCGATGTTCATCTCCCTTTGTGGTGCGATGTCAGCTCAACAAAAGCATTCAAGACTATAATGCTTTCTCTTTCTCTTATAGAATCCCCCTCATAATTATTACTGCACCTTCTGTCTTTTCAATCTTTCTCCCCCTCTTTGTCTTCTATTTGCACCCCTCTCCTTTCCTTGCAAATCCCCCCCCCCCCTTCGATCTTTTTCTCTTTCCCTCTATCTACCCTCTTGTTTTCTCTCTGTGCCCCCTCCTCCTCTGTCTCTTTCTCTCTGCATCCCCCCAATCATCCCCCTCCCCTCTCTCCTCTCTCCTCTCTCCATTCCCTCCCTCACCCTCTCTCCCTGTCTTTTCATGTCTCTCCATCTCTGTCTCTTACTCCCTTCCATCTCTTTTCCCACCACTGCTAATTCCCCAAACCTGACATGAACATGCTGACTCACAATTCATCATTCCTGCCATACAATCTTCCATCATGTGCAGTCATGCGAAATTGCTTGGATATTTCCTTCTGTTCGCTTGCCATATTCCTTGATTAAAATACGCAATCTGTTCTCTATCCACTGCCCAGATAAAGAGCCATTCCTGACCCATGAACACATACACGTAAGGGTCCTGATTCACAAAATCCAGTGACTGATCGCAGAGCTAATTTGTATATTGATTGCACATAATGACCAATGCAACAAATCATAAAATCTTATTCAATCTCATTGATTGCTAAGCTTTGATACTGGGTCCAGAATGCACACATTAACCTTGACAATGAAACAGCGAAAATCAGTGAAATTAAGAATGGAATATGTAATGATTCCTATTAATGATTGAATGAATGAAATATACATGTACATGTACATGTATTAGGCCCTACATGCCTACAGATAAGAATTTTATGACAGGTACATTCATTCACTCTTTCAAGATGGATCATTACACAAACATATTGTCATAGCAAATACATGCAAGTTTGAAACAAACATCACTGCTTAATATGACGTTAAAAAATATTATATGATGCAGAATACAGCTGACACTAGTGTGTATTGTATAGTCCAAAATGCCAATTTATAAATATGCACATGATCAACTCAATCTAAACCCCTAATTAGAAATATGTTCAGAAGATGTTCAAAAATTACCAAGAAATACATGAAGGTATATAGTGACACAAATACCGTAATAGCCCTTTGTTCTGTTTAAAAAAGGCTTACACAACTATGATTCTAAAAAAAATAGTTCTACCAATACCAGAAGAAATCTAGAGGAAGGGCACACCAACTACGTTCAACATACCCTGTACAATTTCATATGAAAAACAAAGATAAACAACCCCTGTACATATGTATGCCTACACGAAATCCACATAGGGGGGTGAAGACAATCAATGGAACAGCCATCAGTAGGCAACCATCTTGTGTCAAGCTGGGTTCCATTCTTGCTCCATATTTTGTGACACCCCTCGGGGTAAATGGGTTATAGTCACATTTTCAGTATCAGGCTACTGTCTGGGCAGTACCATTTTCAGCAACATAGGGTTGATTTTAAAAAGCATATTCATATAAAACAAATAGAGGGGATTTAAATTTACAACTTTCATCAGCGCAAGTATGTTCCCCCACACATGCTTGAATAATCTCACATTTATAAATGTGTGATTTCAAGTATGGTGTTGAAATCTGGTGTTGGTGTTGCTGCATCAATACAAAACCACAAGCCATAAGTAAGACCAATGACGATAACATGTATTACCTTCTTTCCTGAACATAGTGAATTGGAACATTTCTAAAAGAAATACTCAGCTGGTAAGGTGTAAAAATGCATGAAGCTGACTTTGTTGTTTTTCATTAGCTTCTCAGCTTTTAATTGGTGCATAATTCATCAGTTCATTTTTTCGCTTCCAATAAGGTCTATAATGCCCTTTTGCCCTTTCAGTATACATGTCGATGTTCCACAAACTCAAGTGCAAGATAAGATATCAAGATCGGCAATGACAAGGTACATTTTGAAGAGCATGCTCATACAGAAATTAAACAGCAATAAAAATACTGCATGGGGGTGACGGGGTCACCATATTTTGTACCACTCGACTGTTGTATGATCTGTGTACCGTAATCGCATCTTTGATAAGAAGATCTTATTCCCAACTGATTAAAAATATGACAATTACAAAAGACTTGATGCAAGGTATTTTCTCTCGCATTTTCACTACCTTCTCTTCCTTCCTTTTGATTTATTGTTATGAATTTTGCAGTCACTCTTCCGTAGGTCTATAGTGTCTTTTCACATGCATGGAAAATATCTATTCCCTGGATATCTTGTTATAAATGCTTTAAATATCAATGCACTATAGTTTGGCATCAAAAGTACATGTAGGTGGAAAATATTACTCTTTTTTTCCCCCAGATAACAACGATTGGTGTATATGCATGTAGTCTTATTCAACAGACTCAGGCTTCTTTTTATGATTCATTTTAGTAAATTAAGAGGCACAATTTATATTGTCGATTCAACAATGTTGACATAATGCTATTCAGTCATTCAATGCTACGATGCTTCTTTTTTATTCCTCAATTTTCAAGGGGTCTTAAAAATATTAAGTTAAATAAATTTGCAAAACCACCATCACAAAAAAAGACAACTGTCTTGTCTTGCTATATCACAAATAAGGCAATTTTGTCTTGCTGACTCTTCTGTCTTGTTTATAGGGGGAGGGGAGTAATAACCTTTCAAAGGGCTTTCAAAGATGTCTGTGGTCTATTGTCCACAGCAAAAGTTTTGTTCAAAAACCACTCTAAGCATCAAACAAAGCTTTCAAAATGTTCTCTTCTGATTGGCCAACATTCAAGTTTCTTCTGATTTTTAAGTTGCATTCCATTTTAACTGTTTACATGTCTCTGGAAATAAAAAATACTGATTTTATACAGAATGAAACAGTAATAAAGTCTAAATACAAAGACCGAAATATATATCGCACAAAAAATAGAATGGCGGGTGGGTACATTAGATTTTTGCGGATGCTTGATGTGTCATGAAAAGGAGAAAGCTAACCCATAATTACAAGCGCCCAAGGGAAGGCGGTCGATCACAGAAGAAATATGGCAATTCTATTTCTTTGTCACACGCAAATATACAATAAGATGAGTGGAAAAGTTGATAGGTGAAGAGAGAAGAATGTAAGAACGAAGGATGAAAGAATGAAAACTAGGAGTGTGTGACAAGTACATTATGTACAGGCACAGAGAGCAAATAATGAACATATTTCTGTTGAAATATCATTCATTCACTCTCACAGTGAAAAGATATTGGGTTGGTCAATATACGTGTATGAACCAACTGTTGGTTAAAAGAAAACCGTTTGTAAGACGAATGGAGATTAATCAACCTGACCAATTGGATAAACATTTCTGAGTATTCAAAGTCCATCATGAAGAAATTTCCAATTCTTTTTTTTCTTTTCGCTTTTGTTTTTCACTACTTTTATCAGCCTAAAATCTTAGGCCCCATAATTGAATTGGTTTTTCACCGATGTAACTTTGAATATCAAAGAGAATTTGAAGAAAAAAAACAGTTAGTATGGAGTTCTCTTTTATCTTTGTAAGCTTCTTGAATGTTTCCAGAAACTAGCATTTTATTATTATCATCATTCATTTCACTCTAAAACCATGAATACAAAAAAAAAACCTTCAAACTTACAATGTATAATGGCAATGTATGGAAGCATGACATCATTTTACTATTTCACTCAACATGTATACAGCTCCTAATTGAAAAAATATATATATAAACAAATCCTTTTTCCAGATTAATTAGGGGTAAAATCAATCACGAACCAAATTAAATCAACTTTAGAAGACAAAACTATTTCCACATATCGGCACTACCCAACTCTCTCTCCATTCTCAAGCTCTGCATACATTATTTCTTGTCTATTAAAGAACATTCTATTACTCATTACATGTCACAAGGGGCAATAACTATGAAGTACCTGCCAGAATTCCACTCCAGTATGATTTTCCCAGGTCGTCTCACCTTACTTGGAAAGTTTGAATAGCTACAGGATTATGTTTCCAACCATAGGTCAAGTACCCTCCTTTTTCATATATTTTTTGCTAAATGTTGCTGTTTGAAGTGCCGCTATATAAAAGAACCAATCAATTTTCCCCTAATCATCTCCCTAATGGTTATCAAGGTGAATAGTGCTCCTAAATTATTTTGCCATTCTGGGATGATGATGATTGATAATTACTAGGGTCAGGAAAATACATGTAAATATATAGGCCTGCCATACAGACACTACAGGCTTTCATGTTTTATTGAAGATACTATACTTTCAAAAAAGGAATGCCCCATTTTTTTTATATCAAACAAGGAGAATCATTGATTTGGGTTTCTTCGACACTGAATATGTGAATGAGAATTTGAGATAATCAGACAGCAAATCATTATTAAAGGGAAATATGTGATAAATTGCTTGATAAAATTTACGACGATAAAATTCCATGCTCTTCCCATTCGGGATAGAGGGGCCAATTACCCCCCCCCCCCCTCCTTAAAAAATATCATTCATATGAAAAGAAAATTATGTAGAAGTACATAATTTGATTGAGGATTCTCTTCGGGCTGCAAATCCCATTAACAACATAACTCGCGTGAGTACATGCTCTACAAGATTAGATTGCTCCGCCCAAAAAATCCTTAACCCTTTTAAAATCATTTTTGCCCCCATCAATGATATTTGTCATTTTCTTCCCCTTGGAATGCCAATGCTTGTGTTATGGGCAAGGTGCGCTGCTGCATGGTCGAGCGACGACGGTGGAAGCGTAGCCTCCCTGGGCGTCACATCCACACCTACCCGTTCGTGTAATTGGGATATGGCGATGCATGCGTAGCTGTCATTTAATCAAGCCTACCATTGGTACCTGTGACCTATTCTCACCCAAAAAGAAAACATTCGCAAAGATGGATTTAAAAGGATTTTCGATGCTGCTCTAACTTTCTGTTTTTCTGTGTTTTCATTTTGACTTTGTTTTTGTTATTACTTCTGAGGCCAGTACAATCAAATATTCAATCACTGTATCATAGCAAACACAAACATAACAAACAATATGCTTTCACACTGGCAAAATACCATCCAATCAAGGTAGAGATTTCATAATCAGAAAATGCTCAGTATTTTTTTCGGATCAAACAGGTGTAAAGGGCACATTAATGTTGGACTGATTGCAGGAGAGTACTGCATGGAAAATTTCAACAGTGATTTTCACAGACAAATTTTCCCTCAGCCAATCGGATGCAAGGATTTGCAGTAGCTTATAACATCAGTCAATGAAAATAATTGGTAAATCTTTTCAAGAAACACTCCCCAAGTTTATCATTCAAGTGTGAACGGGGTCTGATCGCGTCACCTTTTCCACAATCTGTATTCTTCAAGAAATGGATGGGATCTATTCTTTAGCTTCATTACAATGATGAAACACACCTGAGCAACGGAGCTTTTCAATCATCAAATTGAAGCCCACTCCCCTTTCTATACCATATTTTTTTCCTCTGCGGTATTTCTTCATTTGATTTTGAACGCAGCTCTGGTTCAAGGAAGATGCCATATTTGACATTCAATGACCTTTCCAAAATTAAACGGGACTGAAAAACAAAAGCAGCGTTCAAGCTAGTGACCGATGTAAATCCTCCCTGGTAATCAAGAAGTCCTATATGAATTTTAATAAAGGAAAGTTCACCCTACAGAAAAGTTTGTTGTAAAAATAGCAGAAAAAATAATAAAAAATATTGGTGAAGGTTTGAGGATAATCCATTGAAGATTGAGTTATTAGAATTTCAAGTTTTTGATTTGTGACATCATAAACAAGCAGCTGCCCCATATGTAATGTAATATATAAAATGCATAAATTTCAAGTTTTTAATCGTTTGTGATGACTTATTTTACTTTTCTTTTTAGGAACGGGTGTGAAATGATTTGTCTATTGATATACTGAAGGTACAGTAAAAATACCATTTTCAATTTTCTGAGAAAATGACATTTCATTGATTTTTTTACCATCCGATATGTAGAAAAGCTGCTCACAATTGACATCACAAATCGAATAATAAAAATTCTAAAAAGAATTATTCTTTGATGGATTTTTCTCAAACCTTCTGCAATATTTTTTTTTTTTTCTGCAATTTTTTACATAAACTTTTTGTCAGGGTAAACTTCCCCTTTAAGTTGTCCAGCATAAAACAATATCACCCTATCTAAAACAGTCTTTTCTACAAACCTAAAGCATATCACAAGGTTCATTCCAATAATTTCCCCCAGGAAAAAAAAGGAAGAGATATGTTTATTTTGGTGAAATTCATATTCTTAATACATCATAACATTGATAATCTGCATCGTTGTTTTCAAATAGACTTAAAAGTAACATTACAGTAGCTTTCGCAACTGCATTTCTTTCTTCAATTTCTGTATTTGGACTAATGAATGTACATCATACTTTCAAATCTAATAACTTTTAAATAAACATTTTTTACTCCGCACTTAGATTCTCCATTTGCATTGCAACCACATCCTTATCTAACATCTTCAATATATCGCAAAATGGATAAAAGGCAGATTCATCAAATGATAATCCAGCTACTCTCAAGTAAAAAACCAATTTCAGGATAATGACTAAATCAGCAATATTGCGCATATTATTAGGAAACACAGGGATAGACTCGCCTTCTATGCACACACACACAAACTCATGACTAAAGCATACATCGTATAGTCTTTGACTGGGCAGACAAGTAGAGGTGAGATCCTTATTTTATGCCATTAAAAACCCAAATATGGGTATTATCAAAAACAAATTTCATACTTCTATTCTATGTTAACTATGTTTACTCATTATTATACAACATCAAACCCTAGTCAATATTTAATATAATTTTATCAAATAATACAGGTTGGAGTCTTGAACTAAAGACTAAATCCTGATGAGTCACTATTGTCGGAAGTCTTCTGGATAAAAGCATACTGCATCTCTCTCTCTCTATCTCTCCTCACATCACCGCCTTGCATGGCGCAAAACCGTTTAAATACCAATACCCCATCTGCAACCTGTACAAATGCATTACCGTTATCCCAGCTTTTCTTCTCCCCTCTCCTACATGCAAACATGCACGTGGGGACTTATGCCCCGACAACAAACGACCGCATTACAAAACACCGCCGGGTTGAATTTCGACCATTTCTTATTCATTTGGGCAAAAATTGCTACAGACGTGGCGACCTGGGGCAAGATTTCTGAACTGGCGGTGGAAGAGCGAGGTAGGGAGGCAAATGGGCTCTTAATGTAGAGATGGAGGAGAAAGAAAATAACTTGAGATGGAGTGTATGGGGAAGGATGTAAGGGAAAGGGGGCAAAAAGAAAGGAAGGAGAAAGGAACGGTGGAGAAAGGAGAGAGGGGAGAAAGAGAGCTGGAGAGGGAATAACACTGGAAGAAATAGAGAAGATCATGACCTGGAAAAGCATTTCAAGAAAGTCAAGGATGACATTAACACAGAAGGAATTGTGACAACTAAAAATTGTCACATTTGGGTTATTAAGAGATAAATGTGAAGAATTATAAAACAGAGAGAGGAGAGCGGATGAGAAGAGAAGGTCGAGAAAGAGAACAATATCGAGAGTCCAAGAGCAAGAGAGAGAGAGAGATCGAGAAGAAACAAAAAGAGAAAAGACAGAGACCTGCCAAGAAACATAGAAATAGAAAATGGCAATAGATGCTCTGGTTCCGGTAACACAAAGTTTAGAGATTGATTACACTCTGGATATTTACAATTGATTTTACACAATGACCAATGCCATCAATCACAGAAATCAACCTTAAGATCAATCACTAGGCTTTCTATCACAGGGTCCTGAAGAAAGATAGAGAAAAAAAGAATAGGGGAAATAAAAAAGAGTGGCGGAAAAAAGAGAGGAAGAAGAAAGAACAAACGAAAGACAGACAGATAGAGAAAAGAAAGGAAATATGGAAGGAAAATAGAAAAAATCAAGCACCAAAAAAGACAGTGAAAAGGATCTGAATGACGTTAAAAATATAAAAAAAAACATAGAATACAAATTCAAGGGAAATGATAGAAAAGATGGATGGACATCAAATGACTGAGTCAGTGCTCAGAGAATAGGCCCTGTGAAGAAGTATCTGCTAGAATGAATATCACGGACAGAGCACTCCCCCGTTTCCGATAAGAAACCTCAATCCACTCCTATTAGGAATCTTGATTTTTAAGAACCAGGGCCAGGGATGTCGCAAATGGAAAGATAATTCTGGAGAATAAACCCGTCTCCAGGGTAGGCACACTCATATTGCACTTTTCTTATGCATTCTCCAGATATTTTCCTTTAGCCTTTTCTTTCAAGCATTGACTGCATATTTATTTCCTCCTTTCAGTTTGAAGATCTATGTACTTGTACTTGATAGCATTCATGCAAACTGATTTGTCCAAATGTCAAATGCCAAAGCTTTCAATATTCTCTGCATTTGATCATCTTGCTTTCTCAACCCACTTGAGAATAGTTTCTTTTGTATTGCAGAGTCTACAATGCTACAATGCAGGGGAAATGAGAGGGGTTTTTTAACAAGAGTACAATACATTTTGCCAAGGAATACCCAAGTTTTTATTCGTTAGTATTACAGGGTTGTGCTGTGGAAATACTACTGGGAATATTAGTTTTTGCATCAAATATTAAAGTGATACACCATGCAAATAAAATTGTGATACAAAAAAATATAATGCTTTTACACCGATGTATGTACACAATTAATTATTGCAACAAGCAGAAATCCCACATTTTTCTCCAAAAACGTGTGCTAAGAGCAAAACTGTATTGTTTGCATTTCCCAAAAAATATAAAATTTCTTATTTGGGAGGTGCTTTTTCAATCTCTTCACTGAACTGGACTAGAGTGGATTATCCCAATACATTTTAAATTCAAAAGACAATAAGTTCATTAAGATTACTATTATAGTCAAGAAATAAATCATACAATTCATGCCAAAGACATATGAAAGAGAGACAAGTTTAAGGGGCAAACAAATATTTAAAAAAAGGGGGGGCAAGCAAAAAAAGGTGTTCATCATTTGATTTAAATAAAGTGCTGATTTAGGGAGAGAAGGGAATGATTCCAAATGAATAAATTTGAATACATACCCTTTTGCCCATAGAAAATAAAAGAAAATGTAAACAAATATGTACTTTTTTCATCAAAAGTTTTGTTCAAACAATTACCATTCATCACTTTCAGTTTCATGGTTTGCCATACCATATCTGAACGACACCTGTCAGATGCCCCTATGGATAGCATGCACTGGAGCAGCTTAGTGGTTATATGTGAAATGGGCAAAGCAACAATCAACATGTATATATGACCAAAGTAATTTATTTCTCAAAAAATAAAATGTGGGTAAAATGAAAAAAAAGAAAGAGAAACATGCAAACCAACCTCTTCTTGAGCTTCTTTCTGATTCTGTACATGTGTCTGTGTCGTCAAATTTATCTTGAACACCTCCTCCACTTGAACTGTAGAAAAAAAATAGCATGAACACCGAATTGGTACGTTTCATTATAAAAGATGATACTTTGTGACATCTGCAGTACAAGTATGATTGAATTATTAATGTTAATAACAAGCTAAAACCATTAAAAAATTAGATGCGGAATATGACAATATTAGAAAGAGTCTTGACGTTTTGAAAGTGATTACAGAATGTAGGAAACTATTTTGTGGCTCAACATGACAACAAGACATAATCCCTTTAATAATCAAAATGGTCAACTCTACCCGAGTAAAATCAGCAAATACAACAAAAATAGACACACATTAAATAAATGTAACTTCACATTTTTATATCTTAATAGTTTACCTTATTAAAATATTTTGTATTTAATTATAAGTTTGTATCATGCACAATGCACATATATCCACAAATATTTCTCAATGGTGCTCCAGTAATAGTGCTCGCAGCATTCATAGTAGGAATGCATTCCTGCCAGTATTCATCTTCTCCTGGGTGGAGGGTGGTTTTCAAGCTTACATATCTCTCACACACAATCATCAACACCAAAGTAGTATTTCTGACCCCAACATATGAAATACATGAGGGCGATGGGCGATTTTGCCCTCACAAAAGCCCAAATCGCCCCTAAAATTCCCCCAAAATGCATGCTTTGGGGCAACCATTCTTTCTACAGTTGCCCGAAGATCTGTCACAAAAAATATTCAAGATTATGCTGACTATGGCATAAATAATTTTGATATTTGCTTCTAATACCTGTAATTGTTGATACCAAAAAAAAATTGCAATCACCCAAATATAGAAAAAAATAGCCCCTAAAGAATCAAAATTATTTCCTGCCCTGTCTGACCCCAACATGGAAGTACATCGAACCCGAAATTTTTATAAAGTCAAGTGGTGCCTGAGCACAGGCCTGTACATCAACTACAAATTAGAAAATTGAATTAAGAAAGAAAGTGGGTTAAGTGCAGCATCTTGCATTCTGAGTGCATGGATACCTCGCAGGTAATTGACAATGAGGGGTATGTCATAATGTAATTAACTTTCCACATGCATAACTCTTATTGTATACTTTGCCGTGTGTGTTGATGACATTAATAAGCCTTCTGGTATAAATATTGATCCATGCTGCATTTGTGTTGGGAAGAAAATACTCAAGTGTTATATCTGACATTCATAATGCAAAGTGATATGTGATGATGTTGTGTATAAATGTACTTATAAAGGTATGATATATTTTCCTTATTATTTCATAATTTTTGAGTAAATTTGTATTTGTTGTTTATGTTGATACTACATTTGCACAATTCTAATCGTTTCCACTTGGCCTACTTCAAGATATAAAGATATTTTTGAAAAGCACATTTCATATTAATAATATCATGAGCACAAAAATTGTTTTATAATTAATCATACAGTAATATTAATAATCAAAATCTACATGTATATTGTGCTAAAATATAAATGGTAAAATCAAATTAATCAGTCATTATTAAAATTGACATTGATTAGAATAATCAATATTCATTATACTTGTATGTATCTACTGTGTGTAGACTGTACATGTGACATATTTTCTGCATTAGAAGGACGTCAAGAAGTTTTATGCACTTCAGAATGCACGCCATATCTGTACAGTGCACATGTACATACACATTCGAGCTGTTAAATATGGATCTCAACCTGATGACAGAATAGCATTGTGGTTGATCTTATTCAAATGGATCATTAAATAGGGGCAGGTTTCACACCTCCTTTTCAGAGATATGTATTCAGTTCTTTGTTCAAGGAATAACAAAAGGTTCAAGGTCAGTTTGTGAATACTGTGTAGAAAATAGTCTTGATTTAAGACTTAAGGAAGATGCACATTTCATGTTCAGAAATTTTTAATTTGGATGGATGGATGGACGGACGAACGGACGGATGGATGGATGGATGGATGGATGGATGGACAGATAAATGGATGAATGAATGAATGGGTTACATGTAAATGATGAAAGGATGAAAGATTCAATGATTCAATCATATGAATTAATTAAAAGAGAGAGTATTCGTCCCACATCTCAAGCTACATGATTTGGTCTAACACAAGCTGTACATGTACATGTAGGTCATTGGGCCAACTGCATCAGCGCATTAGTTCTGTCACAATGTAAAGAATGCATACATATTTACACAAAGCCATCCACAAATGATAGCAGTCATAAAAGTATTACTACAGGGCCTCTCTGAGAACCTGATCAGACAAGTAATTTTGAATGCATATTATGGCATCATTATCCTATCACATGTATGTAATTTTCAAAATGTGTACATTGTAGGAGCCTACACGAGGAAATAAATAATAATAATAATATATGTTTCTAAAGCGCCAAATCCACATTGATTATGTGCTCAAGGCGCTGAAATATACTTGGTATATTATTACCCCGGCTGTAGCTGAGCGGCCATATAGGCGCTAAAGCATTCAAGGAATAAATCACACCGGGTACCCATTCACCTCACCTGGGTCGAGTGCAGCACAATGTGGATAAATTTCTTGCCGAAGGAAATTACGCCATGGCTGGGATTCAAACCCACGACCCTCTGTTTCAAAGTCCGAAGACTAATCCACTGGGCCACAACGCTCCACAAATAAGTGCAACACGCGTACACATGTAACTCGGTAGTACTACTAAACTTGTGATATTTAGATATACCTAAATTTAGGTAAATTATGACCAAACCACAGATAAATTTGCTAAAACGAATTCATTTCAATTACATACATGTACATTGTACACGAATCTGATCATAGTACTTAAATAAATATATTACCCACTATAACAATCACATTTTCAACCCAATCAAACCGCTTTGTTTCCTCTGGTGTAAACAGGCCCCAAGGGAGTGCAGCGTTACAGATGCTTCCCATGAATGTCATAAATACATCAAGACTTATTGCAAGATGCAACTAAATCTAAACAAGGGGCAATACTAAATAGGAACAACAAAATCCAGAGCTATCTCTCAAATTGAGACTCAATTGATAAGTGTTCAAATGCACAGTAAGTCATGAACACACTTCAAACACTCATCTTATTTTTTTAATCATCTGCAGCCTCTAATGGGGGTTTTCAATTATTTTGGTTATTTCCTTGGCTATCATAAAACCCCTCGAGCAATTCTATTTCTAAATACTCATAAATATTGCTGGTGAAAGATACTGAAATGATCAGACACAGGTCTGTGCGTTGAGGTCCAAAAAGGGGTCAGCATAAAAAAGTACTTAAAATCTATGGATTAAAGTATGCAAAGTAGTAATAGATATTGTATAATTGATCCTCAATGTCAGGGACCGAAAAACCGAGGGAAGGGTGGCTGGAGGGGACTTCAGCATTTCTGCGCTCTTTTCAATAAATGTGTAGAAAACCGTCTAAGTTCATAATTAGATACCATCTGATTTCTAAATTCCATTTCAAAGTTCTAGAAAAGATGGTGATGGTATTATGTCACAGCTTCTAATATCAGTCTGTTTTGACATTAACCTGCATTAACATGCTGATGCAATCAATCAATTAATTAGTGAGCAATATCAATTTGGCATCAGAATGAACACGTGAATTTACAATGTACAGTTAATAGGCCAGGCTACATAATAACATTCACATATGAACCAAATGTATCCAATACACTCTATTAAAAAGGCCATACATGTACATGTATACTGACTGGACAGGGATCAATGTTGGCATGTTTTGTTTACATGTTTATGTTTGGATCTCCTGATTTAATACAGATTACCATGTGATTGACGTTGAATATTTTTTTCACACACAACACTAGTGACAGCTGTTACAGGGTAAAGTCCATTGGCAAGAAAGCTTAAAAATCTATACAAAATCTATTTTTTTAATGAGTATAATAAAATATAGGACGTGACAAGTTAAATCCAAACGACACTTCTCGTTATTAGCAATGATGAATCTTCTGAAGATAATTAAATTTGAATACAACTGTACTATGAACAACAAATATTGTCTTATGCAAAAAAAAATTTATAGTACACGAGTGTCTTTTTTCTTAATACAAGAAGGGCTTGTCACTTGTAGTGAATTAAAGGGTATTCAATCATGTATTTATTCATTTCTTTGATTGTGCTTTATTTACTTTTCAGTATTCCTTGACCATTACCAATAAAAGTTTAATGTCATTATTTGGGGGCATTTCTTAAAAACCAATATTACATGTATCATGACAAAATACAGTGTTGTCCAAACACATTGAATCTTTATTAGAACCAATCTAATACATGTAGTAAATTAATGATCAACATCCTATCTCAAGATATTTAATTGGTAAACAAACTAAACATTATAATTTGGTTTGATTTGTTTAAAAAAATAATAATGTGGGGGGAATCAAATTTTCAATTCAATGCATACTGCATTTGATTTCTTTTAACTATGATTAGGGAATTGAATTGTGAAAAACTACATACACATGTACATTGTACATGTACGAAAATGAAATTCTTGCCTTCATCTATACTAGATGTATAAGTTTTTACAAACAGTTGGTATAAAGATGCATTTGAAACGACATGTACACCTTGTGGCCACGGTTGCATTCTGCTTTTAACCATTCTTTTTCCATTTAAGATTTGTGTTGTTTTTTTTTCTTTAATAGGTTGATATTAAGGTTGTTTATTCCCTTTAAACGGACAATCCATCTTATTTTCTACACCTGTGCACAGCTTGATGCATTCCAAGTGAAAGTGATGCTGCCTCATCTCAAAGTTCATAGCACTTCATGGGAAGGCAATTTCTCATGAAAAACAACATCACAGAAACCTTTCCCATCCCTCCTTTCTATTTCCCAAAAGAATTCAACTTGAAGATGACATCTGACATTTTCTTGAGATATGATTTGTAAGGGGGGAATAAAAGGCAATTGGCATCTACAAGACAGGTATCTTATACCCCTTTCATAAACCCAATTATGCGGCTAATAGCAGCATAATTTGGTTGTAAAATCGGAGGAGGACCAGAGTTATCCGCATTATTTTGATGCTGCAATTATCTGCATAATAGCGGCATCGGGACTAGATTTTGACTTTATGAACGCAATCCAAAGTAATGCAGATAATTGCCATGGTGCGGTCACAAGGTCACCCTTTTCCAACACAACCGCATCGGAGGGGGTGTGTGCGGTTGCCATGACGATTATCTGCCTTTTTCAGGACGGGCACTTGTAAAAATAGTGCGGATTATTTTCGGAGTTTGTGAACGCAATTTTTATTGAATTATTCGCGTTACTCTTAGGCGGCTAATTGGAGGATGGGTTTATAAAAGGGGTATTATTTGAAGGTCTGGAATTGAGTCTAATACATGTACCTCGGTCACATTTGCTCTAAGGCGGCCGTACAGCAAGTCGAAATAAGCCGTTTGAACATTTTTTTTAACCAGCTACACTACGGAGGCTTGAATTAAATTCAATAAAACAACTGTTTTCGACTCGCCGTACGGCCGCCGTAGAGCAAATGTGACCGAGGTATAAGGACTAACTCCCCAGAGTAATTTGTTCTCCAAAGTCTCTATATTTTTTTTCCTTAACAAGTTGTTTTGCTTTACATACATGTACGTTC
Source organism: Lytechinus pictus (assembly GCF_037042905.1). Classification (NCBI taxonomy): domain Eukaryota; kingdom Metazoa; phylum Echinodermata; class Echinoidea; order Temnopleuroida; family Toxopneustidae; genus Lytechinus; species Lytechinus pictus. The sequence continues at coordinate 11,290,987 of NC_087258.1, read as the reverse complement.
TCTCTATCTTTTTTTGTTCTTTTGTTGCTTTTAAACATATTTTGAGTGAGTGAAGCTGACCTTGATGACATGGCTAAATTGCTTCAATTAACAATAGAAATGAATTACACATAGAAAATTACAATAAACTTTGCATACATTGTACATACACATTATACAAATAACAAAGATGCTATTACTCTGATTTAAAATGGAAAAGTGAAGGGTATCTTGGGATGGATGGGGGGGGGGGGATTCTGAGCAAGGGCATAATACATGTATGTACAGTATGTATTCCTATTATCATTCATCCTAATGACACTTTGAATTTAACCCACTAGCAATTAACAGGGGTTCTCTTAAAACTTGAAAAACAATTTTGGGGCGGTCATTTGGGGTGGATCTCATTTTGGCACTTAATAATTTTGTATAGCTGGAGGCTAAGGTCCATAATTTGAATTCAAACCCAACTTTTAATCACAAGCCTTGCAAGAAATCGCACCAACATGAGTTTAAAACATGAAGACTAATCCATGAAAAGCTCTTTGGCATTGTCAAGTCTATGACTGGGGCCGGACCTTCGTTCCCCCTTCATCAATACCCATCTGCGACCTCCACGACAACGTTGAGTTTGTCACATGTCACCATGAATTACGAATGTCATGCATTCCTTGGGGCTTCGTCTTCTTTCAAGTGCTGTCTGTGCTGTTGCATTTAGCCTTGCTGAAAGTTTGTTTGAGATATTCCCTCAACTCCACATACATGTATTAACTGCAGAGTGATAGGGGATGAGTTTACGGGGGCAGCACAAGTTCCAAAATTGTGTACAAAAACATAGAAATGACCACTTGATTGTGATTTTTTACATGGTCAGCCCCCTCCCCCGCTGCCCCCTTCAAAACCATTCTGCAGCCCGAGTCACATTTGCATTTCTGATCCTGGAGTTAATACTCCCGATGGCCCTGTACATGCAACATAAAGTTTTGTGATTAATTATGAGGCTCATTTTTATGATTGATCATACACAATGATAATCAATGCGATCAATCGCAGAAAACAGCCCTATGATCAATTCCCAAGCTCTATGTTACAGGCCCTTTTAGATGAAGCTTTAAACTTTAATAGGCATACCTAATATACCCTGTCATTGTGGAGTGTGGAATGAAACTTGTTACTGGAGAACTCTCATGCTCTTTTTTTCATACCCATTCATTTTTAAGTCAATGGCATTATTGTGCTATTCCTTCATTTTCAATTTTTACTCACATTCTTTATTTGGTAAAAATATTATATATTAAAAAACAGGCACCTACATGTACATGTAATCCTTGTAAACAATGTCAAAAATCATTACTGATTTGAAGTACATGGTTTATTATATTTACATGTAGTTGCAACCAATCTTATAACAATACCGAAATCTGGTATCATTCTGTCTTCATACTAACCCCAGGGGAGCGTTTCATCAACATTTTTGTCCAACAATTTGTCAGACCCGACAACTTTCCTTGATTGTGATTGGCTTAGAAGCACTGTTACTATGGTAACTGTCGGATACAGTGGGACTTGTCGGATAAAACGTCCAACAAGTCCTTTCATGAAACGGTCCCCAGAATTACTCAATATGACAACATCTGTAGCATTAAAAGTTACTCTTAGCGAACATTTGCCATCTAATTGTAACTACCATGGTGACAATGATACTCATCAGCAAATTTAAGACAGATTCCATGAAAATGATCATAGGATGGCATACATGTACATTTTATGTAGTTGTTACTTGGTTGTCACGATAGTAACTTTTATAGAATGGGGCCCTGGTTTAAAAAAGGGTGCAAAACCCAATTATGTAGACTGGGTCCAAGTCTAGTGGGACCTAGTCCAGATTGGACCTTGGTGAGGAGGGAAGATGAGTGAATTGGCGCTGGATTAAAGATTGGGAGACATGTGCCCTCTATGTTAGCTTTGGGAAAGGGAACTTCCATATATACCAAGGTCCAATTTGGACCAAATGGGACCTAGTCCAGACTTACTGAAATGAAGGTGGCCTAGAATCTCCTATACCGCCTGTCCTCTCTGGCGGGAGTTGCGAGTCCCCTCTTGTATCTGTTGTGACCGACGCTGTGTCTGACCCGTTAGTGCTGCCCTCTGCTGGCACCAGCTGTACAATGAAATACAAGAAAAAAACATGTAGTCACAAGGTTAGATTGAATTCAAAATCAAATTGCACGATGGATAATCTAAATTTTACATTATGTAATTTCGGACGAATTTGAAGATTTGTTAATATACATGTAAGGTAGCTATTTACAAAAGAATCGTTGCTGGGCTAGTGCCACAAGCATCTCTGGACAATGTGAGTGCGCTCTGCAAACTTGTAAAGCCCAGCGCATACTACACAATCTGTTGTGATCTGCTTTTCAAAGAAATTAAAAGAGCATTTAATATCAAGAGTTCAACCTTTAAAATCTGAATGATCAAAGTTCTGAATAGTAGGATATAAAAATTGAAATTCAAGTCTAATTCGAGCCTCCCTGTTGAAATTTAAAGCAACTTCAATTCTTATCGCAATGACGTCATCATCTGCTGCGACTTGAAGCCAATTTCGACTTAACTCTGACTCTTCTGTGAATTCATTATCATGGAACATGTCAATAAATCTTGACAAAGACATGGACACTACAAATAATATATAACTACTGAAAATGAGGAAAATCAATTTATGATATCCACCCCCCCCCCCCAATAAATATGTGTGTTGCAGGTAATCGTAATGGTACAGGTATGAACATGTACATGTTAGGCCTAATTTACCGTGTTTACATGTGATCGGCTTTTGGTTCAGAACCGCGAGCCATCGGCTTTTGGGTTTATCTTGCAACGCGTTTACACGCTGCATCGGCGCGCGGTTCAGAATCGGCTTTTGGGGCAAAAATCTGAAATGATCCGCGCACCAACAATATACGTCATGATAAAGACAACGCTGGATCCGTGCGCTTACAAGTACGTCATAATGGTAAAGTAAATGAAATACGCGCCAATTACCGATGCAGAATCGGCTTTCTGTTTACACGATGTTTAACACATAACATTCACACAGTTTTTGTAAATGTGCGTACATGTACATGTAGCTACATGCTTGCAAATTTTACACAAAGAAGAACCCCTTCCAACCATGCATCCCCCTACCTCCCTTGTTGTTGTCTGAAGACTTCTCATTAGTAGCCCACCAAATCCCAAGGATCAACAGTCCCACTAATCCCCTTTACTGTTGGGACTGACCAAAAAGAATACAGCCTCATTACAATGAGACATTACAGGTGAGCACTCATGGATCCATCTCCTTTGTTAATCCTTCATCCTTAAAGAGGGGGTGCTTAGTCTTTCTGTATGCACCTGTTTATCCTCTTTTTTAGGAACTGACATTGAATGTAAAGTGTTTGGCTATTCATGTTATAATGGAGATTATAGTGGTGATGATTGACCCACAGAGAGGATATTGCCGCTCAGAGGACATACATGTAGTCATGTATGTACATGTACCTCACAGACTACACAGAACATTGGATACGGGGAGCATTACAATTGTACATGTACATGTTATTGTACATGTATGCACAGTACATGTTCATGTAATGTAACATCATGGTGGACGTGATGTACATGTACAGGCGCATGTATAATCATGAGCTATCAAAGATCTACCATGTAGACCCTACTTGTACATGTATGTATTATTTATAAAGTAGATCTATGATAACATGGTCTCCTTTAACCAGGTTGATTTCCAAGACTTTCTCATGAAATAATCGTTTGCTGCAGCTACTTTCTTTTACCTTTAAAAAAAACAGAGGTACAGTGTAAACAAAGAAAAAAAAAGAAAGACAAGTCAAACCCTCTTTCTTGACCAACCTTGTGTTGTTTTCGTCTATAATCTACTTTTTCTCTGAATTCAAAATGAACCCCCCCCCCCCACCATTCTCCCCTGTGTAAACTACACTTCTATTTTCCATAGTAATTTTCCTGACCAGTGTGTTTTGATGATCCCAATGAGACAGTAATCGAAGTATGATGTCCCCTTTCAGAGACAAGCAACCCAATACACACACATAAATAATGAATTTTATAGAAGTGGTAAAAGTCATCTTTATGCTATGAAATATGCAATATATCCCTATCCATCAACAGGCAATAAAAGCACCATAGCGCAGTTTAAATCACTAGCACCTCATAGAAGTGAGAGGTAAATTGCTTGCTACATCATTTATGCAAGCAATATGGAGAAGCTTAATGACAAAAATGTATTCTATCATGACTTGTATGCCTTGCAATTAAGGCTCGATTGGGAGCTAAAACTCAGCCCTCGGGGCAAAGCCTACTTTCTATCACTTCTATGTTGCCGCTTTCCAAACACCGCTGGTCACTCCACCGTGATATGGGGGCCATGTTGTTTCTTGCCATATACGGGCATTCAAAGGGATTGCCGACATCACAGAATACTTTTCGTCACCTCAGGATGGAATCATTCGCTGGAGAAATGTCAGGCCTTTTTGCCTGGCTTGTAATAACGGATTGGGCTCAAGTGGGCATGTAATCAAAATCACAAACACTTTAGTAGCAGCACCACTTATGGCACCATATTTTTCCACTTCACTTAACAATTGATTTGGGATCAATAAACATAAGCCAGAACATTATTCAATGTAAAATATGCAAATGTACATGCACAGTTGTAGCTACATGTAATATTTCATTTGACTGGGTTTAAAAGATTATAGATGAAGGGGGTTTTAAAGTATGGCATTACACTTCTACATGTACAGTGGACATGATTAGAATATATGCGTATGTACATGAAAGAAAATCAAAATGACATTTCCAGTACTTAAAATTAACAAGTGGAACGCCTCTGGCAGTCTCGCCTGCATTACGCGATTCGATATAGCAGCAGTGCTGACTTTGAAAACAGCTATTAAATAATTATTCACAAAAGAATACTAAGTCCATTGACCCAACATGACCTTTGACCATGATCATGTGACCTACATGTAAGACATGTGCAAAACAATCATTCATACTTGATTACCCTTGATGTCTATGTTTCATGAACTACATGTGTAGATCCATACACTTTTTAAGTTATGATGCAAATTCAACAAATACCCCAATCATGAGCAGTTCATTGACCCTACCTTTGATTTTGGTCATGTGACCAGAAACAAGCACAAGATATTCAGGGATACATGGTTAATCTTATGTCCCAAGTTTCATGAACTAGATCTATAAACTTTAAAGTTATGATAATTCCACCAATACCCCCAACATTATCAAAGTTCGTTGACCCTAAATGACCTTTGACCTAGATCATGTGACATGAAACTTGCACAAGATGTTCAGGGATACTTAATTGCTCTTACGTCTGAGTTTCATGAACTAGATCCATAAAATGTCAAATTATGATGACAATTCCACAAATAACCCCAACATGGTCAAAGTTCGTTGACCCTAAGTGACCTTTGACCGTGGTCATATGACCTGAAACTCAGGCAGGATCCTCAGTGATACACTATCACCCTTATGTCCAAGTTTCATGAACTAGGTCCATATACTTTTTTTAGAAGTTGTGATGATGACATTTCAAAAACTTAACCTTGGTTAAGATTTCGATATTGATTTCCCCAACATGGTCTAAGTTCATTGACCCTAAATGACCTTTGACCTTGGTCATGTGACCTGAAACTAAGGCAGGATGTTCAGTAATACTTGATTACCCTTATGCTTAAGTTTCATGAACTAGGTCCATATACTTTCTAAGTTATGATGACATTTCAAAACTTTAACCTTGGTTAAGATTTCAATGTTGATGACGCCGCCGCCGTCGGAAAAGCGGCGCCTATAGTCTCGCTCTGCTATGCAGGCGAGACAAAAACGTTAATCAAATAATAATTAGGTTTTGTTGCCTGACATTGTGAATTTACATACACAAGCATGCATCAATTAAATCTTTAGTAAAAGTACTTACATGTACATGTAGTTTCAATCTTCCAAGCAATAACTAAAGACAATATTGTATTTTTTCTCTGTAAATTGTGATTATTTGCCTCCAGTTCATTTTCATAGCTCAAGACAATATCTGGCACTACAATGTGATCATGTGATGTACATTAAAACTGTAACTTTTATTATGTATCAGCACACTGTGCATTAACATACACAGAGTAAATTATATACAAAGTTCATATTATTGGCTGTCAAACATTTCTGTCCTGTCTGTCTGAGACACTCTAAGGCCCTAACTTGATCATTCCTTTGTGAGGAAGATGGAAAATCAATTTCTGAAAGTTTGAAAGCCACCAACTTGGCATCAATTTGATTTCTGACGTGCCTTATGCCACCCCATACCTCATTAAAATGCACTCACGGTGGCAGGGGAAGAGTGTTTTGAATGGCAATTTGAGTGGTGAATTGTGTCCTGCAATTGAGAATGACTAGTTGGTAATTTAGCAAATTACTTTCTTCGGATCCAGTCATCTGGATTTGTGACTCGGATGACGTCAAGAAGCCACTATCTCCTCAGTGGTTTCTTTAGAACTTAAGTTCAAGCACTAACTTAAAGGAAAAGGTCAAGAGTTCAGGTGCAATATTCATATGTCATCCAAATAATGAAATTTGCAAACTCTTATTGGTACATTTGGTGATTTCATGCCTCACTAGTTTTCATACATGTATCATTACCTGTTTGACCTTTCATTCAACAAGGATTTGTATTTGCAATATATATATGTATGTGTAATGTTTAATGTTAAAGTTCAACCCATATTCCTGCTTACAATACTTGTAGAGCTACATGTACATTTAAGGTGATAAATCTTGTATTTTTTAACTTAAATTCACAAATTCCTTTATAACTTGGTATGTAATATATGTACATGTACCATACACAGATGTGTGTAGTCAATGTGGATTTAAGAGGGATCTAGCCCCCCTCCCAAAAAAAAAAAATAATAATAATGATGGATAAATAAATAAATAAAATAAAAATAAAAATAAAATTAATATATTTATAAATATTAAAATAAGTAAATAATAATAATTTGGAGTTATTTGAAAGCTGTATATCATTATCAATTACATACTCACCCATGACACAACACGGCCATTAAAACAAGGTAATTTGGCTTCATCATCAACTATTTCTTCTTTTACAACTCTGCAGAAAGAAAAGATAAGAAAATGAATCAATGAAATACTACATACTGTATTACATTCAACAATCATTCAAACTTTTCTAACCTTTTTTTATAGTATAACTGTACATGATATTTTGTAGTTGTTGGAAAATTCAATGTGCATTCATGTGCACATGTGTCATTCATTTAAGAATGTTCACTCATTACAGGATAAATCATGAGGCATTTAAATGTCTGAAGAAAAAAAATGCACTCCATGAATACTTTAAACAACCATCTCTATAAAATTCAATAATACTAGCAGGCTTATACTTTCATGATTCTAAAATATTATTCAATAACACTGCTTCAAATTTTAATTTGTACATGAATAAAGCTTTTTTAATAATTTTATTATAACATTGTATGGATACATGTACTAAAGTAATAGAGCTCAAATACATGACCTCCTTATTAAACACAACATTAAGGCAGTTTTATCTAGACCTTTATAAACATTTACAGACTGGAGAACTGGACATGACTGTACATGTACATGCATGTACACAACATGTACATGTACATGTATGTATACATCTGTGTTTACAAATCAACTTTACATGTAATTAAGACTGTTTGCATCTACATGTAAATATGTACATTAGGCAACAATACTCAACTCTTCAACACAGATGAATTGTGAAAATAATATGAAATCATCTCATTTCACAGTGAATCAGTCATATATCCCAATTCATTTGCAAAGTGTACACTACTCTTAATAGTGGGCATCCATGACTCATCATCGTGTCAAATAAGGGTCAAGTGTAGTGGTCTATTACAGATGTCTGCATCAAGTCTAAACACACTACATGTACACAGACAAATCAACATTTCCTCTATACTGTGGGTGCAATTAAACTATTATTATTAATCCATTTGTAATCCATTAGGATAAAAATCAGCAATCATGTAATCCACATTGTATTTCATACACATCCACAATGGGATGCTGCCCTCTACATGTACTAAGTGATATCTTAGCCCTTTTCGCGTACAATTCATAGCAACTTTACCATTTATGTAATGAACAGTACCGACATGGTATCAAATACACATACATGTACTTTTTTTTTTCATCATGCACAAAATATTTTTTCTTCCTCTTTTTTATTTTCACGGTAATGCCACAACCTACTGCCTATCAATATGAAATATTGGACAAGCTTTAAACATTGTACAGTAATTTTTTCAGGGCCCCTATGTAATTTCTCCTTGTTTCCATGGCAACAGAACTGTAATCAACGGGTTATATGCAGCAGATTATGTATGGATTGCATCATTGCATATACAAACTAGGGATTGAAAACAAATCTTTGGATAAAATGCATGTAACAAAGAAAGACCAAAGTCAAGATTGCCATCTTTTTTATAATCAATGCAATTTGATTTCAGATCTCGGTGCTAAGTTTGTACTGTACAATGTACACTTTATTATATTTATACATGAAGATGTTTGCAACTGGTAATGACTTGCAAAAAACATACATTTTCACAATGCAAATTTTGAACAGGTTACTTTAAAACTAAATCTCTGAGGGTTACCATTCAATACACATACTGTGCGGCAAATGTACTCCATTTAATACTGCTTCTGGTTTTATCAATGAAACTGATCTTCAAATTGGCCACGATATTGAAATAAATACAGTAGACTGAGTAGAGCTATCTATAAAGTGGAGTTATAGAATTTCTACAGAGTTATGACATTTTAAAGATTTTGATTATTTTGGTGAAACAATTCTGTCTTCATGAATATTCCTGAGCAATCATCGTCACATCCCCACGTCTTCTTTTGTATTTTATTATAATATGAAATTATGTTTATTCAAATTTTGTAATCCAATAATTAAAAATATTGGACTGAAAACTGATTCAATGGATTTGATATATTCATTTCTACAAATTATTTTATTATAGGGAGATATATCAAAGACACATGTATGAAAATGTGAAATAATTACATGTACCTATTAAAAGTAAAGCTGACATCATCAGCCCACCTGATGAATATTCATACAAAGTACATACATGTACAAGTACTGTTTCACAAATATTTGTTATTTGTTACTTCCTGTTTATGTTTGTTCATGTCTTATCTGCTACTGTACCTCACCCAGGCCAGAGCAAGGAGAAGGAAAGGTAAATGTAGCCAACTCCGAGTATTCTCTGTCAGAATGAGAGGAACTAATGCAGTTTTTTTGAACAGCCGACTTCGAGGAAACTTCCCCACCAAGAATTGTTCGCAAATGTCATAGGAAGTCTCTCAGTCACATTTCAAGGTCAATATGCCCACCGCATTTCCAAACATTGTGACCAGGAACGGCTGTATTTCGGCTTCGCTTCAATCTAGACATCATTGTTCAAATTCTAAGTCAGACATCACGCTTCGCTTCGCTTTGCCAGAATTTTTATAGAGACTGAAGTTAGCGACCAAAATCATGCGAGGAAATGAGTGAGAAGCCTCAGGCAAATCTTTTGGTCGCTAACTTTTAGTCAATATCAAAATTAGCCAAAAGCGAAGCGATGTCTGACTGACCATTTGAACGATAACGTCAAGATCAGAGCCGAAATCGGCCGTTCCCAATCGCGATATTTGGGAAAGTGGTTGGCAGTTTGACCTCGAAATGTGACCGAGAGACTTGCCATGACATTTGTGAACAATTTCTGCTGGGGAAATTTGCTCGAAGTCTGCCGGTGCGAAACTGCATTAGCGCCAGAATGAGATGGCGAACAGGAGACATTAAACATTATGTTCTGTATAAAGAGGACGCTAAATGTACCTCCTCCCAAGCCCCCCCCCCAAAAAAAAAAAAAAAAAAAAATCTCTCCTGGATAGTGATCCACAATTCTGAAAATCATTCACCCAAAGGCCAAAAAATAAATTTCTTTATCAATATCTCATTGTTTTGAATTTGATAAGCCAATGAATTTTATCTCCAGGCAAATGACAATGTCAACGCTGTACTCAAGAAACTTTAGTTTAAAGTTACATGGTCCATTGATGAGCTCTGATGTGATGGGTAAATGAGGTTGCACAAGTTGCACTGGCAACACTGTCTAACTTCGTTACAGCCATGGCATAACGTTGACGGGATTGCAGCACAGCTGATTATACACAGATACTGCACACTGAAGTCACGCCGCCACGAGTTACCCGGTGATGCGGAGACAGGGTATGGCTTCATGTCCGTACACATTCGCATAATATCAACGGATGACCGCCTAAAATCTTATATATCTTCGCAGATTTCCAGGAAAAATATACACAAATTTACATCATGCTAGAAGAGAAAATAGGGTATCATATTTTTGCCTCTACAGCCGAATGATTGCTTGAATTCATCAAAATAACTCACCCAAAATCATCGTCCATCGATTTGAAGAAGAATTTATAGTTTGGCCGATTGAGGACATTCTTGAAATCTCCGAGTGTTACATCGGCGGCAGGAATTGGTAATTTTACGAGATATGGAGTATCTTCATCGTCTATATGATATATAATCTTAGTCTCCTCCATTGTTGGAGGGACCTCTTGCACAATATTTTGAATCCAAGGAAGAAAAATATAGTCCTTTTGAAGATAATTCCCGTAAAATCACGTTCGATTCGGCAGAGATTCGCCGACTTCGCTGCTCACTGCATAGACAATACACGTTAACGCACACAAACACCATAGGCCTAGCGCCTACGTTCAAAAGCTATGTGATTTGTCGACACACTGATGTGTGTATGTACAGTACGGCCATTGATAAACAAGAGGCTCTTCCAATATCTGAATCCCCTCCCTGTTCTCAATGTCGGTCCCAATCGACAGGCCATGGTTTCAAGATTATTTATAAATTCTTGACATAATAATTAGTTCCGTATTAATTAATTCCGTCGACATGCAGTTTTCAATGGTTCTGCAATCAATTCAAAATGCACTAACCCCTTTAAAATAAAATCACCTGAGATTTAAAAAAAAAAGTGTGGCAAATAGAAAGCGAAAGAATCGGTAAGATTAACTTGGGGGCTTGGGGCTACTGAAAAGGAATAAAACGAAGTTCATGATTGCATGGACATGGATATTTTTTCCCAAATGGGCATTAACCCCACAAAAGTATAACTTCTTTGAAAAGACATACTTTGTAAACGAAAACTAAAATGAAGGGGAACCCCCCCCCCCCTTCACGCATCCACGAGCTCACAAACACAAAGAATTTGCACCCACCCCCCTCAAAAAAAAAAGAATGGAAAGGCATTAAATGTGATGTTATTTTCCAAATATTCATTGTATCAAATTCTATAGCACAAAATTAGATTTTCATTTGTTTTTTCGCTCTCTCGTAACTCTTCAGAAAATGTTTGCCCCATGTAGGCCATATACGATTCCCTAAAAAAAATCGGCTCATAACCCAACCAAAAAAAAAAAAGCTTTTCATAAAAGGTCTTGTCGGATGTTTTATCCGACAACAAGGTTTTTTCATCCAATAGTTACCATGGGAATCATGCTTCTCAGCCTGACAACTTGGACGGTCCAGGCTGGAGATATCCCAATAAATAAAGTAAAGCTCACATAGCAAAATGCTGAAAATTTGATCAAAATCAGATAACAAATAACGAAGTTATTGAATTTTAAAGATTTGCATTATTCCTTGAATATTTATTAGGTGGGCTGATGATGTCATATCCCCACTTGTTCTTTTGTGTTTTATTATATGAAATTATGTTTATTTAAATTTTTCTACCAAGAACTAAAACAATTGGATTGACACTTGATTAAGTGCATTAGTTATTTATTGCCGCAACTTATTTCATCATAATGGAGACACATCATTTGCACATGTATGAAAAAATGAAACAATTATGATTTCATGTAATAACATAAGAAAAAGGAAAGTGGGCATATGACATGATCAGCCCACCTAATGAATATTCATGACGATGTGCATATAACTGTTTTCACAAAATATTGATAAACTTTAGAAATCAATAACTTCGTTATTTTGTTATCCGATTTTGATGAAATTTTCAGCATTTTGCTTTGTGAAATTTACTCTATTTATTTAGATATAAATATTTTCAGCCCGGACCATAATAATTTGAGGAAAAAAATAGAAATACATCTTAAAGATTTAGATCTAAATCCGACTGGTCACTATATAGCGACAGCCGATCGGGATTTGTTTTTAGATCCATGAAATTTAGAGTGGTAACTTTAAACGCGTTTAGTTTTTTTTTGTGGGATTTCAATGTGAAAAATGATGTGAAAAGGACCCATGCGTGTAACAGTTGTAATATCCCGCAACTTAACAAGTTATCAAACGAAATTCTGTTGAATATGAATAGGGTCGTTACTAATAACCACAACTTAATCAATTAGCTGTAAAATTATACATACATAACAGGTACTTCTATAGCGCTTAACCAAAAATAATATGATCAAAGCGCTTTACAATGAACAACTAATAATAATAATGATAATGAAATTGCATTGAACAGCACTTAAAAATGTATCTACGGGGACAGCAGTGGCGTAACAGGCGGGGGGAAGGGGGGGCAAGCTGCCCCCCCCCCCCCCCCCCCCTTGGCGGAGCTCACCGGGAAAAAAAAAAACGGGAAAAAGAAAAAAAAAAGGGGGAGAAAGGGAAAGGGAAAGGAAAGAAAAAAGGGGAAAGGGAAAGGAAAAGGGAAAAGAAAACTAAGAAAAAACATAAAAAAGGGAAAACGGAAAGATAACGGGAAAAGGAAGGAAAGAAGAAAAAGTGAGAAAGAACAAATCTCCCCGATATACAAATACATTAGCATGATTAGTAAGATAGGGAAATAAATTAAAGATGACAAAAAGGCAAACAAAAGCGGGAAATAAAGGCAGAATGGAATTAGCCAAAATATAACTTGGAAAATAAAGAATAGGGACAAGATAACGTACACTACCGAGCTGCCGAAGATTGAGATAACGAGCGGGAAGAAAAATGGATGGTATATAGCATAATGTCGTATGAAAGTCTATCATAAACTTGCTAAATCTCCAAAGGCTCTGTCCAAGAGTCAAGACCCCGTGCAGTGGGGGCAGTGGCGTAACTACGGGGGGGGGGGGGGCATGGGGGGCACGTGCCCAGTGGCGTACCTAGGATTTTCCACAGGGGGGGCAAAATCGGCCGCCAAAAAATTTGACAAGCAAAAAAAAAAAAAAAAAAAAAAAAAGGGTCTTCAATAAAAAAATTTAGGTTCTCGTACCAGAAAATAATTTGACAAGCAAAAAAAAAAAAAAAAAAAAAAAAAGGTCTTCAGGCTCTTCAGGGGGGCATTAAAGGTCTTCAAGTTCGTCAGGGGGGCAAAAAAGGTCTTTTAAGCTCGTCAGGGGGGGCAGGTATATGTCTTTTGTATGGGTTGTGGCTCGTCAGGGGGGCAGAGTGCCCCCCTGCCCCCCCCCGTAGGTACGCTAGTGCACGTGCCCCTCCCCCAATCGGCTGGCCCAAAAAAAATGGGAAAAGGAGAAAAAGAGGGAGAAAGGAAGAGAAACGTAGTGGGGAAAGAAGAAATTCCTGTTCATTTTTTATAATGTTATATTTTGTTGGATTACATAAGAAGCATTTTTTCATAACTTTATGAAACATTATTTGCTCAGGGCCTATGTATTCATTGTTCCTGGTGCTCGCACAGACTGATTAACGAGATATATTATGGTGTTGTACTAAAACCTCCCGTTTTCAAATCAATATATACTGTACACCAAATGTATTTCCTCGCAATTCGAGTTATTACTGTTTTATGCAATGACATTCGCTTCTTTTTCATGACTACTTAAAGTGATTGCCCTATTTTAAGGTCTTAATATAAATCATTTCCTGTCCGTGCTAACGTTCGCATTAGTTTATTGGTGAAGTGTCTGCTCTTCATTAATTCCTAAAATCAGTCTTTAAAATGTCAATTTTTCTGATCTCAATATCAAAAATTTTCAGCTCGTGCTTCGCGCTCATCATTTGGTTAGTGAAACAGGTACGTTCTTTGTGAATTCCTGCAAACAGGCCTTAAAATGCACCTCTTCAGGTCTGAATTTCCTAAATTTTCAGCTCGCGCTTCGCGCTCGCATTATTTAATTAGTTAGATACATATCCGTTTAATGGCACTGCATGTCCTTAAAATGTCTCTATTAGGTCAGTATACCTGGCAACTGAGCGCGCTCCCTAAGTGACTCGAAATTTTTGCTGGTGCCCCCCCCCCAATGCCGTGACTCACGGTACGCCACTGAGTGGGGGCTCTTCATCTGTAACCTTTAATGGGTTCTATAACGGGCCCCTATATGGACCCTTCCTGCATTAAGCTTTACGTTGAAGCACTGGCGTACCGGGGGGTGGTTCCACAGCCAAGGGGAAATAAAAGAAAATAAAGGAGGCAGCGAAATGAGATGAATGAAAAAAAAATATGACATGATATGTGCTATAATGATGTAAAAATCTATCACATAATTAGAATTTCATTTTAACATGCCATTTTTTTCTGGCTCGCTTCGCTCGCTGGCGACTTTTTACGATACACAACTGCATTGAATTTATGTGTTGTGTGAAAGCTATATAAATATACACGCAATTTGATTAAAATAAGTGGCTATCTGTGAGGTCTAAAATGGCTTTGATATCAAGAGGTTCCGGGGCTCTGCCCTGGACCCCACCCATAAAGCACTGTCATATGGATGAGTTTGGACCATGGCCCCCAAAAGTTCTACAATCAAACGAAAAAATGAGGAAAGAAAGGAAAGTGTATTATATTTTTCTGTATATCACGTAAAAATCTTTCTTCATTTTAGATTCTCATGAAAAGGTGATTTTTTTATCTCGCTCGCTTCGCTCGCTCGGGACTTATATTAAGCTACTTCTTGCCACAAGCGTCATACTCGCCCCCTCGAGCATATAGAGCTTCGCCCTGATACTCACAATCATAGCAAAAATCGTGTTCACCGTGGCGTACAAAAAAGAGAGAAAAAAGGAAAGAGAGGAGGGTGAAATATGATATCATCTTTTCAACATTATGTCAAAATCTATCACAAAATTTTATTTTTGCAATAAAAACGTTAACAATTTTTGCTCGCTCGCTTCGCTCTATTTTATATATATCTATATATATTTGCCCGATACGCCATATCGCCCCCTCAAAATTTTTGCCTTATGACGCCATTGCCTGTTCCATGATATGACCGGGAAATTTTTGGCTCTTGCCCCCCCCCCCCTGGCCACCGACCCCTATTACGCCGCTGGGGGACAGGTGCCTGAAACAATCCGGCAGGCTCATAACTCACAAGGGCTCTAAAAACACCAGGCCTATATAGGCTTCCCTAATACAAAACCGACTCACAAAAACATCCCATACTCACAAAAAAGAACTAAACATGAATAGTTAAACCACTAGTTAAACCAAAAATTAGAAAAAGTTTCGATTCAATTAATTTATTTCCTCTTTCAATCTTTTTACATTTATAATGATAGTTCATACATATTTACAAAATATAACATTTAAATAATTGTTATAATACAATAATACCATGAAATCGAAAGGGAAAGAGACCAACCAAAAAGCAGAGCTTGTAGGGTCAAGGCCCCCTTTTATAATTACATTTTATGAATTAAAATAACATAAAATAAAGAAATAAACAAACAAAAAATATGTAATGATTACAAAATTAATAGAAATAAAAATGAAAAAATAATAATTAAAATAAATTATTAATTATACAGAAATCATAAAACGATTAAACATGTATACAAAGATAAATTAATAAACACGTTTACATATTAAGTTCTGAATTACATTACTTTGAAAAGCGATAATCTAATATGAGCAAATAAATGCGTTTAAAGCAAAGATTTAAACATTTTAAACTTTTCAGCAGATCTTAGTGTTACAGGCAGTTTTTTCCATAAATTGTCCACAAAATTAGCAAATGCTTTATCACCTAAAACTTCTGTGTTTAAGCAGGGACGTGAGAGGGAGATTGGTCAGCATGTGATCTAAGGAATTATGCGACGATTTGCATCTCAGATTTTGTGAGAAAATGATCGAATGATAAAAATATAAAGATCTGTGTGTATTTCACTCAAAATCAAGAAATAAGTAGAATTTTAATGCGATATGATAAAAACAAATAGTCCCATGGCCTGTCTCTTTTTGAATGTCATAAGAATGATTCAATACCCTCCCCCCAAAGAAAAAAAATGAATAAAAAAAAAGAAAAAAAGCTCTGCCTTGGTTGTTTCTCTCCCTCGTTTTTACTTACCCCAATATTAACCTACACAAATTTTTTCATTATGAGTTTGTTTAAATTTTAACAGACGTGAATCAATAATTAGATATGATTATTTACGTGTGAGACCGACATCTAACGTCACTATCCGAAAGACGATTCGAACCTCAAACATCTGCATCAATTTGTAACTTCCCCACATTATAGCGTGGATTACAGGCGCACTCCACGAATTCCAGTTTTGGGTTCATAAGGTTTATCATCCTTTACAGTTATGTTTGTCATAATCTATGGCATTTTGCTTACAATGATAATCCTCCTTCCGCAAAGTTCAACGTTCAATACTTTTAGGAAATCTGATTCGTTGTGCAAAATTCTTTTTTTTTTTCAAAATAATTTGGGGCACCATATTATATTGTTATGCAGAGGAAAAATCAATCAATCAATCAATCAATCAAATAAGAGAAGGTTGATTCACTCAATGCGTGTATGATGGTTATAGTTATTTTAAAAGTGCAATTCTACAAATTACTTGAGCTATAAACCTGACAAATATTATTTTATTTTTTTGCATACAAACAAATTGCCCTGTAGCAAAAGTCCTCAACACGAGCACTCATCATCGTTATCCTCACCGTCATCATCATCATCATCATCAACTCCATCATCATCATTCATATCATCATCATCAGCAGCAGCAGCAGCAGCATCATCATCGTCATTATGATCATCATGATCATCATTCATATCATCATCATCATCATCATCATCGTCGTGGTCGTCATCATCATTATTGTTTTTGTTGTTATTACCATCATCATAATTTCTTGTTGTCTTATTTGATTCAGCTGTGTTTTTTTTTCATTATTACTAATATTTCTATTAAATAAATATTTATTTCGCAGACTATAATTCCGATTGCGATTGTCGAAGTGGCGACTCTCCATAGAGCTAGAGATCTCTATGCGACTCTCCTAATTTTTATTAGAGGGCGCTATCATTGTAAAATTTTATTTTCGCGATTTGGGGAATTCCCCGAGACAACCCCAACACTTCGACTTCGAACTTCCAAGTTAGTCAGTGCAAAACGTTCGCGGTAAAGGGAAAAATGGTACATCTGCATTTGTAATTTCAATCGTTTGGATCTGATTTTGATGCATGGAAGACTTTGTAAAGGGATAAAAACGTGACAGCGATTTATCAAACAGATTGAGGTGAATCAATAACGCCGTGTACATTTTCTTGAATTGGTCTCCGCCCACCGGCCATGTTGTAAAATTAATTCCCCATATCGACGCATGACATCCTTTTGCACACGTACACGTATCCAATGGGGATATCACAGTTCTATGATTTAGTCATTCGAACTGCATCGTAGCTAAATAGCTAAATGATGTGTAAGGACATACAGACATAACCTTGCTGCAGTGTGATTGTGATTGTGACCAGACTCTACGGCTTTCTTTTTGCTGCTACTGTGCTAGCTGCTATAGTGCTACATGCTGGTATCTTTCTTGGATTGGTAAGTTGTTTTCAGCCTGGCACCAAGATTCAGGAATCAGGGTCCTGTTTCATAAAAACTTATAGTAACATTAACAAATGCACGATTTCTGTAACAAATTTGCTATCACTGTATCACTATCAGCCAATCAGATTGAAGAATTTTAGTAGCTTTTAACTGCTGTTGCAAATTTGTTATTATAACAAGCTTTATGAAACAGGCCCCTGATCAGTTATCTTTTTTTTTTTTAAGTTTTGGTCACCATTGTTGGGGAAATCTCCCCAAACTAATAACAACAGAAGTGCATTTCACTATTCAAATACTGGATTTGTTTAAGAGAGAGAAAGACGATCCCACTTCATCATTCTGGTGATTGCTAATTGCTTTGCTTTTGTGTATTTAAGTTAACATTTTTTTTTTTCAAGATCTGAAGTACCAGATTAGTTGGGAAGGAGAAAAGGATTCAGGAAGATTTCTACCTGTCTTCTGATGTCTGAAGGCTCCTTCGGAAATCTTGCACAAGGACATCCCTATCTCTGCCAGAATTTTCTTTTTACAAGTATTAATTTAATTATATGGAGATAGAGAACCATCCCAGACTGGAACCCTGAAAAGCATCCTCACCCATTGACCCATTGAAATTAAGCACACCAAAAACTTCAAAAGAATCATACCTTAACCTAGCCTTGAGGACACCGTAATGATATTTTTTAATATTTTGACATATACTTTTCATCACGGAGCCTTGAAACCTTTGCCATACACCCGGATGGATTTCCCTAGGAAATCCATATTTAGAGGGTGAAAAATCAGTTTGTTTTTCTTTATTTAATTTATCTATGACCTTTCATACGCCTAATGCGTATGAAAGGAAACAAATTATTTTAGTATAAATATGTAAAAAATAAGAGGTTTCTTATCAGACCGATCTCGTGTAGATCCCTAAATCCATTTGTAAACACCATGTATACAATACATATACAATAGGCTTGACCCTTGAACCGCTTTGATAAGCGATGTTACAAAATGCCGCTTTGAAGAACAATTTATAGATAAAAATTATTAGTAAACAAATATTAAAATTTAAAATGTGATTATAAATAATTATTTATGATCAAGTTTTAAATTTTATTTTTTTGTTAAATGATAATTTTTATCTATAAATTGTTCTTTAAGACGGCATTTTGTAACATCGCTTATCGAAGGTATGTCATAACGAAGCGGTTCAAGGGTCAAGCCTATTGTATATGCAGTGTTTACAAATGGATCAAGAGATCTACACGAGATCGGTCTGGTAAGAAACCTCAAATTTTTCATATTTATACTAAAATGATTTTAATCCCTTCATACGCCTAATGCGTATAGATAAATGAAATAAAGAAAAACAAACTGATTTCACCCTTGAAATATTGATTTCCTAAGGAAATCCATCCGGGTGTATAGGTCTCGCTTATGCATGTATGGCAAGGGTTTCAAGGCTCCGTGATGAAAAAGAATATGTCAAAATATTTTAAAATATCATCACGGAGTCCTCAAGGCTAACCTTAACCTCATTTGAAGCAAAGCAAAAACTGAAACACAGTTTTCTTGGGTGATTAGGGGTTCACATTACTCCTAACATACCCCCTCCCCCTTCCCACTTGCCCTCTGCCTTGGAAAATAGTTATGAATAAACAAAAGCCAAATGATTAAGACCTTAGGTTGGCAGTCCCTGGAGCAACGAAGGAAAATATCATTCACGTCTTGTCAATCCTGTATAAGATCGACAAAAGCTTAGCTCACTGTCCCACTATAGAGTCAAAACTCATCTCGCCCAAGACGTTCTCACTGCAGGCAACACCAGCTGATCAACTGCAGAACACAGTACAGGGAGTCATCGTTTCTGCCGCGCACCATAAAGGACTGGAACCGACTCCCAGAGGATGCTGTGATGGCAACAATTCTTGACACATTTGTGTCAAGAGTTAGCAAGTAGTGGTGACAGACAAAAAATATTAAAAAATGAAAAAAATATTTTAAAAAAGAGAAGAAAGCAAGCAAATAAAAGGGAGTGATACTAGATCTCTAGCTTGAGACATTGCAGGACAGGTGCCTTCTTCACTGGCCTTATTCAACTTGGCTCATAACCTTTTTATCTTCCTCAGATAATTTTATTTTCAACGTAAAACAAATTTTGGATAAAGAGAACACCTTTTCCTCAAAATTTGTAGTGCTTGACTTTGATCATGCTACTGGAGCCAGGACTTCGAGTGGTTCGAGGACCAGACTGGAAATGGGCTGAGCAAGATGGAGGATGCGGCCATCTTGGTACGGTTGTCCCCTCACAGCCAATAGTTCCAGACAAGCCCTCTATTGAAGTTAGATGGGATCGAGGTCTGAGAGGTGACTACAGGGTCGGGTATCAGGATGCATATGACTTGCGTCTCTATGACAACGGTACAGTTGGTAAGTTACTAGATTTTATTTGTTAATTAAAAGAAAAAGTATAAGATAATTTAGTCTTCAGAGCTGAGTCATCATCATCATAACATGCGTTTAAAGTTTTGTTTATGATGGAGTCACATAGTTAACAAGATATGAATATTATGAATATTATATTTTGTTATGATTCCATTTGTACATGTATGTAAACAGTTGCACATTTCAGTCCTTGACTGCTTGTGATTGTATTTTGATAGTTTTATTGCAATAAAATCCAATATATATAAAGGAAGTCAGACATAAGGCAATAATTCTCGAGTTTGGACCAAATTTCAAATTTCTAACAATTGTCAAAAAATATTCCACAGAGTATGACTGTGCCACCGCAGTGCTTTCCCGCTATTAAGAGTCCCACTAACAGTCCCTTCTGGAACTTCAATGACATTAGAAATTGCCAAATAGGCGATATTGCCCTGTACATGTATTTAAAGTTAAGTTAATGATGGAGTCACATAAAAGTCCTTTCTCAAAATCCAGTGACCTGAGTGAGGAATGGCTAAATAGGCAACAATGTCCCTTTTCCAAAGCTGTTTTAAAGATGAAGTCGCATTGACAAATAAAATCTGAGATGAAAATTGATTTATTTGTCCATCTTCTGATCCAGGTGTGAACCACATTGATGTCAAATGTGATGTCTGCCAGAAATACCCAATCTACGGCATCCGCTGGAAATGCGAGAACATTGAAAAGTACAACCTCTGCTCTGCCTGCTACCATGGGGGCAAAGCCAACCTCTCACATAGTTATCACAGGATTGTCGTTCCAGGAGCAGTAGGGTAGGTTTTCTTGCCATTTTGACTTATCTTGTGGAAGTGAATGTTTTTTTTATTTTTGCATAGTCACCAGGAGAAAAAGATCACAAACGACCTTTAGACCAAGGCCCTGTTGAACAAAAGTCAATTTAGCTCTGCTATAAGTTGAAACTAACTACTATGGTAACTCTGCTCAAAAGTCTATCAAAATGAAACAATCTGTGGCAGTTAAGATTTGATGGCTTAGTTAATATAATAGTATCTTTTATATCCTACATAAACAAAATCTTGTTGCTTCAAATAGCATCACGTGACCAAACATGTTCTACCTATTCTTTTGAAACAAAATGCACATGAAGAAAATTTGCTATTCTGTGACGTCAGTGTTGGAATAGTGCACTGTTCCATCATTGATGTTACAGATCAGGCACTCTCTCGGATGCCAGTCGGCGAGCTGTCTCTCCGCAAGGACTTTCAAGCAGCAAGTCCCATGATGCATCCGCACAGGCACTTGTCTGGTTTCGTTGAGCGTGGTGCTTAGGGATAAGTAAGTCAGTGACCGCAAGTAACCGGACTCTGCAAGCTCAGCGCACAGATTTTAGTTCTAATTTATAAAAAGTATGATATAAAACAAATATACCAGGCATTTCTTTCGAAAGTATAGAGGGAATTATTCATCCTCGGTTGAACTGGTAATATTACTATTTTTCCTACTCTCATCTTTTGAATGAATAATTTATGTACAGTTTGATATTTTTTGGTTATTTTTCAAATCAGGGTCCAGATGGAGAAAAGAAGTTTGAGTGTTCCGGTCGAGGTCAAAGGTCTATTTCCAGGAGCAAAGGTCAGAGTCGGCTCAGATCTTCAGATTCCCAAAGATGATGGTAAATATGAAAATAGTAATAATCAAAATAGGTTGATTTATACAGTGCATTTACTATATGCATATACTGCATTTGATACTTGGTATCATATTATAAAACCCCGTCTGTGACTGAGCTGTTGTATGGGAGTTAAATAAAGCATTCAAGGAATAATTCCTACCGGGTGTCCATTCTACTCACTTGGGTCATTATCATCATCATCATCATCATCATCATCATCATCATCATCATCATCATCATCATCATCATCATCATCATCATCACCACCACTACCACCATCATCACCACCATCATCACATCATCACCATCATCATCATTTTCACCATCATCATCATCATCACCATCATCATCATCATGATCATCATGGTCATGATCATGGTCATCATCACCATCATCATCTTCATCATTATTATCATTATCATCATAATTATCGTCGTCATAATTTTTTGTCATTATCATTATCATTATTATTACTATCATTATAACTTTTATTTTCCATTCCCAGAGAGGTATCGCTACAAGGGCACCCTGAAGAGGCTTGAACACTGGGTTGATGGCTTCCCAAACACCGGAGCCGTAGTGAACTGGCCCCCTGTCCGTCAGGATAGATACAGAGTGGGATATAAAGGGTTTATGGACATCAAGACAAAAGAACCAACAACTGGAGGCATGTGCTACCTTACTCATCTTCCTGTACTTGGTGAGCTTAAGACCCCTATCATTTTTTTTTTTTGGGGGGGGAGGTAGGGTTTACATGTGCAAGTTACAACCAAGCTACAGGTAAACTTGTATCAGTCTGCCTTCCATCAGTTGAAAATGCACCAAAGTCAAAGCAATATTTTGACAAGATTATGAAAAAAGGGTTTATATATCTGTTCTGAATAAAATTTCTCTTAAGTTGAACCGACCTCTCTGGTCCCAAAATATTTGACTTAGACAAAGTTACTTGTAATTATATAGAGGAAAGGGTTAAGACAGTTTGCTTCATGACGAGCTTCCATTATTATAACTTTGCCATTATGTAATTACCATGGTAACATAGCTCAGCAGCCAATCACAAACAAGTTGTCAATGGTAGTTACCATGGGTCTATAAGAAATAGTGGCCTGGAGATTGGTGTATTTGTATTAACAGTGGATGATTATTTTCACTGCCGTTTGCTCTTTGAAAAAGGTTAGCGCGAATATCTTAAGTGTTCAGTTAAGGATTTATGATTTTCCTTTGTGACCAACATGAGTCTCATGATTTTTACAGCCTTTGATTTGTTTAATGATGCAACATCTCATGTCTCCTGTGGTTGATTGCTTACCTCAAGAGTCAATTAATGAATTCCTTTGTATCTGAAAGGTGATTGTTTTTTGTCTCACCTGCAGCAGATTGAGACTATAGGTGCCGCATTTCCTATGCAGCAACGGCAGCGTCAACATGAAATCTTAACCAAGGTTAAGTTTTTGAAATGTCATCATAAATTAGAAAGTATATGAACCTAGTTCATGAAACTTGGACGTAAGGGTAATCAAGTATTACTGAGCATACTGCTTGAGATTCAGGTCACATGACCAAAGTCAAAGGTTTTTCAGGGTCGACAAACTTTGGTCATGTTGGCGGTAATTGTTGAATTGCCATCATAACTTTGAAAGTTTATGGATATAGTTCATGAAACTTGGACATAAGGGTAATGGCATATCACTGAACATCCTGCCTGAGTTTCAGGTCACACGATCAAGGTCAAAGGTCATTTAGGATAAATGAATATAGTGTTTTATTATCATATGAATGCTGTTTTTGTCTCACCTGCATAGCAGAGTGAGACTATAGGCGCTGTTTTTCCGACAGCGGTGATGACGGCGGCGTCAACACCAAATCTTAACCAAAGGTTAAGTTTTTTAAATGATAGCATAACTTAAAAAGTATTTGGACCTAGTTCATAAAACTTGGACATAAGGCCAATGAAGTATTACTGAACATCCTACATGAGTTTCAATTCAAATGATCTAGGTCAAAGGTCATTTAGGGTCAATGAACTTAGACCATGTTGGAGGAATCAACATCAAAATCTTCACCTAAGGTTAAGTTTTTGAAATGTCATCATGACTTAGAAAATATATGGACTGAAACTTGGCCATAAGGGTAATCAAATATTACTGAACATCCTGCTTGAGTTTCAAGTCACATGACCAAGGTCAAAGGTCATTTAGGTCAATGAACTTTGGCCAAGTTGAGGGTATCTGTTGAATTACCATCATAACTTTGACAGTTTATGGATCTGATTCATGAATCTTGGCCATAAGAGTAATCAATTATCACTGGACATCCTGTGCGAGTTTCAGGTCACATGACCCAGCTCAAAGGTCACTTAAGGTAAATGAACTTTGGCCATGTTGGGGGTATTTGTTGAATTGCCATCATAACTATGTAAGTGTATTGGTCTAGTTCATAAAACTTGGACATAAGAGTAATCAAGTATCACTGAACATCTCTTTCAAGTTTCAGGTCACATGATCAAAGTCAAAGGTCATTTAAGGTCAATGAACTTTGGCCATTTGACGGTCTGATAAATTTGACTATTGCCCTTCAGCTGAGAATGTTATATTCTCCTGTTGAGATGGAGTGTGTTGAAGGTCTTGACTGTCACCTTCAACTTTAAATGGTTAAATGGTCGATATTTATACTATTCACTGTTTTTTTTCTATAGGGCATCCTGTTGAGATGGAGTGTCCTGAGTTCTGATGGTTATCACCCTTCAGCTGAGCTGGTTAATATTTATACTATTCACTGGTTCTATCTTATAGGGTATCCTGTTGGGATGGAGTGTGTCGAAGGTCATAGGGTAGGTGATCATGTGACCGTCAACATGGAAGAGGGTCTTCTACGTGAGCTGCAGCAGGGACATGGAGATTGGCAGCCGGGGATGGCCGATGTAAGTTTGTAGTCATTACACCTGGGTAGAGGAAGGCTTGGAGATAAGAAAACATCTTTACAATATGAATGACATGATTTTATGTATACTGAAAAATTGACACAAGTTGGTGTACCATAGCTTGTGTATAACACAGAATCACTCATGTAATTTTTAAAGTATCATCCATGCAGGTATTCTATCTTTTGGGTGAATGGTCACGGCTCAATATTGGAAGAATGCACATTTTGCTTATTTTATAAAAAAAAGTAAAGAATAACATCTTATTTGAGGTTCAATGATTGTAAGAATACTGATATCAAGATTTTAGATAATTGCAAGCCAAAAATTGGTCACAGATCATCGTAAGATGTGCGATGGCCTTCAGACAACAGATTACACCTTTTTATTTTCAAACAGGAGATAGGGCAGACAGGGATCATCCGAGATATTACAAGTAACCAGGACATCAAGGTCTGGTATCAAGATAGAAACAGAATGTGGATATTCCATCCAGCTGCTTTAACAAAGGTATAGATAGTTGTGATGAGGATGGTTGTGATGGTGGTTGTGATGGTGATGAGGACGAGGAGGATGATAGTGACGATGATGATGATGATGGTGGTGGTGGTGGTGATGGTGATGAGGACAAAGAGGATGATAGTGATGGTGATGATGGTGGTGGTGGTGGTGGTGGTGATGATGATGATGATGATGATTACAATAATGATGAGGCCAAAGATGATGATGATGATGATATGATAATGATTATGATGATAATGATGATGATGAAGATGGTGATTACAATAATAATGAAGAGGCCAAAGATGATGATGATGATGGTGGTGGTGGTGATGGTGATGAGGACGAGGAGGATGATAATGATGATGATGATGATGGTGATGGTGATAATGATGGTAATGACAATGATGGTAATGACAATGATGATGAAGATGATTACAATAATGACGAGGCCAAAGATGATGATGATGATTATGATGATGATGATGATCATAATGATAATGATGATGAAGATGATGATTACAATAATAATGAAGAGGCCAAATATGATGATGATCATGAGGATGATGATGGTGATGAGGGTGATGATGATGATGATGATGATCGTGATAATAGTAGTTATGGTAGTGATGATGGAGAAGAAAAAGAAGTTAGATGAGGAGAAAGAAAAGAAAGAGAAAAGTAGAAGTCAATTATCAATTAAGTATATTAATGTTAAGTACACAAAATGCACACTCTTCAATTAATTTCTAATTCTTATTACATTTAGGTTTATCGTAGACCTTCGAGTTTGGTGGAAGTTGATGAATCTGGTGACTTTCGGATTGAGCTCGATAAAAGTGGACAGCGACCCACCGCTCCAAAGGATAGCATCCCCAGTCAAAGAAGAAATGGTGGATCATCAGGTAGGGTCTTAGAATTTGGCCATCCTCGTATGGTATATTGCCATTTGGTCTACACTCACTTTCCATTTGGTCTAGTCCCACATGGTCTAATCCTAGTTCATCTACAACCAGTGCGCCTCTAATCATTTGTTCTAATTGCCATTTATCAATTTTACAATTTTTTTATAATTTCCAGTTAGGCTGTAAACATTCTAGCCTCTTGTTGAGGCCCTGGCGGCTGCTTCCCGAGTGAAGCAAGGGATTTCCTAATTCGCAAAGCGAATTGGGCCTGGTGAGCGCAGCAAGCCAGGGCCTCTTGACATCTGAGCTGAATTATATATTCAGGAGGAATGTCTTCCTAATGAATATACATGAGTCATGAATATTACCGGTCACCTAGTAAACCAATGAAATATCAAAGCTTTTTCATCCGGGGTTCGGAATAATAGTAGTCAACTATTCTGCAGGGGATTCATTTAATTGCGGGACACTAAAGGGGATATAACCAGCAAAATGCTACAAGTAGTGGTACTAGTACTAGCTGTAGCCGTACCAGACCCATCACCTCCCCGAAACTTCCTGGGAGATCGGCCTGGTCAGACTCGAGTCAAGGGGAAGCACCTACTGAACAACTCAACTCCAGCATCCCCTCACTGCACCGCAGAGATCGATAATCGACACATAGTGGAATTGCATGAAAGATTACATTTTCTATATCCTGTGGGTAGATTTACAAAAACATATCGTCCTTTCAGTGCAGATTTAATTTCATCTACTTGCAAATCCTTAAATTGGTCAATATTCAGCATTTTGAGGCATATTCAATGCTCTTTGATATTTCGTTGTCACTCTTCGCCAAGAATCCACGGGTCGCCATTCAAGATTAGCTCATGAATATTCAATATGACGTCAAAGCAGCTCGTGCTCTCATTGGATGATTTTCACCGACCAGTCTTTGGTCGGAATATTGGTAAAAACAATAAAAAACTAAAGAAAGTCGGTGAAATTCGGCTCAGATGTCAAGAGGCCCTGGTTCGCTGCGCTCTGCTTCGCTATATCCCTCGCTTCGCTCGGGAAGCAGCCGCCAGGACCTCGACAAGAGGCTATAAACATTCCATCTCATAGCCTCTTGGGCGAACACCACTTAGTCTATAAGATTAGATAAACTGATTATAAACCACATTTTTCATTTAACAAAGTGCAAAATATAAAGAAGACAAAGTGGAAGTTACACTGTCTGGTTATTAGACTAAAGGACAGTTAGACTAAGGGATGTTTAGAATAAATGGTAATTAGACCAAAATTGGAAGTGGGTCACATAGGGTTAGCCATGATGGTGTTAGACGATCTGAGAATTAGACCATCATAAACCAAGTGGAAATAAACCCTTCAACATATATCAATCTAGTGTATTTGCAAGTCTTAACCCAATGTTTACTGGAACCAGAATCTCCTTATGTAAAGCCTATGAGAATTACAGAATTTGGTAGCCAAAAGGGTAGGATAGCCCTCTTAGTATAATCGTAATTCTCGTAATCTCAGTAATCTCGTAATTCAAAGGTTTAACCGCTGGATTATGGAATGACACCTCTTTCGTCGTTACTGAAACCAAGTCTTGCATAACTTCCGTTGGTAATGAATCAATCTTCATCGCCTGAAAGCCAAGTCTTGTATAACTTTCATTGGCAATGAACCAATCTGTGTCACCTGATTCATCAGAGAGGAAAGTAAAGCTGTCAGTCCTTTTCTGTTGCTTTAACTCACAAGCATACAAAGCAGCTGAATTTTTGTTCTATTAGAGGGAAATCAAGCAGCATCATGTTCAGATAGCGCATGATGGCAGTACACAATATAGTTAATCATTTTGTCTGACTTCATACTTAGTTCACTTCGTGAACATCTCAAACCATCATAATTTGACAGCATTACCCCATTTTATATGAAGTAAAGAATGGTGACATATATTATATTGGAAGGTACATGTACCAAATATATGGGGTTGGACATACATGCTAAATGGAATTACCTATCTACATGTGATATATTAGAGATGTACTGCTGACTCTTTCAAATTTGTATCCTAGGCTATATGAAACATAATTGTCACTTGGGTAATAAACTGCAATATTGTCCTTTCTACTTCTCATGTTTGTGCATGGTGGTCAGATTCCTCCAAGTTCACTGACCAGAGGAGTAATGTCAAGATCCATGAGGTCAGTATGCGGGTCGGTCTGGAGAAGAGTAAGGACCAGTCTGAGGACATAGCCATTGCTGCAGCTCAAGGCAACGAAAAGAATGTCCGAGAGATCCTCAGACGCCGTCCAGAATGGGTATGCCTTAGACACCTTTTTTTTGCTTGTTGGTGAAAGTGAGTGTTGGATAGGGTGAGTAGAGTAAGGTCCAATTTGACGTCATAGCGATTGCTGCAGCACAAGACAACAAAAGGAATGTCTGAGATATTCTCAGAAAGCATCCAGAATGGGTAAGATTAAGATACCTGTTAATTTCTTATTGGTGAAGGTGAGTGCTGAATAGGGCGTGGAGTATAGATCTGGGGAGCGTTTCATCAACATTTTTGTCCGACAAGTTGTCAGATCTGATATCTTTCCTTAATTTTGATTGGCTGAGAGTCACTGTTTCTATGGCAACTGTCGGATAAAAGGGGACTTGTCGGATAAAACGTCCGACAAGTCCTTTCATGAAACGCTCCCCAGTTTGAGGTTAAAGCCATTGCTTCAGCTCAAGGCAACAAAAAGAATGTTCGAGAGATCCTCCGAGGCCATCCAGGATGGGTAAGCTCAAGATACCTGTAAATTTCTTGGTGGTAACGGTGACTGCTGGATAAGGTGTGGAGATACGACAGTAGTTGCTTCTTGATTATTTCCAGTGGCAGTGCTCATTGGAAAACTGGTGATAATTGTATAGGAATTAATGTTTGAAAATTTGAACTAAATACAGCTTTCTGGACAAGATAAGATAGTAGATCAATTGTTAATTGTTCTAATGGTGATTGCTCCTACCTTGAAATCTATGATTAGCATCAGTCATAGAGAATAACAAAGAACAAAAATGGTTGCAGAAGGCTGCGGAATACTGAATAATCACTCCTCTGTTTATGTTTCTGTTACAGTAACTCCTGTAGGAGCTCTGTAGGACAATTTGGCTGGCCGATATAAACAGTTGCATAGAAAAATTTAAGGAATATTTTACGTCCAAGTTAATCAGTCACAGTGGCTGACCTTACGGATGACAGAGATTGCTTTCAGGTCTTTTTGGTGAAAGTGGGGACAGTGGCCAACCAGGGATTCAAACCAACAATCTTGTGATCGTGAGTCGAATGCTCTAACCTCTACACCACAAGGCCCTAATATCATTGTTGTCTCTCCATGCAGGTTAATTCAACGTGTGATGACAAGAGCCCTCTTCAGCTGGCCGTGTATGGAGGTTTCTTGGATGTTGCCAAGCTGTTGATAGCAGCAGGAGCTGATCTAGATGCTACTGATGATGATGGAGACACGGCTCTGATGTTTTCTGTATATGGGTACGTTTCTCTTCGTGATGATTATAGAAGAAAGGAGTGAATCTGTTTTCTCAAAGATGCCAACCCTCCCGATTTCATTTAAGGACTTCCGAAAAAGTCCCCAAACTCGCTCTTACTATAGCCACCCCACCTTAATCCTCTTGAAAACATTTTCAAAGAAAAAAAAAATCATGTAAAAATGCATATTCATTAATGCGTATTCATGTGAACACAGTGGGAACTGTTTTATTTCTTTAAAAATCTCAACTACTGTAAAAAAAAAAGTTCAGATTGCACCAGAGAGCATCTTGCAACCCTGGTCACAAGGGTCTTGCACTCCACATGTAAGTCCTCCCTAATTCTTATTTCCAAAAATTTGCATTGCTGCTTTCTTAAAGTCAGTCAGTAGTCCAAAGTTTTTATCCAGTTTTATATATAGCCCCTGTTGGCTGTAGTAGGCCTTTCGAAATTTAATTATGTATTTGATATTTAATCAGGTTATCAAAGGCATATTTATTTTGAAATCCAATTTTAATTTGTTTTCAATTTCGAGCGAAGAAAATCGGCCCCGAAATAAGAAAACTATTAGAGAGAAATAGAAATTACTGCATGCGATGGCGAGTTAGAATCGGCATGCTGCGTATGTAATTACGGTTTAGTTTTTTTCGGACCCATCGAGGTCAAGAAACAAAAGTCATGTTTAGATACTTAAATAACTGGCCCAGGTTTTGCCTCATGCATGAAGTAAACTTGATATACTGCAACTCAATAATGGAAATAAACTATCTTAAGATTTCAGTGGTTTTAAACAGACAATTCACATCTTGTAACTTAAAGGACAAGTCCACCCCAACAAAAAGTTGATTTGAATAAAAAGAGAAAAATCCAACAAGCATAACACTGAAAATTTCATCAAAATCGGATGTAAAATAAGAAAGTTATGACTTTCTAAATTTTCACTTAATTTCACAAAACAGTTATGTGCACATCCTGGTCGGTATGCAAATGAAAAAAATGATGATGTCATCCACTCACTATTTCTTTTGTATTTTATTATATGAAATATGAAATATTATAATTTTCTCCTCATTGTCAAGTGATACAACAATTAATTCCTCCCTGAACATGTGGAATTAGCATTGTTTAATACTATATGGTTCAGTCAAGTTGGTCCTTATTGTCAAATCTATAATAAAAGAAATATTGTATAATTCAAATAATAAAAAACAAAAGAAATAGTGAGTGATGGACGTCATCGACTGAGTCACCAAGTTGTGCATATCTCTGTTTTGTGAAATATAAGCGAAACTTTAAAATGTCATAACTTTCTTATTTTACATCCGATTTTGATGAAATTTTCAGCACTATGCTAGTTTGATTTTTCTCTAATAATTCAAGTCAGCATTTTCCTGGGGTGGACTTGACCTTTAAATTCCTCTAGACTTTATAGACCACCTCTTTTCCATAGGCAACTGGTTTACAAAGTATATAAGTATGACATATTGCAAACTTTTTACTTCCTGATACTATTTCTTCAGCACTTTGGCCCATATAAATCAATTTCAATCTTTGACACACTGAGAAAACAAATTTCAAACCCTCATTGTTGTTATCAGAAAGATATTCAGTTATTATTGATGTGTCTCAATTTTTTTCCTTCAAAATGCTTGTCAACTTTATTTAGTTTATCTGCTTTACCGTATTCTCTATATCTTTAGACAAACTTTCTAGTAAATGTAACTCTTACCTCCCTTCTCTTTGTTCTTAGTTTTTTCTTTTCAATTTTCTTTCTTTAAAGGGGAAGTTCATCCTGACAGAAATTATATTGTAAAAAAATATATTAAAATTATTGCCTAAGGTTTGAGAAAAATCCATCAAAGATTTGAAAAGTTATTGGAATTTTAATTATTTGATTTGTGATGTCATATGCGAGCAGGTTTACTACATATCATATGGTAAAAATTCAATGAAATGTTATTTTCTCAGAAAATCTCAGAAAATTATTTTTACTGAACCTTTAGTATATCAATAGATAAAATCATTTCACACCCATTCTTATAAAGAAAACAAAAATAAATCATCACGAATCATTATAAAATTGAAATTTATACATTTTATATCACATAACATTTATGACGTCACAAATCCAAAATTTGAAATTCTGAAAACTTAATGTTTAATGGATTTTTCTCAAACCTTCACCAATACTTTTTCTGATTTTTTTTCTGCTAATTTTACAACAAACTTTTCTTCAGGGTTAACTTCCCCTTTAATGCACCATGAGCATCTACTCCTGATGGACACTGATGTACAACAAATGTTCATATTTTTTATCATTATTATTATTTTTATCTTTTCAGTAACCATCCAGAGATCGTCAAGTTTCTTCTTCAGAAAGAAGCAAATGTGAATATTGTAAACAACGAGAGGCGCTCAGCCCTACACCAGGCGGTTACGAGAAGCTACATAGAATGTATTAAAATCCTCTTGGATTACAATATCAATTTGAATATACAGGTATGTTTTTTTTTACTGTCCTATAATATAAAAAAAAGTGACATGGTACATTCTGTCATCCCCATCAGTGTTGAGTCCTAATAGAATTATTATCGCAGTTTCAAATTACATTGCAAATAGCTGTCAATGATATCATGAACTTCAAAATTCTGAAAATATGTATATAATTTTCTTTATTATCAATATTTTTTAAATTCACTCTAATACTTTTTATAATTTTCTGATTCAATACATGATAATATATTCCCTGTTATATTTATTTCACGTCATGAATAGACCAAGCTCCAAATAATTCCTGGAATAATTGAAATGAAAATATTTTCATTCGAACGGGCCAACCCAGCTTTAAGAAATATCTTGGGGCCATTTCATAAAGTCTTTCGTAAGTTAAGAGCGACTTTAAGAACAACTGGTGACCCTTTTTTGTGGTAAATGATATTGACCATTAAATGTTCATTGGTGATTATTTAGAGCGTAAGAAAGGTTCACCAGTCGCTCTTAACTTACGAACACCTTTATGAAACACCCACCTGAATCGCTAATAAAGAGAACAGGTCAAATCGTTCCTGGTCTTGGGTCTTGACTTGTATCGTTTTAATTTTCATGGATTCAAAATTGTTGATGAATAACAAATATTGATAGGAAGTAGGAAATTGTGGTTATTTTCATATACATTGTCATGAAGATATGAGAATACTGGGGGGAGGGGGAGCGGTTGGGGGGGTTGGGATGACTCTCTGAATTACCTTCGATGCAAACACATCCAGAATCAAAAGGGTCAACTAAAAGTGTTACAAACGTATTCCTTAAAGAAGCAGTGTTTTTGAAATAATAATAGTGAAATTCTGCTTTTATGTGAAAGCGTTTTACAGAGATATTATTACCCTAGTCATTGGACTCTTGCTTTAGAGCATTAATCAGCATTAGGTTATGATTTGTAAATCATGCAGGATAACTTTGGTGATACAGCTCTTCACGATGCTATCAGCGGTCAAAGCAAGTCGATTCTATCTCTTCTCTTGACCAAAGGGGGCATAAACTTCAGACTGAGTAACAAGCGAGAGTTTAACACTCTTCAATGGGCAGCCATGAAAGGGAATATCAAGTGAGTATGTTTGCTAGTTGGTCAGTTGAGTTGGTTTGTGAAAATTGGTTTCAGAATGACAGGTCGAGAGAGAGCAAATTTTGATTCCACTCTCTTTCTTTCCTGAAAGATTTTTGATCCATGCATTCTATTTGCTGTTGGATGTGTGGGGCTTTTCATGCTACACCTGATTCATCCATGAGATGAATTTGCTGGTAGTTTTTGTCTCGCCTGCATAGCAGAGCGAGACTATAGGCGCCGCTTTTCCGACGGCGGCGGCGTCAACATCAAATCTTAACCTAAGGTTAAGTTTTTAAAATGACATCATAACTTAGAAAGTATATGGACCTAGTTCATGAAACTTGGACATAAGGTTTATCAAGTATTACTGAACATCCTGCCTGAGTTTCAGGTCACATGACTAAGGTCAAAGGTCATTTAGGGTCAATGAACTTAGACCATGTTGGGAGAATTATTTTCAAAATCTTAACCGAAGGTTAAGTTTTTGAAATGACATCATAACTTAGAAAGTATATGGACCTAGTTCATGAAACTTGGGCATAAGGTTAATCAAGTATTAGTGAACATCCTGCTCGAGTTTCAGGTCACATGACCAAAGTCAAAGGTCATTTAGGGTCAATGAACTTTGGTTAAGTTGGGGGTATTTGTTGAATTACTATCATAACTTTGAAAACGTATGGATCTAGTTCATGAAACTTGGACATAAGGTTAATCAAGTATTAGTGAATATCCTTCCTGAGTTTCAGGTCACATGATCAAGGTCAATGGTCATTTAGGGTCAATGAACTTTGGCCAAGTTGGGGGTATTTGTTGAATTACCTTCATAACTTTCAAAATTTATGGATCTAGTTCATGAAAATTTGACATTAGGTTAATCAAGTACCACTGAATATCCTGTGCGAGTTTCAGGTCACATGACCATGGTCAATGGTCATTTAAGGTCAATGAACTTTGGCCGTGTTGGGGGTCTTTGTTAAATTACCATCCTAACTCTGAAGTTTGTGGATCTATTTCATAAAACTTGGGATATAAGAGTAATCAAGTATCACTGAACATCCCCTGTGAGTTTCAGGTCACAAAACCAAGGTCAAAGGTCAGTTAAGGTCAATAAACTTAGGCCATTTTGGGATAATTGTTGAATTGCCATCATACACGTAACTTTGAAAGCTTATGGATAGAGTGAATGAAATGTGGACATGGGTGTAGTTGACAAGTCTTAAGTCACCGTTCAAATGTCATCTATGGTCAATGAACGTGGTATTATGTCATTATATGAATGGTGTTTTTGTGAATGATTATCTTACAGTAGTTTTCAAAGTTAGCACTGCTGCTATATTAAATCGCGTAATGCAGGCGAGACTGCCAGAGGCGTTCCACTTGTTATGATGATAATATTGTAGAGAATGATAATGATGATGATGGTTATAATGATTGTCATGATGATGATAATGATGATGATAGTTGATGTAATAATTGTTATAATAATGATGACGATGATGATGTTGAGGGTGATGATGGTAATTGTGGTGGTTATGATGATGATGATGATCCATAAAATATGTACGTCTGACCCCATGTTTGTGGGACCATCATGAAATTATCTGTCTCTGATTTCTTGTTCTTTTGACATTTTGTAATGCTCTCAAATGATCATGACTTGGTCAGTTTATGAAGTGAATTAAAACTTGAAAAAAATGGGTGTCGGATGCACAAAAATGTTGATTATTTTACGGAATTGCCCTTATGCTGATGAAGATGGAGTAATCATAAACATGTTTTACGTATCACAGCCACAGATTAAAAAGAATAGAACAATGTTTTAGATAAACACACAATGAGCCATGTAAATAAGCCATACAAGTCTACTCGTCTACTTCTATACTGATTCTTGGTAATGTCATTTTTGGTGAAGGGTGAGCATTCATCGCATCATGCTCCATCGGTTTGCAATTTTTCTAATATCTGAAAAAATAAGAAGTAATAAGTAATAATAATGAGTAAGAAATGATTTTTCATTCTTTTTAATTACAGTGCCGTCACAAAGATTTTAGCCATAGAGAAAGAACTGGCAGGTATCCGTAACATCGATGGACAAACCGCCCTTCACATTGCCGCAAGAAATAATTTTGAGGATATTGTTAGAATATTGATTGTCCAGGTTTGTATTCAGATGAAAATTTTTATAGTTCTTTCAGTTTGTGTCCTCTTGATCGACTGGCAGAGGATTTGATTTTCAGATAGTCCTAACACTAACCAAGGGATCGATGATTTCCAAGCATACCGTACATGCACTAGTACTGCACTGTGGAGCGTTGTGGCCCAGTGGATTAGTCTTCGGACTTTGAAACAGAGGGTCATGGGTTCGAATCCCAGCCATGGCGTAATTTCCTTCGGCAAGAAACTGATCCACAATGTGCTGCACTCAACCCAGGTGAGGTAAATGGGTACCGGTAGGAAGTAATTCCTTAAAAATCTGTGTGCGCTACGCCTAGCTTAGCCGGGTAATATAGGAGCGCCTTGAGCACCTAACAAGGTGGATATGTGCGCAGTATAAATACCCTATATTATTATTATTAGTATTCAATCTATTTGGAGAACTTTCCAAAGTATTAAGAAATAGGGAATTTATCTTCATTTCAGACCTTTCTTATTTCCAGGGCTTGTCTGTTGTCAGTATTTTTTTAAATCAATCTGTTGACTATATGCGACAATGGATGGACTAGTATTCAACCTAGTGATGATGATAGATAGCGAATCTCTCAAATGGTGTAGAGTGCTCAACTAGTTCTAGATCCCTCGGCGTGATTCTACAGAGAATCGTTAAACACAGTTTATCTTTTCTGGAATCGAAAAACCGTATCGCCCTTAAACCAACCTGTTTCTGCACACTGAATAATCCAACTAACTCACATTCTGCGTTGCAAATAAACGGATTAACACGGCAATAACCATCTCCTAGAGGTGGTTATTCCTAGAGGTGGTTATGAGAAACCGTATTTTGCGCGATGCGGTTTATCAATAAACCACATATCTCGTCTGTTTCTACAGGGAAGTTTTCCAGAATTCTGGATACTTACTCGATTCTCCGTCAAAACACGCCGAAGTCATTCAGTCTCTGGCTTTGACTAATTCTCTGTTCGGTCTCATCCCAAATGGTCTAGTTCATAGTCGGATAGGGCAAAGGCAGAGATAGTGCCATCTTTCATCACTCGGTTGAGTACTATTGTTGGCAGGTTGAACACTAGTGCAAAAAGCCATTGCCACAAAATTCGATCGCCCGCGCATACAGTCGACAGATTAATAACGACAATACTGACAACATGCAGACAACTCTGAATTTTCTCTTGGAAATATGAAATGTTTGAAATTAGGGTCCCTATTTTTATATATTTGAGGATGTTTTTCATATGGGTTGAGTACTACTGCATGTGCAGTAGCTTTACAGTTGACCTCTCCATGTCCAACATTAATATCTTATTTTCAGCTACAAATAATTTATGATTCATCTAAATTTCAAATGTATGATTAAGATATATACACGTTGTATTTACTTTATCTTTGTTTCTTACTTTGATTGTTTATCATGATTGTATTTCTATGGATTTTTTTATTGTTCTATTGGAAATGAGAAAAAATATAAACTGAAACCATGATGGCTAAACCCAATTGATAAAATAAGTTAACATGAATTGATATCATTTTCAAGAAATTACTCAGATTGTTCACTATTCAATCATTTTTCCTGTGGATATCACTACAACTCATACTTTCATACAACTTTCATGTATTAGAATGGAAATGATGTGAATCTGAAAATGTTTCCTAATCACTTTTTGATATAAATGTAAACTCAAAACTATAGTACTGAAATGACCACTTTTTTTCCCATTATTTTGGGGGTATTCTGATATAACCCAAGACTAAACAAACAATTTAGTCTAGGTTTAATCTAAATTCTTCAATATTCATGGCAAAGATAATTTACCAGATGATTTATTGTATTTCATTCTGTACCCCTTTAACCATATTCTCAATTTACAATGCAATCAATTTTGGACAACTCTTTGTCAGAGCATTAATATGATTTTTACCTGGTGAATGAGTTGACAACTTGCAATAAATAGCAGTGTGGTCTGTTGAAACTTGGAATCGATTACAAGTCAAATTGAGGTTGCCAAGTCAATCATAATCCTTGCAATTAATTATCAATTTACTATTGATTGCTGGTGTGCTTGTTGCATCATCAACAAGTATAAATTGATTTGTTTTATTTAAAATTGATCTGTAACTTTTAAATATGCAACTGAAATTTGCAATTGATTGCAAATATTTTCTGTAATGATTTCAATTCGTCTTTAGAATCATCAGACCTTTCACACGCTTACTGTAAAACTATATATTTTTTTCTCTCTCTCTCTTACTCTTTCTTTTCTTGTAACATATTGATATTAAAACAAGTTGACAAATACTTATAACTTTATTAATAGGGAAACTATAAATTACAAGCTCTGCTTTTTAAATAGTTTGCCCTTCATATTCTCATCTTATTGATATATCTGTCTCCAATCCAAACGTTCAATTGTATAACATTTGTCTGATTTATTATGAATTATGGTGATGTATTGTATTATTTTATTATCAATGATTTACAGTCTTTCGATGGACGTTACATTGTATTTGATATTTTATGAGATATGAAAATAAACCAAACTGAACTGAAAAAAACAACTGTGATTTGAATTCAAATTCCCGAGCAAAGGCGATATGTGTCCTTGGTGACTTGTCAATCTTAGCACTGCATTGCAAATGCAAACTACAATGAGTGCATGACAATCGTCAAATCGTGAAACTTAACTCGAATTCACCTCCAGAGTAGACTTTGAATTTGTGATTGTGATTTGCGTTCGTGATTCTAATCATGTTCTAGTTTGATTTCACACGTGCTAAAAATTTGTCATTAGCCTTATTTTTCAGTGGAATCATTCAAATTACGATTTTTTTTTACCGTGTGAAAGGGTGACTAGTATAACTAAATTATGGTTATAAGAATAGAACCCAATCCATTTTCTCCATCCAGGGGGAGTGCAGTGTAGATGAATACACCGTGGACAAGCAAACTCCTCTCCTATTGGCTGTGGGGGCGGGTCATGTCGAAACCGTCGAGGTGCTTCTGAAGCTTTGGGCTGACGTCAACTTACCTGATGCCGACGGAGACACCAGCTTGCACGTCGCTCTCTTGAGGCAGGTCATATTCCAGGATGTCACAGAAACCATACTCATACAAAAGGTCAGTAAACTTATTTAGGAGATAATGGAGTAGAAATTAAATGTGAATTTTATGCTTTGATATCTGATTCAAATCAGCAACAAAGTGGGCATATACAATATCATATATATTTCAATCAAAGTTAGCATTTATGATTTTGTCAATTAGTTTTAATCATGTATATCTACTTTACCTTCTCTTTGGGCATTATCATTTTTATCTACTCAGTAAGAAGAATCTGATAATTATTGGCAAAATGAACAAATTTTGTGTGGTAAAAATAAAGCTAAATTTGTTTATGTCAGTGAGCATTACCTTTGATTTTTTTTTTTGTTCATTATGAAAGACAAACATGTATTACTTCCAACCCCTGTATGTGGGATCATTCTTGAAATATTAAATGCTTTAAAATATCATGATCTTGATTTGGGCAGTTCATGAAGTAAAATAATAATGGGGAAAAATGAGGGTCGAATATACGAAAAAAGTTATTTCATAGAATTGTCCTTCAGAGTTTTTCTCTGTTTCTCTTATTTTTCTTTCTTTTAGATCAAAGACAGGATTCCCGATCAGTCCGTGGCGACATCTGGCCTTGCTTTGGCCTGTCTTCTAGTTGAATACAGAGCTGACCTTGGTCACGTGAACAACAAAGGTCAAACTCCCCTTGACATAGTCCCAGATACCAAGATTCATGCGGTGCTCAAGAGCTTTGTCACAGATGGAGGGTGGGTCAGAGAAGTATCAGAGTAGTTCTTTCTTTATCAAGAAAATAAGGATCATTGTACAACAGTCATATGATATGCACTTCCAGGAAGGGTTTATTTCTGATGGTGAATTCAGCAAGTCAGCCATGTTTCATTGAGAAATGTGCACCTTTTTCTGTTTCTAAGCAAATAATCATTTTTGGTTTATGAAGATGAGAATTTCAGCTTCAGGAAGATAGGTACATACATGTCGGAACAGATAATTTTTCCTATCAATGTCACCGATTAAATTGTTTTAGCTTACCACGCATTTAGAGTAAATGGGAAGTCATGTTACATCATAGAGTTGCCAATTTGTTGTTTGAGCAATCAGTTCGTCAAACATTCATAAATTTATGACATGTTTTCTGCTTTGTTAGCGTGTGTTGGTGTCATTTTTCTAAATTTCTGATTTCTTCAAAGGAGTCCTGGTCAGCAAATTGCCACAGTCTTTCCTGCTTCTGTGTCGCCTCATCATCCAAAAGATGGCTCGGGTGAAACACAGCGAGAGCGAGAACAACGAGAAAAAATAGAGTATTATGAACTTCAGCATAGATCACGCCTAGGTGAGGAGGGTCGAGATAACCGGCTTGTGGATACGGGGACCAGTGGACTTGGAGAGAATCTGGATCGGGGTTCCGGAGTTGTAGATCACCAGGAACTCCTACAGAAGGGTGATGATGGTGAAGCAAGCGGGAGGCAGGACCATGTCCAGATGCAGCGGGATAAAGAGAGGCAGTTCCGTCTTGCTCCATCCTGGAGTATGCCTGGGAGTGAAGATGTTGGCAAATCTACTGTTGCTCCTGAACATCGTCCAAGCGATGAGGTTGGCAGTGAGACTCCAGTACATATTGCCAAGCAGCAGATGGAAGAGATGCTGATTTGGGGGGATCATGAAGCAGACCGACATCGCAAGGATAACCGAGGACATAGACCGGAGCATATCCTCAAGCAAGAGAAGCAGCTTTTGGCCGATCGTCAAGCACTTCCTGACCCTGATAGAGTAACTCCAGGGCAGTTTCATGCTCCTAATCGCATCCCAGAACAGGATCTAGATCACATCGAAATGCAAGCGAGAAAAGAATGTCAGTTCGAAGCCATAGCACAGGCTCCGTCCCGAGTAGGTCAAGACAGACCAATCCATCGTCCCATCCCACGTCTTGACCTAACTCCTCAACGATCACCTCGTCAGGATCCATCCTCGGATGCCTCACCTTCACCCATAACATACCGGTCAACCCCTACTCCTACCACCATGACTCCCAATCTACAACAATGTCGGCTGGGCTGTGGTAACATCGCCGATGGTCAGTTCAAACCTTGCGACCATACCATCGTCTGTGAGAACTGCGCTATGTGCTTCCAGCTATGCCCTGAAGCCAAGTGCAGGGTAAGCAAATATATCGCTAAAATATCCAATCTTCAAAGGGTTAATTGGAGTTTGTTTTTATGTCATACGGTATTACCTCTAAAGTGAATGTGATATGTATCCCCCGAATAACATCATATTGCCTGATGCTAACCAAAAAGTGATATAAACACAATGATGGAAAATAATCAGATTATTTGAAATAAATATCATATCTTTGATCAACAGTAATCGACTCCAGGCAGGGTAAACCCTAAATAAGTGAAATCATTCAATTCTCTAATAAATGACTTGCACATTTAAAAAAAGAGCTATTGTAGTGATGGAGTTGAGTTTATGAATCCAAGGCCCAAAAATACAAAGATCTGAGATGGATTGAAAATATGAAATATCTATACTGATTGGGTCTTGAGAGGGGTCTGAACTACAGTAACTGCACATTCAACAATTGTCTCGTTTGGCCATTGCCCCATAGATATCAATTGCAAATTTTTTTGTTACAGAGACCTCATGGCTGCATAGAATCCTATTCATTTATATTTTATTTCAAAATGATAGATTTTGTAAATCGAATGTGCAACCATAGGCATT
Organism: Lytechinus pictus; assembly: GCF_037042905.1. NCBI lineage: Eukaryota > Metazoa > Echinodermata > Echinoidea > Temnopleuroida > Toxopneustidae > Lytechinus > Lytechinus pictus. Next base: position 11,249,522 of record NC_087258.1, on the reverse strand, counting down.
TAAGACTGCAAATAACTTAATTTTATGTCGTTTTTATTTTCTGTTACAAAAGCCCTTCCTTTGGTTTATATACTCTGTACCTTCTCTATTTTACCTTTCATCAAAATTAGCAAAAAGTGGAGTCTGTTTTGAAGCTGAGCCGGCAATTTCCAGTATTTTCCAATACTGATCCTGGTATGGGCCAACAAACACCGAAAACTGGAGGTAATTTTTTTTTATTTGACATGTTTTTTTTTTTCCAAGGCACCAAGGCATCCCTTCCCAGACCTCCCTATCCCTTCTGACCCTCCCAAACTGATTAATGTACAAGTATCAGACTCAGTACTAATCTTAAATTGTAGCTAAGTAATCTTAGACTCCACCTTGCCCTTTATCTTTTGGTCTACAGAGATTTTTGTTTTAAATGTCTTCCCCTTTTCAAGGCAAATCACAGAAGATTATTTTCAAACTGGGTTATTACCCAGGGAGCGGAAGGGGTGTAGTAGTTGTCTCAAGGGCTAATTGTTCCTGGGGAATAGTCATCTCAGGATGGCCATTGCCTTTGGGGTTCCCTGGAGTATTTCAAATCCATCATGAAAGTGTCATTTTGGGGATGTTAGTTGTTAGGGGTAAATATTTTGAGGGGTGGAAGTCACATGCAGGGTTTATTTTCTTGGGGTGATTGTCCTGGTGCCCATGATAATTATCCCAAGAGGATGGCTTTCAAGGGGGTATGTAAACAGGGTGTAATTTCAGGAGAGTAATTCTGAAAACTATAATGAAATTGTCATTTTGAGGATGATAGTTGTCGGGGGTAAATATCTTGAGGGATGGGAGTCGTATAGAGGGTTTATTTTCTTGGGGTGTTTGTCCAGTGTTGATTGTCCTGGTGCCCATGATGATTATCCCAAGAGGATGGTTGTCCAAGGGGTATTTACACAGGGTGAATTGTCCAGAGATTATTTCTGAGAACTATAATGAAATTGTAATTTCGGGGATGATAGTTACCAGGTTTAGATATCTTAAGGGGTGGTAGTCATATAGAGAGTTTATTTTCTGGAGGTGATTGTCCTGAGGCTAATTGTCTTGGTTGGACAAATAGTTGTCAGGGGTAAATATCTGGAAGGATGGTAGTTGTCCAGAGGCTGAAATTCCTTCGGGTGATTGTCTAAGGGGTAGTTTTCCTGGGGACAATTGTCCAGGTGCCCCGGATACTTATCCCAAAACTGTTGCCCAGGGGTTACTTTTACATGTGTAGTTGTTTGAGGTTTTGATTGTCATCAGTTGTAAAAAACCACAATATGGCAATGTACCATACTCCATGGATAATTATGAAACATTCTCAAGCAATGTTCACATCCTACTTTTTAAGCTATCAAGACTAACAAATTTGAAGATGAGGTATAAAATATTGTTTAGAAATGACATTCTTTGACTCTTTCACTGAGACCTTTATGAGTTGGATCATAAGGGTAATGCCTAAAGGATGTGTTTTTATAGCATTTAAAGGCAGATTTAAAAAAAATATTATGAAACACTTTAATCTTCCAATCGTTTACAATATTGTGATCTAGGCAGAATGTCACGAACCCAATTTCCTCTATTCATTGAAGTTTAATGTCATGATATTCCAATAGTATCACATGGTTTAGTCTCTGGACTTTAAAACAGAGGGTCGTGGGTTCGATTCCAAGCCATGTCATAATTTCCTTCAGCAAGAATTTGATCCTGTGCTGCACTCAACCCAGGTGAGGTTAATGAGTACCAGGAGGAAGTAATTCCTCAAAAAGCTATGAGCACCAGAATTGGTAAACTAGCTTAGCCTTGGTAATACAAGAGCACCTTGAGCAAATAAAAATGTAGATTTGTGTGCTATACAAAAACCCTATATTTTTTATTATTATTTTGATTATAATATCATGCAGCCCTAGTTCTTTAGTCTTGAGTGTGAGCGCCATTTAATGCCTGTATTCTCTATTTCGCTCTACAGCAGTTGCTGCAAAGGGCGCAACGGGAGATCATCCATCGGGGGCAAGGAGAAAAATCTTTGAGCCAGACAGCGAGCTTACCAAGTCTATTCTTATCCAGAAGAATCAGAAGTTGGAGGATGAGATGCTGTGTCCAGTCTGCATCGATCGGAGGAGGGAACTTGTCTTCTTGTGTGGACATTCGCTCTGTGAAGATTGCTCCGACTCCATTGATGATTGTCCATTATGTAGACTTCCCATCACAAAGAGAATTAAGATGTATTGATGGAACTATTGCTCTGCGAATAATATGTTATATAATGTCCTTACTGGGTGTTTTTTGTGATGATTATCTTCCATATTGTGCTTGCTCATTTCACACTGGTCAATAATTGTTCCAGGTTTTCTAGTTTACTTTGATGATAAATATAGTCACTGGCATTACTCATGAAATGTGGGCCCCCATTTCATAAAGACTTACCATTATGGTGACTACTGCAGAAACCCTGGTATTATACAATACTGCATCATCAACTACTACGTCATCTATGACGATGCAGCTTGTAGCCTCGAAGTGAATAGTTACCAAAAACAAGTAAAATTTCACAATTGAGATAATAATAATAATGATATAAGATTTGTATAGCGCACATATCCACCTTGCTAGATGCTCAAGGCGCTCCTATATTACCCCGGCTAAGCTAGTCTACCGATTCCGGAGAAAGAAAATAAGTTCTCTCAAACTGTGATATGGATTGGCTGCTTAGCCCTGTTGCCATGGTAATTACCGTAGTTGTCAGTCTTTGTGAAATGAGGCCTTGGTCGAGACTAGTTGGTGAAGCACTGCAGTGCATTCCAACTAGAAACAACAACACATGTATATTAGGAATAGCAATACTGGCTTCAATGAGTCACAATTCAGCCTTAACTGGGTTCCAAAAGAAACTGATCAAACTTTTACAAGGGCACTGCGAAAATTCCATTCAGTCAAAATGAACAGTATTTCTACACAGGCTTGCTCCAGTAATCTTTTTGAAGCACATAGCAGTAATTAAGAGATTGGCTCAATCACAGAGAGGCTATAGCCCCTCACATCAAGTGGTTTCTATATCCAAAGTCACAAAATGGCAAAAGGAAAACCATTGAAAATGAGATGGGATTATGCAATCTTCCTGGTTTATTACACATGTCCTTCACTGGCATCTTTAAGTGATTGGCTCAATCACATAGAAGCAACAGGAAGTTAACATTAGAATTTTAAATGACTGGAACAATCACACAGCTTCATACAGATCCCCTGTTGATGCCCCGGTTAGCGGGAGATAATCTGAACACAATGAGTATCTGTGTGTGACTTATATTCAGAACAAATTGATGTGAGGTGCTATAGCCTCTCTGTGATTGAACCAATCTCTTAAATATTGACATGTGCTTAGTAAAGATTATTGAGGCTAGCCTGGGTAAAAATATTGTTCATCTTGACTAATTTGAATTTGGACAGAGCCCTTGTAAAATTTCATCGGTTTCTTTTGGAACTGGGTTTATATTGTCCTTTCTAAAGCCAACATTTTCCACATCTTGACTGTATAGTTTGGACCAAATCCTGTTTATTCGCCTCTCAAATGCATCCAAGATCCCAGGCGTTATGTCTGCATAGTGGAAAGCACTATTGCTGCAAAGTTGAATGACTTTCTTTCTCATCTCATATGCATTGTGGGACCAAACTTTTCTGATATCCAGCTATGCTTCTTTTTCACTAACCTTTTGGATCAGAATCAGAGTAAAGAAAGAAAGATATTTGATCCCTTTTTACAGATTATGATTGAATTATTTCAATCAAACTCTGACAAGTAAGCATTTTGAGGTATGATCAACACTTTAGGGTTGTTTCTTACCATTTCCTATCGAAATTAGATTTCTGTACCAGAACTGAACCTTAGCTTTAAGAAATAGTGTTAAACACTTTAATTCTAAACTGAAAGGAAATTTTTTTCATTGAATGCATTATCAAGAATTACAAATAGTATCTATACTTGAGTATAATTATTTGGAGCATCAAAGTGACTCCCATTGGGCGCAACAAAGTCTGACGTCTTACATGAGTTAGTAAAATGAATGAATTATTTTTTCTGTACAGTTGCCAAAATGGGAATCATACATTTGATTATGCCTTATCTAACCAGGAGGAATGTGCCTTCTGATTTTATCTTGCCAATATTAATTTCTAAAAAGATTTCATTTAATATCAAATATTTATTTGAATATTATATATTGGCATAAAATGTAGGATAGATTATGTAAAACCAAGGAATGTATATTTGAAAATATATCTGTTTATAAGGAAATAGTGTGGTGTAGATCTTAAAAGTCCATCTATATTTTAATCTTTTTCAGAATCATTTTGCTGCATTTTTATTGTGGGTTATGTGCTATTAATATATGATGTACTAGTAAATAAAATTTATATCATCCTATATACAGTGGTGCTCAAAAGTTAGTGAACCCCACCAGAAAATGAATATATTTAAAGTGTTCAAGTTCTGCCATGTTTTAGATATTTAATTGAGAAGTCAGGTGATAAAATATTACATTTAGTAAAGTTTGTATCTCTGGGCTTGCCGAACATTGTAGTGTTGTTGTTTATGTTCAAAACTCAGCATAAAGGAGTGCATTATCTGGTGGGGTTCACTAGCTTTTGAGTACAACTGTATTATTGAACATTTTATGGCCTTTATCTTTAATAATCTTAATCCTTGATATAATACATGTATTTTCGAACTACTGGATTTTTAAAACTAAAATTGTATGGTTGACATGTTAAGAATGCATTTTATAATAACATTTGTATTTCTTTCAAGAAGCATAATGAGTGATATGAAATTATTCAATAATTGAGGAAGATGATTTTGCATAGATATTTAATTAATGTCAAAGTTTCCAGTATTGAGGGAGTCCGTCAATATTCTCTGGCTTGTTGAAAAATCATAGCAATAATTTTCACTTTGTAATAAAAAACATCATTTGCAATTCTTTTTGTAGTGGAGAATAACTTCACTTTTTTCAAATTTCGTATTTTGATGTAAATATTAAGTGTACATTTTAACTACTGCTCTTGGTCGATATGTAGTTTGGCTTTCAATGTGTAAATCCGTCATAAAGTTGTGCATATTTTAATGAACATTTTTTAATGACACAGTCTTCAGGTTGTCTTACTTTTTACTGTGTATATTCTGATATTTTCAATAATTACCTATGACTCCATGTGGTTAATCATATTGGAACGACGGTGTAATGAAATGGATCTGAATAACTTGGATTTAAAGAAATTCAGTACTATTGTGAATTTATACCTATGCTTTTGGAATGCATCTTGAATTTTGAATTGTGCTTCTTAAAGACTATCCAACAGGTTCTCATTAAATGCAACTACAATTTTGAATATAGCTGCACCTTAAATGTCATTTTGTAAATATGTTGGTATACAACTCTTTTACAGATATATTTTTTCATCAAATCATGAACAAAATAAAATTTCACATCACAAAACGGTCAGAGGTTCTTGTAAGAAATGGCATAAAGTTTGATTTAATGTCAAAGTTTAGCACAAAGGTTAGGAATGATTATTTGAAGCTTTATTTGATCAGCTTCAAATCCTCAAATTGGCAACAGTGGTATTTTACTGTAATTGCTGCATTTTGTTTACAAAAAAGGTTAAGTACTTGAAAAAAAAATTGATAAGGAACATTCCTTTGAAAATGTTTTTTTTTTAATTTGCAATATAAAACGGATAACGGTTCTGTCACATTGCTATTCAAAGCATTTCAGTTGATAGTGATTCGGAATTACATTGGAACTGATGAACTGTTTGTATACTTTTTATACACTCTTTTTCTTGTGTGATTTCAGTGTTTGGCAGCCAAATTCTGTTTTAGAATAGGCAATCAAAGGTTTGGCTGTATCCCAAACTTCATCACATTCACATTATTTTTAAATTTATTTATGCTGCCCATGTCATTTCATTGTTCAAGAATTACTCATTGAATCTGGAATTATAACTTATATATATCTACATCTCATTCTTTTTCAATGTATGAAATGCATTTTCATGGGAATTGTTGTCAGCATACATGTATGTAAAGGTCAGGGGAGCATTTCATGAAAGGACTTGTCAGACGTTTTATCTGAGAAGTCCTGTTTTTTCTGACAGTTACCATAAGACCTGTGCTTCTCAGCCAATTAAATTAAAGAAAAGATCTGACAACTTGGTGGACAAAAATATTGATGAAAAACTTCCAAGGTCTGTTGATATTGATCATTTAAGAGTTATTCATAGGGAACTTGAAATGATGAAATATAATATTTCTACTTCTCATTTTTCTAAAATGTATGAAATGTGTCTTCGTGGAAATGATTGCGTGTGTTACAATGCTGGATTGTGAAAGAAATAGTATATTTATTTTTTTCAAGTGGTTCTTTGAAGGCAACATAATTATGTAAGTACAGGTGAATATGTCTAAGTCAAATCTCTTTGACTTCAGAAATCTGTTTGACTAAGGTGAAATTCAATTCAACTAAGATGAAATTTGACTCTGAAGAGGTCATTAATGTTTTGCACAATCTGGTCAGAATAGGGTGGTTTTTTAATGTAATCTATAGAATTATTATTATGCATACATGATTGTATTGCATTATGGGATACTTCTTCACAAATAAGAATAACAGACTGGTACTATGATATGTTGAAAGTACTATGAAATGTTTACCTCAATCAAAAATATGTATTCTGCCAAGGCTTTGTTAATTCTAATCTGGCATTTATAAGTGACTATGTTTAAAGAAATGCTTCTGAACTTATTTACAATTTTAGAAGAAAATCATGTTGGTATATACAGTTTAGGCCAGAAGTTTACATACACCCAGGAAATTCAAAGTAAAGCAGACACTTGCCAAACATCATAAAATTTACTGTATCTTATAAAATATTTGTGCTATCATGACAAATTTGATATCAAACAAATGAGTATGTCATGCCCCTTCATCACATTGTTTTGTCACCAGGAGCTGAAAAATATTTAGGTGTCATTTTTTCCCCAAAAATCTTAATATTTTAGACGAATTAAAAATAAAAACTTGACAAAAACATTTCATATTTTTGCTAGTTACTTCTCAACACAAACATTTCAGAGTACACTTTTTTGTTCAGTGGTGATATATCATGATATAAAATGTAATATAAATCATAGATTTGACATTTATATATTTTTATGAAATGATGTTTGAAAATATAATAACTAACAATAGAATACATTTGGCACGAATATTACTTTTTTTCTTCAAAGAAAATTCCACCTGAAATATACTTTAATGCTAATGCCACCCCAATCATGTGAAAGAACTTAATTCCCCTTTTTCGTCTGATACCAAATTTGTCATGGTAGTATATATATTTCTGAAGATATAGTCAATTTTACGACATTTGGCAAGCAAACAAATTTTACTGAATTCCATGGGTGTATGTTAACTTTTGGCCTCAATTGTATCTGTTTTGTGTATGTCAACTCGGTCTAAGGCCTAATACCCATTGATCTGTTTGAATGGATAAACTTAGATCAATGGACCACATTATCATTTGAGGAATTTAAAATTCCTATAGACAGTGGCAACTTTACCATGCAATTATGTAATCAAAATCCTTATAGATGAACTTAGATAAATCAACCAAATTTTCATTTGAAGAAAAATAGGAAATTCAGTATAACAGGTGGCAATTTGACCATGCAATTATTGAGACAAAAGGTATTGTCAGTTTTTTTACCAAGTGGTGATTGACCAATTTGGTAGTTGATTAACTGAATAGTAGACCAATGGGCTAAATCATATTGGTATTAGACGACTTTGTTCCTAGACCAACTGGTAATAGACCAAATGGCTTTATCCTGATATCACATTGGTTGCTAGTGCAATCAACGAGTCTTAGGGTTTTTTTTAGGTGGGATCTCTTTTTAGGACTATGAATACTTTGGCTATACAGTGCGTATCAGAAAAAGTTTACACTTTGAAAAAGCCCTGGGAATTAAAAAATATACAACATGTGGGTATTTTTTTCACATGTATTCTTGGGTTTGGGTCTCATCTATCCAATGAAATTAAAAGTTTTGACAGAATGTTACACTTGAGTGAGCACTGTTCATTTTTGTAAAATTAGCAGAAATTTGTTTGCGCAGAAATGCTCGTTTTCACGCTGTGTCAAGGGGAAAGGGCGAAATCAAACTTACCCTGCGAAACATTTCTCATACATTCCCCTCGCACTTTTAGTCAATTGAAATAAAATGGATACATTCAAACATTTTGTAACAATTTTGCCACCAAAATTGAAATTTCAACACTTAGTCAGCACAACCTTTACCCTTTTTGTGCCAGCTGGATCTGAGGACATAACTGAATCTGAACAAAACTTTATATCAGACATCTCCATCATTTTTCATTAAGTTTTTATCATTTAAAGTGGGTTTACATTTCATTTTTTATTTAATACTTGTCTCTCCAGACTTCTTAGTTGGCAATGATAAAAAAAAATCAAGCCTAAGCCATTTCATGTAAATCACAGCTCAGTGTAAAGTTAATATCGTCACAATGGCCTCGGTGTGTGTGTGGGGCGCAATGCACTATTCGAAGTGTTTTGGGCAAGAAAACAAATGTAAAAAGGTAAAAGATATCTTCACATTAATTTTACTAGCTAAATTCCACGTGTTCTTCATGATTAAAGTCTACTCTTATTTGCATAACTATTTCAACATTCTGCGCAAATCATTTTTCACTAACTTTTCAAAAGTAAGTGGTGCTCACTCAAGCGGAAATATTTTTCGACAGTTATATCGTCATTGGCTTAAATGGATCTGTACCGATGTTAAAATGTGGAAAAATTTTCAAGATATTACAAATGTATAATCATACAGGATTTTTTCTAAGTGTAAACTTTTTTTGATACGCACTGTAGAGTGTTAAACTCGACTTAGAACAAGAACCCTTAATCACCAAGCATTAGATTTGATTTTGAGTTCTATTTGCTCAAAGAGAATCATAATTTGTGTGTGAATATCTTTTCCAGATAGTGATACTCGTTCTTTCTTATCAGTGTATTTACACTTATCTGTGTATGATCATTTTGTATAATGCATTCTTTTGAGGTTCAGAATCTTTGTGCTTTAGAAATCTTCCTTTGCAAAAGGAAAATGTTTTTATATTTTTTATTTGTTTTATCAATAATTGATGTGAAGTCATTATATTCATGTATATTTGATAATGTGTAATGAAAAAGTATTATATTCTCATATTTTTAAGAGAATTGCCCAAATAAAAGAGAGGAGAAAGAGATGGAGGTTGGGAGAGAGTAGAAGAAGAGAGAGAGATCATTAACAGTGAATCAATTTCAATAACAATAAAATATGAATTTTCTTCTCAGAACACGATCGTGTGAACTTTTTTTATATTTCATTCCCGCTATAAATGGATGAGGATGAAAAAATAGAAAGGTAAAACGTTAAAAGAGGGGGACGGGGCATGAACAGTCCACCCCCCATTTCCCTGAAATATATCAAGAATTAAAAGAGAGGTACAATGGATTGAAATCAAACTCGAATTGCGATTGATCTAAAATTTGATATCTCTTGAATATACAAATTTAAATAAATCGCAACTCAGTAAAAAAAAAAAAAAAAGTTGCAACAGAAGATGTGGAAGGGAAGTGATGAAAAATAGAAAGACTGAGACAATAGATCATCAGTTGCCCTTCAAACTCTAAAGAATGGTTATAAATTGATAAGTTAAAATGAGAAGATGGGGAACGCAAAATCGAGAGGGATAGCGAGATTTCAAACAATATTGAAAGAGATGACAGAGAAAGGAAAAGATGCCAAGATGTTTTAGAGGAAACGGGAAGAAACAGAAAAAAGAAATTTTGTAATAAATGGGATAAATGGTGTCAATGTTAATTACACAAATACACAAGTTCTGACAAAGCGCATTGAGCCGTATAAACAAGCTTTGAAATGTATGTGGAGTATTTATTTTGCCTTGTTTGCACATCTACTTTTGTGAAGCAGATGTACTACATGATAACGTCATTGTATATGCCAGCAAAAATCCCACGGTAAATGGAAGATGGACTATTTCAGCTTAAGTATTCTACGCATTGCACTTATTCAGAATAAAATCCACATATAGCGATAGTAATATTGGGATAAAGTGAGGGGAAGAAATGAAAGTAAAGGTAAGTGAAAGAGAGAGAGAGGGGAGGGGGGGCATGGAGAGACAGATAGCGATAGGGGTTGGTAATGCAAAATTTAATGCGAATTCTGAGCTACTATGCCAACTTGAAAATCAGACTGAGCATTCGTGCTTGATAAAATCAAAGTCAGCTGGGTGCAACTGATATGTCTAGTCACATTTTTGACATATAGTCAGAAATAACTCTGTTCTAGTAAAATACGACTGGAAAATAATCAAATATGACTAGAATAACAGTTGCACCCAGCTGACCCTATTAACTAGTCATTATTGATTGATTTATTTTCACAGTGTACTATATACACTTCTTCACGTACTCATTAAATTCTATGTAAAACGAAATCAACTAAGCAATTAATGGTACCAATCTGACATGAAAATAGAAACGAGGAATATAAAATACATTCTACTGCTTTTGGTTAATATTCATTCCCAGTTGACCAAATTCATCAAAATGGCGTATATAATGAATTGTACATATTAAAACATGTTTAAATTTAACACAATTTATGGTATAAAACAAGAGTGTCTATTATCATCTCTCTTTTATGATCCTGACATTGATAACAAACAATCACAGGCAATGTTGGAATAGGCAACAATGGTTTAATATGATACAACTGGTGGGTGTTTCATAAAGCTGTTCGTAAGATAAGAGCGACTTTAAGAACGACTGGTGATCCTTTCTTGTGGTAAATGGTATATTGAATTGACGATTGTTTAGCGCGTAAGAAGGGTTCACCAGTCGTTCTTAAAGTCGCTCTTAACTTACGAACAGCTTTATGAAACGGCCCCCTGGTTACTCATAATCATTCTTTTAAACAGGAGTATGGATGAAAATATGTTTTAAAGGAAAATATAGATTCAAAACATTATGAATGTACGCATTTGCATAATCATGGGCATTTTTATCTGCATTTACACTAAAGTTGGCCAACCAATGTTAAAGTAATTCTTAATCGTATATGATTTTCAGAAATCATATGCAATTCGGATTTATTTCTGAAATTTTCTTTCCTCCAGGTGTTTTAGAGGTATTTCATCGATATTTAAAAGTGAATACCAATAATACCAATAAGAAACAATCCTTATTAACGAAATATATATATCCTTTTTCAACTTTTGGTCCCACATTGGGTTACAGTCTTGTATAAAATGATGAAAATATCTTAACACTTTTCATTGATAAGACGGATGTTACATACATGACACAACTGTAATGATCATTGAAACAACCAGGCATTCTCAGAAATAATCAGAAACTCAATATTTCGTCATCTCTCGTCAAATCTCGTCACTTCTCGTCAACAACCGGCAAAGCTCGTTTCTGACGACGTCATCAGACTATCGCCGGCCCAGTATGCGTTGTTATCGGCGCTCGATCGTCGTGAACCGCGATCCGAGGTCTCGAAGTCCCTTGTTATCGGTATCGATTCCGTAACAGCACCATTCGGTTGTACGTCTACGTGTCTTGATATCCGATGTTTGTAATTGTCGGATTCGTGACTGTGCCTGACACCATAGATGAAATAGACCACTAGTCCTGTGGTAACAAAAATGATGCAAAATAGAGCTTTAGGAGACATAATACGTCGGAAATAAGTCAATTAAAACGTCATTTACTTTAAAAGCTTCAATTGCAACAATAATAGGCAACGAAAAATATTAAGCCGATTGGATGACGAATTAAAAAAAAAAATCCTCCAGCATAGTAAATACTAAGAAGTTTAGAAATGTTCAGACCTGAATCACTACAAACATTTAACCAACCAATCAATCAATCAACCAACCATCCAATCAATTAAATCAATCAACTAGCCAATGAATCAATCAACCAATCAATCAATCAATCAATCAATCAATCAACCAATAAATCAATAATCAATCAACCAATCAATCAACCAACAATCAATCAATCAATCAACCTACCAATTAATCAATCATTCGATCAATCAATCAATCAATCAATCAATCAACCGATCAATCAATCAATCAACCAATAAATCAATAATCAATCAACCAATCAATCAACCAACAATCAATCAATCAATCAACCTACCAATTAATCAATCGATCAATCAATCAATCAACCGATCAATCAATCAATCAATCAATCAAGTTATCAAGCCATTCGTAGAATAATCTTTCGCACCTATGTCATCTACATTTACTAATAGTAGACTTATCACTTACCAATGGCTGTCCAGATACCAAATTCCATGAAAGCAATGGCGCTGAACTGAACCATTAAGAAAACATTCGCAAGGAGACTAACAAGGGGGAAATATGGCATTAGAGGTACCTGTAATATGAAAAAAATATACATTCATTTATATACCATCATGCTAAAGGCCCCGCACACATCGCAACTGATATAACCGATTTTGGAAGAAGCGATGTTTGCATATCTCGTAAAAAAACAAATATAACAATCTTATTTCAGAATAACTATGAGAATACGAATCCTTAAATATATACTTTCAAGCCTTTAATTCGCAGTAATTTTACAATTAAACAAGTAGAGCGCCTCTGGCAGTCTCGCCTGCATTACGCGATTCAATATAGCAGCATTGCTGACTTTGAAAACTACTATAAAATGATTATTCACAAAAAGCACCATTCATATAATGATACAATGCTACGTTCATTTACCCTAAATGACATTTGACCTTGATCATGAGACCTAAGACTTGTCAGTGATACTTGATTACCCCTATGTCCACATTTCATAAACTATATCCATAAACTTTGAAAGTTATGACAGCAATTTAATAATTACCTCTTACAGAAATGTTCAGTGATACTTGATTACTCTTATGTCCAAGTTTTATTAACTAGATCCATACACTTTCAGATTGTATACCCCCAACATGGCCAAAGTTCATTGACCTTAAATGACCTTTGACCTTGATCATGTGACCTAAAACTCGCACAGGATGTTCGATGATACTTGATTACTCTTATGTCCAAGTTTTTGTATCATGTTGTCATTACGATTCTGAATTGATGAGTAAAGAAACGTAGTTGGAATATGTAAAAGAAATGAAATCGATTGGAAATTGTTGCTTACCTTGAAAGGCACATTTTCCCCATACTGAGGCAGCCTGACTAAGGGTATGCAGGCGATGACTGCCAGGAGAAGAAACGCGATGAGGACGCAGATGTATGGCACACTCCCCGAACTGATCTCCTCTAAAAAATAGGACAGGAGCACCATAGCGCCGCAGGAGAACCCAACAAAACCGATTATGGATAGAGCGACAGTTGGACCAGGGTTGGCGGCACCCATCCTCTTCAAACTGCTGTCCTGGTAACACCTTTTCGGATGCGGTTTCCCGTTTGTGCTGAGCAAAGGTGTGGTCTCGGCGCTGTTGCGATGGTGACGATGATGGTTGTGACCTTTCCCGTTGGGGGTGCCGCCATTCGGTGCACTTCCATTCTGAATGTTGCCGTTTGGGACGTGACTGACTTCCGTTACGTGAGTGTTGCTACCACCTAAGGAAGCATAGCCACTAACATCTTGGTCGGGACGGTACCGCAGCATGATCGACGAGGCGATTACGATGATGAACTCTATGAAGGCAACAAGAGACAGGAACTGGATCAAGGAGACGAAGTCGATGAAGATGGTGATGACGACGGACAAGCTTCCACCGAAGAGGGTCGAAGTTACGGGTGTCTTTGACACCGGATGAGTGTAGCCTAGGAACTTTGGTAGGAGCCCATCGCGGGCAAGAGCGTAGATGCATCGAGCGACACAGAAGACGCAGTTGATGATGCATCCAGTCATGCTGCAAAGTGCTCCTACCGCAACAACATACTGCATCCAGTTTGCCCCTACCGCTCCGAAGGCAGATACGAAGGGAGATTCGACGTTGATATCTGTATACGGTACCATTGCTGTCAGGGAAAAGAGAACACCTGAGTAGCACAGTATGGATACCAGGAAACCTATGATGACACCGATGGGAAGTCCTCGACTTGGATCCTTGGCCTCCTCGGCGCTGAATGCAACCGCTTCGAAACCGCAATAGCCGGTAAAACAAGCCGCAGCACCTGTCAAGATGCCGTTGAAACCAAACGGGAAGTACCCATCAGGATGGGTGAGATTATCAAAGTCGGCGTAGACGAATCCTGTGACGAGCACGAGTGCGACGGTGATGACATTGATGGTGACGAAGAAACCATTGGCGCGGGCGGAGATAGACGTCCCAACCGCGACTAGGATGCACACCAGAAATGCGATTCCTGCAGCCAAGAAGTCCGGGTAGTTCCCCAGCAGAGGCGAGTCCCAAGGTTCTCCATCGAGGATTACCTCGACTGTCCAGTTTCCCACCACGCCATTGATGACATTGTCGAAGTAAGCACTCCAGCCTCGCGAGACTAGCGCCACCGACATGACTCTGAGAATGATGGCATTCCACCCGATCATGAAGGCGAAGATCTCGCCGAAGCTGACGTAGGCGTAGAGGTAGGAGGCACCCGTCTCCGGAAGGCGTGTAGCACATTCCATGTAGCACATTGCTGCCATCAGGGCTACGAGACCAGATATCAAGAATGAGACGGTGCCTGCAGGCCCGGCCATTTCACCAGCAATCTAGAGGCAAAGATAATGTTGATATGATTAATGTAGATCAATATTTTTTGATAACGCTAATGATGATATTGTTCTCTTTTTTTACCAGAGGAAAGAAGCTATAAAGGATGACGAAATTTAAAAACATTAGGCTATCAAACTCATCGCGGCACGAAAACACGCTTGTCTTTACAATTTTAGAAGTCTAAGTTCCTATTGTGTATTGTATTCTTTTAGAAAATTTCATCATAGTCGTGAGATAGATTGTAAATTAAAAGGAAAAAACTGAAATGTATGATGCATTTAGTGATGGAATTAATGGTTTTGTCTGAGTTAAAAAAAAAAATTAAAGTACATTGTTTCAGATATAGTTAAAGTTTTTTTTAAATGTGATTCCCCTTTTCAGATGCCCTTGAATTTCGTGTCATCCGCATCAATCGTCGTCACTTGGATTTCCGCCACGGGCATGGAGATATTACACCCGTAGATGTTTTTAACAACAAATACCCATCCAATGCATATTTGGAAAATAGTTAACTTAAAAAAACCCAACAAAACAAATATACATTTGAAGGCCTATGTATTAAATTGAAGAGTAGAAAACAAATTCAATAAAACTCACATATATCTTCATTATGTGTGCAGGTGTGTGTGTTTGTTTTTTGTTTGTTTCGAATCTTGTTGCGTTATTTACCTCTCCGGTCAATACATAAACACCGGATCCCAGCATGCAACCGATAGCAATGAGCGATAGATCGGCCGTGGAGAGACATCGATCGAGAGGTGTCGAACTGAGATCGTATTCAACTTTCTTCTGACGGCAGACGGTACGACCGAGCTGACGAAGTGACGAGCATGACGCCATTGTTGCCGATTTAGAAGCTATTATCTGCATTAAGGGAAAAATTAAAATATTGTATTATTGCGAACTTTGGATTTTGACATTTTGTGGTCATAGTATCTGAACATAAAATAGATTGAAAAGAAATATAATGATGGAGAAATGTGATGTTCATATGAGATAATGATAACAATTTAGAATATCACACAAAAATAAGGAAAATGATATGAATATCCAAACGTAATTGAAGATAGTTTCTGGATTTAAGATGAATCAATTGTTGTATATTTCCATCACTTCACATAATAGGATAACGACATTAAAGTGTCGAATAACGAAAGTCACATTGCAAGCTTGTTTGACAGTTTAGTAAAAAAAAAATAGAGCAAAATGTAAAACCAATTTAATCTGCGAATGCAACGTAAGAAAATGACATTTGAAATTGATTTGTTAAACATGAGTCAAATTTTGAGTTTTTAAATTAATCTTGGCCAGAAGGTTTCGGCCATTCAAGTTTATAAAGAGTATTAATTTACTAAAATAGAAAATACAGGAAACCTGTTTCCGAGATCGCGTCTAGAAACGAATGATATTCTCCCTATGAAACCTGTTTCTATGTCACAAGTTAACGACATTATTTTCTTTGCAAATTTTCTGTACACATTTTGAAAGATAAAATCTGATAAAGGAGTTGTTATGGTTCTAATTTTAGATCAGCAAATACTCTAAGCATAAACATCCAAGTTGAAAGAGTTATTTAAAGAAGCGCAACTCTTTTGGCCACGTGCCAACGTTTACATAACTTAAAACTATAATGTAATTAGTTAATTAGTCAAGTTTGTATTTCAACTTTATCATCATGAATTAAAAATAAATTTTATATACACAGCACGTTTTACGAGATATGAGCTTGTTTTAAACAGATTAATCGATAACTATTATTGTTGTTACGATAACGAATAAAATCACGAGATTTTCTTCCATTTAGCATGTTAAGAATCCAAACACACTTATCAAAGTAATGACACCATATTACAATACCCTACACATTAAGAAATTAAGAACTCAGTTTAGATGTGTAATCTTGCAACCTAGGTTGCCGAAAAGGTGCACAAATTCACCATTTTATTATCATTTGCATCCTAAAAGGTGCAGCTTTTCACCATAAGGTGCATAAAACTTGACGTTAAGAAAAGTTTTGATTTGCACCTTTATTACATGGTTTATCTCTACACCCTATATTAGGGTGCTTAATGTCACTGACTACACCCTTAAAGGTAACTACACTCGTCAGCACCACTTGGGCTGCTGCTATATTGTACTAACCCCTATGTAGGGTTCAAATTTGAACCCCTATTTTTCAGAGTGTAGTTGTAATAGCACACCGATATGCCCTATAAATAAACTGTTAATTGGACTGAATAAGGTTTCTCTTACATTTATGCGTTTTGTTGTGGCCTTACGGGGTATTGTCTTCCAGGGGGCAAGAAATAGAAACTTCAATTAATGCAAACAAATTTGTACACGCGAGACCGTATCAGAAATTGAAATAGATGATCTTGTGCCCATTTGTGGGAATTTTTAAGAAAATGTTTGATATATACTTTTGGTTCAAATTCAAGTACACATTTATTTTGTTTAGCATCATTAACACCGAGTGATTAATAATATTGTGCAAAGTATAATGAAAGCAGAGTATCCTGACTGGAAAGCTTTCCACACTGTCTGAAGCGTGCGGTCACGTTACCAATTGGCCACGTTATCAAATGGCAACAAATTGTTACATATCATACAAAAACAATTATTTTGTAACGGTTGTTATGATAATTACAATAGAGGAGGAATGATTTTACATGCAAATGTATCCAAAATAAAACCATGTTAATATGCATGTACCGTAGTTGCTTTTTCCTTAAATGTAAGAAAAATATGGTTACAAACATAACTGAATTTTGTTCTCTGTTATGGTCGCAGCTTTATGAAAAATATTACCCCTTTGATAACAAAATTGATAAAATGTGCTTCCAAATGTGACAAAAAAATCCTATTATAATTATTGCATTTGGTTTAAAAGGGAATGATAAACCAACACTTCTTTAATTTCGCATTTAGGTGACAAATGCAACCAAAGAACCTTCCAGTAGTCGCATGATTCAAATTACTATTCTTCCGATCCCAAATCACAGACACAATCTCTCATTTGTTTTAAAATCTTTGACCCGGACGATAAGTTTTCTGGCAAGATTTTGCTTGAGAATTCGAGCACAGACAAAAACATTTATATCAACG
Organism: Lytechinus pictus; assembly: GCF_037042905.1. Taxonomy (NCBI): domain Eukaryota; kingdom Metazoa; phylum Echinodermata; class Echinoidea; order Temnopleuroida; family Toxopneustidae; genus Lytechinus; species Lytechinus pictus. Next base: position 11,231,584 of record NC_087258.1, on the reverse strand, counting down.
AGTCCCTGTATAGACTCCGTGTTCATGTTACATGGGTGTTAAAGTGAGCAGTATCGGTTGGATCTGGTACCCTCTGGTACTCTGGTAGTAATAATATATTCACACCTAAAAAGTTCAAGTTTGCACCCTAAATGCAACACTGTAAATGAAAATCCATATTTTATTGTTCGAAATAGACATGAAATAAAATACTCCGAAAATTTGCTTTGCCCCAAATGATCCTGGGCCCGGCAGCCGCTGTGCAGCGCCAGATCGACGAAGCTCTATCCCTTTAATCGTTGAACGCCAAACAGGGTAGCAGCAACTCCCATCTTTTAACGTCTTTTGGTCTGACGCGGCCGGGGTTTGAACCCCTGACCTCCCGGTTGTGAGACGGACGCTCTACCAACTGAGCCAACACACCGGTACTGGTAGCATCATCACTCTTAAAACTGAAATGTTAAATCAACATTAAATAGGTTGTAGGAGTGACAACCTTTTCTTTATGTTGCATGAACCATTTAAAATGATCCAACACTTAACTTGTTGGATTCAGCTTTATGCAATGTAGTTTGTCGCTCCTCCAACCTCTCAATTGCTAATTTAACATTTCAGTTTTTAGAGCGATAATGCTACCATAGTGTTGCATTTAGGGTGCAAACTTGAACTTTTTAGATGTGAATATATTATTAGTTTTTGTTCTTTTTTTATATGTACGTCCAAAAAGATTAAGTAAAAATTCCTGAAAACATAACTTTGCACCTTCTACAGTACATACACTTTGCACCTTCCCTACACGACACAACTCTGCAACCAATACGAGCTCCCATTGTTTCTATAAATTTTTTCTTCTATGGTATTCAGGATTGCTAGCAAGGTTGCCATATGGTTTTATGTTAAGTTTAGGGTAGGGTGTTGTGCTAGACCAAGGGTTGAAGTTGGATTTGATATCGGAGCAATTGCCACCTGAGCATGTGTCGTGGGATCATTGTGACCCCGCCCCTCTCGTAATTTCTCTCTCTTCTGCATCGTTCTCTCTTCCCTGTTCACTCTTCCACCCCTTCCCATCCTTCTACTCATATACACATGTGCGCTCTCTCCCAATACTGCCCTTTCTATTCTCTCTTCTTCCTCCTCGTCATTCTTCTCTTCTCCTCCTCCTTCTTCTTTTCCTTCTCTCACCCTCCTCCTCCTTCTTCTTCTTATTTTTTTTTGTTCTTTATATCTTCTACTACTACTTCTTCCCCTCCTTCTTTTCCTCATCCTTCCATCTTCCTTCCCCTCCTTCGTTTTTTCCTTCTTCTTCTTCTTCTTTTCCCTCTTCTTCTTCTACGACTACTACTACTACTACTACTACTACTACTACTACTACTACTACTACTACTACTACTACTACTACTACTACTACTACTACTACTACTACTACTACTTCTACTTCTACTACTACTACTACTACTACTACTACTATCTACTACTACTTCTATACTACTACTACTACTACTACTTCTACTACTACTACTACTACTACTACTACTACTACTACTACTACTACTACGACTACTACTACTACTATTACTACTACTACTATTACTACTACTACTATTACTACTATACTTCTTCTTCTTCTCTTTTTCTTTCTTCTTTACCTTCTTTCTCCTCCTCCTTAATTTCATACTTGTTCTTCATCTTTCTCCTCTACCGTTTTTTTGTATAAATTATCTTCTTACATTATATAATTTAAAGAAGGTTGACTTCTTACAATTTTTACGATCATATTTATTAAAGATGAACATAATATTTTCGGTTCGGTAGTCGTTTTACACTCGTGCAACACCAAAAAGATGAACGTCAGGACTTACCTAGTATCCCGCCTAGTATTGAATATCCGTCTAAATGAAGACAGTTCCTTCGTTACCCAAATATCGACTTCTTGTTCGATTTCTGATCAATGTAAGCACCAAGTTTTCATCTTCTTATAGATCCGTTTCAGATGAAGATTATTCACATAAACCCAATTAATGAAAATTGCATGGAATTGCAATGCCACACGCCCTTCCCTTCTATTGATGTGATTCTAACAGAATGAAACTCAACGCAAAATGTTAGTCGATTATTTTCCAGTTATCTATCGTGTCATGACCTTCAACACCTTGAAATCACACGCGAAGATATAGTAGTATCCAAGCCCCGCCCATCTTGATCGGGAGCAACCAGTCAGCATTCTCAAGACATGATGTATTTTGACCTGGGGTCATGATTTCGACCAATCCAACCGATGTATTTTCCAGCTAGAGCTGGATACCCAACTTTGTCAGATTGGTTGCCTGCAGTTTGGTGAATATAATTCGTCACCATCCTGAAGCAATAATATGAGTCGATAAGATTAGGATACGATGTACTATTTCTAGAAAAAAACCAAGAATCTTACGAGCGAAGAAAGAAAGCCAAAAAAATCAACATTTAATTAAATTTATGAAACTGTTATAAATCTTGGCATGATAAAAGTATAATTGGGCGCATATTCAAGTTGGTAGAATTCATGAAAATACGACACAATGATTCAAACTAGAATACAATTTTGTGTGGGGGGGGGGGGGGTTCGGTGAGGGCATTCCCTAACCATACCAAGGTGATTGGGGCTTTTTTGTTTTTGTTTTTGATCATATTCAAGAGAAATAGACCCTCTGAACTCTGATTTTATTATGTGTTATATTTGGGATTATATCAACCGGAGTTCGGCGGTTGTTCACGACCATGCATGTAGAATCGCCGTTCACATGTCAAAGCCACGGTGCGTTATCATTTTACTATTGACCTGTTGCGAGTTGCATAAATTATACCCAAGCGTTCATGAACAATCAACTCCGCTTTATCTCAAAACTCCTTGACACAGCTGGGAATTTTCGCAACATTATTACGCATGCAAAATACGAAAAATTGTTATCCTTAACCCCAGGTTGACTTCGTAAGTTAGTGATAAACATTTCTAATATCGTAGATAATGAATTGTAGTATGGGAGATGTTGTTCACGGTAAAACACATCGGTGCTCTCTTGGAGATTAATAGTAATTTGGGTTCGACGCATAAAATATAATCAACATGAAGCTACACTCTAAAAAAAAAAACGCTTTCTAAAATTTTAAGCACGTTGTTTAAGCCCATCACTCTGAAAACTATTGTTTAAACATTTTAAACAACTGTTTAAACTTTTAAAACAAGTTGTTTAAAAAGTTTAAACAATTACAAAAAGGTTTAATAAACTTGTTGTTAGAGTGACAGGCTTAAACAATTTGCTTTATTTTTTTACTGTGTAATGTTTTCATGTTTAGCAATTTGAGTTTACTTTGTTGACCTTGAAATTATGTTTGTAATAGAAACGGGGTCCAAACAACAGAATTACTCAATACTGCTTGATTCGTTTTTTTCAATGAGCGTTACAAAAGTCGGTTTAATTCATTGACTTAATATGGTTGCCATTCTTAAGCTTGATTCCCACAACACGAAATGGATTTCATCATAGTCAATTGATCAGCTGTTTGGATCAGTGGAAGGGAGTGGGGGTTGCCAATATACCCCAAATAATTTATTAAAAAAAAGCAAAGAATACATATTGTCAATAACCATATTTCTCAACATTTAATTTTCATTCAAGAAGTTTGGATTTCACTTTTCGTCGCACTCACGGGCAAGAAATAATAAAATATGCCTGAAAATAAAAAGACAGCAAAAATAGGCCTACATTTCAAACGTTTTTCAACAAAACCCCCTACTTTTCATGCATGCATACTTGGTGAAGCTAAACATATGTGTTCTAAGTTCTTCCTTTTCTTCATAACGATCTTGCTGTTTAAGCCTGCATTATTGCATGTGCACTTTGTGAAAGCCTTGCTTTCCCCTTTACTTTTCTACCTCTTGCGCGTTTAAAGCCATTTACATGTATAGTAATTAAGCCAGCATAATGAACCTTTCAATCTGAACATTGCTGAACCCCAACCCAAAGTTCATTCCACCTCGTTTTTCTGCAAAAACCGTTTAGTTACCAAACCATAATAGAGCACAAACATCTTCGAACCACTGGAGTGCGAAGTCACAGGTGTTTAGGCCAAGTTAGGGAAACAATTTTCTCACAATCTGACAAGCTCTTTGAACGCAATTCTTTTAATATTCATTCCAGCGCATCGTCTGCGCTGCGTTGTTAAAAATTGTGCGAACCGCCTTTTTTTCTCAACGTGTGTACACCAGCGCTGGGCTGAAATCATCTCATCAAATCAATGAATAAAACTGTAAATGCAGTTTATCGCTGGAACCGTCCAAAAAGCTGAAGAAATTTGATATCATCATGTCCAGATTGGGCCAGATATCAAGGATTCTTCTCCGCAAGAAGCAAATCAATATGGATCCGAAATCAGCGGCGGCTTCAAGGCTTAGGAGATGCCTTTCCGTATGGGATTTGATCCTTCTTGGTATTGGTAATACGTTGGGCGCCGGTATCTATGTCATCACGGGTGAGGTGTCGAAATGGGTCGCTGGGCCAGCCCTCATACTCTCCTTCATGATTGCTGCTGTTGCCGCCATTCTAGCAGGTATGCTATCAAAATTATTGATATTTTGTTGAATAACTTACTATTTAATAATATATCTATGTTGTGTCCTCAAGGGAAGTTGCCATGGCAATGATGCAAAAAGAATGAATGAATAAGTGAATGACCGAATGACTGACTAAATGAATATATGATTAAAGGAATGGTAAATTAATAAATGACTGAATGATCGAATGAATAAATGATTGATTGATTGATCCATTGATTGATTGATTGATTGAATGAACGAACGAATGATTGAAAAAATGACCCAAATTGAACGAATCCAAATGAATTGACGTATATTTCTGATAGGTTCAATTGATAATTTAAATTAGGTTTTATGTATAATTTGCATAATTTAGCAATTTGATATTTGTACAGCGCATATAGAGTCTCTTGACTATTATGCACTATAAATTTCAAATATTATTATCATCATTATAGCAAGATTCAACTTTCAACATATTCAATCAGTGTTTCTCATGTTTTACGTTTTGTTTAGAATATGATTGCTTAGAAGCTTATGTTAGGAATATATCGTCGTTTTAGAAACAAAAAGTCTTGGCAATCATGCCCGCTCTTTTAACATTTTCTCAAACGTTTCTTTCTTTCCCCATAACCCCCTCCCCTTGATCTCTCGCCTGCCCCCCCCCCCCACCCTTCACTGCGCTCCTGTTTTTAACCAGTCATATATCCTGTAATCCTTGCAATTAGAAACACATACCTATTTCGCGATTCATTTATATTATTGGAAATCATCTGTATGTGTCTAATCTCTCAAGTAATTACTCATTATTTTCAGGAATGTGTTTTGCTGAGCTCGGGGCCCGCGTTCCAAAGGCGGGTTCTGCTTATGTCTACACCTACGTCACGATGGGCGAATTCATTGGATTCTTCGTCGGTTGGAACGTCCTCATTGAAAATATTCTAGGTATCAACAAAATATGAAAAAATCCGAAAACATTCATTTAAATAATTTCACAGAAAAGGGTGACATACATCAAAGGAAGGACAATTTTCAATACACAGTAAATCAAGAAATTGACATGTATTAAGTTCTCACAAACTGGTTTGCTATCGTTAACTTTAATACGGTTAATTGATTTTTTTTAAATTATCTTAACATCAATGTTCAAATGTTAAGCAATAAATACGGGTAATTGAACAGTGCTATTTTTATTCAAACAATACATTATCACTTCATACAATAAACCAAGTTGTATAAAGCGCTTTTATTGTATAATTTCAAAACCTTTTGAGCTAAGATTTCGAGGTTTTTGAGGCTTTCTTTAGGTCTGGCATGATTCGATATACCATTTCCCGGTAATTTCTACCTGAACTAGAAAAATATTATATAATCCTTCTAAATTTCTTTCCTTAAATATTTTTGGAAATAGGAGCAGCATCGGTTGCCAGGGCAACCTCAGCCTACATCGACGCCATGATAGGAAACAAGATGGATGCCTTCCTATCCGCCAATTTTGCCATGCACACGTCATGGTTAGCCGAATATCCGGACTTTCTTGGGACCGGGTTCTGCATTATTTCATCAGGTAAACTAAGTATATAGAGATCCGAGTTAAGGATTTTGAGATGATGATGATGACGGCGGTGACGATGATGATGGTGATAGTGATGGTGATAACAATGATGATAATAATGGTAATAATGATAATGTTTACAATAATGATGATATGATAATGATGATAATATTGGTGATGGTGATGATGGTGATGATGATGATGATCATCATCATAATAGTGGTGATGATGATGATGATGATCATAATAATGGTGATGATGATGATGATAATGATAATAATCGTAATGGTGATGATAATGATGACGATAATGATGTTGATAATACTCGTGGTGGCTCACAGTATTTTTGTGGCGGCATTGATTTGTAAACAAATAAGACGCAGAACAAAAGAAACAGCTCTAGAGTACACGATATAATACACACTTAAAATGTTGGTTAACATACTGTCCACTGTGTTGGGTAATGTACAGTATGTTGGTAAAATATATATACTGGGCAATTATTATCCAATTTAGCAAATTTATTACCCAATTCTTAGTTTTTATTTCCCAATTTGGGCAGATTTTAACCAAAGTTGTGTGGACAGTATGTTGCCCAGAGTTGGTTAAAAGTTGGGATTTTTTTTTTTGCCCAACTATTTTAAGAGTATGTTGCAGAAGAAAAACGGCAAAATTTTATATATACCACCCGTTATCTTTATATCACTCCCACATTTGCCCTTCATGATTTTTTTTAGTTTCTTATTCATAAGTTGAGACTTAAATTATTGGCAATTATTGGTACCACAGTTCTATCGTTGTAAATCATTTTTCTGGTCCTCATTTCTTCAGTATTAATGGGCATCGGTGTGAAGACGTCCTCTGTATTCAACAACGTGTTCACCGGTCTCAACCTGATAGTCATCGTCTATATCATCATCTGTGGTTTCTTCAAGATCGTCCCTTCAAACTGGACCATACCCATGGATCAACTTCCAAAGGTAGATGAAAATATCTCTCTTTATATTCCGAGATACAGCATTTTTATTATCATCATTATTTATCCGTAATACTCTTCCGTTGTATGAAGCGCTGCGGTTTAAAAAGCGGATGATTATTATTTTCATTATCAATATCATTATTATTTTTATCATTATCATTATTATTATTATCATTATTATTATTATTGTTATTGTTACTATTATTATTATTAATATTAATATCATTATTATATATTATCATTATTTATTTCATATCTATTTTTATTGGGGCAGGGTCTGATAAAATTACTATTTATCATAAGATCAGGCAATTCATTCTACAGGGATTCATGCTCCATACATTCTTAAAATCACGCATAACAGAACACACAGTTTACGAAACCCCATCGACTTGGATTATTTCGGTAAAAATCACGAACATCATCATGCGCTTTCATCTAGAGTAGATGTGAACTGAGCATGCCCAGTTGGTAGTGCTCATTGTAGGATTGAATTAGTATACCCTTACCTAATTCCGATAACCGTGCTAGATTCAGTGAGTATACCTAATACGTATTCCCTATGCACTTTGTGAAGAGGTGACGATCTTAATTAGTACCTCTGCAAATATAGTAGTACGTCTTATTTAGTGAGATAGAACCTGTATATTGCGGTGCTAACCTAAAAAGGTTCTCTTCAAAAATTCCGATCGTATCCTTCATATTCCATTAGGGTCGTTTTATTGACAAAAATAATAATGCTGCCAACACATACATAAGTATATTTTACAATAATACCACTGTACACAATGTTTAATAAACTCTAAATCTTAAGATATACTATATTTTGAATTAAAGATTCAGTTATTCATACTTGACCAATAACTCGATGTGTAGATTAGCTGAAGCAAGGAGTAAATGAACCGGTTCGAAAAGAAAATTAACAAAAATTTTGTTCCATGTTTTTGTTTGCAGGTGCCTTGCGACAGCCAACCAAGTTCGTCATGGATAAATAGCTCCTCATCATCATCGTCATCAGTTGTAACAGATGGCCCAGAGATGTGCTCCGAGTTCGGCACTGGGGGGTTCTTCCCCTATGGACCCGGAGGGGTGTTTGCTGGTGCAGCTGTCTGCTTCTATGCGTTTATTGGGTTTGAGGTTGTAGCTTCTGCAGGTAAGAGCAATAATGCACATGAGTTTTAAAGATTTTAGAAGAAGAGTGTGGAGAATTTTGTTTTAATAATGCTCGGCAGGCAGCGATATAATAGAACTTAGTAACATATAACTTGACATACAGGGCAAAATAGAGAATAAAGAGTGAGAGAGAGAAAGGGCAAGACAAACTACACGTGTCGATTGAAAGCGAGGTAGAAAGAGAATAATGTAGAATGTAAAATGCTCAAAAGGGGAAGAAAGAGAGAAAGAGACACAATAACAAAAGAACTTTATACAACCGTGAAAAATTACTTTTGTCATTTACTGCTTAAGTATGTAGCATTTATCGATTTCGAAACCGCGGCTTCTCATGTATTCATCGACAACATTGCTGCCATCCCTCTTAATATTTACGTGTATATATTATATACACTTTAACCTTAACCACGTGACCCGAAACTTCTGACCAATCAGGTGAAGAGGTACGCAATCCGCAGAAGACCCTTCCAATCGGCATCATGGTTTCTTTGCTCCTCACCTTCTTCGCATATTTGGGCGTGTCCTCGGTTATGACGCTCATGTGTCCGTATTTCCTATTGGACGAAGAGGCTCCGCTGCCCGTCGCGTTCGACAAAGTGGGTTGGACCGTAGCTCGCTACGTCATTGGAATGGGCGGGATCTGTGGGCTCATAACAAGGTAAGTTGCTGAAAATGACTGATGAAAACTTAATTATCACCTAATTAAGACGGTAGATTCTTGGGGGCATTTTCTCTTCATTTTAATATTCACAATTTCAGTTTTATTCCCTTGGGCGGAGAGGGCGCTGTACTACGGCGACCTGTTACATGGTATTTTGTCTCTGTTTTTGTCGCTTATTTTCCGGATTTTGTGATTTGTCTTTGAAGTTATGTTTATGTCATCATGTTCGTCAAATCCATCTCGTGCATCTGGGTATGTTTTGTGCTACTTTTCGTAATCGTTCTACCACAAAATAGTCATGTATATGCATCACCAGGACAAACTACTACTATCAAGTATTCGCGAGAATACTTATATTACCTAGCCGACTACACAACGTCCAAGTCTAGCCCATTGAATCTCCCAGAATGGACACCGACCCGCGAGGATGATAATGGCATACCTCAGCAAAAGCGGAGAGGGAAACGCGGAGGGATCCGCAACAGAATTCGGAAAAGGGGAAACAGACCCCCATTACCTGCAATTACACTAAGCAATGTTCGTTCACTGTACAATAAACTGGATGAGATTCAAGCTCTAACAAGGTACATTAATGATTTCCGGAATTCGAGTATAATATGTTTTACAGAGACATGGCTAAACCCTGACATTAATGACGATTGTATACGAATAGATGGTTTTAATGTAGCGAGATTGGATCGTTCATTTCAACAAACCAAGAAAAGACGCGGTGGTGGGATATGTCTCTATGTAAATGATAGATGGTGTACGAACTTTACAATTAAAAATTCTACATGCAACGAAAATCTGGAAATGCTATGTGTGTCACTTCGCCCGTTCTACTTGCCCAGAGAATTTCCCCAAGTTCATTTATTTCTGGTCTACATTGCTCCCGATGCTAATCAAAATGAAGCAGAACAGCTTATTCAAAATAAAGTTAGGGAGATGGAAGCTGAATCACCGGACTCCCCCAAAATTGTACTCGGTGATTTTAATCACTGTAGACTGGAAGCTATGTTGCCGAACTATTGTCAAGTAATTGACAAGCCGACACGAGAAGGGAATATATTGGATAGATGTTATTGTTCTGTTAAAGATTCCTATAAGACCGTAATTCGACCTGGAATAGGACTTTCGGATCATAACGTAATACACTTGCTACCAAAATATCGGCAGAAACTTAAAACGCAAAAAGTACAGAAACGAGTGGTACGAGTGTGGAATAATGAAACAATTGACAACCTCAAAACATGCTTTCAAATAACTGATTGGAATGTGTTCTTTGAAGCTTCGGACGACATAAACGAAATTACAAGTGCAGTTAATGATTACATCGTCTTTTGTCAGGATTTACATATACAAAGTAAAACGATTAAGGTGTACCCAAATATTAAACCCTGGATTACTAAAGATATTAAAGGAATCATCAAAGCAAGAAAGGAAGCATTCGATGCCGGTGATCGACTAACCGTAAAGTCGTTTCACACTAGACTGCGTCAGGAAATAAACAGAGCGAAACGAGACTACCGAAGAAAGCTCGAAAATCACTTTCAAAATAATAATCCGCGAGCAGCGTGGCAGTGTTTGCAATCAATGACCGACTATGTTCCCAAAAGAGATCAATCACTCGCGAATGTTGATGACCCTTTTAAGATTGCAAATGAACTTAATAGGTTCTACGGACGGTTTGATACCCATGACTTCAGTGATATAATAGACGGACAGATAGCTGAATTAACTGACTCTCGAGATGATACTATTAAGATTAAAGAAGGAGATGTATTAGCCCAATTCAATAGAATCAATCCAAGGAAGGCATCCGGGCCCGATCTAATTACCGGAAAGGTACTACGTAATTGCTCGAGAGAACTGGCATTGCCGTTTTGCGTTTTGTTCCAAATGTCGTTAGATAAACAAGTGATACCCCTTTGCTGGAAGTCTTCTATTGTTATCCCTGTAGCAAAAAAGCCCCGCCCCTCTGAACATAACGACTATCGTCCAGTAGCATTGACTTCAATAGCGATGAAGTGCCTAGAACGAATTATACTGAAGTATATTCTCCAACCCATAAAGCACCTGGTTGACCCCCATCAGTACGCCTATCAGCCAAAGAAGTCCGTTCAAGATGCGATCCTTTATTTGACACATCTTCTCTGCAAGCACACAGATGAAAAGAAATCGTACGCTCGCACTTTGTTTGTTGACTTTTCGTCCGCATTTAACACTATTCAACCCCATCGACTTGTCGAGAAGCTGAAATGTCTGGATGTGAAACCGTCCCTAATTTTATGGCTAACTGACTTTCTTCGGAATAGAATCCAGCGCGTGCGCGTCCAAGATGCTTTGAGCAATCCCATGGTAACGAATACAGGTTCACCCCAGGGCTGTGTGCTCTCTGCAATCCTATTTGTTCTATATACCAATGACTGTCGTTACCTTTCTCAAAATGTCTCTATTCTCAAATACGCAGATGACACAGTTATAGTTGGTCTAATTAAGGAATGTGAACTTGAGTATCTAAACTGTGTAAAATGGTTTACCGACTGGTGTAATGACAATTTCTTAGATCTCAATGCAACAAAAACCAAAGAAATGATATTTGACTTTAGAAATAATAAACAAGTAGAACCAAGTGATTGTCGTGTTAGAATCAATGAAGAGGAAATTAAAATAGTTCATAAGTTCAAATACTTAGGTACCATTATTGACGATGGATTAAAATGGGGAGATCAATGCAATTCAATTTACAAGAAGGCAATACAACGGATGTATTTCATAAGAAAATTGAAGTCATTCCATGTTGACCGCACCATAATGGTTTTATTCTATAGATCACTTATTGAAAGCATCCTCATATTTGACTGTGTGGTTTGGTTCACAAGCTGTCGCAAAAAAGATCTGAATATACTAAGTAGAATGGTCAGACAAGCAGAAAAAATAACAGGACACGACCTAAACCTCACTGATGTATGTCGAAACAGAATACTTGAAAAGGCAAAAGAGATACTATACAATAATGATCACCCATTGAATGTAAACTACGAAAGGATGAGATCTGGTAATAGACTACGGTCAGCACGTTGTCGAACAAATAGGTTCTTAAACTCATTCGTGCCAAGCTCAATCCGAATGCTGAATGAGGAAGGGATTGTATAAGAATAATGATATGCCTAATAATGTAAATTTACCTTGTCGGGTAGTTGATGTTAATTCTTTAAAACAACAATATTGAAAATAAAAATAATATGTAAATACTGATAACAATAACAATTACAAGTGGACAACGCTGTGAAGATTTCTAGTACTGATTTATTACAATTTTAATGTAATTTCAATTCAATATCCGATATCTAACTTTCAGTTCAGATTTCCATTTCAATCTTAATTTTAATGTCAATAACAGTATTTTTTTTCAAATGCTACCCAGTGGGTAGCATTTGCACGTGTATATCATAATTGACTATATGTGATTGTTTGATTTTCTGTAAATATGTTCATTTTCTATGCTGTTATGTATGTTCAATACCATGTAAAAATGCAAATTTCCACTTATTTATTTATCTGGACAATAAATACTACCTTATGAACCTTATGAACCTTATTAAGTACTATGTATTGATGTTTGTATATCATTGATGCTTAATTTCTTAATAAACACTGGATTTTTATTATTCCAAGCTTGAATATTCTTCGTCCATGGTAGACTATACAATTTATACAAATCATTTTCATGATGAATATTAAAACTTTTCTTTTAAAATCTTTTCTCATATCAAGCAATACACTTTTGTTATTTTCAAAGTGTCTTTCAATGCCACACCATGGTGGTAGACATTAAAATGTAACACTTTTCTATCGATTTTAATTGTTAAAAGGAAAAGTCCACCTCAACAAAAAGTTGATTTGAATAAAAAGACAAAAATCCAATAAGCATAACTCTTAAAATTTCATGAAAACCGGAAGTAAAATAAGAAAGTTATGACATTTTTAAATTTCGCTTAATTTCACAAAATAGTTATATGCACATCCCGGTTGGTATGAAAATGAGGGAACTGATGACATCACTCAATCACTCACTATTTCTTTTGTATTTTATTATATGAAATATTCTTATTTTCTTATTGTCCTGTGAAGCAAAGTTTTATTTCTCCCTGAACATGTGGAATTACCATTATTTCACACTTTATGGTTCAGTAAAGTTGATCCTTACTGTCAAATCTGTAAAAATGAAAATATTATATAATTCAAACAATAAAAAACAAAAGAAATAGTGAGTGAGGGACGTCATCGATTCTCTCATTTGCATGTGAGTAAATTGTGCATAAAACTATTTTGTTAAAAATAAGTGAAATTCTAAAATGTCATAACTTTCTTATTTTACATCCGATTTTGATGGAATTTTCAGCATTATGCTTGTCTGATTTTTCTCTAATGATTTAAATTAACATTTTCTACTTTTTTTCCTGATTTCTCTCCTAATAGCTTGTATGGTTGCATGTTTGCTTTGCCACGTTTTCTCTACTCTATGGTCGAGGATGGGATGATATTTAAGTTTCTTGGAGTTCATTTAATCTACATCATAATTCATAAAGGGTCTTTTAATGCTCCATCATGGAGGCAGACATTATTCCCCAACCCTGTCCTCATGAATCTTATTTCTGTTTTAACTTGTCTCATTTCTTTTGATTTCTCTCAAATAGCTTGTATGGTTGCATGTTTGCATTGCCACGTTTTCTCTACTCTATGGCCGAGGATGGAATGATTTTCAAGTTTCTTGGTGAAGTTCATTCTCGTTTCCAAACGCCTCTCTATGCCTGCCTTACATCTGGAATAATTGCAGGTATCTCTCCTTGAATCAAAACGACTGATTTAAATGCCCTTTCTTTCGAGTAATGTGTGAAAAAAAAATGAAAAAATGTGTTCGGTGTCAATAGTTGGTTGGATATACGGAGGAAATAGCTCTTGAATAAGGTAGAACCTTTAGATGAATATAATCGATTACGTAGCTAAGGTTGATGGTTAATGCATAAGGCCGAACTCATTAAAAAAATTTGAAGGAGACTATATTTTCGGATTACTAATGTTCTTTTGCATTGCATCTTATGTGCTGACATTGATAGAAATTCAAATTAAAAATATATTATTTATTTACTCCAAGGTCCCTTAACACAAAAGTTAGCAATTGATCGAATTTCACGATTGATTGCACATTGTAGTCAATGGAATCAATCGTAGAAAAATGTTCTACGATCATTGCTAAGCTATGTGTTATGGGCACCAGGTGCCTTTTTTTAATGAAATAATTGTGCATTTTTAATGTTCGACTATTTTCGAACAGAAAGGAGACAGAAGAAAGTGAAATTTATATTTTGAAGTGATTTGAAAACAGGCTTGATTAGATTAAATTCATCTTATTAAAAGTCACCGTTAAAGGAAAAAAAAACTTAACTCTTCTCCATTCAGGTATCATCACGCTGGTCATCGACCTCCAATCCCTAGTTAACGTCGTGGTCATGGGCGCATTGGTACCTTTCCTCACCGTGGCGGCATGCGTCATCATACTCAGGTACAGTACATAGGTCAAGAATGATTTTCGACCATTGAAGATGTTTTAAACTTGATCCATCACTTTATTATATTCTTTTCATTATCTTTTATCCCCCTCAAAGACCAGGGGCCCCGTTGCAGAAAGAGTTGCAATCAATTGCAACTCTAAAAATCATGCGCAACTTGATTTTCAACCAATCAACAGCGCGCATTTTTGACTTGCGATTGATTTTTTGACTTGCGTTTAAACGCAACTCTTTCTGCAACAGGCCAGATCATTGGAAAAAAACGCGTCAACGTGCTATTCTTGATTCCTTTTATTTCATTTGTAGCTGTACTTCTCAACGTTTCTATCTCTATGTAGGCTATATCATCATGCATACACAATGACCGATGGTGATACACTCTGTAATCAATCTTCTTAAGCTTAGAGATGCATTGGTCAATTAAGAGGGCACTTAATAGCATTTCTATTAAAAATACCAGTTTCTTGTAAAATAATGACAAGATATTATAATCATTTTTTTTTAAAGATAATTCATAATAAGTGCCCCTCTGACAATGTATTCTTTTCAAATTCGAGTAGATTCTATAAAAAGCGAGAAATTCATTTGTAAAATATTTTACATCCTATACTAAAACTCGTGATTAATCTTTCAAGACGCAGCTTATCCCCATTTGCTCCATGAAAATATGTTCCCTTGTCTTCCTTCCTCTTGTTTTTAAGGCAACATTTGTTTTTCTGTTTCAGGTACGAGCCTGACATGTCAGCCCCGGCCTCCTCACACACCTTTCTCTTCCCGCAGATCGACGGGTACACCACGGGATATGCCGATGCCAAACGATCCAGCGTATCTAAGTTCCTGAGCCAAGCGTTCAGGCCAGTTTATGACGAACCGACGCCCCTGTCATTCAAAGTCGTCATATTCTGTGTGGTTTTATTCAGTAAGAACCAGATGAACCTTTCGGATTTTGATATTTTATTCAAAACTATTGGGGGCATTATTCTTGAACCTTATAAAAAATTGTATCCTTTTGTTAACTTCAAACACATTTCAAATGTGCTTGATTGCTATATGAACGTGGTGGGATGATGTCATTTAGAGATAAACAAAAATATAAGCAAAGAAACATTTGCTTGTTCTTAGCCGTACACTCTTCGCAACAAATCATTTCTACATTAGTATAATCCAAAAATATATGGTTTTGCAATAAAAGCAAGCTTAATTTCGCATTAATTTTCGTTATCATGCTGTATGAAAGAAAATAAAAATTGTGACATGTAAACTCATAAATCATAGATATCTACTTTAGACGTGGAAGAATTTTATATCGATTGAATACTTTAAAATCAAAGTGTATTTATAATTATCTCATTATGTACAATCATATTTCGTTACCCAGTTTGTACGTGTTTCGGAATGGAATCCATGATCATATTTGCTGAGGAAGATCTCGCGAATCGCGAGATTTGGGCAATTACTACGGCGTCTGCAATCGGAGCATTAATGCTCATTCTTTTGATTGTCATTTGGAGACAGCCGGAAAGCAGAGTCTCAATAGCTTTTAAGGTAACTGAACTATCAGAGAAATTGGTGGAAATTCTTAGATATTCGTAATTTTCAGAATAATATGTAAATATAACAAACATGATAAAAGGACTGTTTACAGAAATATGATATTCAATCGTTCAATTCTTTATATGAATGATTTTACACTTTAATCTGTATAACAGCTTATTCCTCATTTGCAAATTGTTAATGTAATTTATTCATAAACGAATGCTGTGCTGTGGGACTACTGGATATACAATTAATGTTTTATAATAGAAGTCATAAAAATCATGCAATATATGAATTGTATACATGCCATATTTGAATTGTATTTTTTTGGGGGGGTACTTTCAAATATCTGTTTTGTTTGAAATTAGGTATTACCGATTGGAACCGAATTAATTTAACTTTAAGTCACAGCTAATAAAATCAGACAAAATGCATCTTAGCAAGTCTGTAAACAATAAGGTATTGTAGATTTGATAAGTATTTAAGTGGGGACAGAAGAGAGTCCGAATACCTAATGATGGACTGAGTGTTTTGCCAAATAGATGATACGGAACAGTTTTGGTGGCAGCGGTGGGTTGATAATATAGTACAGTCGCATTCAGTCTGTATTCTGCATTCGTTCACGCCACTCTAAATCTTTCTAGTGTATACGTTCTGCATCACTTCCGATTGGTAGGGAGTTTTTGATTCGCGACGCGGAACACTTTCAAGAACCTAGTAAATGTATTGTCAAACTCCCTTCATGACAATGAGCAACCAAGAAGTCTGTCGAAAATCAGTGAATTAAAACAGCAATATCGTCCTTGACTATGGACATTCGACATATTTGCAATTTTTCGTTTAGCTCCAAAACTTAGAACGAACAGCTGGTCTGGTTCACCAATTTTCGACAAAGGCCTCCCACCTGTCCATTGTGATTCTACGTGAATTTTCAATACATTTACTGTGTGCTTGGATTTGTTATGCGTGGCAGTGCGAAAACTCGCTAGTATTATCGGTTGTGTGTTCAACTCGTGTCTCTGATACCAATAAGAACTTGATTACTAACTTATATCTCTATTAACCCTTTGCGCGCTGATGTTGCAATCTTGCACATTCGTACAATTAAATTCAACAATAATAATAATTAGTTTTCTCCCCTACCTTCAAATAAGAGAAGCTAATGAAAGGCAATAATTCTTGAATAACATCTAAACTATAATCACAAGTATCAATGGTGCAGTATGGAAATTTAAATTAAAAAAAAAAATAAATGGAAAAAATGTCATTATTATCCCCCAAAAATTAATTCAGCGTGCAAATAGTTAAGAGTAATCTTCTAGGGCACTCTTGATGTTTCTTATGCAAAAATTTCATGTAAGGTTAGGTACTCCTCATACTCCTTTTTTCGGTAGACATGGTAGAGCAGCCCGCTTCATAAATAGTTATACAACTATAGAGTTTGGAGTTGACTCCCAGCTGACGCCTTTTCCCAGTCATATTTGACTTTGTAGAAATAAGAGTATCTCTTCGTTTCATTTTCAGGTACCCATGGTACCGCTACTGCCTGCTCTTAGTATATTCATCGATTCTTATCTCCTCATGAAGATGGACGCCATGACATGGGTTAGATACGTCGTCTTAATTCTTGTAGGTAAGTTATTCAGAGGTTGGTTGAGTAATACATTTTTAACCAATCAAAAACGCATTTTTCAATTAGGTTTTTTGTTTAAGTTGCGTTCAATCGCAACTATATCGGGAATGTCCCTTGGTGAGATCAAGTTAATGAAGTATCTATAGATGATTTAAGGAGAATTCCACATTTTAATCATCTCCCGTAAATCTTCATTTTTTCTACTTTATGGATTTTGAAAAATAAATTGAGTGCTTCCCCCAATAGCAACTCACCAAGAATTATATTCATATATTCAAACCTAAAAAACGAAGTACATTATACATACGAATGAGTTCCATAGATTGCTGCCACTCTTAACCAACATGCCAGAATCCTTAACCCTTATAGATGCCCCAGATCTTGTTCTTTCACTTCAAAGACACGGTTGGAGAACTGACCCTTGGGAAACAATTATTTCTTGAGGGTTTTTATTTCTTTTATTATAACTCATATAAGATGATTGAAGCTAAATGTGGGTTAGCATGTGCGATATTAAATAAAACATTGTATAGAAGTAGAAAATAAACACGATTCAAATTTACTGATCGTTTTATTTTAATATTCAGGTTTAGTCATCTATGTGTGCTACAGTGTTTGGAATAGCAACGAGCGTTACGTGAAACCGAAGCGATTCCGCTACCCAAGCACCCCGGCCGAGGCCCAGCAAGGCGGACGATGTCGGCGTACTAGCAGCATCATGCTTTGTAGCGAATCCGGCTGCACCCACGATCTTCCGCATAACCTGCTTGACATCGGAAAGAAAAATAGTGTCCAGAATACAGAACCGACTGAGATTACTAAACTTATCAGCGAAGCTTCAACTTGATCGCTTTTCTCGATTCGATCTCCTTGTCGCAGTCCGCTGTCGACACTGATTGCTGGTGGGACCGTATCCGCCGCTACACCAGACGTGCGTCATTTTAATAAGGAAACGTCTAAATTCAATCGATTAATATATACCTCCATTCTCATCTATACTTTAACAGAATTTCGCAAATATGCTGGAAATGCAAGACGCCTTGGCACTTTTTAAGTGCTAGTTGTGTGTGACCTTGTTTTCAGAATTCGCATTGAAGAAAGCAATAGTACTTTGGCGATGTCCTATTCACAGATATCCAGCAATATATAACTCATAAAGTGCAATTGAATAAATTTGTGCTATTATTATATCATGATATTGTAATATCATAATTAATAGGTCTAGCATGTAAGAGCAAATTCCAGCCGATGTAAATATGGGTCGTTTCCAATATATGTTCTTAAATCAGTAATAACCTCGTATTATTGGACACTTTTAAAGACTATCAACAATACTGCTCCCGTCATGTGGATGAAGACAAATATTTTAAATGCCTTTAACATCATTTACGAGATTTATTGAACTAGATAATAGAGGGATCCTTTTCTATAGGCTTCATGTTTGAATTGTCGGGGCTTTTGTTATCACTCTCATATGTATTGATCATATGCTGATGCTAAGTTCTCTTAAAACATGCAGGCTTTTTAATTGAGTGCTAAGTGGCCAGCGTAAGCTATCAATATATTATGGGCATTCCCAAAATGATTATCACACAATTGCTACATGCGATGTCATTCCAAACTTCCAAAAGGATTGGTCAAAATGACCATTCTCTTGGTTGATATGTGTCTGACCATTAAAAATTGTCTATCAACCAAATTCCTGGTAAATTTTAACCCATAATTTGGTTAATTTTGACAATTTTTTCTTGGTCGGACACTATGAACCAAGATAATCTGTTTTTTAGAGTATTGTTTGAACGCTGTTTGTCATACATAAGAATGAAAATGGTGAATATAAATCATTTTAAATGACTTGCCTCTTCAATTATCTTCCCAGCAATTAAAAAATAAAAGTAAATGGAGATAATGTGCAATAAAGGACAGGCAAAAGGGAACTTGATCTAATTTTTGTTGAATGGTGCACCGGCACTTCGGAAAAACACCCTTAATGAATGAAATTCGAGTAAAGATGATCAAAATACCAGAAAATGAGACATGCGCCCATTTTTGTACATTTAGGAATTAAAAGATCATGAATAAAGAACTTTGCACTTTTAGTATGAAGTTAATGAATAAAGTGTTAATTAAAACAGGATAAATTTCAGAAAATAAAGTATTTGATATTCGCCGTTGTCTCCGAGCGAGCAGTTAGGTATATACGACAATGGAAAAGGCCCGGAATAAAGATGTAATAAAAAAAAGGTTAAGAAGAACAAGAAAAAGAGTTTGATTAACTTATCAGATATGTAAAGCTTAAGATGATTAAATAAGAGTTCGAAGTATCTCTCAGAAAAAGGTGTAAATAATTTAGAATTTAAACCGAATCCTTTAGATAGAAGATATTACGTCAATCCACAAGCACTCATTGCATGTGGAAAAATGTAATATTTGCATCTCAAATGGGAAAATGACAATGAAAAGGGTCACCCTTTGCAAGAGAATATTTTGATTGATTGGTGCCAATTATTAGTATATCTGCTGAAAATGAGAATTATTGAAAGATCTTAATAAGCAATAATCATAAGGCCGAGGGAGAGAACGCCTGAAGTTCTGAAATACTGGATATACTCTCACACCCCCACTTCCTCTCATCACATGGTTGCAAATGTATTATTTCAATGAATCTCATTAATTTACTGACACTTTAATATTTATGTATTTGGGAAATGGGAATGTCGTATATCAGAGAGAAAGCGCGACAGAACGGTTACGAAACGGCCGAGGACTTAGAGAACAATGTGAATACGTGCGAATAATCCCTGTGCACATGGAGTAACTTTTATAGCCCATTTCATCTTCAGGTTTTTCAAGACATTATTTAGACAATATAGCTCCTTTTGCTCGAACAAGTCAGAACGGTGCTCTTTTCTTGAGCAATGCACTGTGTGACCATGGGTTGTCCATATAGTTTTGGCTAGTACAGGGACATTGAAGTGTGCTCGCATTGATTTAAGCGTTAGGTCACTTCCACGAATGCACTGAATACTTTGGAAATACCATGTTCAACTTTTCGATGAGAAATTTCTATTTGTGAAACAAGGGTTAATTAAGTAGATTGTTGAACCTGTTGTCTATGACTTTTGACTTTTTTCCAAAAATATAAATCGTTTAGCATGACATTACAGGTTTACTGTTATAGTATAGCATTCACTTTTGAGCTCTCATTCTATCCAGGCTTAATAAGGAAAACACTTATAAGAAGTCGAGTTCGCGCTCCTCGTTGACCGACATCTGAGTGCCTGATTTTAACCCGGGATTGTTAACCGATTTTCTACCTTTTAATTTGGTGGATCAGTTTTGAATATTTTCATAATTTAATGAGCGATTTCAAATGATAAAAATAATCTCACTAAATTTCTATTCATCCTGTTAATGAAGCATGATTATTCCTGTGAACACATATGTATAAGTTCAAGAAACGAAGAATATTTGTGTCGATAATGCCACGGAAATTCTACTTTTTTATTAACGTAGACTTTGAAGGAGAATGTTCGATAATCTTCCATTATTTAAATTGTATGGCGTTCCAACGTCTAGCTTTTAGAAATACCGGTATTAACTTAGTTTGAATACTACTGTTTTGATGTAGCAATAAAGCATATCGCTTCATGTGACAAATGAATTCAATTGACATTTATCCCAGCCTGTCTCATTTTCACCTTTCCAAATTATTGTAAGACCAATGACTGCAAAAGATAACTTTAGAATACGCTATTTTTATATATATATCATTCGATTTTCATAAACAACAGATTTACCTTGAAAATTATCAGCAGAAATGTGTTTTTATTGTGAGAGTATTGGTGTGATGATGTGTGTGCTTGTGCGAGGAGAATGTGATTGTGTGTTTTCGCGTATGAATGTTTGGCGTTTGGGTGCATTTATGTGCACGTGTGTCATGATGATATAGAAGCCTGATCCGCCGGGGAGTTGTGTTATCAGTTGCGTATTTGATTTTGATCATAATGAATTCATCATAAAAATGAAACATCTATTGATATAAATTAAATGGAATGGATCATCATTTACCTATGTATTCACCTATCTATCCATCCATCCATTCCATCTCTCCAGTCATCCACCCAGCTATAAATCCCTCTACCTCTCTATTCACTTATCTATCAACATGTTTATCACTCATCTATAACTCCTTCCCTCGTTTATCAATCTTTGCACAAGCCCATTCACCTATCTATCCAACATGGCTATCACTTTATGAATCAGTCCATTCATACTTCCATCAATAATTCATTTCATCCATCAATTCATCTATCAATCGAAGTATCCATCCATAAATCCATTCACTCTATCCATCTATCCATTCATCTACAAATGGGTGAGTGTATAGATGGATTATTTCCTACACATTTGACTAAAATATCCATCTATCCCTCAATCTACCGATGCTCAATTCATGGTCATCTTACAATTATCGATGTAACATTTTCTGATTTGAGTTAAGAAGAGACTCATCAGTAAATCCATCGATTCCATTAGTCTCCATCTCGGATTGATGTTGAATTTTTTTTTCAAACAATGAGAAATGGTGATCACACAAATCGATCTGGGGGGTGTTTCACAAAGATTTAAGTATGACTTAGAGTCGCACTTAAATTCCGAGTTGCATACAGTATGAAAGGCTTGACCGCATTGGTCAGATCGTGTCATGATGACGCGCACTCCTGTGTATCTATCAATAAGATCGCACGTTGCATATCATGTACGCGTCAGCATTTAAGTGCGACTTAGGTCATACTTAAATCTTTGTGAAACACCCCCCAGATCACTCCCCCAAAATAAAATGTGTAATGATCAAGTTTTAAAAAGCAGATAAGTGGAAAGATGTAAATGGAAAAAATACAAAAAAATAGGAAGAAAGTAAAAATAATAGAAGGATTTGTGCTTTGAATGCATATATTGCAAATGATTATTTCCCTGTGGACCTCTTTACTATGCAACAATGCAGTCTTTACTGGAATTGGAGACAGTAACTCCACACTACATTTTGAAACTCCTAAACAAAATGGTAGACTAAATATAAAACATATCAGAAAGATTTATATTATCTTTATTCATATATTAATGACAAAGACATTTTTTCAAGCATGATATACAGGTACATGTATTCACATATGTATAAACTAAATGTGTATATACTATTGATGAAAGAGCTGCACATAATACACGATAAAACCTGTCTAAAAAGGCAATCTGTGAAAACATGACCAGGCTTTGGTAATGTACACAGTGGACCTTTCTTTACAGTCTGCCCATTGAACATGGACCCAGTTACATGAAACTAACTACTAAGGCAACTCCGCCATCCAATACTGACAACTTCTATTGAATGATTGATTCTAATCGGTTTTTGAACAATGATAGGTACAACAGTAGCTATTGTACAACGCCTACTTAGCTTGTTGTACGAGAACAAATGGGAGGCTGAATGTCAAACATTCGTACCGTTGCACAAAAGACGTACCATCCAAAATGTACCGTCCAAAATGTACCGTTGCACGGCTTTATGAGGTGACGTCACAATACGATTTAATTCATCGCGCTCGATAAAAATGAACAATACGCGTATAAGCCAGCTGGCTAAATGCGCAAGGCTGCCCAAGGTTATGTGCGCTTGTGGGATTTTGCTTTCTGCTTTCGGTATTTTTGCTCCCTTTTCATAGATTACTATAGGGATAAACTCGTTGTTTTTTCATATTTTCGCTAAATTCCGAGGCGTTGTACAACACAAATAGCGAATATTCTTATTCGTGCAATGGTGCGAGATTTCGCATTCGGTGAAAGAAAGAAACGCTCTATTCAACTCATGCGAAATCTCGCACCATCGCACTCATGCCTATTCGCTATTTGTATACCATCAGATGGCAAAGTTGCTATAGTGACAACTGTTATGCAATGGGACATTGATCAGAAAACTTCTCAACACCTAAATTAAGCCCATAGGCCATGTCTCTTCCAAGTTAATGCATATATCTTTGTGGAATACAAATTAAAATTGAATGATCAGAAAGGGGTAGACTTATCTAAAGTGTATGCATTTCCAGTACACAACAATTGAATTCAACAACAATGCGAACAACCAACATGTGTTCACATTTTAAGTGAAAAATGATAAGGATTCAAAATGATGTACAAGAGTGTGTCGTGGAATCTTTGAGCTTGAATTTGTACAAATTTTAATACATTTTCTGAAAGGATCTCACAGAATCATGTTTCATTTCATGAATTCTGAAATTTTCTCTTAAATGATTTCTCTATTTTTTGGTGATGGATCTGCTCATAAAAATTACACTACTTACAGACCAATCACAATAAGGTGTGTTTCTTTCCAAGGAAAAGGATTGCAATATTTAATCCAGTTGCATAGATTGCTTGTTGCCAAGTCTACAATCCTCTGGCAAACTTTCAAGTTGTTAAGAATAGCAGTACAGTATGAATGAGTCAGCAATGGAGTATTTTCAAAATATACCCAACTCAAATCATTGTGTACCTTGAAATGAGCTAGAATATGAATGAACAATTGACCAACAAGAGAAATTACCATAAAAGAGAGGCGACCATTGGGACAAATTTGACGGAATTACTAGTAATAAAAATAGATGACCCCAAACAACACATCAACCATTAAAACAATTGAAAAAAATAAGAACATAACTTTATACAAATAATATATATATAATATAAGAGAATCATATGTGCATCATATGCACTCCAGTTCAGCCATTGTAAATTTAATTAGCAGAATGTAATCACATGACCTAATAATTTTCTGGAAAGTACGTAGATTTTCAGAAAAGTACTTAAAAACATTATTCAACAGAAAAAAGACAGAAGTAGATGATTTAAAATGATTGAAAATGAAACACAGAATTAATTCATTAATAACCCCAAAACATAAAAATAAAATTATAATAATAATAAAGGATATTTTGTATAGCTCACATATCCACCTTGTTAGGTGCTCAAGGCATGAATTAGGGCAATCATCTATTTAAAAAAATATGCCCACTACAATGGATGAAAAAAAAATCAATCTTTGGTCAATTTTACAAGGTTTAAACATATGCAGAATAGAATTTATTAAATTTCAGTTTCTAAGTAGAAAGAAAGACAATGTATTGGATTGATAATCAAGGTGATATGAAATCATACTTTAATATACAAATAATAAACATCATCAATGGCATTAGTAAGAATGACACACACAAGATACCTTTGGAACAATTCTAACATGCCCAAAGCAGAGCCGAGGGCGATTTGACTGTTTCAAAGGTAACAAGTGTGTGTAATTATTCTAATACCTGACCAAATGATGTGTATTTATTGTTTTACTATATAGTGATGTGGATCATTATTCTTTGATAAACCATTCTCATATTAAAACCAAGACCGGTCAATAGAACGAGTCAATGATACCAGTCACCTTGAAAATTTCCTGTTAAATGACCAGTCATGTGATCAAATTCAGTCAATCATTTGTTCATTAAGATCCATATCACCATTCTATAATGCTTTATACTGGCTGCATAATTATATCACCAATTTGTACTGGTTTATACTTGCTGAAAATATATATCTCAAAAAGATACACAACAAATACAGAAAGGAATGTATTTAGAATCAAGGTGAATTAACGTGGAAAGATCCTGAATGTATTTTTCTCTAAATATATAAATTCCAGCCTGTTTATTAATCATGATATGATATACTAAATACAAATTTTTTTGCAATATTTGAATCATACTTTTTGACAATTCATGAATAGCTATAGCGCCTATTTCCAATTTCGGTAGGCATTGAAAATGGTTCATTGTTTTAAGGAAGTCAGTGACAAGTTCAAGCAATCTTATTGAGACTACAAAGTTGTCCCCCCCCCTCGAATCAAATAAAATTGAGAGCTGAAATGTGACTGATTTTCCTCTGTCGAATTCCAATGACAAAGCTTATACCAACACTTGTAAAACCAGTGAGTTTCATTTGCACATGAAACAGTGAAAAAGGGGCCAGATAATCTAAAAAAAATATGTACTGGCATACCCAGACTGTCCCTAAATTACATTGATATTGCATGTGGTCAATGTGTAAGAATTTTTGTATGTTTTGATAAACAAAATTGTACAATCATGATACTCACCCCATTTTTCACCATACATACATACGAATTAGACAGACAATTTGACGAGTCATGGTACATATATTTCTACTTTTAGACTCTATTTTAGCTGTCAAAGTTGAAACTTTGCGCACATGTCCAATTGTAGGCCCCCCAAAAATTGACTTACCTACCCTAATTCCCGAGACATCAAAATGGCAATATGATCTGTTTCCTGCACTAATTGCACTATGAGGGTAGGTGGCATGAGAGGCCTAGGCGTATGTCACAAAATGACTATAACTTACTGTGCTCCATACACAAATCAAAAAAATCCAAATAAAAATGAAAATATAGATATTTTGAGATTGTAGATGCACACTGACCATATTTATACCCTGCAAACTGGATGTAAGCATCAATTGTAAGTATATGAAACTTACACTGTTTCGGGGTGTTACATGAATATATTTTCAACAAATTTTAATACGTTTTAATTGCAATTTAAAAAATGATCGACCAGTTTCACAATTGATACAATTTTACAATTAATTCTAGATGTAGTAAATCAGTTTCAGTCCTGGTTGCACGAAGCAGATACACAATCAGCTGCAAAACTGTGATTAAATGCAAGACATATGACTGATTTTGAAACCCCAAACAGATTTGCAATTAATTTTTAAGTTTCTGTACAATGCCCAATTAGTCTCTTCTGACAAGATAATTGAACAGCAAGGTATTAGGAATGGACGGGTCGTCTGTGTCTTTCCCCAGTAACCGGAAATAGTAATATCCACTGTAGGGCAACTGTAGCATGAAAGTGACAAAGCCTTCCCCAAACTCGGATCGAACGGCTTGTGTCATATCCCTTCCATTATAGCTCATCTCATGCTTTAGGAAGATGCGAGCATTGGTACCGATGGTGATTTCTGTTTCCGGTTCTTTGGTCACGATGAGAGGATCTGCATTGGTGAAAGCGGTTAGCCCGAGCGATGAAAACGCTGGGGTGGCACCCCAGATTCCGTGTTCGGGCTGCGGCATTGGCTGGACGTTCTGGCGTACTTGGTGCGCTACAAGGAGATAGCTGCAGAGATGAGAAGGTTTGGGTAGACCAGAATAATGGACGTAGATGTGAAGGGCATATCGCCCCATGTTGGGCGGCGTCACGGTGAATACAAGTTCCTCGTCTACCGTTCGCTGCATGGTGTAAGGCACAAGCCGTTGGTCATCTACGCCAAAGCTTGTCAATGTATGGGTGAATTTCAATGGCTGGGTCATTTTAAAGCGGATGGTGAAATCGCTGCCATCTGTGGACACAACCACACCTGATGTATGTGAAACCGGGACAAGTCCTGCACTCATCGTTCCAATCGGACCCCAGTGGTCTGCTGGCGAGTACGGGAGTGGCACGTTATCTCTGCTTGGGCTGTTGCATCGCACAAGATACCTGCAGATCTCGGTGTAGCTTTCTAGATTAAGCTCTCCATCTAGGTACTGTTTCCTGGCGTACATAGTCAGGTAGAACTGACCTGCTTCTGGGATCCTAACGTAACACGCCATCAGCTCATCCCCAACCTGATGGATGAACTCATAAAGGTCAAAGGGGACACCACTTGCAGCTACATCACGGTCACCGTTCACAGTGGACAATCGGCACGACAGAATGAATCCCGATGGACAGTGGATCTGAACATTTAAGTCTCCGTTGGGCACATCGATGATGACATTCTTGTGACTCCGAAGGCAAAAGCCAAACTGACAGAAGTCCGGCTTCAGTAGAACCTGGACATTGAACTCATCTAGAGATAGCGGTGACTGAAGCAACTGCCATGCAGGGTCATTTGGAAAGTGGCTCAAGATAATCACATCCGGGTCAGCAAGGAAGTAGTGTTCATCGTACTCGAAACGGAAGGGGTCATAGGTCACAGAGCCAGCAATATGCGACACTCCCCAGTTGCAGTCGACGAAGTGCCAGAATCCATCGATACGGACTGAGTTCCAGGTGTGCTGGAACTCTGGCTCTTTGGGTGAGATGAACTGCCCTGCATGGTAGCCTTTGACCTTCGCGATACCACAGATCTCAACACACTGAAGTCCAATGTATCTGGATAGAAAAAAAAATCATTATTCAATACTCATTGTCAAAGTGGTTGCATCTAAATCACACAGGACACATGAATAACTCAGTGAGCTCCAGTTACACAGAGCAGATTTATGATGATAATTGTGCATTTTCCTTGCATTCTCAAACTAAATCTGGAGTCAAGTCGAGATGCTAACTTCGATTAAAATTAATATCAATGTGCCATCTCCATAGCTATGTTTTACCATTTTTGTCTACAGCATGTTTTTATCAAGCTCTATTTTTTGTTTGTTTCCCTCAAGATTCCTAGATTTCTGTCACTGTTATATAAAGATGTCAATATACCTGCACATTCTCATGAACAGTGTCGAGAAGGTGATCTTCTGATGATAGAGCCCTTTCAGGACCCCCAGCGGAGTATCATCAATGACATCATTCAGGTCCATTTCCTCACAGTTCTGAGCAGTCAGCCACCGGAAGATCAGGCGCACCTTCTGAAGTTCGGTTGTCCCAAAATCGGTCAGCTCGTTGACCAGAGAAGAGAAGGATGGCTGGGTGACCAAGCTCACTGTCTGGGCCAGCTATGGGGGCAAAGGACAGAGGGGTATGTCTCTGGTTGAGCTAAGATCCAAATAAGTTAGTAAATTCTATATATGAAACAAAATGTTAATTTCTGGACAAGGTATGCTTGTTCACCAGATTAGAAAGGGATGGCTGGGTGATTAAGCTAACTGTCTGTTGATTAGCATTTTGAATTTTGATTTTGATAAGATATTTTGAAACTTGGTTAGCATTTCTGGTTGGAAGAGAAAAGCTTTTAAATATATTCTGTACAGAACTAGGGAAAAAAATTGATACACAATCTCAAAAAGAAAATTTTGTAAAGCAGTCATTAAAAAAAATATGTAGAGCATATTGCAATGTGATACAGGGAAAATTATTCCCCAAGGAAGAATATCTATGTAAAAAGGTCTATAACAAAGGAATGCTACTAGAATTCCCCTCTATCACTTAGACCAAATGTGGTGGACCAATCACTCTCAGAGCATTGATTAAGCAGAGGGTCAATTTGACAGTTCTCCTGACATTGCGCAACTTACAAGTATTCCACAATGTCTTGTAGTCTGTAGTCTCTCTGTTAGAGTCTGGGAAAATTTGATCACGAACAGTACTCCTGTTCATTCTGTTTTTGAACTGCATTAACAACATGCATATCAAAACTTTCAGGCTGGTCTAAGAATCGAACATACAAACATGCTAAATGCTACACAAAACATGCAACCATTGATCTAGAACTACCTTTATGGCATGGGCATCAATCTGGCGGAAGATGGAAGGATCGGTGAAGAGTTCCCGCTTTCGTTTGCTGGGGTACTCCTCCTTCAGGGGTATGATGACGACATCGTTGGACTGCGTGGGTGTGGTCCAGAGGTTTGTGGAGGTGAAGACGGCCAACTGACTTGCATCAATCCCAAGGTCCTATGAAAGGTCAAAGGTCGCATTAGAGTTTACATTATAGTTTGAAGTTTTGGAGTGACCCAGATGAGATGAATAACATTGGGGCCTGTGTCGTAAAGAATTACAACTAAGGTATCTTTGCCATTATTGTAATTGTCATTTCCATGGAAACCTAGATTGTGATTGGCTGATGAGCCTTGATACCATATAGCACACTTTTAGTTGCAATAATCACAGACAAGAATTTCCCTCTGGAGATTCCATGGACAACTGCTCATCCTCAAATATAAAAGACCTCATAATGAGACAACAAATCTTGTATTGCATGTAGCATTTCATTAAGATTATTAAATCAAATTTTGATTATCAAAAATCCTCTCATAGAAATTATTTTTCTTCCATTAGGGGATGCCAGACTTGGAAATGAAATTATTTTTAGGAAAGGCAAAAATCAGATGAGAAAGAAGATCTGTTTCTGTGAATTCTTTTGTTCTTTTAGAGCAACTTTCCATGAATATAGGTTCCTGTTAACCCATTTTTTTATCTTTTCAATTATACTTTTCTGATTTTCTGGCGGTGAGTCTTGGGATTGAAGCCATAACAAAAGAATACCATACCATTGAACATCTTATGAAAAATATATGCATTTTGTAAGGGTGGGTGGTAGTCACTTTTTACTTACAAGTGATGGTGCAATCAAATGCATATGTTAAAATCACACACACACAAACAATAAAGAAATACCAAAGTTATGTTGATTTCATAAATCCCCTATTAAGAATTGTCAGAAAATGAATAAAGCATGGAATTGTAGGAGACAGCAGTTTGAAAATGAAATGTTTTCTTTATTTCTTTGGTTTGGGATCATACTTGTATTTGTGCTGAGCTTGGGAAGAGGGTGCAAAAACATTAACAATATTTGAATACGTGTGTTGGCAGGCATACACAAACTCAAAACTGCAAATACATTTTTCAATACATCATTTAAATCAAGGTTAAATGACCCCCTCCCCAAATCAACAAAACAAAATTCAAAATAACTCATCAATATGCAAAAACAAAATTGTGTAAGGAAAACTAATATGGATTTAGTAAATTAAAAATAGCTTCTGGGGTATATATTTATCATATTTCACACTGTAGGATGGCTTGCAAAAATAATGATGTGCATAAAAAAATGAGAACAGCCCACAAGGATAAAATGAATTCGTTTTTAAAAGGTATTAAGATAAAATGAAATAAATGCCCACTTTCAATCAAAACACATTTACAGTATACCTTTTGATCCTCCTTGTAAATTAGAAAATAAAATGGGGAAAATAGCATGATTACACAAAGAAAAGAATTTATTCTTCATCTCACATCAACAGAATTTTTCTTTCCAGAAAAGTGGTAGCATCAAACTTTGTTAAAGACCCAGACCGGACCCCAAAATGAAAATGACAAATCATATACCAATCGAAAGTTTACAGACTACTAAATACAGCAATGTAAGCTTTATGCATTTTCACCACTTAACAGCTGAGTATTTTGCCTAAGAACAGCTCCAATTATCAGGCTTAGAAAACAGGCTTTATTGTGCTTTTCACCGGCCTCGAGACCGTGACGTCACGTTGTGATTCCATAGGTTTGTACACAGAACAAGTGGAACGCCTCTGGCAGTCTCGCCTGCATTACGCGATTTAATATAGTAGCAGTGCTAACTTTGAAAACTACTATAAAATACTACAAAAACACCATTCATATAATGACATAATACCACATTCATTGACCATAAATGACATTTGAACGGTGACTTAAGCCTTGTCAACTACACCCATGTCCACATTTCATTCACTCTATCCATAAACTTTGATGGCAATTCAACAATTACCCCAACATGGCCTAAGTTTATTGACCTTAACTGACCTTTGACCTTGGTTTTGTGACCTGAAACTCACAGGGGATGTTCAGTGATACTTGATTACTCTTGTATCCCAAGTTTTATGAACTAGATCCATAAACTTTCATAGTTAGGATGGTAATTCAACAAATACCCCCAACATGGCCGAAGTTTATTGACCTTTAATGACCTTTGACCATGGTCATGTGTCCTGAAACTCGTACAGGATGTTCAGTGATACTTGATTACTCTTATGTCCAAGTTTTATGAACTAGATCCATAAACTTTCAGAGTGAGGATGGTAATTTAACAAATACCCCCAACACAGCCAAAGTTCATTGACCTTAAATGACCATTGACCATGGTCATGTGACCTGAAACTCGCACAGGATATTCAGTGGTACTTGATTAACCTAATGTCCAAGTTTCATGAACTAGATCCATAAATTTTCAAAGTTATGATGGTAATTCAACAAATACCCCCAACTTGGCCTAAGTTCATTGACCCTAAATGACCTTTGACCTTGGTCATGTGACCTGAAACTCGAGCAGGATGTTCATTAATACTTGATTAAGCTTATGCCCAAGTTTCATGAACTAGGTCCATATACTTTCTAAGTTATGATGACATTTAAAAAACTTAACCTTAGGTTAAGATTTGATGTTGACGCCGCCGTCGGAAAAGCGGCGCCTATAGTCTCGCTCTGCTATGCAGGCGAGACAAAAACTGGGTGATTTTTTTGCTTTCCAGATTACGCATTTCATTTTCTTCACTTCCATCACAGAGTGATATCACATATATTTTTTCCCGCACGCTTGACTTTATGAAATCTACAGTTTTGGACTAGTTATTGCCATATTTTATTTCCTGCTTATATGGCGCAGATTTCAATTCTATCTGCATTCAGATTAAGTGTAACAAATTTTCCTGACATACCAATTTAGGCCCAATAAGAGCCAAACAAAACAAGTGGAATGCCTCTGGCCGTCTCACCTGCATCACGCGATTCAATATAGCAGCAGTGCTGATTTTGAAAACTACTATAACTCGCACAAGATGTTCAGTGATACTTGGTTACTCTTATTTCCACGTTTTATGAACTAGACCAATACACTTATAGAGATATGATGGCAATTCAACAAATACCCCCAACGTGGCCAAAGTTCTTTGACCTTACATGACCTTTAACCTTGATCATGTGACCTGAAACTCGCACAGGATGTTCAGTGATACTTGATTACTATTATGTCCAAGTTTTATGAACTAGACCAACACACTTTCAAATTTATGGCTGTAATTCAACAAATACCCCAATTTGGCCAAAGTTCATTGACCCTAAATGACCTTTGACCTTGATCATGTGACCTGAAACTTGCACAGGATGTTCAGTAATACTTGATTACTATTATGTCCAAGTTTCATGAATCAGATCCATTAACTTTCAAAGTTATGATGGTAATTCAACAGATACCCCCAATTCGGCCAAAGTTCATTGACCCTAAATGACCTTTGACCTTGGTCATGTGACGTGAAACTCATGCAGGATGTTCAGTGATACTTGATTAACCTTATGTATAAGTTTCATGAACTAGGTCCATATATTTTCTAAGTTATGATGACATTTCAAAAACTTAACCTTAGGTTAAGATTTTGATGTTGATTCCCCCAACATGGTCTAAGTTCATTGACCCTAAATGACCTTTGACCTTGGTCATGTGACATGAAACTCAGGCAGGATGTTCAGTAATACTTGATTAACCTTATGGCCAAGTTTCATGAACTAGGTCCATATACTTTCTAAGTTATGCTGTCATTTCAAAAACTTAACCTCAGGTTAAGATTTGGTGTTGACGCCGCCGCCGTCGGAAAAGCGGCG
The DNA here is from genome assembly GCF_037042905.1 of Lytechinus pictus. Taxonomy (NCBI): domain Eukaryota; kingdom Metazoa; phylum Echinodermata; class Echinoidea; order Temnopleuroida; family Toxopneustidae; genus Lytechinus; species Lytechinus pictus. Next base: position 11,198,473 of record NC_087258.1, on the reverse strand, counting down.
CCTATAGTCTCACTCTGCTATGCAGGTGAGACAAAAATCACAAAAAAGTAGTGAACAGTTGTAAGTTTCCCTCCATTTGAACACTGAATAATTGTGACTGCCATTTTCATCTGAAAATGAACAAAAAATATTGAATTCATAATCTGGAAATCAGAAAATCACCCAGTTTTTTTGTACACAAACCTATGGAATCACGACCCTCCATACACAACATGACGTCATCATTTTCATGCGACGTAGGGGTGCTCAATCGAAACAAGTTCAGGAGGAGCTATTTCATTGATTTCTATTCAATTTTTTAACTAATGGAAGGAGATATATGTTATATTTTTTATATATTTCTATTCTTTCTGTTGATGTATGGTTGTTTTTACCCTGGTAAGGGTCTTTTAGCCATGGTTTATCACCAGGGTCCCTTAACACAAAGGTCGGCGATTGATCAAAGAACAATTCTGATTGGTTCATATTCAGTCTACTTAGCAAAATGTGCATGCAACGAGGATCTTGATTTGTCATTTCTTTTAGCGATTAATCGCTGACCTTTGTGTTACATGCCCAGAGGTGTTTATAAGCTTATGAAAGAGATGTGAGCTTTGACTTATCACCGTTTAAGACAGCTTGCATGAATAATCTTTTTTTTTTAATATATACTGTATGTTTCTCAAATGTATTTCTTACCTCTGTTTGGCAAAAACTAACACTTCCAATTGATGACGAAAGAGTCTGAGAAAAACAATTTTGCCTGTTTCAAGTGTTTTCCACAAATTCATGTATCTCTATATACATGTACATGCAATTTGTAGCATGAAATGGTACTCTTTATACATACTCTTTGAAAACTGAAATTCACAATCTCTAAATACTTCATAAAGGAACCATTCATGTTAAGGAATAACTCTTTATTTGTTAATTATTAAAAGTAGTGCTTGATGAACTTTGTAAAATGCACATTATAACTCTGATTATCATCATTATTATTGTTAAAATTATGTAAAATTTATAAGAATAAGCTTGTTTTTTTCTCTTTGTCTCCTGTAAATATTTATGAGACAAGTTTTTTTTTTTTAATCCTGGCCTACAATAGATAAATATAACATAAAGTTTAGATTTTGAGACAATATCCCAACCAACCAATTTAAAACCATAATGTGATATTTCCATCTTGAAAGAAGTCACAAAAATCCACTAAATAATGATTAAATTTAATTCTAGTGAATTGAAATCTACATTTTTATTTTTCTTGTTATGGTTTTATGAAAATCTTTGTTGATTTATAATCTACAAATACACATAAATTTGCTTTCTTCCACTACACATTTCAGATTACTTTCCTCTCAGTATTGATAATTTTGTATGATATTTCATATGTGGAGTACATCTAAATGGAATACGATAAGGTTTGATTAAATACAATTCAATAAAGATAAAATGTTCTGATTGATACATTTACAGAAAAATTTGCATGAACTGAATAGAATCAAATAATGATATACAGATATCTATATATAAGTAAGGTAATTTCTGGCCTGCATCAGCTTTTAAATGCCAGTTAAGTCTTTAGGTTCATTAAAGTTTTCCCTTTCCAAGGAAGCCTTGACAATTTGCAAAAAAAAAAAAATTTCGGGGGCTACTTTTCACAATCTACCGTGTATATCTGCAACATTGGATAAACTTTAACATTGTAAATTAAGGATTTTTCTAAGGATCCTTTTTAACTTTCTAGGGCTCATTTGAGCATTTCCGTGTGTAATGTTTTTCCTGCAATATAATGATATAATAAAAAAAAATATAATTAATATCTAGCATTTATTCATATATGAATGATAAAATAATCATTTACTCTCAAATATTTATTTTCTTACCATGTCTCCATCCTCAATGTCCTCATCAGATCCATCATCAACAATAACAGCAACATTTACAGCTTGACCTTTGACATTAGAAATGACCTGTTCTGTGTTATGAATATCCGACTGTAATCTCTGGGAGGAAAAACAAAACACAAAAATAAGGATGATTCATAGGGGAACAAACTGAAGGTATTTGAAAGATGGCAGTATAAATGAAGATCTACGGCCTCATGCAGAAAGAGTGGCGTCATTTTACAATTATCATTCTCATTTTTTGTTGAATCAATGTAAACTACAGAATTCTATGAATAACAGCAAGTTAATCAGATTACATTATAACTTTTCATTATTGTCATCGTTAATGTCATTGCCATCAATACCATCCTAGTCGTGGCCATTAGCGTCATCATCATCATCACCACAACCATCATTATGATTATCATCTCACCACCACCACATCCACCACTCTCTCTCATCACTATCATCATCATCATCATCATCATCAACATCAACCTCATTCTCATCATAATCCTCATAATCCTCCTCCTCCTCATCATCATCACCATCATCATCACCATCACCGTCACCATCACCATCACCATCATCATCATCCTCTTCCTCCTCCTCATCATCATCATCATAATTAAAGGACAAATTACCTTTTGGTCTAAACTTTGGTTCATCTGTTCCATATTCCTTTTATGTTCTGCCTTCATCTTGTTATACTCTTCATCTGAAACCTGCCCCTTCTTGGTTTCTATGACAGCAGACATGGAGATGTCGTAGAAATCGATTGCATCTTCGAGTTCCTCAAGCTCTTCTCCGCTCAGACGATCAACTTTAGCCTTCATGGGTTCAAAGGAGAGGAAGAATAAGAGAAAGACTTTTTACCTTTTACTTAAGCAAATTTCTACTTAATCTCTGTATTCCTATTGATAAAAATATGTTTGCCAGGATTCTAATCTCATGCTGTGGTAATCTGAGAAAGTACTAAAAATACTGATAAATCTGATAGAGCTTGGGCCTTTTCAGACAACTTCTATGAAACATGTTTCATGCTTGGTAGAGACAAAATGCATGATGCAATCAAAAGATGGTCTTTCTATAGAGGTGGCCCCTAACACAAGATACATACATGGCCACTATAGACAGATGGCCACTTAAACACAGGTGATATTACTCATGAATTGCTCCAGGAGTCTCTTCCTCTCCTCCTCATTTCCACTGAAGCATCTTCCTCCATTATCTTCTTCTTGCTTTTAGTTTTTATCTAAAGCTTCCTCATCACACCTTTTTCTCAAAGGACACAACATATGACCACTACAGACAGGTGGCCTTTCTATAGAGGTGGTCACTATCACTGGCTACATGACTCTGCAATTGCTCCATCGATCTCTTTCTCTCCTCTTTGTTACAAAGCATTTTCCTCCTTCTTTTCCTTGCCTCTAGCTTATCAAAAACTTTTCATTATCCTTTTCCCCAAGAGCAGAAGACACATGGCCATTAAAGACAGATGGCCTTTCTACAGAGGTGGTCCCTAACACATGTTACATTACTCACCAATTGCTCCAGGAGTCTCTTTCTCTCCTCTTCTTCGTTTCCAAGCATCTTCCTCCTTCTCCTCCTAGCCTCTAGCTTATCTTGAAGATGCCTTGCCTGTCTTCCTTTAGCCCAACCTAGCCTCTTCTTAAGATCGTCCATCTCCTCCTGGTGTTCCCTCAAGAGACGCTCATACTCATCATTGGGCATCGTTGATTTACTTTGTTCTACTTTGGAGAAGAAGATGGCCTCCTGTTGCTTCATCTGATCTTCGATGCCATTGATTTCTTCATTCCTGCCTTTGCCCTGGATTGAGAGGGGAAAGTAATGTAATTAAAATTGAATTATTTGGTTTTCTAGTTCTGACATTGCTTTGTAAGGTGAATTTTTCTATTGACCGGTCAATCATGGCCTTTGAGATGATAGTGATTAATCGAATTACAAGGTTCCACATCACTATTTCATAAATATATATTACACACATCATTATAATCGGGCAGTAGAATAAATTACCCATAATTGTTACCTTTGAAACGGTCAAAGGGCATTAGAAATGTTCCAAAGTTACCTCATGCATATAATTCTTACAGGGGTGTGAGTGGTCACAAATAAAAAGATCTGAAAAAAAGCTGAAGAGTGTTGAAAAAGTCTGAAATAAAAAGAGCTCCCATACTTTTTGTAAAGAGGAAAGCCAAAAATAAGCTGAAATCAAGCTGAAAATCAAGAAAAAAAATGAAATCAGCTAAAAATCTGAGCTCTCACATCCCTGTTCTTACCAACGCCCTCAATGTTGTGTATTATTTGTCTACTGTTTAACATGGTATGATGAATGGACATTTGTACAAGTACATAATTTACAGAATTCCCCAGTGTCCGAAGAAGGGAAAAATTACAATGGGGCTTGGGGCGATTTTGCTCTCAAAATGATCAAATGAGCTTTGAAAAATATAGAAAGAGACCCAGGAAATACCCATTCACTCCAATGTTGAAGGTCACCCAATGTTGTAGATTATGTAAAGTAGCACCCCCTCCAAAAAATAAATGAATGAAATAATGAATAAATGAATGATGAATGAATAAATAAATGAATGAATGAATAAATTAATTAATCAATAAACATACAATTAAGTAAATAAACAAAAAATAAAATAGCAATTAAATATAAAATAATAATATAAAAAAATAAATAGAAAATAAACAATGAAATAAACAACTTGAATAATTTTCTTTTGCCTTATTGTTAAGTGTAAAAAATCACTGTTTCATGAATGTGGAATGATGAAGGAAATCAATCTCACCTTCTCAATCAAAGTCTGTTCCAGTTTGTCCATATTCCTCTTATGATCATCAAGCATCTTCTGATATTCCTTGTCAGAAACCTTGCCCTCTTTCTCTTTGATGTCGGATTGGACTGCTTCATCATAGTTCAAGATGTCCTCCGCGATGTCGTTGAACTCGTCCTTGCTGAGTGGCTCAGATTTATCATTCTAAAATGATAGAATTGAAAGTATCACCGACTATGATATGCCACCTAAAATATGATAATGACAATACATACAAGTGGCTATGCTATCATCAAGTGCTAATCACTCAAATTTAAGTGCCACTTGTAGTTACATGTACTATCTCCAAATGAGTTTTAACAGAATCCAATAAAATGACCGCCCAATTATTTGTAGGAATAAATTAAAAATATGTGCAAACGATTCTGGTACAAAATACATAATTGCTGATAAATTAGCAATTTTTTTATTTTTATTTTTTATTTATATCAATATTCACCTAGGGTAGCCACTTCAGCTCTTATGATCTGTTCTCTCAACAGGCCCTGCATAGCAGCATAATGTCATTTTACCCTTCTCCATTCTAATACATGTACCTCAAGCACTTCAAAAGGCAGAAGGTCCCATTTCAAAGTCTATGGTATGGCTCGGCCAGGAATTGAAACAACAACAAAAAAATAGTGGTACCGAAACATTTCTTGGTCTCAACATTGTTTACACACAGTAGTTCACCCCTCTAAACCTATAACTTTTAAGATGAACTTGCCCTGTTGGGCAAGTAAATTTTTAAATAGTTGGAATATATTTGCCTGAAAATCTATTTCACTTGCCCGAAAAAATCCTTGAAAAAAAGTTTTACTTCTTCAAAAGAAAATATTATGGTTTTAGAAACCATTGACCTTTTTTTCTCTCTTTTGACATGCACTAATGTACCTTGTTCTTGCATTTTTTTTACAAAAAGATTTTATCTTGCCCGACATGACCAAATTTAGGGTCGGTAAATCATATCAACCCTAATTTTGGTAATTCTACTGTTAGAATTTTGCTTGCCCAATTCGGGCAAGTAGTTTTGGTCTTTACTTCAAATCACTTGCCCGACTATAACTTTTAGTTGCCCCAGGCAATCGTGCAAGTGCTTATGTAGCACCCTGGTCTGGCCATATCGTTCCAGCGCCACTGGGACCAAAGGCATTGTAATGAGATACAAATATAAATGGCAATGATTAGTGGCGGATCCAGCCGGATAAGACAAAATACGTTGGACCAGCCACCTACTATGCACAAACAATATGGACCGTGAAATGGAATTGTGTCAATCCCGGCTGGATCCATTGCTGATAATGATAAATCTCATGAGATACAAAAAGAATCAATAAGTACCAGGAGCTTCATCAGTCTCATCCGCTCCTCCTCCTCGTTCTTCCACATCTGTCTCCGTCTCCTCCTCGCATCCAGCTTATCTTGGAAGTGCATCATCTGCCTTCCCTTAGCCCGGTCCATTCTCCTTCGAAGCTCCTCCATCTCCTTCTGATGCTGGGCCAGGAGACGCTCGTATTCTTCCTTGGACATCTGTGATTTCCTGGACTCCACCTCAGCGAGGAAAGTGGATTCCTTGACCATCATTTCTTTCTCTAGGGTCTCGACATCTTCTGATTTGTCTTGGCTCTGTGAGTTCATATCAAAATGATAGGGTTCATGATCATAGGACTATACTATCAAATGTATGGCTACTCAATCATCATCGGGATTACTATCAGGAATTCTTCATCAGATCACGGATGTTATCCCTCCCCCAACTCTCTTCTCATTTGTAGAAAGAATATATTTTCTCATGTCATCACACCAATTAGAGGAACCTTTTCAGTGAATAATATTCTGTGTCTGTACAGCGCTTTAGAGAAGTTGTTTTGATATGATAATCTCTTCATAAAAACAGAATATTATCATAATTAATATTTAAGCGTAACTTAAAGACAGAATATTATCATAATTAATATTTAAGCGTACCTTAGTAGAAGTCGCAGACCCTGGTCTCTTGAACCTCCTGGCGGCCATCTTGTCCTTGATATTCTGCTCCATACGAAGCCTCTCCAGGGCCAACCTCTTCTCCAGGCTCTCCATATCTCTCTGGTGAGCATCCATGTACTTGAAGAGGTCCGCAGCGGACATTTCCTTCTTGGCCGACTTTTGGCGGTTCTTGAAGTCGTGGGACTTCTGGTCGAGGATGACCTGGAGTTGTTTGATCTCTTCCGCAGACATTGGTTGCTCTGTCTCATCAGCTTCATTGCTATTGCCTCCCTGAATTTAGGAACACAGAAATTATTGGGCACACAGTATATACATGTATACAGTATAAGATAGAGAATTTGATAACTGATGCTGTAATTTCAGAATTAATCTTTTTCACTTCTTTCAGACTTTTTTTTCAATTCCATATAATTCCTTATTTATCATAGATTTGTATTTTTTTAATATTCATAAAATGTTTTTATTATACTAAAGACGATGTAGAAAGAGCATAAGAGTATCTTGTACAAAAGAAGCTTGTTTCACAAATGGTGTTACAGGTGAAAAGCAGTCACTTTATAACAACTAAACATGAAATCCTTGGTTTTGATTGGTAAAAACCTTCATGAAAATGGAAAGTGATAATTGATAAATTATGTCTGACATGTCATGATAAATAACTAAACAAATTTTTATAAATAATAATAGTTATGGTATTCAATTTCTCATATTTCTTTTCTCATTTTTGATTATCAACCATATCTTACCTTCTTCCTCCTAGCTTCCAGCTTGGCCATGAGGACCGCCTTCATCCTGGCTTTCTCTAGGTCTAGCTGGGACTGCATCATATCCATCTCCAGACGATGTTGGTCAATGAACTTCTGGGCTTCGGCGTTCGACTTGGAGGCTAAACATCAAGAAAGTCAATGTAAAATACCAATGAATTTTTAATTTTTTGATGTTAAGAAATAATGAGAGATGAGAACAAAGTAAGTCCTTTTAGGATCTAACTTTTAGTTTGCCTTGTGGCCCAAGAAGAAGAAGATCCTAGCTTTAACCCTAAACTAAGTCTTTTGGGTTGTGTGAGCCCCAGCAAGGGATAATGTGAGAAATCAATTTATGAGGACAAGAAAGGAGAAGGAGGAGGAGGAAGAGGAAGAGAAGGAGAAGAAAGAGAAGGAGAAGAAAAACTGTAGATAAGGACAATTCATCTTGAAATTGTTTGCAATGACAAGATTACATACAGCTTCTTGCAAGACAAACCGTTTCCACATAATCAAAATAAATTATGATTAGAAAGAAATATATACATGCATATTACAATTCAAACAAACAGCAAACTGCCACCAAATGAAAAGGCAGGATTCCAGAACTTTGGATATGCAATCCTAGGCCCCTTCTTACAAAGAGTTAGAATTGATTCAATCAACCTCAACTTTAATGTAAGAAAAAGAGAAGAACACTGAATTAAAAAAAAAAAAACAATGAATGTATAAATATGCATCATATCAAGAAAATATTTTGAACATATATGTATTTTGGATGTTGACATTTCTGGCTTTCCATAGTTGTGGTTTATCGGATCAATCGCAACTCTTTGCAAGACGGGGCCCTGAATGTGGCAATTTGCTCTCAAAATAGAAGATCTTTGGCCCATACCTTTGATCTCGTTCAGTTTTTTCCTGAAGTTCATGTCTTTCTTGCTGATAGCGAGTTGTAATTCCTTTATTTCATCGGCAGACATCGCATCTTGAAGGGTGGGGTCCTTAGATACAGTATCCGGATTGGTCATGGCAACGGTTTTAGCTTCCAATTTAGCGATGAGTTCCTAAAGGGAACAAATTATTTATATGTTCCATGGTCAAAAGATTTGTAGGTGTATACTGGTGCTCTTGTGTGAGGTTGAGAATGCGGTCAATTTATCATCATTATCTTCTTCACCATCATTGCTATTACCATCATCAGCACTGTTGTTGTCATTGTCTTCATCATCATTTTTAATATCATCATCATCACCACCACTACCACCATCGCCACTAATGGTCATTATAATCTTAATCATCATCATGATCATCATCACCATCATCATCATCATCATCACACTCACCATCATCATCACCACGACTACCACCACCGCCACTAATGGTCATCATAATCTTAATCATCATCATGATCACCATCACCATCATCATCATCATCATCACCACCACCACCATCATCATCATCATCAATCACCATCATCATCACCACCATCATTATCATTAGCTTCATTATTCCTACCTGTTCTTCTTTCTTATTTGCTCTCTTTGCTCTCCTTGCAGCAAGCTTGTCCAGCAAGGCGTCTTGCTGCCGCTCCCTCAGTCCGTCAAGTTTTGTCTGCATATCAGCAAGCTCTTGCTTGTGAGCGGCGATAAGACGCTTGTATTCTTCCTGGGACAACGTGCTCTTCTTCTCCTTCATCTCCGCCTCAAACTGGACCTGTCGTTGCTTCAGCTCCGCTTCCATCCTCTGCAGCTCTGCAGCTGTCATTGCCTGTGAAATTGGAACATCACAATTAAAGTCCCAAGTTTTATTATTTTTTATGTGTATTTTGCATTCTCCAGTGCAGACTTGATGCAGTGTTTTGGTGACATAAAAGCATTTGATAAAAGTGTGAGTATTCATTACTGTATGCATATACAATGAAAAAAAAAATTAATCAGCAGGTTTTCCCCTAATTCATGGGGCTTTTTTTTCTTTCAGATTTTGCTTAGATTTTCATAATTTTTACTGTAATTGTAATTCTTGTAATTATTTTTTTGGGGGCATGAAAAATTGTATTTTTCAAGAAATACCTTTTCCTTATGACAGAAAACTGAGGACTTTAGGATAGATCTGATTCATACACAAATTAATTATTCCTTACAAAATCATTGTACAATGTATTGAATTATATAACTTACATTCCACAAATCCAAAATACTGAAGAAAACAAGAAATTTCAACAGGTACAGAAGGTCATCAAGTTTTGATGACACCCTTAATGGACTAACAGGACAAGTTTCATAACAGATAAGTTCTCTGCTAAATGATTCTTGGGTATAGGATAGCTCCCTAAGGAAATAAACTCCTAAGATTTTCATTGAAGGAGTTGCCTTTTCGGTAACATAAACTCTACATAGACAGATATTTGGGGGGGTTCCATCATAAGAGCTGCATTCTACAATAATGCTATATGGGCAATTTATTTTGCGGGAGTGGTCTTCTCAGGATCGAGCCTCGATCTTCTGCATTAATTCTCACCTGTCAACTCCCTCAGAGAATGCCCCCATCCCTCCTTACCCCAAGATCACCTCCCCTGCAGGCAACCCTCTTTGAACAATCAACATGATTCCTAGACAAGGGGCCCAGTTTCACAGATGTGCTACAATAACAAGTGCACAACTTCTGTAACAAGTTCACCATTGACCAATCAAAATTCAATAATTTCAGTAGCTTTAAACTGTTACTGCAAATTGGTTATCATGACAGGTTTTATGAAACGGTACAAAGATGTTCCTCAAGGGCAATTCCCCCTGTCAACAGTCCTTCTGGGAAAGTTGTGCAGGAACCTCTTACCAGAGAGCATGTATTTGTATTCTCCCTTCTCTCTTTTTCCTTGATACATGATAGTTTCAATAGCCCGAAAATTCAATAATTGGAACATTTGATGCAAAATGGGTTGAGCCCATTTGATATAAGATTATCTGAGGATTAGACCAAAAGCTTACAGACCACGTAAAAATAAACCTACAGAAGTGCACTTCCACAAACCTTCTCAGTGTTAACCCCATCTCGTCTCCTCCGTCGCGCATCCAGTTTATCCTGTAGGTTCTGTCCTTGTCTCAAACGCTGGATGTTCGCCTTCCTCGACAACTCCGCAATCTCCTCCTCGTGCTTGGAAAGCAGGCGTTGGTACTCATCAGCCGATAGCTGTGCCTTCTTGCTCTCCACCTCCCTCTGGAAAGCAGCCTGTTTGGCCTCGATGTCTGCCTGGATCTTGTCAGCTGAGGCAGCCTCTTCTGCATTTTTCGCATCTTGTTCGGCCTTGGCCTACAAAAGGATGGAGGCGTTGAGATCGATTGCCGACTTACTCAGATATTTTGGTTTTATTTTGCAATTCATTAACATAAACAATGCAATATTTCATAAATGTACATGTATAGAGACAGCATGACCCTTGGCCTACAAAATGACTCGGGATAAAATTGATTACAGGCTTACTCACTATATTTAACGCATAACTGACCATTCTGTTTTACATGTTAAAATCGCTTAGAAAAAAATATCTAGTGCTATACACAGTAACTATCAGTGTTATGTTCAAGGCTGTAAAGCTGAGGTCATAAGGCACAAGGCCAAGGACTTTAGACCTCCTTCAGACGTCAGATGCCAAAGCCAAGGGGAAAGCCACATATCTGTCCCTTGGCCTAACCAATACTATATAAGAAATGGCCTCTAACCTCTGCCATCAGCCTCATCTCTGCTTCCTTCTCCGCTTTCCTCGCTTTCCTTCTCCTCTTCCGCTCCGCCAGCTTGGAGTTCAGCACCTCGCTCCGCTTCTCCTGCTCCCTCTTCAGCTCCGCCTCCAGCTCTGCCATCTTCTTATTGTGGGCCTCCAGGATCTGCTCCGACTCCTGGCCCATCGCCATCCCCTTCTGCTGCTCCAGGGCCAGCTCCATCTGGGCCTTCTGCTGGGCTATCTGCTCCTGGAGTTCCTGGTAACGAGCTGTGCTCTGAAGATCAAGCTAAAGGAGCATGGAGAATAGGGGGAGGAAACATATTAGTATGGGCATAGCGGTTTGGTGGTAGTGACTCTTGCCTTTGAAAGAGAGGATCATGGGCTAAAATCCTAGTCATGGCATAATTTCCCCCAGAGGGATATTGATTAAATTGTGCTGTCCTCATTCTGGGTGAAATGAATGCTGCCAACATTGGATAATTAGTTGAGAGTGAGACCGGCCAATGAAATAATTTAAGTGTAGAAATGATTGAGATCAATAGAAATGCATGCAAATGAAACAAAATCTTATGGTGAGAAAGGACGAAAGTGAGTGAGTACATCACTCTCAGTAAGTAAGAGTTAACACAGCATCTACATTTATAGCCAATAGATGATGCAAATCATTTGCAAAGCACCATTTTAACTTTGAAAACGTTCAAAGGTCCTGTCGCCCACAACATATCACACATTATTCACACAGTTACATGAAAAATTTGGTCTTTAAATATACATTTATTATGCCACTGAATTTCGACTAGATACACGTAATCAGTGCTTTACAAATGCTATGTATTATCAATCATGTATTCTATGTTATTCAGGGACATTTATGTATTGCTTGACAGGCAAAACAATGTCTTTTGAATTTGTATGGTTTAACCAATGAGTGGTCAGAACATGTTAACATTATCAAAATTTTTGGCCATTTAAATTTTCCCTAAAATTCAACCTGATCTGTCACATTTGCTATTTGCTACCCATATCTAAACAAAATATTTACACATTAAAATATAGAAAAAATATTCACACTGCTCTAACTTAAAGAGTACATCTTAAAGAATAATAGGCTGATCTATAAAGATAAGGCATACATGAACCTATTCATTCGTAATGTTACGCAATACATGTACTTACATTTGTTGCATCACCTCCCCCATCTACATCGGTTTGTTTATTTTTCCTCCTCTTCTTTTTACGAGCAGCTACCTTGGATGCAAGAGAAAACTTCTGCCGTTCTTTCTCCTTCTCTCGTAGGAGGGTCATCAGCTCCACTTCTTGTCTGGGGAAAGAAAGTGAAATATGTGTACTTTTTGAATGATTGTTATTCTGCAATATTCTATTGTTTTCTACAGATGGTGAAAAGGACTGTGGATTTACAACTTATTAAAACTAACTTGTCATAAGGGTGGACTTCCCCTCATAATGCATCTGCTGTCCTTTACAAAAGTAAGCAACTGATTTTTTTCTTCAAAATTTAGTTTTTCTTGATTTGGGATATTTTCTGCATGCTCTACCTGATACTAAAGGAATTTGAGTTACTTTCCTAATATCTGAAATATAGACGTTTAAAAAAACAACTCGATATAGAAATGGAAATAGAATGGAAATTTGAAGTACTCTACTCGTATGATTTTGTTATTTTTAGTTTAGCTTTTCAAACAAAGTCTTTGCCTCATGTCTTAACCCGAACTAGGTCAGGGTGGGGTACCAAATTAGCCTGGCCTACTTGGGGTTAAATTAATTGTTACCATGTACTGGAGATTAGTCATGATAGACTAACTTTTATAGGTTATAACTGTATACTGTTAAGGCAGTGCTGCACCAGCCCGAGTTTGCTCAATCTCGAGATATTAGCCCGATCGGCCCTCTTCGCGATTAATCTCAAGATTCAAGGAACCCCGTCTCCACCATCGCAAGAGCGATTCCAGCTCGAGCGAGGTATCGATGCATTATGGTCTGAGGCCGTGAATAAATAATCCAGAGTGCGTCTGCATGCACCTGCGAATTGGGGGATAATTCGTAAAATAGCATGCTATTTTGCAAATAATTCCAAGTTGACTTGGGATTGCAATCTCGAGATTAATCCTACGAACTAGCGCGATAATCGCGTCTCCATTACAAATAATCTCGAGATTGTTCAGATCGGGATAATTTGCCGCATCAGAAATAGCGCGCTAATTTGAAAACTCGGGCTGGTCCAGACGGCCCTTAAGAGACAGTAATTTTGCTGAGTTTTAAATTACTCCTGGTCCCTGTTTGAAGAAGAGTTGCAATCAATTCAGGCCAATCATACATTTCAGCTTGATATCAACTTAATATTGAATGTAGTCAATAATGATAATTATGTGTTTTCTGACAAGGCTTTACCATCTGATAATAGCATAACGTTGTTTATTTAAATGCATAAACATTTCATATTGACTGGGTATTATATTTGCACATGGAAACAAACACTCTTTATTATTAAGTTCTTTGTTTTAATAAGTAATGCATCTGAACATTTATTGCCATTTTATACCGATTTCATTTATGTATATTTGTTAACCCCGACTAGTGAGGAGAGCTTCATAACAGAAACTAGTTTTTCTTTTAGTCATCCTCAGGCACTAGTCGGTGGTAATTACTTCCTCTTATACATATTCTTGTTGTCCTTTGCCTGGAAATAAAATATATAATTAAATAAAATAAATAAACTATTTATTTTCACATAAAACATTGACACATTTTCCTCATGTCCTAAGAAAACCCATTCCACAAATCTGCTTCCTCTTGTCACTGGATGGCAGAATTGGTCATTTTATTCTTACTTATGGTTGGCAATCATCTGTTCATATTCCTGCTCGGAAAGTTTTGCCTGTTTGCTTTGAAGTGCTTCCTCAAGTTGAGCTTTCCTGTCTGTTCCGTCTTTGTTTTAATAAGTAATGCATCTGAACATTTATTGCCATTTTATACCGATTTCATTTTTGTATATTTGTTAACCCGACTAGTGAGGAGAGCTTCATAACAGAAACTAGTTTTTCTTTTAGTCATCCTCAGGCACTAGTCGGTGGTAATTACTTCCTCTTATACATATTCTTGTTGTCCTTTGCCTGGAAATAAAATATATAATTAAATAAAATAAATAAACTATTTATTTTCACATAAAACATTGACACATTTTCCTCATGTTCTAAGAAAACCCATTCCACAGATCTGCTTCCTCTTCTCACTGGATGGCAGAATTGGTCATTTCATTCTTACCTATGGTTGGCAATCATCTGTTCATACTCCTGCTCGGAAAGTTTTGCCTGTTTGCTCTGAAGTGCTTCCTCAAGTTGAGCTTTCCTGTCTGTTCCGTCGAGATCTATCCGGCGACCACTCTTCTTCTTCTTCGGGGTCTCCTCAACGGTCTGGATCACTTCTTCCCATTCCACTTCATCGTTCAAGTTTTTGTTGGACTGGTTTGCAATGATATACAACAAAGTTTTTAAAATTCTATGCCCTCAATGTACCGAGCTGGGCACCAGCAAGACTTTGCCTTTTTAAGCGAAGAGGCAATATCCTTTACAGTGAAAATAACAAAATAAATACATTCTACAGATATGATAAGATAATCTGGATTGGCACATATCTTCTTTTTTGGAATGAGAGCGCCTTTAAAAAAACTACTCAACAGTAACAACAGGTGCGGAGATCCATGAAGGGGGGGGGGGTGCAAATGTGGTACCTCCAATTTCCATTTGGAGTTTTTTTTGCTTGTCATGATCTTTTTAAGAGGAAAATGCTTCCAATGGAGGTGAACCCTGCCCATTTTTTTTTTTTCCGGGGGGGGGGGGGGGGGGGGGGGCTTGCCAGAAATATCGCATACCATACTAACAATGGGATACAATAAAAACAACAAAATACTAGGAAACTATAAAATTCAATTCACTGAATACATTTTATTACATAGTATTACACAAGAATACAATGGGATACAACAGAGACAAAGAAAATTAAATCTACATTGTAGTGAATAAATTGTGTAAAGAGAATCGGGATCGACTGTGGGGTCTGATGAGTCCTATCTACATTTCACTTTTCTTTGACTCAGGCGATAAGGTCTTAGTATTGTGTATATTCCAGGGCCCTGTCTTACAAAGAGTTGTGATTGATTTGATCAATCTCAATTATGGAAAATCAGTAATAATATCTAGAATGGAGACATTCGTTCATAACGCTATCTTAATATGATGTTGACGTTGACTTATTTATTACATTGATATATCAATGTGATCGTATTTATAAATGGACAATGTGTGTAATTATTATAATAAAAATAATGGTTTCAAAGGATTTCTATAGTTAAGACTGGTCAGATCAATCAATACCCTTTGTAAGACAGGGCCTTCATATATATACAAGTATCCCTGAAAAATTCTTGCTAAATTATACCATTATCATTAAAATAAAATACCAGCTTAAAGGGTGAAATATTTATTGACTGGCCTTGAGGGGGGGCATAAAGTATATTGCCCACAACATTATCACACTGCACTTCTGTGCAAGAAGCAGATCGGCAATCAGTTTTGAATTTGCAATTACCTGCTAGATATATGATTGATTTGGGTATCCCACATAGATTTGCAATCGATCATAAGTTTCTTGCAACGGCCCGTAAGACGGATCTCAAATACTCACCGAATTGTCTAGTTGGATGACCATTGTATCATTGTTCGAAGAAGCCATCTTGTCCCCGTCTTCTGCGACAGTCTCTATATTCTTGATGGTCAGCGATGCGGTGTTTGCCAAGTAAGACGAGAAGTCTCCACCTTCTCCTGTGTCGGATGCTTCAAATGTCTATAAGAGATTTCACAGACAAAGTACATATCCTATTAAAAATAATAATAATACGCAACATTGATGCAGCACTTAATATGTTCTGAAGTGCTGAACTTTACCTCGACTTTAGCACAGCTACTCTGATCAGGTGCTCAGGCATTCAAGGAATTATTTCCTATCATCCTAAAATACACCAGGGTGGAGAGTGGCAAATGTACATTAATGCCTTGCCAAAGGCTGTGACTGCTGTGGTTCAAATTCTAAAGACCTAGATCCACTGATCCACAATAGGCAGTGCTGCACCAGCCCGAGTTTGCTCAATCTTGAGATTTTTGCCCGATCGGCCCTCTTCGCGATTAATCTCGAGAATCAAGAAAACCGTCTCCACCATCGCAAGAAGAGCGATTCCTGCTCGAGCGAGGCATCGATGCATTATGGTCTGACGCCGTGCATAAATAATCCCGAGTGCGTCTGCAACTCCGAATTAGCGGGATAAATCGTAAAAAGCGCACTATTTTGCAAATGATCCCAAGTTGACTTGGGATTGCAATCTCGAGATTAATCCTACGAACTAGCGCGATAATTGAGTCTCCATTACAAATAATCTCGAGATTTTCAGATTGGGATAAATTGCCGGATCAGAAATAGCGCGCTAATTTGAAAACTCGGGCTGGTGCAGACGGTCCTTATATCTCTAATAACATGGTTACAGGGGTCAGCTTCACATTGACAGAACAAAATCAATCCTTGATCAAACCATTTCATTCAGTCACAATTATTTTACTTACCGGTATATAAATTCAATAAAAATACATTAGACACGGTCCTCACTGCCACTTTTTAAAATCCTACCAAAAATACATTCATTCTTCATCGTATGTATCCAGAATAAATATCAATTTGAATACCTCACAAATGACCCGTACACAAATGCAGATGAGCAAACATCATTTGGTATGGAATGTTTTTTCTGTATCCCCCACATACCAGGTGGAGCAGAACATTGCAGTGTAGAACTCCTACAAGCGTGTGAACAACACATATATGTCACAAGTTCAGCATATATCACAATAAAATGACAACACCACATATAAAAAGTATATATGACTCATCTTCACGCTTTTGCACTACCGTATCTTAAGTTCAAAATTAGCTACATGTATTGATACATCGTACTGTCTTGACCTTTGAGCCAATTAATAAACAAGGCCCATAATTGCCCTAACAGTGTTTTCAGTGCAACCAATTTGCTTGTTTTAAAAGTTATTGCATCTTTATTCAAAAAAATTATGATATGATACCTCCTCAATTCCTAAAACATGTAATTCAAGATCAACCAGGGGCATAGCCTATTAAATGGCCACAATGCCCGTTATTGGCCTCCGACAATTTTGGTGCCCTTTTTAAATTGTTCCTATTTATAATAATAACAATACGTCCATTTATATAGCACAGTTACTATGTGCATATAGGCCTACTCAACTGTGCTTTGATTCATGGTATCATATAATATCATATTATTTGTGCTATAATAAAGAAATATGTCCTACAAAGAGTGGTCTTGCCCTAGAATATATTGGAATCTAAATGGAAAGTTGTTTAAAAGAAAACAAAATAAATCTCTGATGGGCTATTAAAACCTTGTATCTCAAAACTTGAAAAAAATCAGGATTACTCAGAAAAATATTTGTTTTAGAGCTGACATAAATGACAACACTCTTTTGCCTAGAATTAGTTCTCTTTCAAATATTTGGAGACTGTTTTCATATGTAGAATATAAAGAGGTTGCAACTATTGTCATAATTCTAAAATACAGCTCTTCTTTTACCTGTCCTCATTTTTTTTTTTGAGATACAGGTCTACAATACCCCAACTGCCAATTGTCAACGATTAGTCTTAATAAAACATGCTTTTGTGACACGTGGAAGTGCAAAAAAAATAACTGACCCAAATGGACCAATATGCAACTGATAATTATATGATGTTGTTAAGACAATTCCTGCTCTGAATCTGTTTTTCATAGATTTGGAAATAAAGTCTACATCTACTCTACTCTAGTACAGATAAGAGTTAGGGGGTGTTGCAAGAAAATATTTGCGATCAATTGCAAATATTCTGTTGCAATTTTACAACTGATAGTACCATGTTAGCTGTAGCAAATCAGATTAAACTTCTTGTTTTAAGGAGCAGATTAGCAATCAATCACTAATTTGCAATTAACTGCAAGACATATGAATGATTTAGGGACCAAAAATAGACTTGCAATTGATCGCAAGTTTCTTGCAACACCAATTAGAGTTAAAGGATTCTTAATATGTCATGTCCAGTGTGCTGGTGCTAATGACTTACCCCAATACTTTTATCTCCGACTTGCAAGCTAAATTTATTGTGGCCGACTTCCTTTACAGTCGCCTGTCCGCCACTCCCACTGGTGGGTGGAGCTTCGTCCAACTCTCCCGTTATCTTGATTGGCTCTGATTTATTGGGGACGACCACTTCTGCTACCACCACGTTCTTGGCCCCGCCCTTTGGAGGAGGGGCTCCGTTCTTGGTCTTGGAACTCCCTGAACCCATAGTGATGATCGGTTCCTGGTCTTGTTAGTTAAGCATCTGACAGTGATATAAAAATATGAATATATAATAATTCTAACACCTTTGCATGTTAAAAACCCCGCTGTAGTGGTCCACCTGCACTCCCCTAATCAGTTAGTGATTCAGTTCGCTCTTCCCTCCCAGGCACAGGTGATGCCTAACAAATAATATTAATGATGATTTTGATGATGATTCTGATGATGATGATGAAAAGAATTCTAATATACTAGATAGAACATGATATAGGCCTAACCCCACAGGGATTGAATTAATTCACGGCCATTCAGGGCCATAACCATGGATGTCCAATCAACGGGCCTTGGTGCCCCTCTTAATGGGCTTGGAAATTTTTGGTGCCCTTTTTAATGTATGCCCTGGCGAAATATAATAATAAATCAGTTTAAAGAAGAGAGAATATCTAGAGAAGCAATTTAAATAATAAATTTAAAGAAAAGAGAGAATATCTAGAGAAGCAATTTATAGGACATATCTATCAAAATAATTTATGAAATACTTGGACCAAATTATATATGGCTTATGACATCACTTGAAACTAGAAGGGGCAAACTCATCAGACTTTGCCCATGGCCGAACGCAGAATATTCTCAGGGGGGCATGATGTACATGTATAACAATTTTCAAAAATACTAAAAAGGGAGGGAGCAAAGCGACTGAGCATGTCATAGGGGCACATTTGCGCTTTCAAAAGAGAAACCTAATAATTTCAAGCACACTTTTGGTGAATTATGTAAAAATATTAAGTTAAGAAATGTAAGATTTCAAAAATTCTAAGAGGCGAGTGGCCCCCCCCCCCTTGCTGTGTACGGCCATGACTATGCCTTTAAATAAAAAACAAATTTATTGTAAAAATACCATCATCATCCCCCCCAAAAAAAAAACCAATGAAGATTCCATTTTGCGAAAAGTTAACAATACAAGTACCAAGAATTTATTTGCAAAACCAAGATTAAAATACACCACTCCAGTCTGACACAGCTGCTTCACTAACATTCTGCAAGCCTAATCTTGTCATGGTATACAAACTGTGCAATACTGTGTTACTTATCTTCTATCCCTATTTCAAGTGCAAATATTATATTCAACTGACATTTTGTATGCTTTTAAATGCGCATTTTATATTTTTCTTGTTTCATATCATATTTCACTGGCCCTTAAACCTTGATTGAACGGAATTGAATTGATATGAGCTAGTTTCAATTTGCATTTTATGCAAATCCTCAAAATGGCAATGTTATTTCAAATTCAAAATGACAGGTTTAGTACAACCCTCAATATATATTTCGTACATATTATTTCACATTTCCTATTATATAAAAGGAAAAAGTATTTGACACAAGGGGGGGGAGAAGTGTTTTATGAAAGTTGTCAGCACTGACTTAATTGTCAGTACTGATAACATTCATGAAATGGTCTCCTAATGATTTTATTAAAAGGTGAGCTCTATGTCTATAAAGTGTTTATTTTCTTTTCAATTCAGAGGTAAGATTCTTGTCAATTTAAAGATTACTGGGCATATTAATTAGCACAATATAGCATTAATTCTGTGTCTTTAAGTAAAATCAAATCAGATGAAATACAGGACAATCGACAAAAAAAAGATCAAGAAAGAAGGCTACACAGTGTTAGACTTGAGAAAAAAAATATACAGAATTGGAAGGGAGGGTGAACGAGAGAATGAAGGAAAGAAAAGAGATGAATTGAGAAGAAAAAAGAAAAAATGAAGGGGAAAATGAAGGAAATAATACAAAATATAAGAAAGTTCTAATAAAAGGATGAGAGAGAGAATAAAAATAGATAAAAAGGTTTCCGTCATTCTTTGAATTGAATATAGAAAGAAAAAAAAAGAAAAGAAGGGAAGATGAATAAATGTGTAAAAGTCAAAATAAAGAAGAGAAAGACAAAAAGAAAGTAAGAAAAAAGGAGGAGGAAAGAAAGAATGAAGGAAAGAAAATGTTTCCTTCATTCTTGAAAGAAAGAAACGAAGAAAGAAGAAAACAGGAAGGAAGGAGGGAAGGAATGAAGGAAGAAAGGGAAAGAAAGTATAAGGGAAAAGAATAAGAAGGACAAAATGAAATAAATAATGAAAGAAAGAAAGGAGGAAAGAGAGGGAGGAAAGAATGAAGGGAGGCCAGAATGAAAAAAAAAAAAATAATGGAAGGAGAGAAAGAACAAAAATAAAAACGAGTGGAAGGGAGAAGGAATGAAGGAAATAAAAAAGGAAATGTAATAAAGAAGGCAAGTAAGAGAAAGAAGGAAAGAAATACAATGTACAGAGAGAGAGAGAGAAAGGATCAGGAAATAAAAATAGATATGTAACAAAAAAAGGGCAAGAAGGATATAAAGATAGAAAAGAAAGAAAAAGGAAGAAGTTCAAACTTCAAGCAAATAAAAACAATCCAATCATATAACAAAAATCCTAATGATATTTGGTGTTTTTTTTAAATATTTTTAAAATTAAACAAAAAACTCAAATGGTTTAGAAATGAATAAAATACAGGACGTCTGGTCACCCTGGTCCTGGCCGAGTCAGTCCGAAGCTTGCATGCATTCAGCGCGATCTAGCTCGAGAGTCGACTGGCTCGCGATCGCTCGTGTACGTCCGTACATGTAGAGCATGCGCTCAGAGGGCGAGAGAGGGGTTTCCCCAGCTAGCTCCTTCGTCGATTAGTAGCGCAGCATGCGCATAGTGTAGTTTAGAAAGTAAGATGGCAGCCCCCATCCAACGGGACCGCTGGCGATAAATTGGCTCTGATTTGACATATTTCCACTGTTTTTTTACTGGTATGACATTGTATGAGAGATAATTGGCCGATATTTGCAATTTATCAAAAAATTATTAAACTTTACTGTCAATTTATCTTTTTCATTTTCAAAACAACCACTTGCCCGATCGGGCAATTGACTTTGAAAAATGCTTGCCCGCACATCAATTTCACTTGCCCTGGGCAAGCGGGTTTGCCGCGCCCTGGATTGAAGAAGTATTACTATTGGATTTGGAAATAAATTCAGAATTGTCGATGTTAATGCATTCCTTGATGATTTTACATCTGTTTATTTAGTTTTACGCTGTAATTCATATTGTGACAAACATGCAATAATATTAATAAAAATAAATAAATTACTTACTACTATAATGAAACTAAGATCATTACATTCATAAAATCAGAACTCCAGTTTCATCATTGCCTATATGAACTACACTGTGGTCTGTGCGCAGTGTTCACACCTGTCCGTACCCGGCACCCCGCCCGCGCCCGATACCCGGCTGCAAATGCAGGAGTCTCGACCCTCGAGGCTCGACTACAATTTTGCAACTCATTCATTCATTTTCAACCAGAAACTGGTCTCGAATTCCACTCTCTACTTCGGCTTATGAGTTATGTCACGAAACGTTCCTCCTTTTAATAAACATTCATCAGCATCAAAATTAAACTTAAAGTAATAGACTGATAAAAAGGGGCACGTCTTACTCTGAAATTTTGGTTAGAATAATCACTCAAAACGTTAAGTGTCCATAGCGACGTCAAGCGGACTCCATCTTTCAATAAAGAGTCTTCTCGTGATTCACTGCACTGCGCATGCTCAGATCAATTAAGTTAGGTCTCTTCACCCTCTGGAACAGGTGTACAATTCATCACCCCCCTCCCCCCCCCACTCCTCCTCCCGTATTACCTTGAACACCGTACCCTCTCTTTCCTTTACCAGTCCCTTTGGCTTACTCCAAATTATTTTGATTCAAGAGACAGTGTAAACTAAATATACAATCAGTTCAATTTACATTTTAGAGGAAGATGAGATGATAAGATGAATTGAGGTACGATGAGGTATATAAGATGGAATACTAAGATTGGTGATCCGGATGATAAGTTCATATCCTACTTATGTTTATTATTGAAGTACTTTATTTTCATTTGTATATTCAGCAAAGTTGATCCAAACTTTGGAGCATTTAGATCTTTTGTTAAGAAGCAAAAAGAAATGGAATATTGTGTGGCAAAAAAAAAAAGACTCAAACTCGCGGCTCATTTTAAGAAATGGAAGTTTGAATAATAATTTTTGTCATCTGCACATGTATCATTGTATGTATCCTGTTTACTGTGTATGAGCATACGTATACTTGCCATCAAAGCTGTGTAAAATATCACGTCTGTGTCATTGCATAAATCTTTCAACTTTTTTGAAATTATTATTTATATTTGTTTTTGGTGTTTTTTTTCTAATGTTGTTATGATTACTTGTATATAGTTTGATTATGTTTGATTTTTTGGTTTATACTTGGTCTGTTTTGACCCAATAAAACATATATATACCAAAAAGTATTGGTTTTGTGATAATGGTGATGATAGCGATGTTGATGCCGACGGTGATATGGTGTCTAGATTGAGAATAAAAATATTAGAAGGGTAGAAATTAAAGGAGAATGAAACTCTTGGAGCAAGTTAGCTTTTGTGAAAGCAGAAAAATCAAAGAATAAGATCAACAAAACTTTGAGTAAAATAGGACTAGCAATAAAAGAGTTATGAGCATTTGAATGTCGAGATCACTAATGCTATGGAGATCCTCCCATTGGCAATGCGACCAAGATCTGTGATGTCACACACGTACAACTCTCCCATTTGGACACTGAAAATATACCCCAAAACATCTCTTTTTGCTCATTCTAATCATATGACAAACGATTCATCAATGATATAGTGTTGTGAAACCTCTGTACTTGTCATCTCATAAAGAGAACACCTCACCTTGTGATAGACTCTATAAAAGTGAGAATATAAGTGAAATAAGTACTAAAGTAATGAGGGAGTTGTACGTGTGTGATATCACATATCTTGGTCGCATTGCCGTTGGGAGGATCTACATGGCACTAGTGATCTCAATATTCGAATGCTCATAACTTTCTTATTATTCATTCAATCTTCCTCAAACTTTCAACAATATGTTTCTTTGATTTTTCTCTTTGATATGGATTCAGCTGGTTTCAAGGGTTTCATTCTCCTTTAACACACATGAATTTCACTAACTATCTTGCACTAATATAGCTGAGTTTAGTTTTAAAGCCGGTGGATTAAACTGAATTGAAGTATGATGTAAGGTAGCACAAATTGTAGGACAAACACGAAGAGTGTAAATTGTACCAACATTTAAAAAAAACCAGTAGGCCTATGCTCATTTTATTTTAATCTCCGATGACAAAATGAATCCATTTGGGGGCTGAGACTATAGGGCCGCGCTCACTCAACCATGCCGTGGTCTCAACCTATGTTTTATCATGGACCTATTAATAGGTCCATGGTTTTATCATGATATGCGAATACTAATACTTGTATAAATGCCTAAAACAACCACTTCAACATTTATGCGGATGTCATGCATTCTCAAATTTAAAAATCAGTTAGCTATACTAGCTAGCCGGAGATCGACAATTTTTCAATCGAGTTCAGCGAGTACGAATAGTGCTAGAAAATGCGTAAGGGTGAAACGATTGAGATGGATAGCACTATTATAATAGCATTGATTATATACAGGAACTATCATTATATTTGTAAAAATTATGTTCCCTATAAATTGCACAAAATGTAAAACTTGGTTTCCAGACATTCTCACGGCTTGCATCGGGCATTCTTATTTTCAAACACTGAAAAGGGTGAGTTGGTGGCACTCTAGTCAAACAATTTCTTAAAACTGTTTGCAAAAGCCTCTTCTCCTAAATTTTGAAAGGGGATTTACTCTTCATGATGTGTCTAAACAGGGTTGTAGCTACGAGGGGGTGTGCCCCCCATGGTGCCCCCCTCCTTGAAAAAAATTGGCGGAGCAAAAAATAAGGAGAAAGAAAGAATAAAGAAAAATAAAGGGATATATAGAAAGGAAAAAAAGGAGAGGAAAATTAGAAGAGGGAGACGAGTATAAAATAATAAGACATGCAAAAAATAACTTTCATGTCACTATATCAAATTTTCTCTCGCGCTTCGCGCTCACATTGCTTGTTCGATGAGATTCATATATTGTTCAAAAGGCTGATATGGAGCTTAACATATCAAGTTTTGAAGTCAAAACGTAGGCATATCAGCTAGTGTTGCGCGCTCGCATTTTGATCGGTGAGTATGTATACCTCTATATTAAGTTTATAACAAGCTACTTAAATTCCCCTTTTCATTAGAGTTTATAACAAAATCCGGCTCGCGATTTGAGCTCGCATTAATTTATCTAAAATATATTAACCCATGCGTTCTATTCATAATTACAAAATTGTTAAAATATCCACAGTTTTCAGGCCTTAATGATAATTCATCAACAAATTCCACGCTCTCATTAAGCATATTAGATTAATAAATGAGTAAATAATATTTTCATAAATTCCTAATAAATAAATTGGCCCCTTTTCAGAATGGAATATCGACAAGTTTCATCTCGCGCTTAGGAATAATAGGAAGATAAGCATCATTTTCATTATGATGACAAAATGTCCTTAGAATGTCCCGGCCCTATGTCAAAATGATAATAAAAAATATCAGCTCGTGCTTCGCGCTCGCATGTTTATTAAGTGTGTTTCACATCCACTTCAAAATTTCCCTACACAGTGCTTGAAATAGTTTTTAAATTGACTCTTTTTCAGATCGGAATATCGAATGTTTCCATCTCGCGCTTCGTGCTCGCATTATTAATCTTCATGATAAAAAAATGTATTCAGATCGATGCTCAGATTCTAGGGCTAAATCTAAATCACGCGCACGCATGTTTATTGAGATAGGCAGCTTGTTCTTTATATAAAACGTTCTTAACTTATCAAGTTTCAGAACAGAATATCAATAATTTTCTGCTCGCGCTTCATGCTCGCATTATTAGGAAGATGCCCAACCCTATTCATGATTTACAAAACATGAATAGAGTGTCCCGTTTTCTCAGGTCTAAAATCTGAATCGCACCAATTGTTTAGTTACATACCTATTCCTTTTATGATTACAATTGCTTAGAATGACCTTTTTTAGGTCGGAATATCAAAAATTGTCAGCTCGAGCGTCGCGCTCGCATTATTTAATTGCTGAAATATGTATCGTCTTTGTGGCTAACTGCAAACAGTTCTTATCAGGCCAGAACGGTAATTTAAAATTTCTGCTCGCAGTAATCATTTCACGCATCTTGTTCAAGATCACAAACATGGCCCAGAAGGTTAAATTTGAAGGACAAAATACATGAAAGTTAAAAAAAAAAAATCACTTTTTTATATAGGGCTTATGAGATTATTTCATATTTATGTTGTTTTCAAAGCTAAGAAGCCCGTAAGAAGGAACTGTGACTAAACTACCCCCGAAATTCAAACAAGCAAAAATCCACTTTGAGCGGCCGATCGGGGAAAATATGGGTGAAAATAATATCAGGCCCCACTCCCTAGTGTCGAAAGCTGGATCCGCCCCTGTGACACATACACACAGATGAAAAAAAATGTTCCCCCATTAAAAAGCATGGACCCCTGTGCCCCCCAGGAAAAAAATCCTAGCTACGCCACTGGGTCTATAAAACGTTTAGCTATTTATACACCTCGAGTTGGCTTGAATCTCCATACCTATCATATTAATTTCATTCAACGTTAACTGAATAACACCGAGGCATATAATGGCTATCTATCATACGAATTGAAGAGTTTTTGGAAGTACATGGATTCATTAAAGAAAACTAAAATGATATACCACAGTGGTGCAATTAGTCAAATCTTTTTCTAGCGCCGGACGAAAAATATATTGCCTGTTGACAAGATGATATCGTTTTGTGATAAATTTTGACCTATAATCGAAAAAATAATATTCACTCTTTATCATTTCCCTTTCTCTCTCCTTTTCCTTTTTTTGCTTGGTCGGATCTTTTTTGGGGAAGAACGCACAAAGTCCGCCCCTTATTTATTCTCCAGTAATAGGATATCAGCCGACATCACTACATAGGGTGATAGTCTGGTGGCCCATTTCAAAATAATTAATAATTATTTTTCGTTAATTTCTTGCAGGAGACAGTGTTCGGGGGTGAATTTGCATCCTGCTATAACTCCAAAACCGGGGACCTCATCGGCTCATCGCTAGCATAGATAGTAACTACATCTTCAGCAGAATCGGCTCTCATTCTTGAAAAATCTGATTGAATTTGCATGTGTTTTTACGGTGAAATAAATCAACATTGTGATCCCTTGTTTTCAGGTCTAATCGGGGGTCTAATATATAATTACATAATCACGTACATCTTTGCACTTTGGCTTATTATATAACATACCTTGTAACATACCTTGTTGTGGGCGTAAAGTTTTACCTAAAAAACTTGTTTGCCCCTCTCCTCCTTCCAATTTCTATGATTTCATGAAGTCATTATAGTGGAAGATAAACTGGTACAGGTTATATGGCGATGTGTGGTTTCAGCAGGTAACGTTATTAATGGGAACATGGGCAAGTAAAGGATTGGTCAGGGTTAAACTTTTCCTTTTTGAGGTTCCAAGATTTCTCTAAGTTTGATTTGAAAGAGTTTATGGAAGTACTCTTCACAACTTGATTTGGCAGGTTGTTCCACTCTGATACTACTCGGTGTGAGAAAGAATTTTGTCTTTTTCGAGTATTTGCTCTGGGTTTCTCAATCTTATATATATGTCCTCTAGTTCTGGAGTCTTCATTGAATTTGAAGAATTTAGAAGTCTCTAGATCGTCAGTTCCTTGAGTTATTCGGAATACTTGGACAAGATCTGCTCTGTGACGTCGGTAAGATAATGAAGGTAACTTCAATTGGGCCAATCTTTCCGGGTAGCTTTTGACCTGTAAACTTGGAACTGCTTTTGTAGCTCTTCGTTGAACTCTCTCGAGTTTCTCCTGATCCTTCTTCAAGTATGGATGCCAAATCTGTGAACAATACTCCAAAGCAGGTCGAACTATGGACTTATAAAGTAGTTTGAAGCTCTTAGGTTCAAGGAATGAGAAAGATCTCTTGATGATCCCCATCTTCTTATTTCCTGCTTTTGCTATCTGATCTATGTGTTGAGAAAAACTTAGCTGATCGTCGAAAATGACACCCAAGTCCTTTTCACTGTGGCTGACTTCGATGGTCGGGCCATCCAAACTTAACTTATAGTCATAGTGCAGGTTCTTTCTGCCATAGTGAAGGACTTTACATTTTCCTGTATTGAAGGGAAGTTGCCATAAGATTGCCCAACTTTGAATCCTCAGTAAATCAGCTTGAAGGATTTCCCATTCTTGATCGTTGTTAACTTCAGCAAATAATTTGGTATCGTCAGCAAATAACTTGATAACACTTGCTTGAGAAGCTAGGACATCTGGTAAATCATTTATGAAAATCAGAAATAGCTCCGGACCGATAACACTCCCTTGGGGAATTCCACTACTGACTCTAACAGAATTTGAGAAAACTCCATTAACAACCACCCGTTGCTCTCTGTTCTTTAAGAAGGATCTGATCCAATTCAAGACACTACCTCTGATTCCATATGAATGAAGCTTAAGCAGAAGTCTTCGATGGGGGACGCTATCAAATGCTTTTTTGTAGTCCAAATATATACAGTCAATTGATTTTCCTTTATCCAAATCCTTAGTCCATTCCTCAATAACTTCCAGAAGTTGAGTAGCACATGATTTGCCTTTTCTGAATCCATGTTGATGTGAGCTATACAGCTGGTTTGTAACCATGTGATTAATAATATTTTCACGAATAATCTGCTCCATAACTTTGCCAATTGTACTTGTTAAACTCACTGGTCTATAATTGTTGGGATTACGTTTATCTCCTCTTTTGAATAATGGAGTTACATTCGCCATCTTCCATGCTACAGGAACAGAACCACTCCTCAAGGATTCATTGAAGAGATCGGCAAGAGGTTGGGCTAGTTCATCTGCAAGTTCTTTCAATATCCGATTTGGAATCTCGTCCGGCCCTGGAGACTTAGTTTTGTCCAGCATCAATAATCTTTCCAAAACCATATCTCTTGTAATGACAATATCATTAAGTGTAGAGTCAAAGGGTCTATCAAGAAATGGAGGAAGATTACTGGTATCTTCTTGCGTAAATATTGATGCAAAAAAGTCATTTAACACCTCAGCTTTATCAAAGTCATCATCCACAGTTGTGCCGTCTGGCCGAGTCAACTCTCCAAGACAGGATTTGGATTTTGTCTTCTTATGCCACTATTATGTGCAAAGTTTGGTGAAAATGATATGGATTTCATTTTAACTGTGGAATTTCCTTAATCACTACATGGTACTATCTTAATATACTATGGTAATTAAATGAAGATAAGGGGAATTTACGTTCGGTGTAATCAAGTATACACAGATTTTTATCTGATTTATAAATTCTAGCCAAACACTTCCGGGTGTAGAATGCGTGGTAGAATGAGGGTGATAAGAAATAATTCGTTCACTCTCTCCCGGGATTCTCCATCAATAGCTGAAGGAATTTCCTTAATTTGATTGATCATTAATTATTAGCTGATGGTTTGTTATAGATATGAAGAAATAGTCTGAAATTAATGAAAACTCTATAAGACAATGAAAACTGATGTAGAGTTTCGTCTTGAATATTCATGCAAAGGCCTTTGGTATTTTTGCCAAATAAGGAAAACCACTGGGAGGGCGTCCCTATTTGAAAAGCCCGGATGTACTTATTCTGCCATTTTGGGAGGGTTCACACGGAAGAGAGCGGCGACCGTAACAAAAACAAAGAGTCATAATCTATTTCTGAGAGCCTAAATTCAACAAAAAAGATGGTAAGTGAAGCTTAAACTCCTTGTAATATATTTATCTTATTTATTTCCATGGTTCTTTGTGATTGTATGAAATAACTGTTATTTTGTCGCTGGTTATTTGGAGTCGCTACTGTAAAGTCAGTCCCACACGTTGACAAATTTGTAGGGTGAGGTGAGACTACCGGGTAACATACCTGAGTAAAAAAAAAATGACAGTGACACTTCACAAATTCCCAATTTAAGGAAAAATATTTCATGAAAATATGATTATTATGTATGGCCTGAAAGAGTATATTCTCCCAAATATACTTTGATACCATTATTTATGTTAGGTAGGACCAAAAAAAAACGAAACTAAAAAGTAATCAGTAAAATTAAAACTTTTTCAGATTCAGAAATAGGCCTACTGTCTTTTAATAAAAGACAGTATTTCTGAATCTGATAATAAGATAGTGATACTGCTAATTAACTAGGCCTAAGTGATATATTTGATAATCATTGACAAATGTCATGACAGAAGATCTATTCTAGGACAAAAAAAAAATGAAACAGCATTCATCTGCTATCTCGAAGATGAAATTAGACTAGATTTGAATGCACGTTAATATGCATGTTATGAGAGGAGTGATACTTAAGTCTTAACTCAGTAGAGGCGCACGGCCAATATGGGAGACTCTCCGATAGGGGAGACAATCTCCCATATTGGAGACTTGCTTTGCAAAAGAACAAAAGAAACAACACCAACAAAAGCGTTATTTTTTCCACCCAAAATTTTGTCTCACTTAGGTCAGAAGCACTCACACGTATTGCGAGGTTAGTATTAGTATACTAACCTCGCACCACGAACCGCGTTTGGCAGTGGATTTCTAACTAGTGGGTCGCGCGTGCTGGGATCTCACTTCTTGGGTCCACAACACACGACTTCTATGGCTTGAATTTTCTGTGCGCGGCGGCATGTAATGAACCCTTGGGTGGGTCAGAAGCCCATTTGTTTTGTGTGTGGATGACAACAAAAATCCTTATCAAAACAAAAGTAGACGGTGAATTTTTAAAGTAGACGGTGAAAAGGGGTAATTTTTTCATGAGGAATCTGCCAATCACATTTTTATTTGCCGCCGAGGTAAACCTTTTGCAGCAAATGTAAACAAAGAAAATTGGTCTCCCAAACTGGAGATTGTCTCTGAAATTGGATACCCAAATTATTTACAAAAGTCTCTGATATTGGAGATAATCTCTCTCTTGGGAGACAGTCTCCCATATTGGCGATGCGCCTCTAGTGTAACTCATCATGTTCATTAAGAACACAGATTCTAACGTTATACTAGTAAGTAGGCCTAAAGTGCCCAAATATCGGACACTTAAGTTAAGCATAATTGGACCAAAACAAAAATACAATCATTGAATCAAATAAAAATCATGTTTATATCTGTAGGACAAATGTTGAATATCAATTTCATAAAAAATAGAATCGAAAAAATTATGGTAAACCGAAAAACGGAAATTATTTACTTACTACCAGAGGCTTTTTTTTGCAGAAAATCGGACGCAGTTTCCAAATATCGGACGCGTAGAGTTGTGCGCCGCGATCAATTTGGCGATTTAAATCACACTCTAGACCCCAAAATAATTGCTTAATTGTTGATAAAATAATATATTTTAGCTGTGCAAATGCCGATTTTAATTATTAGGGGAGAGCGGGGTTATTTGGAACGCGGGGTAAGTTGAAGCATTATAATTTTCTTTAACGCCTAAGTTAAATAAATTTATGCAATACTGCCCTCAATTTATTGCTATTATTGACAGCCATCCACCATATTACAGACAACACATGTGCAACAAGCCTGGTGAAGTTAGAAAGGAATTTTTGTTTTTTCACCTTCTGAGTAATTTTTTTCTCTTTCAAAAATTTTGTATTATCTCAGAGAAGTTTATAGGGGCAGGTCCAAGCTATTGTCCCCTCTGAAGCCAAAATTAAATCTTTGCCTAAATATAACATATTGTATGTCCTTTTAAAGCTTATACTCTGAAGTTTTTGTCTCACCTGCATAGCAGAGTGAGACTATAGGCGCCGCTTTTCCGACGGCGACGGCGGCGGCGGCGTCAACACCAAATCTTAACCTGAGGTTAAGTTTTTGAAATGACAGCATAACTTAGAAAGTATATGGACCTAGTTCATGAAACTTGGCCATAAGGTTAATCAAGTATTACTGAACATCCTGCCTGAGTTTCATGTCACATGACCAAGGTCAAAGGTCATTTAGGGTCAATGAACTTAGACCATGTTGGGGGAATCAACATCAAAATCTTAACCTAAGGTTAAGTTTTTGAAATGTCATCATAACTTAGAAAATATATGGACCTAGTTCATGAAACTTATACATAAGGTTAATCAAGTATCACTGAACATCCTGCATGAGTTTCACGTCACATGACCAAGGTCAAAGGTCATTTAGGGTCAATGAACTTTGGCCAAATTGGGGGTATCTGTTGAATTACCATCATAACTTTGAAAGTTTATGGATCTGATTCATGAAACTTGGACATAATAGTAATCAAGTATTACTGAACATCCTGTGCAAGTTTCAGGTCACATGATCAAGGTCAAAGGTCATTTAGGGTCAATGAACTTTGGCCAAATTGGGGTATTTGTTGAATTACAGCCATAAATTTGAAAGTGTGTTGGTCTAGTTCATAAAACTTGGACATAAGAGTAATCAGGTATCACTGAACATCCTGTGCGAGTTTCAGGTCACATGATCAAGGTCAAAGGTCATGTAAGGTCAAAGAACTTTGGCCACGTTGCTGGTACATGTATTTGTTGAATTGCCATCATATCTCTTTAAGTGTATCTGGTCTAGTTCATAAAACGTGGAAATAAGAGTAACCAAGTATCACTGAACATCTTGTGCGAGTCATAGTAGTTTTCAAAATCAGCACTGCTGCTATATTGAATCGCGTGATGCAGGTGAGACGGCCAGAGGCATTCCACTTGTTTGTCCTTTTTTTTTTCTTCTGAAAACTTAAAGTTAATGAATGCCAAGGTCACGATTCCAAGAAATCATTAATTAGCGTGACGTACGGGACATCACATTTTTTGATCTGCAGATAATGCAAATTATATATTTGAAAATATTTCTGTGGGGACTTGTAGTGCTAAGTTAATGCAAACATTTGAAAGAAAAAAATATTTTGAAGTTAAATTAATTAAGTTAATTATCTGGTGTCCAACAGGCAGTGTCCCATACGTCACAATTTAGCATATGTTTTTTTAGATTCTAATGAAGAAAAAGTTGAACAGTTTTCTTCACACTTTGGAGAGTTCTAATTTATATTACTATACATACAAAAATTAAAGTGAATTTACTGAATTAATTTCATGTCTAATTATATCAGTTCATTAAGCTTTGTGACGTACGGGACAAAAGTGTGACGTACGGGACACACCATAGGATTTCTATGTAATTCTAATTAGGTTATTTTTCAATTGGGAGCAAAGGTAAAGTAAATTGAGATAAATAATATATCAGTGGTTGAATATTGGTAAAAGGCTGATAATAAAGTTATGATTTGTAATAAATAACAAGGGTGCATGTATTAGCATACTTGTTAACATATGTTATTAAATAATCTTTCATAAAATATAAGGTCATAAAGTTTTTTTATGTTTTGTTTGTTCATATACCGGTAGAAATATATATATATATCAATCATAATTATCCATGTAAAACTTACTTACTTTGGTTTACATCCAGTTAATTATAAATTTTGATGAAATGTCACTTCCAATTCGTTTAACACATGGAATTATTTGCAAGACATCTTTCATAATATTCATAAGGTCGTAAAGTGTTTGCTATGTTTTGTTTCAGTGTATGCTATTAAAGAAATATATATCAATCATGATAATCCATGTAAGACTTAACTTACTTTGGTTTACATCAAGTTGATTATAGATTTTGATGAAATTTCACTTTCCCCATTCGTTTTACACATGGACAAATGTCCCATACGTCACAGCGCGGATGTTTATATTTTGAGCTATTACATGGGCGGAAATCTGTCCCGAAAGGTAGGGGGGACCATAGGGGCGGATCCAGCCTTCGCCAATAGGGGGGGGGGGCGATTATTTTTCTGCTATATGTTAATCCCCGATCGGCCGGTCGAAAATGATTTTTGTTTGTTTCATTGAAGGGGTAGTCCTCATGGTCACTTCTTAGCTTTATTCTTATAAATCAACATAAATATATAATATCATAATCCTTATTTATATAAATGCGAGCGCGAAGCGAGAGCAAATTTTTTTTTTTGGGGGGGAGTTTTATGTATTTTCCCCTAAAAATTTGAACATTCTGGGCAATGTTTGTTATCATGAAAAAGATGTGTGTGCAACTAAATAATTACTACGAACGCGAAGTGCGAGCAGAGATGAACTGATGAAAAAGGTACCTGTTAAAGACTGCTTGCAGTTAGCCATGAAGACGTTACATATTTCAACAATCAAATAATGTGAGCGCGAAGCGCGAGCTGAAATTTTTTGAAATTTTTACCTACAGAATGGAAATTCTAAGCACTTTTTGTAACTTAAACATAATAGGTAGGCCTATATAACTAAACAATTGATGCGGAGCGCGAGCGGAAAATTTTGAGATTTAGACCTAAGAACGAGACACTCTATTCATGTTCTGTA
Source organism: Lytechinus pictus (assembly GCF_037042905.1). Classification (NCBI taxonomy): domain Eukaryota; kingdom Metazoa; phylum Echinodermata; class Echinoidea; order Temnopleuroida; family Toxopneustidae; genus Lytechinus; species Lytechinus pictus. The sequence continues at coordinate 11,164,446 of NC_087258.1, read as the reverse complement.
AATCATGAAAAGGATGAGTTATTGGGGGTCTTCCTTACATTAATAATGCGAGTGCAAAGTGCAGCCAGTTTATATATGTTTATATTCGTTTAATTTAAACTGATCGAAAAGATACTTGTTAAGGACTGCTTGCTCTTAGCCATGAAGACGTTACATAATTATTTCAACAATCAAATAATGCTAGCGCGAATCGCGAGCTGAAAACTTTTGACATTTCTACAAAAAGAATCGAAAATTATAATCAATTTTTGTAATCGTGAACAGGGTAGCTATATAACTAAATTGTTGCAAGCGAAGCGCAAGCAGAAAAATTCGAGATTTAGACCTAAAAACGGGACAATCTATTCATGTTTTGTAAATCATGAAAAGGATGAGTAATATCATGAATATAGGGGATCTTACTATATTAATAATGCGAGCACAAAGCGCGAGCAGAAATTTTTTGATATTGTGATCTGAAACTAGACAATGATTTAAATAGAGAACAAGTTGAATATCTGAATAAACATGCGCGTGTTTCGGATTTAGACCTAGAATCTAGGCATTCTACACATCTTTTATCATGAAAAATTAGAGCGAGCGCAAAGCGCGAGCTTAAACTATATGATATTCCAATCTGAAAAAAGAGTCAATTTCAGCTATTAATTTCAAGCACTCTGTAGGAAAATTGTGAGGTGGATATGGATCGCACTTAATAAAGAGCTGATATTTTTTCATTATTATTTGAGTTTTGACATAGGTCCGGGACATCCTTAGGACATGTCATATGAAAATAATGACTATCTTCCCATTCCTCTTGCTAAGCGCGAGATGAAACAAAAGGGACAATTTAATCATTAAATTAATATCTTATTTATTAATGCCTAATGAGGGCGAGAAATCTGATGATATTATGGCCTGAAAACTGGACATTTCAAGCACTTTTGTAATTATGAATAGAATGCATCAGTTAAAAATATTTTTTAACCATTAATGCGAGCGCAAATCGAGAGCCAAAATCTTTGATAAACTGTCATGAAAATCAATATTGAGACATACATAACTCGCCAATCAAAATGCGAGCGAGTAGCGCTATCTAATACGTTTTGACAATCAGACTTGAAAAGGGATATTTTTCAAACTAAATGGAATACACTAAAATAATAGGTACTTTATTCGAAATTTGCGAGCGCTCAGCGCGAGCAGAAAATGTCAATATTCAGACCAAAAAGCTGTCATATTAACAGAGCACTTTTAAAAAATCAGTTTGTAAATCACACAAAATAATGAAAGTTCGATTTCCGAGGTGAAATGTGTAATGTATATTGACTTCCAAACTTGATATTTAAAGGAGAATGAAACCCTTGAAACCAGCTGAATCCATATCAAAGAGAAAAATCAAAGGAACACATTGTTGAAAGTTTGAGGAAGATTGAATGAATAATAAGAAAGTTATGAGCATTTGAATATTGAGATCACTAGTGCCATGTAGATCCTCCCATCGGCAATGCGACCAAGATCTGTGATATCACACACGTACAACTCCCTCATTACTTTAGTACTTATTTCACTTATATTCTCACTTTTATAGAGTCTATCACAAGGTGAGGTGTTCTCTTTATGAGATGACAAGTACAGAGGTTTCACACAACATTATATCATTGATGAATCGTTTGTCATATGATTAGAATGAGCAAAAAGAAATGTTTTGGGGTATATTTTCAGTGTCCAAATGGGAGAGTTGTACGTGTGTGACATCACAGATCTTGGTCGCATTGCCAATGGGAGGATCTCCATAGCATTAGTGATCTCGACATTCAAATGCTCATAACTCTTTTATTGCTAGTCCTATTTTACTCAAACTTTTGTTGATCTTATTTTTTGATTTTTCTGCTTTCACAAAAGCTAACTTGCTCCAAGAGTTTCATTCTCCTTTAAGCTCCATATTCTGATATTGAACAATCCCCTAACAGGCAATGCGAGCGCGAAGCGCGACCGAAAATTTTAAATAGTGACACGAAAGATTCTTTTTATTTTCCAAGTCTTCCCCTCATCTTATTTTATTCACTTTGCAAAATTTGACAAGCAAAAAAAAGGTTTTCACCCAAAATGTAAGGTCATTTAGTCCAAAATACATGTATTATTTCTAAATGTGAATGAAGCATTTTTTTTCCATCATAAAAGACCAAAAATAGTAGGGGGGACATTTGATATTGTGTCCCCCCTACTATTTTTGGTAGGGGGGACACGTCCCCCCTGTCCCCCCTGGGATTTCCGCCCATGAGCTATTACATAATAACAACAATGAGTTCTATCATTTCATTCATGGCTAATGAAACTTGATAAGATACAAGATGAAAACATGATAATGAGAGATTTCCAGCTTATTCCAATTCACAGAGTTTTAATGACAAACTTAAAAAAAAAAAAAATCAGCTTTTGTCTGGTCCCGTACGTCACAGTGCATATTAATTAAAATATTACTTCGTTAATGGAATTGTAGATCACTAAGTTTTTTACTGAATAAAGAGGGGACAACTGGCCTTCCAAAATCCATAAAAGATTCTCTATTGTGCATTTATTTTTTATGTTACACAACTTTATAAAAGTCTCTAAATGTCCCGTACGTCACAAGTCAAATAGCTTGGACCTGCCCACAGATCAAGTTGGCCTGTTTGAGGGTATAATGGACACTTGTACCAAGCTACTAAATTAGGTTATTAATATGCTGTGGGGAAGTCCCTTTTTTGAGTTATATCATAACCTTGTTCATTGAATGAGTGCTTTTTTGTGCTGTAAGCTTATAAATTTCAAATGGGCCTCTGGGGTTAGTTGGAACAAAATTGAAGGGGCTAGTTGAAATATGTTCCAACTTACCCCAAACATAATTATGAATAACATTGGATATGAGAAAAAAATGTATTCAGTATTTCACACTTGTCTGAACATGTATTGTATACCATGCTTGTTTTGTTTCTCAGTTAGGTCTGAGTGTGCATTTAAGGCCTATTGTAGGCCCCTAATGCAATATTAACCCTTATCAAACAGGGGGGGGGGGTCAACTTGAGCCCCCATTTGACAAATTTCGTCACTACGCCGTTGCGTGAATTTTTTTGACCGCACCGCTCGCTGACTTCTTACTTTCAAGTCTTGCGCATCTTTTGAGACCAAATTTGCGATGCCTGGGTGCGCGTTTTCTGAATTATGCAACCTTTTGTACGTGCATGTCAGACCAAAAATTGCTCAAAAACGTGATTGCGTGTACAAGGTCAATGCAAATTGTGTTTTTCAACCAAAAATCATAAATGTATGATTTTATTTACTTTTGTTGGTTCAAATGGATTTATTTTATGCTATTTGTGATCGCAAAAGAGTCCCCAACAAAGTTAATCAGAAAAAACAATAAAAAACAAAGGTTCGAAAAAACATAGAAATACAAATCTAAATAACAAAAAATACATAAGAAATTGTATTTTTTGCAATTTTGTGTGGATATTTGTTATAAAGGTAAAAATTGATACTCTCACCAAAAATTAGCATTCTACTAGCTTAATAAATAGAGTTAAAGACAAAAACATACAAAATTTAGGGCAAATTTCATATGCTTATTTGCATAATTAATTAATAAAAAAATATAGACAGTTAATTTTTGTCATGTAAATTTGATGCAGAAGTACTGTACATGAAATTGCTGATAGTACACTTAATTGCATGTAAAATCAAACACACACAAATGAGCGGAAATCTACTACACAGTTGGCTGGCGTGAGTGGCTGTATAATAAAAAACAAAGTTCAACAAATCCACTTTTAATATTTTAAACTTGAAAAAAAATAAAGCAAATATGCTAAAACCATGTACATATGTAATATTAAGGTTGTAAGTAGTTTAAGTATAATTTTTAATTGACCATGCAGTGTTCCAACTTACCCCATACCATGTTCCAACTTACCCCGTACAGGGGTAAGTTGGAACGCTTGCGATGGTCTTGTTCAAGGTGGATTTTTTTCAGTAACCATCATAGAGTTACAAATTTTATGGGGTACATTTGAAGCCCTTAGATATATGTGTTGGAACGTTTGCAATGGTCTTGTTCAAGGTGGATTTTTTTTCAGTAACCATCATAGAGTAAAAAATTTTATGGGGTACATTTGAAGCCCTTAGATATATGCTTCAAGCTGATATATTGATTGTTTCTTAAATAAAATCTATTTGGATTTTACAGCCATTTTTGTCAAAAATGTTCCAACTAACCCCGGTCTCCCCTACTATCAATAATATTGATATACATGATATAGAAATCGGTAAATAATGATAATTTACTTACCAAACGGACGTCTTTCGACCTCGAACATCGGACCTCTTCGCTCAGTTGCATGCGACTTTGTTCTGAAAACGAGCATGCGCGCGTCAACAGCACGCATTTCCAATTCAATATATCCGATGTCTAGGATCATGCCATATTTGGAAGAGTGTCGAATTTCCCGCCGTAAGGAACCCCCGCGGAGGTCATTGCAGTTTTTTGCGATAAAAATGCCAAGGAAGAGAACAAATCAAATTTGTGCCGACACCTTCAAGATGTCTGTGACCAAAATATCATCATCTAATTCACATGTGCATTTAATAGTATATGAAATTAAATTGGGATGGTGTTTTTGGTCTTTATCTTTCACTCCTTTGGAACACAAAATAATTATTTTCAGATTCAAGTGTTACAGGGCTTCATTTTTGACAACATACCAGAGATGCAATTGGCAATGTGATCTTGCTTCTCAGATATTAAAAGTCGCTCTAATTTTAACCAGTGTCTTTTGTTTTATATCCCCTCTTCTTTTTTTTTTTTTACAGGCTGATGTTCAACTTGATTGTGCCTTGGATTTAATGAGGCGGCTTCCACCACAGGAAATAGAAAAGAATCTCAGTAACCTTATTGACTTGGTGAGTAAAATTACAAGATTTCTAACAAAATCTGTATTCAGACGGTCAATCCAACCCTTTAAAGGTCAAGTCCACCCAAGAAAAAATTTCCATTTGAATCAATAGAGAAAAATAAAAAAACATTGAATTGGATGTAAAATAAGAAATACATTTCAAAGTTTCAATATTTTTCACAAACAATTATATGCTCCATTCAGGGATATTCAAATGAGAGAGTTGATGATGTCTCTCACTCATTATTTTTTTTTATTGTTTGAATGATACAATATTTCATTTTTGAAGATTTGACATTAAGGAGCGACTTGACTGAACCATACAATGTTAAAACAATAGTAATTCCACATGTTCAGGGACGAATAAAACCTTTAATACATGACAATGAGGAGAAAATTAGTTGTGAAACCCTTCTTATTTCCTTGTCAAATTTCTCAGTCAACCCCCCCCCCCACCCCGGGAAAAAAGCTAGATCCGCCTCTGGGTTGATGTCATCAGTCCCCTCATTGGCATATATTGACGAGGATGTGAATACAACTTGTTTTTTCAAATTAAGCTAAACTTTGAAATGTCATAACTTTCTTATTTCACATCCTATTTTAATGATATTTTCATTGTTCTGCTTGTTTGATTTTTCTCATTCTGTTCAAACTTTTCAACTTTTCAACTTTTTATAGGCTGGACTTGTCCTTTAATTGACTATTAAAGTTCTATGTAAAAAAATTGAATTGAGGTGTCAATCTACTCTCCAACCAGGTGTTCAGTCAGTCACTACACGGTAGGATGCAAAAACCTACTCTTTGTAGTATACCATGGAGCTGTGTTAATAGCTCCATGAGTATACCTAATATAGTAATAATTGAGTCTTGGAACTGTTGTTGAAATGCTCCCCAGTGAGAGTGGAGAAAGTGCATTCATTCTGTAGGGGCATGAAATGATCCAATAATGAGGGTAATTACATTTAATACAATGTATATTGGATGGCTCAGAATGGAATACCAGAAATATTCCATGAGTTTGGGAAAATATTCCACGAAACGCAGATGAGTGGAATATTTCTGGTATTTCATGAAATAAAGCCATCCAATATAATTATTATCATCTACAGTGCGTATCAAAAAAAAGTTTACACTTAGAAAAAATCCTGTAAAATTATACATTTGAAATATCCTGAAGATTTTTCCACATTCAAACATTGGTACAGATCCATTTAAGCAAATGACATATAACTGTCGAAAAATATTTCCGTTTGAGTGAACACCACTTACTATTGGAAAGTTAGTGAAAAATGATTTTCGCAGAACTTTGAAAGAGTTATGCAAATAAAAGTAGACCTTAATCATGAAGAACACGTGGCATTTAGCTAGAAAATTGATTTCAAGATATCTTTTACCTTTTTCAACTTGTTTCCTTGCCCAAAACTTTTCGAAGAGTGCATTGCGCCCCACCCCACTCCACACACAGAGGCCATCGTGACGATATTTGCTTTACACTGAGCTGTGATTTACATGAAATGGCTTAGGCTTGATTTTCATTTTGTTAATCATTGTCAAGCTTGGGAAAAGTGTGGAGAAAGAAGTATTAAATGAAAAATGATATTTAAACCCACTTTAAATGATAAAAACTTTGTGAAAACATGCTGGAGATGTCTGATATAAACTTTTGTTCAGATCCAGTTATGTCCTCAGATCCAGCTGGAACAAAAAGGGTAAAGGATGTGATTACCAAGTGTTGAAATTTCAATTTGGGTGGCAAAATCGTTACAGAATGCTTGAATGTATCCGTTTTATTTCGATTGACTAAAAGTGCAAGGGAAATGTATGAGAAATGTTTCGCAGGGTAAGTTTGATTTTGCCCTTTCCCCTTGACACAACGAGAAAACAAGCATTTCTGCGCAAACTGATTTCTGCGAGCTTTACAAAAATGGACAGTGATCACTCAAGTGTAACATTCTGTCAAAACTTTTACTTTCATTGGATAGATGAGACCCAAACCGAAGATTATATGTGAAAAAATTACCCACATGTTGTATATTTTTTTATTCCCAGGGCTTTTTCAAAGTGTAAACTTTTTTTGATACGCACTGTATACAACCCACTCCCCCCCCAAAAAAAGAAATTTGATTTAACAAGTCATATATCACTTATCACATTATGGCATGATTGGCATCATCACTTTAGAATTAATTCTGGTCATTGACATGCGACTTACATGTAGTTTATTATGACGTCATCTGTATGCTGTGCATCGCATTGTTTTCATTGTCGTACGTGTAGTTTATTATACGCATTTGTACATGCGCACTAGACTGTTGAATATGGTCTCATTTATTTATTTATTATTTATTTATTAATTTGGTTTTGTTTACCCAGGGTAACCCCATCAATGGACTAAGCACTGTTTTTCTTGGGAGCCCTGCATACGAGTAACAAATACATACATATAATAAATACAAACAATGAGAAACAAGGAAGAAAATATGTTCAAAGAGACAAGCAACCTGCAGGACATAGACTCATACTCAATGTAAATTTTGTACAGGAGCCTATGGGATATTCGTCGGATTTCTGTCATTTTAGGGATACACTCTGATACTGCACAGGCTATTGATGCAGACCAAAATATGCATTTTTAATGTATGGCTAAAACACTCTATATAGATGATAATGATGATTACTTGTGAAGTGCCTAATATTATTACCGGTAACTGATTTGGTCAAGCATGGATGAGTATCCAATTTTGACTTTAAAAATTAAAATATGTTTTTAGTAAGTCACAAGTGTCATCTGCAGAATTTGTAAAGATCATTACCTTCTTTTTTCTGGTGAATTATCAAGGGTTTTGGTTGATTATTATTAACCACTAGACCTTGGGTATGAATTTCCTGATTGATTAACAAAATTTTGGGGGAAATCCCAGGTGTTAAATTTGGAATCGTTCAATTCATCTGAATATTGTAAAACATTAGAAAACAGCTTTTAAAAGAGTTTTATGTCTCATTCAAATCATCCCTTTTTTAAGGGTGGACCTCCCCTTTAAAACCAGTTTTATAATACAACTATACCATGGTGCCTAGAACATTAATAAACGAAACCACAAATTTGCTTGTCATAAAGTGATAGATCAAAAGACTGCCTCATTAGAACTTGGCGAGTGGTTTCCTGTGGATTATTTTTAACACCATTATTAGACTTCCCTCGCATGTAGATTGACACTTTTGGTAATCACTGCTGTTAAAGTGTGTCTACATGTGTGCATAGTATGAGCGATTTCTCTTCATATTCTGGTCAATGATCAATCATACTATTAATTGTATTGTGTGCATCTACATGTACATGTACCTGTTAGTACATTATGTACTATTATAGACCATCTGTATAATGCAGAGTTGCGAAGTAGTACAGATTTTCCATATTTAGTACTGAAAAATAAGAAGAACAATGGTTTCATGCAAAATACTGATTTTTTAAAGTTTCAGTTTTATGTGTTGTCCTATGGTTACGTATTTCTTTGAAAGTACTCTTTCTGCAACGGGCCCCTGGGGCCCGTTGCAGAAGGAGTTGCAATCAAACGCAACTCAAAAAATCTTGCGCAACTTGATTTTCAACCAATGAAGCACCCGTATTTGGGACTTGCGCTTGATATTTTGCCTTGCGTTTAAACGTAACTCTTTCTGCAACAGGCCCCTGATTTCCTTACCAAAATACTGATTTTCAGCTAGATTGAAATGTTCTTGTTCATGTTGGCAGCTCTGATAATGGGATTTTCTGTGTGCATGAAAATATATATGTTATAGTTAAAAGCCTGTGCATATTTTGTTATTGCAAGATGAATCCTTCAAATACTTTCCATCCTTTATAATCAATGCAGTCGTAAATAGGCCTATTACATGTCCATGGATGCAAATAATAAAATTTTGAACTTAAGCCCTCATAATATCACCTTGTGCAATATTTCCTTTAAAGCCTTACATGTATAAAGTTTTGGGAAAGGGTCAGTAATGTGAACTATATTCAAGTATCATCAAACATTACAATATTACAAAAGCGGAACAATCAAATAATGTGGCAGTTTTGTGGCTGTTAGGATTCAAATTCAAATCGAGTGCCCTCTCTTGGTAATGATTTTATTTGTATTTCAAATAGCAGTTTGAACTTTAGAACATTTACTTTTCATATTTACATGCAAGACTCTTTTTCCAAATGTGTTGGGCACGATGATGCCATGATAATTGAATGGGGCAGGGTATTAATCAACGTCAATGATATTTATATTTTCTTTGTGTGTGTGTGTGTGTGTGTGTGTGTGATATAGGTACCGGACCTATGTGAGGACCTGCTCTCTTCTGTTGATCAACCACTCAAGATTGCTAAAGATAATACATGTGGAAAAGATTACTTGTTGTGTGAATATAACAGAGACGCAGACTCATACAGGTGAGTAATCACAGGGTGTATCAATAATAAGGAATCCAAAAGGAAAGGCTTTACGTGTGACCTCTTCGAACTCTCCTATATGTACATTTTTTACAGATTGTACATGTTGAAATTTTTGTCTTGCCTGCATTGCAGAGCAAGACTATAGGCGCCGCTATTCCGACGGCGGCGGCGTCATAAACATTGAAATCTTCACCAAGGTCAATAAATAGAGTAAAATTCACAAAGCAAAATGCTGAAAATTTGATCAAAATTGGATAACAAATAATGAAGTTATTGAATTTTAAAGATTTGCATTATTCCGGTGAAACAGTTCTAGGCATGTCTTTAGGTGGACTGATGATGTCATATCCCCACTTGTTGTTTTGTATTTTATTATATGAAATTAGGTTTATTCAAATTTTTTCTACCAATAACTAAAACAATTAGATTGACAACTGATTTTTAGTGCATTAGTTATCTATTGCCGCAACTTATTTCATCATAATGGAGACACATCATTAACACATGTATGATAAAATGAAACATTTATGATTTCATGTAGTAACCTAAGAAAAGTGAAAGTGGGGATGTGACATCATCAGCCCACGTAATGAATATTCATGACAATGTGCATATATTAAACTGTTTTCACAAAGTATTGACAAATTTTAAAATTCAGTAACTTCATTATTTATTATCCCATTTTGAGGAAATTTTCAGCATTTTGCTCTGTGAATTTTACTCTATTTTAATATTTAGATATAAATATTTTCAGCCCGGACCATCCCTTTAAGTTTTTGAAATGTCATCATAACTTAGAAAGTATATGGACCTAGTTCATGAAACTTGGACATAAAGTTAATCAAGTATTACTGAACATCCTGCCTGAGATTCAGGTCACATGACTAAGGTCATTTAGGGTCAATTACTTTGACCATGTTGGGGGAATCATTATCGAAATCTTAACCAAGGTTAAAAAGTTTTTGAAATGTCATCATAACTTAGAAAATATATGGACCTAGTTCATGAAACTTTGACGTAAGGTTAATCAAGTATTAGTGAACATCCTGCCTGAGTTTCAAGTCACATGATTTAGGTCAAAGGTCATTTATGGTCAATGAACTTTGGCCATGTTGGGGGTAGCTGTTGAATTGCCGTCATAACTTTAAAAGTTTATGGATCTGATTCACGAAACATGGACATAAGATTAATCAAGTATCACAGAACATCCTGTGCGAGTTTCAGGTCACATGACCAAGTTGGCGGTATTTGTGGAATTGTCATCACAATTTTGAAAATTTATGGATCTAGTTCTTGAAACTTAGACAGGAGAGCAATTAAGTATCTCTGAACATCCTGTGCAAATTTCAGGTCACATGACCAATGTCATTTAAAGCCCAACTCAAAAGTTTATTCATAATGATGTATGCCAAATAATCACATAATTCATTTTCACACTGTTTACCTACCCCCCTGTAGGTTTAGTGTATTTTTTTCTTCCGTGTTATTAGTATAAATTTATATATTGTTACACTTTTATGTATTATGGATCGGGTGCCCTATTCATCAAGCTTCTTCTTTTAGGGGCACCCTAATCATTTAAATGATTCTATTTGCAATGATATTCATGTATGATTTAAATACAGTTGTGCTCAAAAATGTAGTGAACCCAACCACAAAATGCACTCCTTCGTGCTGAGTGTTGAATGTAGACAACAGCATTACAATTTTCTGCAAGCCCAGAGAAACAAACTTTATGAATGTAATATTTTATTCCCTGACTTCACAATCAAATATCTAAAACATGGCAGAACTTGAATACTTTTAAATATGTTCATTTCCTGGTGGGGTTCACTAACTTCTGAGCACCACTGTATATATTAATTTGTAAATGATTGACTTAGTTGAATTGAATTGAATTGAATTCCATGATTGTTTGTGAGAAATCATGACTCATTCATAACCATTGAAAGATACCAAATCAGGATTGGATGACCATGCTTCACTGGATACTATTGTTCTAAATATTTTCTGTAAAGCCCCAGTCACATATAGACACGGATCCTCACGGATCAACACGGCAATGCCGGCATGATCCGGGGAGGTCCGGGATAGCTTTGCCCCGGATGACTGTAAACACGGCATCAACACGGCAGCTTCACACGGATCTACACGGACCATGCCGGCAGAGCACGTCGTCAACACGGACCGACACGTCAGCAACACGGACCTACACGTCAGCTACACGGACCAACACGTCAGCAACACGGACCAACACGTCAGCAACACGGACCATCACGTCAGCTACACGGACCAACACGTCAGCAACACGGACCAACACGTCAGCTACAAGGACCAACACGGACCAACGCGTCAGCAACACGGACCATCACGTCAGCTACACGGACCAACACGTCAGCTCAAGGACCAACACGGCAGCTATATTGACCAGCACGGCAAATGAAAATCTGTTCATAATAATGAGCTGATATTTATTTATTTAATTTTTTATTTATTTATTTTTTTTTTTTTTATCATCCTTGTCGCAACATTATATTATGTTGTTTTTAAAAAATATATCAAAACTCAAAACTTCCTTAACCAGTAAAAACGCTGTTTTTTTTATACAACACAGTTTACTGTTTTAAAAGTAGTTGTTAAGTACTTTAAATCTTGAACGACAAATTTAATTTCGATTTGATTTGATATCACTTTATTGAAATCACAATAAAGGAAAGAAATTTACAAAGTCAATAGAAAACATAATACAAATTAAGATAGGCCCAGGTCATGACGCATAACTGTCGATGCAGGGCAGTAGTATAACACTTAATGTACAATTTCGATGTAACAGGTACATTACATAAATTATATACATATAACATATTTAAAAAAAATGAAATGTGAAATAATAATAACAGACAAAGTTGGGGTAAATATTAGAAAAAAAAATATTCATACATGCACTAAGTTTACAAATATTAGGTTGGGGCCAATATCCAAAGCGTAAGAAAATATCATGAATCATTTAATCATCCATTTAATCATAAATAAATTGAGCATGTTTGTGTCAACTGTTTAACAACTACTGAAAAGTTCATAAAGTAAATAGCGTTGTAAAGATTTGATGGGAAAAAAGAACACGGACTGCCAAGGATACTCCAGGCAGCCACACGGACTTACACGGCAGCTACACGGACCTACACGGCAGCCACACGGACCTACACGGCAGCTACACGGACCATCCCGGATGGCTTTGCCAACCCGGCAGTCCACGGATGACGCCGGATGTTTTTGACAGTCAAAAACTGCCGTGTTGGCCTCCCGGACGTTCAAGGACCAACACGGACCACCCCGGACCTCCAAGGATGCCCAAGGCGCCAACACGGATCTCTCCCCGGACCACCCCGGATCAGATCCGGGGTGGTCCGGGGTGGTCCGGGGTCTATATGTGACTGGGGCTTAAAATAGCAGATGGTTCATGCCCACTGCACACACATGTAGCATAGATAAATTGTGAAAAGTTACCCAGGCCTGAGTTACCCCTGAAGAAGGGAATGCTGAATATTCTCTCAGGATTACTTCCAAAAAGTATAATTTTTATGTGTTACATTGAAATTACTCACCATGTTCTTACATAAAGACAAAAACAGACTATTTATGAGAAATTGAGAAGTGGTAAGATTTCTATTTTGTCCTTTAAATTAGTTGGGCAATTCCACAAAATGATCAACCTTTTTGTACATAACATCCGACCCCCCATTTTCTCAAGTCTTACTTCACTTTATAAACTGACCACGTCAAGGTCCATTAAAAACATTACAGACTGTCAAAAGAACAAGAAATCAGAGACAGAAAATTTCATGAAGGTCCCACATGTAGGGGGTCCAATCGGATGTACATATTTTATGGAATTGCCCAGTTGTAGATGTATACATCATGTCGGTTCTAGTGACCTATATGAAACTTTTCAATATTCCTGTGAGGCTACATGAAGCTGTCTTTTCTCATTTTGTTCTAGTGCAAACATGCTTTATGACTTCTATTTTTAACAATTACAAGGTACATGTGTATGACACCAACCAAGATATATCCCTCTTTTCTGCAATCCAGGTCTCCGTGGAGTAACGAATATGATCCAAAACTAGAGAATGGGGCTGTCCCCTCCCCAGCCCTCAGGAAACTTGAAGAGAATGCAAACTCTGCCTTCGATACGTACAGAGAATTGTAAGTTATAATCTAAGTCTTAGCAACTTATTGTTTCATTGTTAAACTGCAAACATGTAGTTGTTTGTGTTCTGTTTTCCTCCCTGTCTTTAATGCTCTGAAGCACTTTGAGCGTCTAATCAAGATGGAAAGTAAGCGATAAGTCTTAATATTATTATCATTATTATTATTATTATCATCATCATTATCATTATTATTATTATTATCATTATTATTATTATCATTATTATTTTTATTATTATTATTAAGACTCTGTTTTCATCTACTTTCTTGAACTGGTTTTAAACCAATTTAGGAAACCATTTTTTTCTAAAGATCGCTTTGCTGGCATTCTCATCACCATCTCCTGAACTGGTTTCCAGGTCCACCTCATGTAAAGTGGTCCTGTTGCTATGGTAATGCACTCATTGGAGTCACATGTTCTGTGTGAAATTTGAAACCACAGCGTAGGCAGTCAACACACAGTTTGCTCTGAGTAGCATGCCCCTACACTCCCCTCCAAAAGTTTGGGAACACCTGCATTCAGTGTGTGCTTTTCTATACTTGGTAGACTTATTGATATTCAGGCTCATAGCACAGTTGAATTTTTGTTTTAAAGTGAAGATTATACAGCAGTGTAAATTTTGATATTGATTCAAACAAATTTATACTCTCTTAAATGGCTGGCTACCAGTCAAGATGGCATTCTCTCAAAATGCTAACTTCTTTTATTACATGCAGTTATTGCAGTTATTCAGAGCTTTTACACTAATACATGTGCAACTTAATTCATTTTTCCTTTTCCTAGTCAGAAGTCAGACACAAAAATAAAATTAAACAATACTCAGTGTTTCACTGATATGGAAAACACAGATGAGTCTCACTTGTTGGGCAAGTTTCTCGAACCTTCCTGTCTAGTTCTTCCCAAAGCAGCTCGATGGGATTGAGATCTGGGGACTGGGGCGGCCAATCCATGATTTCCAGGACTTGTTTCTCTTCCTTTTTCTTCAAGTATTCTTTGCATAGTCTTGACGTGTGTTTTGGGTCATTGTCCTGCTGGAAAACGAATCCTCCGATCATGCGTTTCCCTGAAGGGATGGCCTTCTGCTGTAGGATTGAATGATAGCCGTTCTGGTTGAGGATACCCTCTACTCTGTGCAAGCTGCCTACCTTTCCTGCACCAAAGCAACCCCATACCATGACATTACCACCACCATGTTTCACAGTTGGCTTGATGCACTGGGCCCAGCATCTTTTCTCCCTTTCGCCGTCTCACATAGGTACGTCGCTTGCTGCCAAACACCTCGAACTTTGATTCGTCAGACCAAAGAACCTTCTGCCACTGCTCCAAAGACCAGTCTTTATGCTTCCTAGCTCAAGCAAGCCTTTTCTTCCGGTTCTTTTCTTTGAGGAGAGGTTTCCTTGAAGCCACACGGCCCATCAGCCCTGCTCCACAGAGATGTTTCTAACAGTTGAAGAACATACAGGCATCTCACGGGTGTTGTTGAGGTCAGCTGTAATCTGTGGGCAAGTCAGACAACGGTTGCGTAGACTGCTCACCCGAATGTATTTATCTTCAGCAGGAGATGTTGTTTTTAGCCTACCACTTCGTCTCCTGTCCCCATTAGACCCAGTGGCCTCTTTGCGTTTCAGGCTGTAGTGAACAGCATGGATACTGATCTTGAGTTTCCCGGCTATTTCTCGCATGGAGTAGCCTTCTTTCCTCAAAACTACAATTGACTGACGTGTTTCCAAAGAAAGCTGTCTTGTCTTAGCCATTTTAATTTTGTGACTGACTTCTGACTAAGAAAAACTGAATAGGCAAAATGAATGAAGGTGCACTGGAATAAGTGTAAAAAACTCTGAATAACTTTTGAATTCATGAATTTCAAATTGCACTGATGTCTACTCCACTTCCATGAATTTTCTTTAAAGAAGGATTAGGTATTTGTCAAGTTCAGATGTATTCCATGATAAAGATGCAGATTTCCATAAATTAACTGTCTTATGAACAATACTGAGCAACAAATCCTGAGGACATCTGCTGTAACATTCACAAAATAATGGGAAGAATTTCAGAATAGAACCCCAAACAGAACAATGTTAAAAGAAGTTAGCATTTTTAGAGAATGCCATCTTGACTGGTAGCCTGCCCTCTTTGGCAGCTGCACGGCTCTTAAGAGCTTTGAATTTGTTTTAATCAATGATAAAATGTACACTGGTGTATAGCCTTCACTTTAAAACAAAAATACAGCTCTACTATGAAGCTTAACTTCAGTAAAGTCTACCAAAGTTCGAAAAACACACGCTGAAGGCATGTGTTTCCAAACTTTTGGAGGGGAGTGTACATGCACATTCTTGTACTTTCGTGCAAAGATCACTTCCCGAAGAACGGTTGTGTCCTCACCTACTCTTTAACCAGTTTTATGAGTCAAAGAGGTCTTGAAAACCACTTGTGAGGTGGTTTTTCCATAATGGCTTGAAAGACCAGTTAAGATCGCTTCTTAGACCGCTTTGAGCATTCCCATTACACATTAAACTGGTTTTTAATAGACTGGTTTCCACTTCAGTAGATGAGAACAAGTCTATAACAATAACATGCACCCATCACCTTTCAAGTCACATGGAGGTTATATAAATGTAATGTAATGAAGCAGTTCAGGAAAGAATTTTGTTTTCCATATTTGATCAGCATTTTTGGTCATAAGAGAAAATCTCTCAGCTATGTCCTGTACAGTCCTGTGTAAAAAAATCTGCCACACAAAATAATTTTTGGGTAGCATTCTTTAAAAACTATTTAAAAACTATTTGTATGGAACAAATTGCGATGCGATACTAGAAATATTATTCCCTACAGTTTATGTACTGCCATATCACATTATATTTACATTGTATGATGTGTAATTTTAATAAGGATTATAGAAATTGCCAATTTGAAGAATAAACACAGATTAATGTTTACCTTGAGAGAGCTACATACCTGTATGGGTTCATTTCGATAGATTTGTCTTCCATTTCATGATCAGAAATTTGTATCTTTAATTCCAGGTACTTTGACGGTGGAGTATCGTCGGTGTACTTCTGGGATCTGGACGACAAGAGCCAGGTCCAGCCCACCAAGACCGACGGTCTTCGTAACTTTGCTGGAGTTGTACTAATCAAGAAAGCTGGCGACGGTTCCAACAAAATCAAGGGATGCTGGGATTCCATTCATGTTGTTGAAGTGATGGTAATGAAATTTTTTTCTATTCCTATTTTTAGTCGGGGTAGAATAATAATAATAATAGGCATTTATATAGCGCCATCTATCTAGAAATATTCTACTCCGAGGCGCATTGTTTATTATTATTACCCCGGCTTTAGCTCGAGCTGCCTGTCAGCGCTCAGTGCATTCAAGGAATCAATCCTGCCGGGTACCCATTCACCTCACCTGGGTTGAGTGCAGCACAATGTGGATAAATTTTTTGCTGAAGGAAATTACGCTGTGGCTGGGATTCGAACCCACGACCCTCTGTTTCAAAGTCAGAAGACTAATCTACTGGGCCACAATGCTCCACAGTAATGCATTTTCACAGATCCCCTACTGTAGCTATCGCACTGTTAACAGAAGACTGCATGCTTGGCTGATTGTCAATAAAACTGATCCACATTGTGCTGCACTCTACCCAAGTGAGGTAAATGGGTATCGGCAGGGAGTAATTCCTTTAAAAAAGCTGTGAGCATGGAAATTGGTTGCCGAGCGCCTTGAGCACCTAACAGGATTATTTCAAGATAGATGGCGCTATATAGATGCTTATTATTATCATTATTATTATTGTAATTGTTACAATATCATTTGTTTTTATATGGACCAGCTCATACTTCTTTAATGATTTAAGTTACTGTCTATGAGCCAACATGCCATTTTTATTCATACAATAAAAATTTATTAACAGTTCCTCCAATCTCAACAAAATCACAAGGTGAACGTTGCTACTGCCCCGGTTTTATGGGGACATATTTCCAAATTCTTTAAAACCAATTGATACAGATCACAAATTAAAAACTGCTCTTAATACTTATCTTTTCAACATGTTCCTCAATTCAACATAGGGAACTCACTATATCTTTTGCTTTTTCTTATTTTCTCAACTTCTAATGCCCCTTGAGACATTGTCATTCAGCAAGTAAATTGGCGATGTGGCACTGTCATTTCATTCCGGTTTAAGTTGCCCTTTCTACAGCCTACTAGTATTCTTTTGCACAGATTTCTGGGTGGAATAGGGGCACATTCGACATTGCTCTCCCTCTAGCCAAAATTGGCATTCTGGGACAATTTGCCCTTCTTCTATTATCAAATTTTTACAAAAATATGGTGATTTTGGTAAATTTGAAGTCATCACAAGCAAGGGCTTATAATACTCTAGATCAGAAAATATGAAAACAAAAGTGCAAAGCAATTTTTTTTGTCTATGACATCGGCCATATTGTTCCTTTACTTGCCGAACGAAGACATAGTTATGTTACGTGGAGAAGGTTTACGGGTCACCATGTGTAATATGAAGAAGGGAAAGGAAATACAGGCAGAAAAATCGAAATAGAAAGACGAAATTAGAGGTATTCTTTTCTTGAAAGTGAGTGAAGTCCTGGAAAGGACCATAAACCAGATGAAATGAGCTGAATATGGCTTGAGTAGCGATGGTTTGAGTAGTAGCAGGATGAAGTGAAGAGAGGTTATTCGACGTTTCGGGCAGGTTGACTGTCCGTCTTCAGGAATTATGTTATGTGAGATGCGCTATATAAATATTATCATTATAATGATTATTTTTGTTAATTTTACAGATAAAAGCTCAGGGCAGGAATGCACACTACAAGCTTACTTCAACGGTAATGCTATGGCTTCAGGTATGAAATGACATTTCTATGACATTTTCTCCTGCCACATATTACTCCTATGGGAAATCCACACATTAAAGAGGCATTTTACTGAGAAGTCGAGGTGGGGGGGGGGGGGGGTGAAGGCATATTTCAGAACTTGCTCGGCTAGATACAAGAATGATAATGCTCAGTACCATGATTTGATGCCAAATCTTTCGAAGTTTGTGCAAGGAGAAATCAATCAAGCTATCATCTGGAAAAGTGTGACGTTATCAGACCAGGGGAGCGTTTAATCAACATTTATATCTAACAAGTTGTCTAAAGAGACATTATTTTCATGTATTAAATATAAATCCAACAAAAAAGTACAGTAAACCCATTGAAATTATCATTTGCTAATTGATTCTGGTAGAAAATTCATAATTGCTGAGAAATTAGCAAAATAAACATGGAGTCCAGCAGAGGTGGGGTCTTTTTCCAAGCAATAATTACACTCTCCCACATGTGTAAATCTGTGTTGGAGATCTTCAGTTTGATTTTTATCAGCATAGATTTCAGGATTTTTCACAGAGTTAGTTTTGTGTAATTGAACGTGGGCCCCATCTTACAAAGAGTTACGATTGATCCAATCAACCTCAAGTATATGGAAATCCATCAATGTCATAATTTTTTCTTTGGGAAATTTGCTAAACAAAGAGAAGCACATTGAATTTTCAAGAAAAATATGAATATACTGTACGTCATATCTAGGAAATATTCAAAACAAACATACATTTTAGATGTTGACGTTGCTGGCTTTCCATAGTTGTAGTTGATTGGATCAATCGTAACTCTTTGTAAGATGGGCCCTGTATTAACACTGATTTTACATTTTTCTCATAAAATATTTGCGGCAATTGCATCCCTTTTAGCTTTAAGCACTGTATAAAAGCAGAATATGATATGATTGTTATTCATATTATATGGGTATGTGGTCATTTCGTTAATGATCTTTATTCATCTGGGGCATGTAACACAAAGCTTATCAATCAACATAGAACATTGTTTTAACAATATTATTTGCATTGACTACAATGCATAGTACAATCAATCGTGAAAATCAAGGGTATGATTAATCGCTTACCTTTGTGTTACGGATCCCTGGTGTGTGTTTCAAAGAGCTATCCATAAGTAACGTGCGACGTTATGAAGACTGGTGATCCTTTCTCAGGAACTACATCAACACCAATGAAGATGTGGTGCGTATCATTTACCACAAGAAGGGATCACCAGTCTTGCCTAAAGCCAAACACCCACCAGGAGCCTGTAACACAAAGCTTAGCAATCAAGGTAGAACATTGTTTTAACAATTGATTGCATTCACTATGTAATGTATGATTAATCATGAAATCTTGGCCCCGTCTTACAAAGGGTTACGATTGATCCAATCAATTGTAATTCTTTGGAAATCCATCAATGTCATAATTTTTTCTACAAAAAATTTGCAAAATGTCCTTTGTAAACAAAGGCGAACACACCAATTTGTCGAGAAAACAATGAATTTATATGTATACACATAATCTAGAAAACATTTTAAACAAAAGTGCATTTTAGATGTTGGCGTTGCTGGCATTCCATAGTTGAGGTTGATCTGATCACTCGCAACTCTTTGTAAGACGGGGCCCAGATGTACGATCAATCGCTAACCTTTTGGTTACGGGACCAGATATTAAATTTCCATGGTGTTTCTTTCATAATGTATTTATTTGTAATTAAACAGACGACCAAGAGCGGATCAGGAACAGTCAATCTCGGAGGAAGTCTGACAAGACAGACTGAGCAAGATCAGCCGCTTGGTAGCGGCAACTCGCACATAGGAAATATTGGCCGTATGGTAGAGGTATGTAATAATATACAACTAATGCACGTCACAGAGGGCGTTAGTAAGAATTATATGCATGAGGTATCTTTTGAACAGTTGGACTGTTTCAAAGGTTACAAGGATGTTAATCATTCTATTGCCCGGGTAAAATGCTGTGTATTATATGTTTTATAAGATAGTGATGTGGATGCGCATTATATAATAGACTACGTTCATCTAAAAACTATGACCGGTCAATAGAACTAGTACCAGTCAGAGTTATTGGTATGTTTTTTCACTGTTCTGCTTCTTACATGTTCAAGGATTTTAAATAATTTTTTCTTTGTGTTCAAAATTGATCCATCACTAGTAAATTTGCAATTGATTGCAAATATTTTCTTGCAACACCCCTTTAGTCTATGATTGAAACATTTAAATGAGCAATTCATAAAGTCCATAAAGTTCTGCTTATAAAGACTGCTTTTCTTGTTTCCTGTGGGTGATCTTTGTGTACAGATTTCACTGTGTATGTTCCTCTTGATGAAGCATCAGTTAACCTTCCTCTCATCTTATCCCATTCTATCCTTTCCATTCATCCTTCTATTTAGGAAATGGAAAACAAGATTAGGAACACACTCAACCAGATATACTTTGGAAAGACAAGGGATATCGTTAATGGTTTAAGGTAAGTTTACTTCTTCAAGTATTTTTTTTCAATATAGTGTCTTCATTTCATTGTTTATTTACTATTATAAATTGTAATTGTAAATCATCTATAATGCATCATGATTTAACCCTGCGGCCTTGTTGATATATCACACTTTTTACAATGAATATATAATATGGTTTTCAAGCACCCGGGCCCCGTCTTACAAAGAGTAACGATTGATCCGATCAATCGTAACGCTATGGAAATCCATCAGTGTCATAATTTTTTTCTATGAAAAATTTGCACGATGTCCTTTGTATGCAAAGAGAAGCGCAGTGAATTTCCAAGAAAACGATGAATGCATGAATATACATCATAGCTAGAAAATATTTTGAACAAACATGCATAATAGATGTTGACGTTGCTAGCCGTCCATAGTTGCGATTGATCGGATCAATCGTAAGACTTTTTGTAAGATGGGGGCCCAGAAATATTGGTTTAGAAAAAATGAAATGGCCACTTGGTCTACACCCCCACATCTACTTTCCATTTGGTCTCATCCAACCTGGTCTAATCCTAGTTCATCTGCCATACAACCTGTTGGTCTTATAACCATTTGGTCTACTTGCGATTAAGCCCATTTACCATTTTGTCTCATATCGGGTTAGACTATATGCATTTATTGTAATATCCACATGGTCTTAACGAAAAATATGCGAAGCTTTGGAACAGATTTCTTTCTTCTTTTTTCTCGATAAGAAGAAAATGCTATGCTTTGGAGCGGCTTTCTTTGTTCTTTTTCTCAAAAAGATACAAATGCTATGCCTTGGAACGAAAATTCGAGTGTAAAAATGGGGGTCCCCTCTGTGGCACATACCCACCACGCATTATATACTCAGTGCCCCCCCAACACAAAAGGTAATCATCTGCTCTGACGCTCATGATCACTTTGTTGGTACTATAAAAATGAACTGTTTATGAATCAAACTTTCATTTGGAAAAATGGATAATAGACAAAGTGGCCGTTAACACCAGGGCCCCGTATTACAACGTCAACATCTGAACTGCATGTTTGCTCAAAATATTTTCTAGATATGATGTATATTTTTATTTTTGGGGGGAAAATTCAGTGTGCTTCTCTTTAATTACAAAGGGCATTGTGCAAGTTTCCTGTAGTAGAAATGACATTGATGGATTCCATATAGCTGAGGTTGATTGGACCAATCACAAGACGGGGCCCTGCTTGGCATTAGATTAGACTAAGTGGATATTAGACCAAGTGTAGCGTAGACCAAATGGATTTAGCCCATGTGATATTAGACTATCTGAAAAGTAATCCCACTGCTTGTAGACCAAGTGAACTTGAACCTTATTGTTGGACCTACTAACCTTTTTCCTTTGTCATTTTATTTTATATTTTCTTTTGTGATCCAGGTCAGTTCAATCAGCAGCAGATGCAGACAAACAGGCAAAACTTAATAAAGAACTATTCAAGGCGCTACAGGAGAGGAATTAGTAACGAAGGGAGAGAGAGAGAGCGAGCGAAAGAGCGTCTGTGCACTTGTCTGTCTGTCTGTCCAGCATGATCAGCGTTTGGAACCAGTTGCCTGAAACACACCCAGCCTTCCCCTCTTCAATCCACCCTCGTGTTTAGTACCTTACCGCACCCTCCCTGTTTTTTTATCAGTCAAGTCATGTCCTCCAAAAGTTTTGTGTGCAGTATCTTTGCGATGCTGTGTCTTTATACTCATGTAGTGGCATGATATCATACGTGTACAGAGCTTGAATTATGTGATACATAACATGTGGGTTTGTTGTAATACATGCACGCGTAACTGTGATTACGGAATTTTGAACTTTGAGTAACAGGACATATTGCCTTTTTGCATTTATGATAAACAGTACCTGATTGACACACAATTGAAAGCATGTTATCCATTTTGTGTAGTTATGACCTTCTGTCTGTAGTGCAAAGTTGCTATGTCAGGATTAACCGGCATCTCTGTGAGTTTCATATCTCATGCTTCTGTTTAAAAGTCTGGCATCCTAGGTCCTTATGCATCTCACTTCAAACATGATTTGTGCTTCCGTATACTGTCATTTTAGTCAATCTACATACTGCAAGTTTCCTACAAGAAGCTCGCAAGTACATGTATATGTATTATCAATTTATTGAATTCCTTCTTCAAGGAAGGCAATGATGCGTTTAACGCCAAATTGTTGATTATACGGTCTAACCTTGCTTGAGTAGCCATTGCATGTCTGATGACTTGTACATGTATATGGTCTCGATTCTTGTCACCTGTATTGTTTGTAAAAATGTATACTGTGCGTTTTCCACATGCATGTTTAAATTCCAGAGTTCAAATATTCCAGTTGTCATAAACTATTAAATTCCAGACTCTCCCTTGATTCATTGCGAAAAAAACAAACAATCGGTAGTCATTTTAGAAAACATTCTTTTGTCTCAATCGTGAAATTTAACCTGTTTTTGGTAAGCTTTCACGTGCAAGGCAGCAAGCTGCGTCAGATCTATGTCGTAGATGGTGTACTTACTGATGCAGCATGGCGAATGTAAAAAAAAAATGATTTCTTCCATCATCACACCGATTGAATGAACCTAATCAAGGATCAATGGGGAGCAATGAATCAATATGACCATCCAACATTTGAATTTGTAGAGAATAATTCACAATTTTAACGTAAGGTATTGAAAGAAACTGAGGGTGGTTAGATGAGCTGATATCATATTCACAGACATTTTCTTCTTGTTCTTTTATATGGCCTGAGCTGTTTCTATTCTATCTTATTCCACAGAAGCACTATCTATTCCTACGAAAAACAAAAGGTTTTAATATTTAGGATATTGTAGAAATGTAGATATATCTCTCCCTCTATTTCATTGTTGTGTGAAACATGTATAGATATCAAAGTATTATGTAACGTCTGTGATTTGGTTTCACAGTCAAGTTCAAGTTTAAATTACATGAGAACTTCTATGGTATCTCATAAAAATTATGTTCTGGTGTAAATGTAGGCTATTCTACCAAATTGATTATCTAATAATGTATAATGTTGGTATTTTGCTAGCACTTCAAATCCAATTGGCTTGTCTTGCCAGCAAGATCAAGTCAACGACAGGAAAAACAATACTGTTATTAAGGTTATAACAGGCTTGATATTGATTGCATTTTAGGTAACTAATCAACTATTAGCGTGAAGTACATGTAATCAAAAGGGGTATTAATATGATACAGTATGCACGTGAAAGGCTTCCTGTGAGATGTTGTTAACCTTTGGTTATAGGAACCAGGGGCATGTTTCACAGGATTTTAATGCATGTAAGTGTAAAGTCTAAGTTCATGGAAACTCCATTGACTCAAATTTGAGTCTATAATACATGTTTCAAATAATGTATTGTCTGCAAACTTGTCCAATGATTGTTTTGTGAAGCCTGCCCCTGGTGATCCTTGCAGTAAACCTATGGGGAATTCACTCACTAGTTGTCCCCAAATCTAGGTTAGGCATTGAGCCCGTCTCGATCTCTGATTAAATTGAGGGATAGCATCTTCACCACTTTCCAAATTCACATTCCTGTTTTAGTGCACTGCTTTCTAGATGTTCGCTGCCTTTTAATTGTTTATTGTATTTGTCAGTATATGTTCTATTATCCCAATGGTGTGTTGACACAAACATTTATTTAAGAGCATGCCATGCTACATGTGTATGTGTGCATGTACTGGTACATTTGTACTTCTGAACACACCTATCCCATATGAATGCAAGATTTCGATGTCACTTTTACATTTTGTGTTCATTCTAAAGATTTACGCGAAGTATTGCGAGGATCGAAAGATGTCTCATCGTGTACATTATGCTACCGTGTCTGTTAACCCATTGCCCAGTAGAAACAGGTGATTCATGTACAAAGCATATAGGGCTCTAAAAATTCAGTAGAAGATGGGTTAACATGAGGTGAAGCATTGATAATCTAGAATCCTTTCGATATTAACATGTAATTACAAAATATTTGTTTAAAAATAAATAATGCAAATAATGCACAGGAGTTTGTGGGGTATAATAAAAAAAAAGTACATGAGCTTGCTCTGGTTTCATTGTAGCATGTTTTATTGTTATTCTTTGAAATCTTGATAAATAATGCAAATAATGCACAGGAGTTTGTGGGGTATAATAAAAAAAAGTACATGAGCATGCTCTGGTTTGTAGCATGTTCTATTGCTATTCATTGAAATCTGAATAAATAATGCAAATAATGCACAGGAGTTTTGGGGGGTATAATAAAAATACATGAGCATGCTCTGGTTTGTAGCATTTTTTAATGTAATTCACTGAAATCTGATACCCATTGATCTAATACATGTGTGACTTGTGAGAAGAAAGGGGGGGGGGTCATAAAGCATCTTGTTGGTGACTCTCTCTAACAACTGTTATAAGCTATTTAAATCATTACATCTGATTGGCTGAGAGCAAATTTGTCAGAGATTTTTCACTGAAAGATGCTCCGTGGAACCACCCCCTTATTCTCAGCAGAATGGTTTAGACATCATTGCCAGAAACTTGCAATCCATTGCAAGTCAAATTTCAATCCCAGAATCAATTATAATTTTTGCAATTAGTCGCAAGTCCAGTCTTCTTGCAAAGGAAAATAGAAATTAAATAACAAATGTTAAAGTTGATCTGGCAGTTGCAAACTTGAAGATTAGTTTCTTGCAGCATCCTCTTAGATACAAAAAAAAAACGGCTGTATTGTTTGTGCATGACCTTCAGAAAGCTAAAAGTAAGGCATCAAAATCTAAACCTCAGTTTGAAAATAACTTTATTTTGGTCAAATTATGTTTTTCTGCCGAGTATGTGACATACCATGGAATCTTGAAAATTGAAATTTGGACTTGGTGTGATATGTGTTCCAAACGTCGCGTTTAAATATTCAACAAAATTTGTTGTATGAAGCATGTATTACAATATATGTTGTTAAATTACAGCCTTTTAAAGTCGGTATACTCTACTCAGATTACTTTATTTGTGCTTAAATTTCACACTTTTATTTCTTTTGCAAATGTATTTTAATATTCAGAAGGTACACCATAATTTGGATATCTTGTTTCATGTTTCAGTTTAATTTTTCTTAGCCATTCATTTAAAAGAAATTTATTATTATTGTCATCTTTAATTTCTTCAATAAGTTTTAGGACATTTATTCAAATGAGGGTTGTATAAACATGTATCCAGTAATCTCCCCCAATCTTCGCTAGCAAAGTTTATTCATTTATTTGTACTCAGTTATGATGATTACCTTAAATTACATTATGTAGTTTCATTAATTTTACCATTATTTCTAAAATATAATGCCCTACATTTTCAGGGCTTGTTACGCCCGATATGAAGTTCATACATACGGCATGATTGGGGCAATTTTCCAGTGAAAACAACACACTTGTATCTAACTATAAAAGCATTGTAATAGGGAAAAGATTTCCAATGTATTTAAGCTAACATTTATCCTCTATAGTATTATGGTGTTAGATCATCTTGGTAAAATGTTCCATATGTTTTATTGTTTTCACACGATTTTGTTGCATGTACTAATAGCTTGCCATCCATATGAAGCTATCTGTTTTGAAGAATTTAATTTTGATCTAACTCACTCCTTTAAAAAGTGAGAGTGTAATACATATTTTTGTAATGAACTAATCAATGGTTTGATTAAGTCATTCTAACCTCAACTCCATTTGAATAATTTGTTTTCTGTTGGAATAGAAAGAAGGGACCCCAAATTTTATTTTCTTTTTGTAGCAGTTTTCATATTTCATTATTAGGCATGCAGTTGAGTGAGATTTGTATCCCACTATCTGCATAATGTATAGAATTTATGGTAATGCGCATATATGATAGATTGTATATATTTCATTAAAGAAATCAGCTAAAGCTTTTTTTATATGATTAAATCAAGATTATTCTTTTTCTCAAGTCAAATTTATTTTGTAACATCAGTGCAACATGTTTTTATCGGCAGTGCATTGATTTGTTGCTATTCTTTATTCGTAATAATAAAAGAAATTCACACAGAGTAATCACATTTCACAAAACATAAACGTTTCTGCCTGCATCTGTCGTTGGTCTTGGAATGTTGGAAATATTGGGTCGAGTTTAACATTGAATGAAACATTGTGTGAATATACCATTTTTGTGGATGAGTAAACTCTAATACTGAATGAAATGTGTCGTGTGGACTGTATGATATCATAATCATTGCATGAATTCTAACATTAATCCTAACGTACCTGGGCTATTTTGCGAAGTTAAATTCCTGGGGGGGGGGGGCATTATGGCCCTCCAAGATCTCGGTGGCATATCGCGCGATTGCAATGAAAATTGGCACGAAGGTAGGGAATGATGTATTCTAAGCATTGCATAGTTAAATTGCAATAGCCTCATATATTTTATTTTGTACGAAATGATGCTAATATATAAATCAAATCGTACTTTTTCCTCCAATTCACTAAATAAAACTTTTAGCAGGCTAATTTTTGGTGGAAATATTCTTCATAGTATTTCTAACTGCAAATGAAAAATACCAGTTAATTTTGTTTTCTTATCTATTTTCACTAAATTAAATGACTGATTTCAATAAATGTAAAAGATCACTCATTTATGGATTTTAGCTGAAGACACATTTTAGCGTTGACTTTGTACATATACATGAAATCACATTTTGGAGCAATTTTTGGTGTGACATGCACTTACATCATTTGCATGATTTTGTGACTTTTTCCTGGCATCACAAAAGTTGCGCGAGACTTGAAAGTAAAAAGTCAGCAAGTGGCGCGGTCCAAAAAAAATTTGCGCAACAGATTTTTCGCGAAACAAGTTGGGGGGCCATAATGCCCTCTCCCCCCCAGGTTAGTTAGGGATAAATTAATTATGTTGTGTGAATTGTCTGCAATATTGTGTGAATAGTAATATTGAATGAAATTTGTAGTGTAAATTGTCCTCATTGGGTTAAATCTAAAAAGAAATGAAAAATGTTTTTAATATCCCATCTTCTTTGAGTGAACTTTAACATGGAATGACATATGCAGTGAGAATGGACTAGGGTGAACTCTAACCTTGAATGAAATATTTAATGTAAATGAACCATCGTAATATTTGAGTGAATTTAACCTAGAATGAAATATGTATTGTAAATGACCATCTTCTTAATTGAGTGATTTAATATTGAATGAAATGTGTCGTGTGAATGACCATCTTCTTGATTGAGTGATATATATAGTATTGAATTAACACATAGTGTGAATGGACCATCTTCATAATTGGGTGAATTCTAACCTTGAATGAAACCGTAATATCTGAGTGAATTTTAACCTAGAATGAAATATGTAGGGTAAATGGACCATCTTCTTAATTAAGTGATCTAATATTTAATGAAATGTGTCGTGTGAATGGACCATCTTCTTAATTGAGTGATCTAATATTGAATGAAATATGCAGTGTCAATGGACCATCTTCTTAACTGAGTGATCTAACATTCAAGTTGAGTGAAGTATGTAGTGTGAATGAACATCTTCATATACTTATGTCAATTTTCACTAAGCTTGATTGAAATAATGTAGTGTGAATATCCATCTTCATGTTCGAGTGAATTTTAACATTGTATGAAATAATATTGTGTTAATGACCATCTTCATCATTAATTAAGTGAATTCTAACATTGAATGAATTAATGCAGTGTGAATGTGAATACCCATCTTCATTCGAGTGAATTTTAGCATTGAATGAAATAATGTCATAGTGTGAATGACCATCTTCATCCTTGAGTGAATAACCTAGAATGATTGTACTTACATTGTGACTTGCAAATTGGTATAATTCTACTTTTGTCCCATTCTCATTTGGATTTAATCCGCATTTTTATCTGTTTTCTTAATATCCATTTGATATCATATTTTTTACCTGGCCATTTTGAAATATTTTGTTGTTTTCAGGAAAACTTTGCACATTTATGTACCTGCTGAATTATTGAAATAGGAAAACTAATGAAAATGAGACAACATTTAGTACAGATCATTTGGTCATAAGACATGGAAGTTAGCTCAAGTGGGTTCAGTCTAAGTGGCATTCAGATCAGGTGGATATACTGTGAGACCAAGTGGGTTTTTTGCAGACCAAATGGGTATTAGACCAAGTGATGATAACAAAAAGCAATTACACCAATAAGATCAAATGGCTTGACCAAATGATGTTAGACGATAATGTAATCAGACCTAGTAATGAAACCTATCTGTTCAAATAATTCCCATACATTTCTTCACCCCCTTTTCTGAATCTGTTCTCAAGCATTTCACTAGCTCTTAATTGCAGCGCAGTAGAATGTATGCACATAGTTTCTGCGCTATATAAATCAGTATATATTATTATAATTATATATGTCTGATGATAATTCTTCATAAAACGGCATAACTCAATTTATCCCCCATTGACCCCCCTCAAAAAAAAGGAAAATAAAAAAAAATATCTCTTTGTAAACACAAATGTTTCTCCCTCTCTCCATCTTATTTGATTGTATTTTGAAGAACTGTAAGAGAGACGATCGAATATTAAATGGTCGACAATAAAGATGTGAATTTTTAATGGTCTCTTGAAAGCGACCTACCACTTTTTCTCAGGGTTTTGTTTTTACCAGCAATACCCATCCTTTTTTATCATTTCATCAAGATATAATGATATAATTGTGTGGCATGAGAATGAGTGTTGGGTTTGTTTTAGCTTTACCCATTCAGAACAATTCACCTCGACAACGGCTTCATTCCTTTTAATTCATTACATTATATCCTGATCATTACTGAACAAAGTGGTTGTGGTATGGAGATCTATGAGAGTTTGTGAGAAAAAGTGTTTTAAGAAGGTTTTTTTTTCTCTCTCTCTTTTCCCTACAATAGTAAACTCCTACTCCTATTTCATGATGTCTCTTTATTCTTTTATTTCACCAGTTTTATTTTATGCATTCATATATATATTCATAAATGAATGAAGTTATTTTTTCAAGTTTTTATCTGATCTTATCTTATCTACTTCTATCCTTCTCTTCTTTTAATTTCTTCTCCTTTTTCATCATCTTCAACATCATCATTATCATTTCGATATCATCATCATTATCATCACCACCACCATCATCATCATCATTACCACCACCACCACCATCATCATCATCACCACCATCATCATCATCACCACCACCACCAACATCATCATCCTTGATCTCCCAGCCACTCTTTCATGTCTCCTCTCTGCTATGTCAGTATAACCTCTCACCATCTTTCTCCTAGATGCATCATGACAGTAGCTGAACAGGAGGAGATCATAGCCATACAGAAGAAGATGATGGCTTCGGCTACCAGTTAGATCAAGAAGAGATTATCGGCTGCTATATGTATAGCTCAATTCCCCTTGCTCCATCATCTTCATTATTCGTTACTTAAAATTATATTTTAATGCCATTTTTCTCTATTTTGATAATTTGGTAAAATGAGATTGTACACTACATACTACCGTGTTAAAAAGGCCTTTGGCCGATGTTGTGAAAATACACGATAGAAATTAAATATACAGTAGCTCCATTTTAAGCAGTGTACTGTAGTTTCATATTAGACATATTCCACCGAAAATGTGTAATTTATGGAATTTATATTATGGGAAAGCTGCAAGCATCACCATGCACTAATAAAAAAATAAAAAAAAACATAACTCACTTATTCATTAATGGATTTTCATCAAACCTTCATCAATATTTTTTTTCTTCTGTTTTAATTAAAATCAACTTATTGCCAGGATATAATAAAAAACAAACAAACAGCAAAATCCTACCCAAATTCCCCAAATCTGGCATATTTCTTATCGGAAATATCAATATTTCAAAACAACTCCTTTTAATGTTGATTTTTTTTCCGTTGAGTAATCCCAAATTGTACTATCGGTTTCTTGTCTATTTCCTGCTACCACATCCTTTGCTACGTGTTTGTTTGAATCGTTCAGGGATCAATATCATAATCACCAAGAATAGTTTTTCTTTAAAATATTTTTGCCAGAGTAGAATCATGAGAAAAGTGGCTCTGATAAATCATTACTCGCTCAAATATGGTACTATCACAAGAGTACTAAATTACAAGTATTTATGTTTTTGCTAGGAGATCAAGTTATTATTATATCTTATGATATTCGCAATAAAAAATAGTGTATAATGTAGGGGGCTACTCATGTATTTTAATATTGAATAAAAGCAGATGAAATAAATTGAATTTAGACCAATGTTCTTTATTGATTGAAGATTCTTCAGTGCAATTCTACAGTATATCATTGTAAGATGAAAGTCAAGAACAGCATATAGCCCCAACAATTAAATACCATCAATGCAACATTTTTCTTATTATAGTTCTTCAACACACCGGTTTTTAATCCTTCCACGGTTTTCTTTAATTTTTTTTCCTGACATTGTGTAGAATACATTATAAGTTTGTATAATTCTTTGATGTCAGCAATATGCCTTCCAATATGTGATTTTACAAGCATTGCTTAAGTGCACACTTCCCTTGTTTCCATTTCCATATATGCCCTATTTTATTTAAAATCTTAGGTCCATCCTGTAATTAATTATTATTATGATTGAAAGGAAATGAAAAGTCTTCCATTCGTTGTACTAATGTAATTTATTGAATTCACAAAAAAATAGTAGAATAGAATGATAAGAGGTTGTACTATCTATATAGTTTAATTGATGCATTAACATTACTTGAATACATGGTTTATCAATTTTAAGCATTTCTATTGTACATATCTCAAAATGTTCAACAATTATTAAAATCTTGTCTATGTGGACCAAGTAGCATGCTTTTATTGTTCTTCAGACTGTTATATTTCAACTGTATCTATGGCATAGACCTATATTGTGAAGAGGAAATGTTCAAGTTTATTAATATTAAAGCAGTTAGGTTGGAGTAAAAAAAAAAATCAGCCTAAGCGAAATATATTCTTTATTGGAATGGTAATTGATTTTTTTTAAGATCATGATTACTGTGTTCTAGCAATGGGTAACAATTACCCCTCAAAATAGAAAAACCCCTTACATGTATATACTCATGTAAAAAGAATTATTTCGATTCATATTTAGCTTATAAATGATATGAATAATGAGCCAGTTGCAAAAAAAAAAAAAAAAAAACGTTTTGTAGTAGGTATAACTTTTTCCGTGCACCATGAAAGAGAGAAATATTTCTGGAAAGAACTGTTGGGTAATCTTTTGGAAAATAGCTAGCTAGATGGTTGGTCCTAACATTTCAAGGGCTTTATCAAGGCTTGTATTTTGTTTTCCATTTGTAGGTTTTATCTTCAAGTTAGTTTTTATAGAAGATGACAAATCAAATCGTTATCAATTGAGTATAAAATGGGAGATAGGACATAGATAGCATTCAATCCTATCCAAAATATATAGGCCTACTCTCTAAAAGTGATAACTTACAATCTGCAGTTTCACATACTTACTATTTCATGGAAATAGTCAGTTTTAATATATATTCTTTGCATGCATTGGTCACATTTGCTGTATTGTACATGTATGTGGTATTCAAACATATTTTTATCTCATCTCTTTTAATTTCATAACTGTAGATTGTTCATGTTTCACAACTTTTTGATTTCTTTAATGTTTTTTTCTTTGTTGAAATAAAGTGAAGGCGAAAAAAATCTTTAAATATGTACTTGTCGAAGAGCTGTCACTTAATCTCCATAACTTTTTATTTGTATCACTTTGGTGTTGCAATTGTGAAATGTTTCATGCTTTTGATAAAATACTTGTTTATATATTCAAAATTTGAAAGTGCATTTGCTTCTGTCTTTTTGATCATTTTGCAATGTGTAGAATAGACCCCATTCTTATGTACAGTGCGTCCCAGAAAAATACCCTGATCAAAATTGTCATAGTAACTTGTTGGTAAACAGTCTAGCAATTATTTTACTCACTTTCACATGAATTTGATAAAAACATCTACCAGATGAACGAGGAGACTCTAACCTTTTACAATGATAGCTCATTTGTCTACTGTACTTTTGATTGTGTTATCGTAAATCATCAATAATTCTGTTTTTTTTTTTGTGATGTACTGTATATCCCACAAACCTCTCCCTGGCATGACATTGAGGGCTTTGTTGAGTTTGACACAGTGAGGATGCTTACATACCCAGTGTGGTCATGGAATTACCCAGAGTAGAATCAAGTTTATTTAAATGCAGTGCATATTTTCATCTATTGCCTTAGAGGGCAAAGTCATTATCCAGGGTGGTGTTTCAAAGGGTTTATTTCCAATTCATCTAATGCCAATTCATCGAATTGCACTGGTGTCGATCCGTGACGTCATACTATTCAAGTGGGGGGGGGGGACATGAATAGATCATCCCCCCTTGAACAATAGATTCACAACACAAATCGATACCCATGTCCAATTGCCTATTCGTCAACTATCATTTGGTCTGCCATCAGTTCGTCCACTATCCACATGGTCTAATTGCCAATTCGTCCATTCACCATTTCGTTTAATAACCAGTTGGTCCAATAGCCATTTAATTAGTCCATATACAATTTGGTCTAACTGGACTAAGTGTTAATTGTGCAAAATGAATGAAAATCAAATTGGTATTAGACCAACTGGTTAAGAGACAAAATGGTCATAGACCAACTGATGATTAGACAAAGTGATGATTGGACTAAATGGTTATTGGACGGTTGATTGACGAAATGTTGGACAGAATGGCATAATGCCATTGGCATTAGACTTAATGAAAGTAGACGAGTTGGCATGACTTTATGCGGGACTTTACGCAGGATTTTATATTGGACTTTACGCACGTACAACTTAATAATGCGGGACTTTATGCACGATTATGCTGGACTTTATATGCATGGCTGGTACTTTGTCAGTTACATAGGGATATCTCATCTAACATAAGAGTCTAGAATAACTTATGAAAAACTCTATGAATCGACCCTCTCTGGACTGAAAATTCCCAGAGAAGGCCAAATTTAAAACATGTGTTTTTACTGTGTACAAGATGCTTTAGACATCCTGAAGTTTATACCCTGGACCCTGGGGGGGGGGGGTATCAGCATAGAAAGAAAATACAGGAAATTGCAGTTTGGCTTGGGTTTCAGAAAGAAAAAGAGGACGCCATGTATGATACGTTTACCAAGCTGCATGCCGAGCAGTCAGTGATATGTATAAATAGGATATGTTGTGTGTATATGGACACATTTCCTCTTTGCTTTTTGGTACAAGGACCTTTCATTTGGCATTACCAACTAAAGTCTTGCAGGATTACTTTCACATGAGACAAAGAACTAGCAAGAACGAGCTCAAAACAATTAGGCCAAAGCAAGTTGCTGATTTTGGTAGAAAGTACCACCGGTAGAAGGTTGTGAACTAAAAATGACTAGACCTAGGCCTGCATTCTCTGTTCTGTTGTGCATACTCCTCGGGAGTTCAAGTACTGGTTTTCGAATAAGCACAGGTTGTGGATTTGGTAGTCGATCTTGCTCATGGCCTCAATCTGTTCCATCAATGCCTACAGGTGCGTATTATTTTGGAACGCAGTCTCTCCTGTGTGTCTCAAACAAACCAGTATTATACGGTTCATCTTCGCGATTCCCATTTGCACCATGGCACAGGCTCATCTGGTACAAAGACTATGTGTTAGAATGGGGAGTATATGGATTTTCAATAAACTTTAACCGATCGCTCTCTAATCAGTGTCCTACCACGTGGGAAGAAGAACCGGCTGGAACAAGCTCAAAAACAATCAAGGAAGTTGAGGGCTTTGGTAGAATGTACCATTACTACAACGGGGAATACTCCTTATTTTCCAATAACTGCCACATGTTTGCTAACGATTTATCTCGTTTCTTGACCCGAGGTACACATCCTGTGTTTTGTGATGCGCAGCATCAAGCGGTGCAGCAATACACGCCCACTGCATGTCCAGCTGAAAACTCGGATACTTTCAAAGCAACGTATTCCCATTTCAAGGGACTTGGATCGACTATTCGATGGACAATGAATAACTGTCGTCGATATAAACTGGATTTGACAAGATTCATGCGTGATTACTGTGAAAGGATGGATGTGTCACGCACATCTACGACCGAGTCTCCGTCCACAACAATTTCCCTCATGGACCTTGCACGGAGGATGGCAAGAGAAAGACAAGAAATGTTGGGCAGACAGTGGGGTACATGGTGAACATACAGTATGGGATATACGTATGTAACCCATTGCTACTGGGTCCATGTACAAAGCCAATGGTAATTCCAGAATTCAGTAGTCAACAGCTAATAACCATAGTCATGGTTAAATATGATGTGACAGAAGTTAAACATCACATTTCTGACACATTGTGATTTTGACTATCGTCGTGGTTTGGTTCTGAAAAAAAGAATACGTCAGAACTCGTTTATACTGCTATTAAAGTGTGAGGTTGAAATATCAATTATCAAAGTGTTAGATTAGTATCATTATTTGTTATTTGAATTTCTTGGTATCATATAGGCCAAAACATTTCTACTTTACATATCACAAAAATAGAAACTTAAATACTGTCTTTATGGACCAAGCAGCATGCTTTAATTTTTCCTTTGAGTGTGGAATGTGAATTTAATTAAATTGTATCTATATGGCATGGGAAATACCCAACCTTTTCTACAGTAATTTTGTTGATACAAACAGAAATTATCCTCATGGAAATTATTCTTTCTTGGAGTGGATTTAGCCATGATGGTGTTAGGGGATCAGAGACTTGGACCATTTGCCAGTAGACCAGTTGATAAAAACTGCTGAACTGATCGGACTCCTCTTCTATACAGCTGCATCTCCTGGGCCCCGTCTTGTAAACAAAGAGTTGCAATGGATATCAAACTCAAGTATAGGGAAATCCATCAATGTCATAATTTTTTTCTTTAGAAAATTTGTCCTTTGAAAACAAAGAGAAGCATACTGAATTGTCAACAGTGAACGTACATGTATGACTATACATCATATCTAGAAAATATTTTGAACAAACATGTATTTTAGATGTTAACATTGCTGGCTTTCCATAGTTGTGGTTGATTGGATCAATCGTAACTCTTTGTAAGACGGGGCCCTGGCCAGCTTTCTTCATTTAATCTTCATCCCATAAACCTACATGTAAGAACCTTACTGAAATCACTTTACAAACACTTAAATAAATGAGCATTAATATGAAAGATATTCCATCTGCTTTTCAAAAGGCTTGGTGTTAGCAAATGATAATCAACTTCCCATGAAAGATCAAGACAGAATGGATGACTTTAAATTTGGTCTTGAACTTTTGGTGTTAGCTCAATAACACCAGCACAACACCTAATTTCAAATGAAACTGGTGCTTGGTAGTATATCACTCAGTGTTGAGATATCAATGGTGTCATATGAAACATTTCACTTGGGTGTTGGATCAGAAGGCAGGTTGATATGTGCTTTTAACACCAACACCATAACACCAAACTTGATATCACCCAGTGCCTTTAAGATTCTGAGCTCTTGTGCACATTACACAGTAAGGTTTGTAT
This sequence comes from Lytechinus pictus, assembly GCF_037042905.1. Taxonomy (NCBI): domain Eukaryota; kingdom Metazoa; phylum Echinodermata; class Echinoidea; order Temnopleuroida; family Toxopneustidae; genus Lytechinus; species Lytechinus pictus. Next base: position 11,127,921 of record NC_087258.1, on the reverse strand, counting down.
AACATTATAACTAGAATTAAAGAAAAAGTAGGCAAAAAGACAAGTTGAATATTCAGTGACAAAGTCATATTTTTTTTATTTTCTTTTTACTCTGTAAACTCTCCCTGGTTCTCTGAAACTAAATTTGGTTCTCATAAAATGGTATCATTTTCATCAGAATATACAAAACAAGTCGGCAGTCAGAGTAGAATAGCGTTTTTTTTTTCTCAACATACTCTGAAAACACCCAATGTATTAAAAAGTGGGCTCATACACAAGTAAACTAATATCACACGTTTCTTCACCATATACAAAACATCAATCTTGTGTAGCAAGCTCCTTTGTATATACTGTATCAAGAGTGTAAAATTCTAAACATGATAGTAATAAGAGACGATACACACATGGGAACCTAAGTCATGCGATCAAATGAGACTCATTAGAGCAGTTATACACAAAGCATGCTGAAAGGAGGGGTGCTTTATCCTAATCTTGAAATATACATCAACCTTAGAAATATCAATTGAATATGAGAACAAATGGGTCATTGGAAAATGAAGATACATAGGTGCTGAAAAGGGAGTCACATATGACTTTAGTCCCATGGTACTTAGATTCATGTGGTACTAGTAAAAGTTTGATCTCCTTTGATGTCTCAATTGTAATTTAGTTCTTTCTCTACATAATTCTGTATTTCTCTGATACAAATAGAGTTAATATTTTCTTATGGATATTGACATCATTCTGAATATAGGTTTCAGAGATAATGACAAGTGAAAATAATAGTCTGTGAATAACTTATATCAACCAGCTGCAAAAAAATAATTTCATATTTCATAGAGAAATTGACAATACATGTATATTTCATTGACAAATTTCACCTTTCCTGAAGAAAACTTAATCAACATTGGTTCAATTTTTGGTTGTCACTAAAAGTAAAATCTGAGAACTTTCCTTACGTTTGATCGACTGAAAAACAGAATTCTGTTACTAAAACAATGGATAAAACAACCGTTAAGTCCTTTCATGAAACGGTTCTGGTAGGAATAAAAATCTATAAAGAGGAGTGAAGTGTTTTTCTTATTTCATGTACTCCTACTGGCCAGATCATGAGAAAAATACACTTGTACCATAGTTGTACATATAATTTTCTAATAAAGATAAAAGATTTAAAATCAAAGATGAATGCATGTATAAAAGAATGGGTTGGGTATAGGGCTTGGTATACATGTACATCAACTGCAGATCCAGTCGGGTTTGATACAATGTAATTTCAGGGGCCGTATTGTTATACACAATCATCGGCCCCTCAAAACTATTGTCTAAAGATCCGGTTGGATTTATCCCTTTTTGACGTCTGCTAGTCAGATCATAATGACACTCTCTAAAGCCCAATGCACACTACACGATCCATTGCGATCTAATTTTCAAACCAATTGTAATAGCATTTGATATAAACATTCCAACCAACAAAATGCTGACGAGTGGAGTTCCGAACAATGATATGAATATTGAAATTAAAATTCTACTTTATTTTGGGCATCCTGAAGGAAAAAAGCAAATTAGACCCAAATTGTAATGTCATAATTGGCTGCAAATTGAAGCCGATTTGGACTTTCCTCGAACCTCAAGGCTTGCAGCAAAACAGAATTTGGATGTTAGTAATCATAGCATTATGCCGAACTTCAAACATAATAAGTTTCATTCTTGGAACTTTCATATTCAATGCAAAATGTGATTTGTTTTTTAAAAATTGCATCGTAGATGGATCGTGTAGTGTGCAGCAGGCTTAATGGATACGTTGAGGAAATATATCTGTATGCAAATCAATGCACAGAAGTGAGTGCATCAGTAGGTTCTGTGAGCATAAGGTAACTATGAGTGAATGATGATCCTAAGCACTGTTTGAAGACATTGAAATTTGTGAGATATTTCCTATTTTTGAGCAAGCGCCATGAGCGCCCAGCTGAGGCGGATACCGGCGCTATACAAGAACCCATCATCATCATCATCTATGGAACTCGCAGAGTGGGTTTAGACTAGTTTCCATAGTTACTGCATGCTCACTAGTCCTACTGATGCACGAACAAACCTATGTATCATTTGTTTTATAGAATGGTGGAATTTTTTTTGCTAAAAATCAATTTTTTTTAAACCATGCTTAAGTAATTACCGACTTATGGATAGCCATGCGTCAGTAATTACTTATGCATGATACCCATTTTATAATGAATAACAATGCATTCAGCAAATTGAACACTATCAATATGCAAACATACAATATGGGACTTTGTATGAACCTCAATGACCCACCATCCATTGGAATATTAAACTTAAGTTTGAAAGCAATCGCATCACATTCGAATCGTGCATGGCAATCCCAAAACATTTGTGCGGTCATCCATGAAAATGATGTAAAAATACAAAGTGATAAGACTCAAAGTAAAATAAAAATCAGTTTGCATAATCCAAATGATTGTCTATGCATTTCGCTACAAATAAATTTCAGCAAACATGAAGTGGAAATAAAAACGTTAAAAAAATCACCTGTTCTATGTTTTTTTTTTATAGCAATTTCATGATTTGCAAAGGAAAGAAAAGCTGTAAAGGTTCTCATATTTAGACCACAAGCACTATATAAAAAAGGACATAAGTATTAACAGATATCATTCGCATTCATAGAAATTGCATTTCATTTATCACAGTCGTCTATTTTTAAAGATCAGTGCCCTTTATCATGAAAAATCAAATCAATTGTACAATTAATCATAACTCTCAACTCTGGATAGCCATTGTCATGATCTGGTTTGGATCAATCACAACTGTTTGAGAGAAGGGGGGAGGGGGGGAAGAGTGATGGAAAGAGAGAAAGAGTGAGAGAGAGAGAGAAAGAGTATTATAACATAAGGGAGAAAATTATCATTACCCATATATGTCTTTAGATTCAAATTAGATCTAATTTCATACGGCTGTTTTGTAAAGGTACACATGGTAATACAAATGAAATGCATATGGAAAGCCATGGGGGTTCTCTATTACATAATCATATATGCATTGAATTTGAAAGATAAAACTACTGAAACATATTGTTGCCTGGTGGTCATAGGGGCGATGTATGCGTACGTCAATTCCAATTCCTATTGGTCAGAAACACAAATGGGCACGTGAGCGTTAACGCTTGAGCGTGCTTTTAAGTAGCATGTGCTTGGGTCTAAGCCCTTGATAATGCCAGCGCTACAGGAATTGGGAAATTGCAATGCACATGGATCCTACCGCCCTCTGACAGGCATGAAAATATATTTTAAGTGTAAATTAGACCATTAAACATACTTTTACTTAAATAATTTGAAAACAAAGATTGATATGTCAGGAAATACTTTTGGCTCCCCCCTAATGGTAATTCATATTCCAGTACTCTGTAAAGTCATACGCAACTTTATGAACAGTTTTGTTAAACGGCCGCCTGGTGCAGGGACAGAGCCAGGGTATTTCAATGGGGGAGGGGGGGGGGGGGGTAAGCCAACTTAATTTGTTTCCTCGATTGAATACTATGATTGTCATCAAATAAACACAACCCAGTGACCAATCCTATCTATTCGTATTGTATTCTTTCTTTCTCCCTTTTTCTTTTTTTCAATACTTGTAAAATCATAAGGGGCGGTAGACCACTGCCCCCTCCCCCTCACACCCTTGCCCTGATGTGTGGTACATAGCTGCAATTAAACACCAACTCCTATTCATAACAATACTCTTGATACTTTGAACAATGGAATTACATCATTAGGTCCTCAGTCAGTTAAGTCACACATGATTGCTAACCAATATCTGCTTCATGTCCCTATTGCATATTATAAGTACAAGCAGCAAATTGCAAATAAGATGGACTAATTTTTAAGCAGACAAACGCAACTAAATATCAACCATTATGTGTGCTTTTTAAGCATTAATACTGGTTTCTTGCAAAACATGACCTGATTCAAGAAAAAAAAAATTCTAAAGGGCGAGACTCTTTATCAGCACTCTTAAACATAAAAACGCCGATGCTTACGTATAAAGACGACTGCCTATGATCATTTGCAAAAACAACTTAAAATACAGGGACGGGGGCTTAACAGAAGTCATCAAAATCTAAATATATTTACAACTGTACAACTTTCATGAACACACAGAAAAATATGACAATATATTCAACCATAAAACATAATAAAACATGAAAAAAAAGGAATCCAGATGGTGTTTCATAAAGCTATTTGTAAGTTACGTGCGACTTAACCGACTGGTGATCCTTTCCTAGGAGCAAAATCAACACCAGTGAAAATTTGGTGCATATTATTTACCACAAGAAAGAATCACCAGTCGCAAAGTCACTCGTAACTTGCGAACAGCTTCATGAAACGCCTACCAGGGCAGTGCTTCACGAAGAGTTAAGCGTGACTCAGAGTCATGAATAAATGACGATGCGAACAGAGTATCCAACGCCTGAAAACTACGCCGTAGTGCGTGTCAAGCACGGTCTGACCAACGAGGCGATGTATTAAATACCGCACAGGAAGTTTAAGTATTTTTTTTTAGTCACTCATAACTCTTTGTGAATCACGACCCGGATTTAGATTAAAAAGTATACTTTAGAGGGGTGCTATGAGGAGGGCAGATGCATGGGTGGCGAAAGGCTCGTGTTTCGCCGAAGAACGGAGCGGATGTCGCCCGTGAAGCGCAGGGCGTCTAGGAAAGGAAGAAGATTGAGAAGCCCCGTGTCGCTCGGCTCGGACATCCATGATACAATGGGGATGCCGTTATCTGCAAAAAAATAAAGCGTAATTGATGGTGAGGGATTAAAAGAAAGTACTGGTACGCCAACTTCGCAGAAGCTAAAACTTTTGGATCAACAGACATCTGTTCAAATTATATAAGAAGTACATGTTTTGCATAACCTGGTTAGCGATTGATCGTACACTGTACACTTGATTTTCACGATTGATTGTACATTGTAGTCAATGGAATCAATCGTAGAAAAATTTTGGACTTATGACTGGCCATGATGCTTCCCATTTGTAATATAGAAATGTGCCCTATGGAAAAATGGAATAGTCCATAAACATAAAATATAAAGGCATGCCTGTATAATCTCCCATCTATGTAACACATAGGCCCGATTTCACAAAGGTGGTTTTGAAAACCCACGGTTGAATCCATGGTTTATGCAGACTTCCTGTATAAATTACGCTTAATTTAGCGCGTATCGAGCGCGTGTATAATAAATGTCCAATGCTGATGCGCGCTTTTGTCACAATGCGCCAAATTGACGCCTGTTACCATGGTTAGATACGCTATTTTATTCATGAGACCACTGTTTGAAGAGTGGACTCCTTAACTCATAACAGAGGACTCATGAATAAAATAGCATGGATAACCACGGCAACAGGCGTCTATTTGGCGCACTGTGACAAAAGCACGCATCAGCATTAGACATTTTTTTATATACTCGGTAAAATAAGCGTAATTTATACAGGACATCTGCATAAACCATGGACTCAACCGTGGGTCTTCAAAACCACCTTTGTGGATTCGGGCCATAATATTTCAGGACAAAAAAAAGAGATGAGAGAAGGCTGGCTTGGGTCGGCAAGTGGAGCAGGTGAGAAGGTAGGTTTGGCTATCCATCTTCAGGAGGTTAGTTAGAGTGCATCCAATTAGAGTAATACGACCACTGAAGTGATTCATTATTGACATGTACCACAGGCAACTGGAAATTTAACTGCAAATTTTAATTCAGACTTAACACTTTGTGATACAACCCCCCCATAATCTATCCTTGCACTGCAAACATGCCGGTGTTAATTTAACACCATCCCGGAATCTATATATGTCCACACCAGAGAAGTATTGAAGCAACACCAGTTTGGAATCAAACCGATGCTATTTTGATACTAATTGGTGTTGTAAAAACACATATCTGGTGTTAGACCAAAACCAAACTGGTGTTGTCTAACACTTCTCTGGTGTGGACATATATCGATTCCGGGCTGGTGTTTAATTAACACCGGCTTTTTTGCAGTGTGGCCAGGCGCAATGATTGACATGTTGCCTACCAACTGAAAAAAAAAAATTATTGGCCAAACTCGTAATATATGGCACTGAGTACGGTAACATTGTGGAGCGTTGTGGCCCAGTGGATTAGTCTTCGGACTTTGAAACAGAGGGTCGTGGGTTCGAATCCCAGCCATGGCGTAATTTCCTTCAGCAAGAAACTGATCCACAGTGTGCTGCACTCAACCCAGGTGAGGTAAATGGGTACCGGTAGGAAGTTATTCCTTAAAAAGCTGTGTGCGCTATGAACGCCTAGCTTAGCCGGGTAATATAGGAGCGCCTTGACCACCTAACAAGGTGGATATGTGCGCAATATGAATACCCTATATTATTTATTATTATTATATTATCACGCCGTCAACGTACCTGGAAAGAGCCTGTAAGCACCGGGAGAGTTATCCACGATGAATATACTTGAGAGATCTGGATGTACTGCTGATAAATCCTTTGTATAGCTCCCTGAGTCTAACGTACAATGCTGAAGAAAGGTATTATAAAAGAAAGGAAATATTGAATAATGGTTAATAACCTGATAAAGAAAAGCCAATCTTCAATTAATATGAGAAATACGATATTCATTTTCTCCAACAATATCAAAGCAACTGCTGTCAGACTTCACACAGCAGTTGCTATGGTATTGTTGGAGAGATATGAATATCTTATTTCTCCTCTTAATCCCCCAATGAATTAATTAATCTTTTGATACAATTAGTACACTTGAGAGATCTGTACATACTGCTGATAAATCCTTTTAAAGCTCCGAATACGAGTCTCACTAGGCATATTCAGACCGACTTGAAGTTTAAAAATACCAGGTATTTTGCAAATGTGAAAGTACAATACTCCTACATGTAAATATCCCCCAAATAAACTACCTGCTATTAATAGTAGGTACTTGTCAAAATGATGATAACTTTTGCAGGAATTTTTCCAAGGTCATGGTATTTAAGCAGTGTGAAAGCAAACAATGACAAGAACTTGTATCTCAATGGGTCACTGTCATATGAATCAGCGAGTATGTTTATAGGTGTGGGTGTCTGAGGGAGCCATTGATACTCAAGACCATACCGCATGTGCTCATAACTTTGAGAACTTACCTAGCAAGTCTCTGGTTTGGGTGGGTACGAGTGGGAGAAATAATTATAGGGTATTTTGAGAGTGACTTGACATTTGCTCCTGCGACAATTGCTCTGGGCTTAATTTTGTCTAAGATAAAGGGTCAGGGTTGAAATAGGGTTTTAATAGGTTTAGGGTAGGGTATAGTGTTAAACTCAGGGTTGAAGTTGGTCATTCGATTAGTGTGTGGAACTTACAGCGGAGAAATTGTCGCCGGAGTAAATGCCATAGAACTATTTTGAGCCCAAAACAAGTTCTTGTATATTTACAGGCATTCTGGTGATCAAGTCGGTCTGAAAACACCTCATATCTCCTCTCACTGGAGTCATTTGGCATAATGAAAAGTGAGCTCATGTGTTAAATCATACCCATCCAATCAAAATCAATCGCAATTACCTGTCTATAGTATCTTCTTTGAAGTAAGCCTCTACCGTTATCTAATTTTTCAACGACGGGCGATCCATAGATCTCCATACTTGCTGTGAAGACTACCAACTCAAACCATTGGCTAACCTGAAAAAGAGCAAGAAAGACCAAGATATGAAATGAAAATAGTTTTGAACTTTGAACTCTTGTATGTAGATGGATAATGATGACTTATTTTGAAGGGAAAGGGTCATTAAAATGATTTAAGGCTTTTGCTTTCATGTGTGGAAAGGGGGAAAGTTTATCAAAGAAAAAAAAGGATTGAAAGGATAAAGAGAAGGTAATAATTTCAAAAGGGAGAAGGGGAGAGTAATCAGAAAAAGTCGGAAGAAGAGGAAAGTACAAAAGATAAAGACAGGGACAGTGGGGGGGGGGGTAAAGTTGACAGATAGACAAATAGAAAATAAAGAGAGAAACAAACAGACAGGAGTAAGTAAGAAACAAAAAAAAAATGAAAGAAAGATGCAAATGGAAAAAGAATAAAATAATGTCAAACATGGAGTGAATCTTTATAACAGTAATTTTAAAAATTAAGTAAATATGTGCAATTGTGAATTGTACAAAATTAAAGAATCAGGGACCCAAATCATTAAGAACTTAAATAGATTAATGTAACTTTGCCGTTAATTCAGGGATGTCAACCTTGTACAACTGCAATATTTTGAGGAAGAAAAAAAAAGTATTTTGGAGAGGAAAACACTATTTTTCAATTTTCTGCAAAAGAAATTGTGTACTAGTGTGACATAATTTTTTGGGAAAATACTAAAATGGTTCTAAAAGGGCGCAGCTGCAAATCAAAATCCATTTTTTTTATAATGGCAAATACACCATAATAGTATTATAGTATTACCATATTTGCAGAAATGCCAATTGTTTATATTTTCAGTATCTTATACTGTGGATTTTTTATTGAAAATAATACAGGTTTCAAAGACAAACTTTTCCCAAAAATTATGTCACACTAGTACACAATGTCTTTTGCAGAAGATTGAAAATAGTGTTTTCCTCTCCATAATACCTTTTTTTCTTGTAGTGTTTTATGTCCCAGGCCAGTAGTACACATTTTAGTCATGCCCACAATTTTACTGTCAGTTCAAGACAGTATATTCTTTTTGTTTATTATTGTACATCCCAACCCTGAGCAAAGAGCGCGCCAATTCCCTTTATCACTGAATGTCATGGACAAATAAGACAACAAGAACCAAACCAAATAGCTCAAAGTCTAATTGCATAGTGCTTGTTCAAATTATAGAGATGGAAAAGGGTCAAGGATTAGATGCGTTCATATGAGAGTTTCACACAAGAGTACAACAACTATATGTCAAGGCTACTGCTTTAAACTTGGATCATATTGATATTATAGGGATGACCAGCATGTACAAATATACCACTTGACTGAAATGCAATCTTTGTAATGGAACATGTATGACCATCAACTTGTATCATCAATAATTTTTAAGTATGTGAACACTTGTTTTGGTCATGTGCGAACACTTGTCGTTATTAACATTATAATGTTGTATATAACTCATCACTCACTTGCTCAAATCTTTAGACATTTGTGAAACATGATAGTTGTTGGTTGTCTAAAACTTAAAAGATTTGTTTTGTATATAATCATGCAATGATTAAACCCTAACAAGTGGAACGCCTCTGGCAGTCTTGCCTGCATTATGCAATTCGATACAGCAGCAGTGCTGCCTTTGAAACTAGCACATCAATGATGTGGAGCTCATCCGGCCTCTCGCAACGAAATTCAACACAATTTTCAGGGACATACATTACTGCTCTTAATATGTCCAAGTTTCATGAACTAGATCCATAAACTTTTAAAGTTATGACAATTCCACAAATACCCCAAACATTACCAATGTTTGTTGACCCTAAATCACCTTTGACCTCGGTCATGTGACCTAAAACTCGCACAGGATGTTCAAGGATACTTGATTGCTCTTACAACCAAGTTTCATCAACTAGATCCATAAAACTTCACAGTTATGATGACAATTCCTCAAATACCCCCAACTTGGCCAAAATTTGTTGACCTTGATCATGTGACCTGAAACTCGCACATGATATTCAGGGATACATGGTTGTTCTTATGTCCATTTTCATGAACTAGATCTATAAACTTAAAAGTTTTAAGACAAATCCTCAAATAACCCAAACATGGCCAGTTCGTTGACCCTAAGTGACCTTTACCATGTTACTGTTTTAATTTCAACATGTGGTGGCGCTATTAAACATGTCAGTGCAGTGTCACTTTCACCGCAATCAAGCAGCAGTGAAGATTGGGTTATTAAAGTAAAGCAGTCCTGTGAGAACTCGGCTGAAAATTTAGTTGCGGACTTTGAACTGTGTCTTTAAACAGCTGCTCATTTTTAGCTCTTTAGAGGAAGATGTTTGAGAATAGCTTTGATGTTCCAATATTTACTCTGTAAACAAAGAAAATCTTATCTCCATCAAATTAGATGCAATAACAAGTAATGTCAATGTTACAGTATGGTGGCATTCTACATCTGTTCAAAATTATACAGAAAGTTTTCAATGTCCATGTTATAAAATAAATGCAGATATCATTTCAACTTATTTTGTGAAGGGCCTGACAATTCAATTCAATTCAATTCAGTTTTATTATGTGAAAGACATTGTACTTGTAAGCAGTCTGGAGACTGACACATACAAAGTTAACAGAAAATCGAAAAATACATTCAATGAATAAAATACTTACGAATTAACCAAAGATACACAAATAAGAACATAAGAGTAAGATCTAATATTGTATTTAAGGTTCATTCACATTCCAGAAACATCATTTAGGGGGAGGGGAATTATGCTACAAAACATCAAGTGGAAATAGAATGACCAAAAAAAATACAAAAACAAATTGGGGTATGTTGATTGCTTTCAATGTAAATTGAAAAACCAATTGTAAAATAGCAAAGTAGATTTGTGAGCTTAACTAAAAATAATACATGACAAGAAAACGTTAAAAATGAGTATAATAAATAATTATGTGGATAAAAATCCGAGAGATCAAAATAATTCACCATAGAATAAATATACTGCAAATTTGCAAGAAACCTCCTTCTCCTCCTCCGACTTATTCATTTTTTCTTCTACTTCTGTACGAGCAAGCAATAAGACTAATCCACTCAATACAAAAGGCCGTTTATTATCTTGTAATTTGCTTTCACATACTTCCTACACTTTCATACTTACTACACTAAGAAAGAAGTCCACATGCGGCCTTTTGTAGACATAAAATCTTTCAGGAACAGAGTCTATTGTAACCTTTGGGTGTAAAGAAATGGATAAAAAAAGAAAAAAGAAAATATTTTAAGTCATTTCTGGATTCTATTAAGCTTTTCTGTCATTAAACAAGAATTTTATAACTATCAATTTAAACAAGTATATTTGGCATTCCTTTCCCATCAACATAAATATATGGAGAAAGTTTTTATCAGATCAAAATATGGAAAACAGTTTTTAGTGGAAGGAAACTGATTTCAAGATGTGGGATTTGAACTCAAGACCCTCTGATTAAGAGACAAGAGTATGAACCACTTCACTAAGATGTACATGCAAAAGGCCTGGGGACACAACACTTGCTCCTGCGACAATTGTTCCAGGCTTAATTTCATCTAAGATGTAGGGTTAGTGTTGCAAAATGGGGTTTTATGTTAGGCTTAGGTTTAGAGTAGGGTATAACCCAGGGTTGAAGTTTGGTCATTCGATTAGTGTGTGGAATTCACAGTGGAGCAATTGTCGCTGGAGCAAATGTCATGGAACCGAAGGCCTGGATATAACAAGGAGGCTTGGCTTTAGAATGAAATATTATGTGTTTGTGAACTATGAGAACACAGTTGTCAACTGAAACCAATGGTTCCAAATAACAATAACATCTGAACTTTGAACTAATTTACAACAAAAACTCCTGTTGAACCATGTTTAAGGGATCCTGTTGAATTATATGGGGGTACCGTATTTGATGATACGGCTGGGGGAATCTGGTTCTGATACAGTGAATTCATGTATGATATATTCAAAGGAGGATGAATACATGTAGTCCAAGTTCCGTTTTCCTTTTCAACAGTACAATGTATAATCCTAAATAAAATTGTTTTGAGTGAAATTCAGTGCAAAAGGGAAAGGTGGAAAGATTTACTGTACCTAATAAGATTGCCAATGTAATGAAAAATTTGAAATATTAAAATCACTGTCTCCCCATGCAAAATAGCAAATTACTTATACTTCAAAACATTTCTGCTAAAGTAAAAAAGCTATTAAAAGAAAAGTACACTTTAATATAACAATAAAACAAGAAAAACGTCGCTGCCAATTTGAAGAATAAAGAATGATCAAATACAGCTTCAAACAATCCATTGTCCCAGATGGGTTGATACTTCACATATCATACTACATAAAGTTGTGCTAAAATGTTAGTGAACCCCACCACAAAATGCACTCCTTCGTACTCAGTCTTGACTGTCGACAACAATGTTCAGCAAGCCCAAAGGAACAAACTTTATTGAGGAACATTTTATCACCTGACTTCACAATTAAATATCTAAAACACTGCAGAACTTGACCACTTTATTAAAGTATATTCATTTTCTGGTCAGATTCACTAACTTCTTAGCACCACTGTATATCATACATGTATGAAGGGGCTGTGGAAATTTTTTCTATAACCGTGTACAAAAACAGTAAGCATGATCACCCCAACCGCCACTTTCAAAGGTAAATTGCCAATTCGTCTACTGCCAACTCGTCCACCCACCACATGGTCTACTTTCATTTATTATGCTTTTCACACTGCATTTCCTTAACCCCATACTATCCTTAACCCGGACTATCCTTAACCCCATACTATCTTTTTTTCGATTCACACTGTCTTTCTTAACCCCATACTATTTGCTTAGCCGGGGTTAACGCCTTAACCCCGGGCAATCACACAGCTCATTAATATTGATGATTTTACCCTACATAGCGCGATTAACGTGCAATTTCGACTTCTGTGATTGGCTAATGCTTAGCCCCACTTTTCCTTAGCCCGGTTTCGATTCACACTGCATCTCTTAGCACCGCAATTGCGGTGCTAGCACCGGAATATGCCGGCTAACCCTGCTTTTTTGCAGGGCCAGATAGTACCGTACTATTTACCGTGCTAGCCCACTTTGCTAAAACGTAGTGTGAAAACGAAGTGGGCTAAGCTTAACCCCGGGAAATTGGTGGGGCTAAGACCCCCCCCTTAGCCCCACCAATTTAGGACAAAAAGTGCAGTGTGAAAAGCATATTAGTCTAATGCCATTCTACCCATCAACATTTCGTCTAACAACCATTTGGTCCATTAACCAATCAGTCCAATCATCACTTCATCTAATCACCATTTCGTCTAATGACCATTTCGTCTCATAACCAGTTGGTCTAATATCCATTTCATTTTCATTCATTTTGCATAATTTAACACTCGGTCCAATTAGACCAAATGGTATATAAAATGGCTATCGGACCAATTGGTTATCAGACGGAATGGCATTAGACTAAATGAAAGTAAACCATGTGGATAGTGGACGAACTGATGGTAGACCAAATGATAGTAGACGAGTTGGCTATTGGACGAATTGGAAATAAACCCTTTACAAATCTTTCTGCAGTCCAGAGTATGTAGCACAAGTTTCATGTTCAAATGGTATAGACAGCCACCACAAGGAGGATGTACATGTAGGCCTACTGGCTATGGCTGAAAAGCACTGTATAATGACTGGAGCATCTACAGTACATACAGACAGCCCCTGGTGGGATCGGATATCAATTTCATAATTTTTACAGATTGATAGATGATCTTGCTCTGTATGAGGGGAAGGAGAAGGTCAGGCACTGATCAGAGGTTACAGGATGTTCACACATGGATAATCTTTAAAACAAACAATAGGTATGCTCAATTTGAATTGTAGCCAGGATATATATGAGCCTATTCAAAAGATTTTTTTTTTAAATCATATATTTTTTTATTAAAATTCTAAATGTCAGACAAAAAATGTAGACTACAATAGGCAAATAAGCCTATATATATATCGGGCCTCATTGAATTTCTGGGGAGCGTTTCATCAACATTTTTGTCCGAAAAGTTGTCAGATCTGACAATTTTCCTTGATTCTGATTAGCCGAGAGGCACTGTTACTATGGTTAACTGTCAGATAAAACAGGACTTGTCATAAAACGTCTGACAAGTCCTTTCATGAAACACTCCCCTAGAATGGATCGGATTGACTTTTTAATTTGTTATACTATGTGTGATTATTTAATTTAATTTTTTCACTTGATGATCCCGACTTACTATCTGGCAAATACTGCGCCCTGTTATTTAGATAAATGTCATTATTTTGTAAGTATGACTGTCGGAGCATTAAGCTATTGTATGAACAAGGCTTTGTACAATATCAAGTAAACTGCAGTGCACATGTCTAGATAGATAACCATCATGAAAATGTAAGCTTTCACTTGAACACAGTTTTATATGATATCAAATACAGTGTGAAGCATAGCACATGACGCCACCCCACCAAAATCATGAAATATTACGCTATTGTGTGAGCAAAGCTTTATAAATAGGCCTACATTATTAATGATATCAAGGAAATTACAGTCAACATGTCTACATCTATTAAACTAATATCATGAAATATCAAGTCATTGTGTGAACACAGGCTTTTATGATATCAAGTAAACTGCAGTGCACATGTCTAGATCTAACTAATAATAAAGTCACCATTTTAACACAGCTTATATGGAAACTGTGGTGCACTTGTCTATATAAAGCATATAAACATCAAATTTTTTATATACACGTACATGAACCTAATAATACAAGCTCAAGGCTTTATATCATAATCAAGTATCCCTGTAGTGCATAATATGTCCTGCCATTGATCCAACCAACATCATGAAATCTTATTTGAGGGGAGCTAACTTGATTTCCTTCTGGCAAAGCTAGGCACTTGTTCTACAGGGACGTCAGTTTCACTTTCTAAATACTGTCTTCATTACATGTAGATGCTGTCTAGGGACCAGGGGCGGTATTCTGAAAACGTTCTTATCTTAATTTTGTTCTTATCTACGTCACGTTCTCAAATTGGTATTCTGAAAACGTTCTTATCTTTTTCTTATCTTTTGTTCTTATCTTTTTCTTATCTTGCTTTCCATCGATGCTGAGCGCGTAAATTTATAATTCGCGCATATGATACAAAGGCGCGCTAAAAGATAAGAACAAAATAAAGATAAGTGGTATTCTGAAAACGTTCTTATCTTTTATCTTTCTTATCTTTTTACGATATTTATGATAATATTTAAGATAGCTAGAGGGTTATTACATCTTACGATGTCCGCATTCTTTCTTGCTAAAAATCGATGGCCACTGGAAGTAACAAGTATTCCTCCCACCCTTTCTTTCATTCACCCTTTATTTTGCCCGTCTCTTTTTTCTATCCCTTTTTTCTTTCTTTCTTTTTTGTCTTTCTTTCTTTCTTTGTTTCTTTCTTTCTTTATTCATTCTTCCTTTCGTTCTGTCTTTCTTTATTTCATTTATTTTTTTTCTCTTTTTCTTTATTTTTTCTGTTTGTCTTTCTTCCTTTCTTTCATTCTTCATTTAAATCTTTTAACTTCTTCCTTAGTTTTTGCGTTATTTTATTTATTCTTTACTTTTCTTCCTTTTTTATTTTCCCTTTTCGATTTTTTCCTTTTTTTTTCTTTCCCCTTTTCTCTCTTTCTTTCTTTTCCTTTTCTCTCTTTCTTTCTTTTCCTTTCTCCCTTCACTTTATTTTTTGCCATTTTTTTATTTCTTCATTCTTTTTCTTTCTTTCCTTCATTCTTATATATTTTTTAGTTCATTTTCTTTGTTCCTTTTTTTCTTTCTTTCCTCTTTCCCTCAATTTTTTTTTATTTTACCCTCATTCTTATCTGTTTTCTTTCTCTTCTAATTTCTTTCATTTTATTTTTTGGTTCTTTTTATTCGCTCGTTCGTTTGCTCTTTCTTTCATTTTTTTTATTTCTGCTTTATCACACTAAATGTGTGCCTCATTTAGGCCTACTATCTTTTTTCTTTATTTATTTCTTTCTTTAGTCTATTTTTTCGCTCATTCTTATTTCGTTTGTTCTTTACTCTTTTTTATATTAAGTTTTAAAAATCTTTTTCTTTATTCTTCAAGTTTCTTTCCTTTTCCTTCTTTATTTTCCTTCAAATTTTTATTCCTCTTTTTATCACTGATTATCATTCTATTCATTCCTCCTTCTTCTTTCTTGTATTCTTTCCTTTTTTATTTCTTTAGATTTTTAAATTTTCTTTTAAGTTTTTTTTTTTTGCTTGCTTTCTTTCGTTTACCTTTTCTTTCTTTCATTGTTTTCCGCTCTGTTCCTTTTATTTTTTTAATTTCTGCTTCATTCTGACCCTTCTCTGTCTTCTTACTTACCTACCTACTTACTGTCTTTCTTCCTGTTTTATTCTTTATTCGTAATTGCTTTCTTTACCTTTTTCTTTACTTTCTTTCTTTATTTTGTGCACATGTCTCGAAATAATAACCAGTCGTTGTTGCGTATAAAATGCCTATTTCGCGCAATGCGCCAGAAAAAGTGTACGCGCAGTGCCCATGATATTCTCTTGACATAAGGAACGCTTCTATTGGTTAAACTGCCAATATAAAGCGCATCTTGATTGGTAATATCTTAAAAATGGGCGTGTTGAAGATAAGAAGGAGGCAGTCCTTACAGAGATAAGAACGCGTTAAGAAGATTTTCAGAATACCGATTTGCAATGATTTTAGCGTCTTCTTATCTCAATGAGATAAGAACAAAGATAAGAACAAAGATAAGAACGTTTTCAGAATACCACCCCAGGCCTATACTGCCGTCCAATGACAAAAGGGAGCAACTCCGTGGGATGAGTTTCTGAGTTAATGAGGAAAATGTGTCATCATTTGGACTTGCTTGTGAAATGTCTATATTTCAGAAATTGGGGGCTATGTGACACAAATCTAACATGTATGGAAAATATCCAAACCAAGAAAAAAACTTTGATAATTTAGAAAGAATAAAATATCAGAGTTGCTTCCTTTTGTCATGGGATGGCAGAATTATTATGCTTGGATTTATAATACCCTGTACTTGTGTGAATAAAATAAAATGCGTACATGTTGGCCTATACTGTTGCTCATAAAGTTGAATGGTAAAATAAGAGGCGTCAACGTAGAAACATTTGAGATAATTGATTGTTGAAAATTAAAACTTAAAAAATATCATGATGAAAAACATTGCTGCTCTGCACAATATGGCAAGCCAAACATTCATTTCAATCATTTTAAAATTGTGTTTAAACTTAAAGGACAAGTCCACCCCAACAAAAAGTGGATTTGAATAAAAAGAGAAAAATCCAACAAGCACAACACAGACAATTTTATCCAAATCGGATGTAAAATAAAAAAGTTATGACATTTTTAAGTTTCGCTTAATTTCACAAAATAATATATTCACATCCTGGTCAGTATGCAAATGATTGAACTGATGACATCACTCACTTACTATTTCTTTTGTATTTTATTATATGAAATGTGAAATATTCTAATTTTCTCCTCATTGTCCTGTGAAACATTTTCTCCTCATTGTCCTGTGAAACAAGTTTTATTTCGCCCTGAACATGTGGAATTACCATCGTTTAACATTTTATGTTTCAGTCAAGTTGGTCTTTATTGTCAAATCTGTAAAAATTGAAAGATTGTATAATTTAAACAATAAAAAAACAAAAGAAATAGAGAGTGAGGGACATCAATGATTCTCTCATTTGCATGTGACTAAATTGTGCATATATAAACTATTTTGTGAAATATAAGCAAAACTTTAGAATGTCATAACTTTCTTATTTTACATCCGATTTTGATGAAATTTTCAGCATTATGCTTGTCTGATTTTTCTCTATTGATTCAAATCAACATCTTTCTGAGGTGGACTTGATCTTTAAAATATTGTTTTATTGCAAAATGTGTTTTAATGCAACAAATCTATAATTGCAAAGACATATCTGTATACCCTTCACAAAATTGCAAAATAAATTATTTGGGGAAAACTATGGGCAATCTCATTTGGCAGAAATTGGCACTTCATGAAAAAGTACCTTAGGATGCTGCTTTATCCCTAAAAAAACTAAATAAATATAAATAAACATAAATAATAAATACCGCAGGAAAACAATATATGGAAAAAAATATCATGGATATCTGCCTTGACCTAGTATTAAAAATATAAAAATTTTAATCACCATCACAACGCATTAACTTTTCTCCTTGAAAATGAATATGGTACTGTATGTCAGCTGAAACAGGTTTCTGTCTGCGTACATTATTTCATACAGAGTTATATTACACTACAGTACAGTCAATATGAAGATTCATCCATCCATAAAGCTCTTAATAGCGCTTCCTGATTCACACATTTTGTCTTTCATTTGTTATTGATCTGCAGAGATGAACAATGCAGACATATCAACACTGTAGGAAATACAGGATCTACACGGATGAACCGACATAGATCTGAGGAGTTCCTATCTACTTTACAGAAACCATATAGGATGACCTGATTACCATGACAACCGCAATCACTTTCTAGTTCTACACTACACAATTTATTTTCCTGCTTTCAATTCATGATTACTTTCAAATACAAATTTCTTAGTCTCCAATCTATTTAAAAGTAAAAGATTTTTTGTTTAATTTGAAGAATAATGAAGGTGTTTTACCATACTTTGCACCAAACGATATCAATTACAAAAGGCTATACATGTTGGCTTTAATACTGTATATATTAGGCCTAGTACATGTATATATTTCGGATCATCAAAATTACAACATAATTTAAATTCCCAAAATGAATGTCAATTGATAATTGCCTGAATGAGATAGGAAGGGGATTGGAAATGAGGAATAAGTTTGCTGTGCAAACCCTTCACTCGAGTATTAAGGGTCTAAATTGCAGCCTACTCATGCCTTGTGTACTGAAGGCCAAACAGCAAGTTTTGTATGTGCTAGTCTTTGCGTGGAGACACACTTGTTGATCAAAGTTTCAATCAGGGTCTGTGCCTGCGGATTAGGGTTGGGGAGGGGTTCCACCACTAGACTGGGAGGGGTAGGCCTATTCATTATGCAATAGGTCATAGGGAGGGGGGTAAATACTGTGTGTCATGAAGCTGTAACTTGGCTTTATAGCAATGCTGTTTATTTGTAGAAGGTGAAATGGAAGTGGGGGGGGGGGGTAGAAGAATAGGAATAGGAGCTTTGGGATGAACATCATATATTTTATTATATAAACTTAAAGTCACCCTAAGATCTGCCACATAGAAATTAGTTTAAAGCATTAAATTATAGGTATGACTAATTTTTGCATTAAAAAATAGCCTGTGAAATGAAAGAAACAGCCCTCAAAATTCAGTGATTGCCCCAATATTGGGAGGTATTGGGGGAGGGGGGAAACTCCAACATAAAAATTACTTCATAACAAGGAAGGGGGGGGGGTCACAGAAAAATAGGGAAGGTTATTAAAGGTATTGAAGCAATACGTAACGAGAGCCAAATGTCAGGATCGTGTGGGGTTAGAGAGAGAGATATTTATCAACATTATTTGCTGGCCTGACCTACACCTTAGGCTATGCACCAGTACAAAAGACCAAGAACCCTGCTACCCAGCTCCACTCAATACATGTGTAGACAAGAATTGCATGAAGTTACTATAGGATACTTGGTGGATTTAATAAAGTGCACCACTACATCTAACAAGTACTTGTACATGTACAGGTATGTGAATAATTATAGTTGTGCCTAATTACCATGAAAGAAAGAGAAAACTACATTAGGGCCTCAATTTTATAGTTTACCGGTATTACATTTACACTAGGACACCGTTCTCACTACCGTCCTAAAACTAGAATAGTGGAAACTAGTTTAACGTGTAATCAGAACGGTCGAAGCAGTCTTGGAAGCGTTCTTCCAAACCGGTCCAGCAAAACCACCCGCGGTGTAATTTTGAGGATCGCTTTGCCTTGTTAAACTGGTTTTAGCAGAAGTGAGGAAACAATCGTTCTTCAGGAAAGCGATCTTCGCACAATTTGAGCGCGCTACTCCACACACTGTGTGTAGAATGCCTACGCTGCAGTTTCAAATTTCGCGCGAAACATGTCACCCCACAGAGAGCGTTCTCATAGCAACAAGACCACTTTACGTCAAGTGGGATTGAAAACCACTTTCCGCTGATCAAATGGGAACGCTAGCAAAGCGATCTTCCAAACTAGTTTCCTGAACCGGTTTCCAGTAAACTAGTTTTAAAAGTATAATGAGAAAGGCGTCTGGGTTCATCAGGACTTCAATTTTATAGTTTAACACTAGGTTCATCAGGCAAAGAAGAGAATGAACATTTAGAAGTATGAACACCATCAAATTAGGCCTATTCTTTATTCACTGTCTTCATGCATATGTTTCCATGACAATATACATGTACTTTATATCAAGGTCATAAAGTAGCATAAAGTAGCCTATATGTACATGTAGGCCAACATGAACTCAGATCTATGAACTCCTAATTACAGTCAGAGATGTAATGCAGAGAAAAATCAATTCATATTTTATGTACATGTACATGTACTGGAGTTTACACTTTCCGCTGACATATTAAAAATAATATTTTAATTTCACCAATCATCAATTTTATAACTCGGGGATTTAGGGATTAAATTACCTTTCATCCTCATGATCATTGAAAAACATTGGCATTTTTTATTCAAGCAAGATAGCCTCTTTAATCAACACACTTATAAAATAATGTGGCCGAAGTGTACATTTTATAAACTATTGGAGCACTGAATTCATAATAAACTGCCCATAAAACAACTATTTGGTCTTTCGCTTTCAGTTGCAAATACATGGTTGTTGAAATATGTTTAAAATGCACTGTCTATACTTGTTAAGATCTTCATCATCATACTTTTCGAATTGAACACTCATTGTACAGTATGGGGTGAGCAGTATTGTAAGATCTTGATCATCATGCATTGCATACATTTCAAACTGAACACTATTTTACTGTACAAGTCATGTATGTATTTGTGAAACAGTAATAGGAGGGTTTCTAAATTCCCAGGGTAGCTAGCGGGCATCTTGAAGGTGGCTACACCTCGTAAAGCATTCGCACATCTTCTAAACTGATTGAGGCATCTTTCATACAAAATTGATTTGCTCAATGAACAGACCTGCATGTACATTGCATGATACACAGTGTGTGGCGATTTCATGTGGTCATTTGGCAGAATTATTCCTTTCAAGCTTTTGTTATTGATTACATACATGGTTTGTGAAAAAAAATGCCCTGGGGTCTGTTTCATAAAATTCTTGAAATCCAATTCATCAACCTCCATTCTTCAATTACCAAGACTGAACCCCACTAGTATTGAAGAAACCAGGGCCCCTTGCATCAAAGTTAGTATGGTAAATGTAACTTTGCCATCCAATGGTAACTAAACATGGTAACGATGTACAACAGCCAATCAAAATCAAGTATTCAATGCAAGTTACCATTGGATGGTAATACCATAATGGCAACTTTTATGCAACAAGCCCCGAAAAATAACTTTTTCCCTGTTAAGACATGATTATGTAGGGTGTTAACTCGGGGGGGGGGGGGGGGGTGGGGGGCACCCGGGGCAGTCTAATGTATTGCTGTACACACACATGGTCAAATTATTTCCAAACACCCCCTAAACGAGTTTTTCTCTGTGTGCAAGATATCCCCCTAAACAAGTTTTTCGCAGGCTTTATTTACTCATTTTGGCCCCTAAACAAGTTGTCGCCAGAATATGACCGGGAATAAAGCTTGGGGAAAAATAACATACCCTAAACATGTTTGGCTAGTCTTAAAAAAAAATACCCTAAATACGTTTGACCCTGCGATTGACCATGACCAGTCTTTCAAAACTAACCCTTTTTTTGAAAATCTATGGTCAAGTATGTAGAGTTTAGTGACCTCCTTGGTGTTGCAAACTTTTTAGACTTATGAAAATTTTCAGGAAACTGGTATTAAAAGAAAACTCACCTTAAGTACAAAATCTGGAGGTATACTTGGTCTATTTGGTCTTAACGTTGAGCTGACATGCTGTGAATGTACCAACGTTTCGTCCAAGTCTAACACTAGGATTTTTCTCTTTACTAATGCTGCAAAATAAAAGAAAGAGATATATATATAATTAAATAAAAACATATATAAAAAATAATTATAAAGAGTTATGAAACATGAATGATTTTCATTTTTATGGCAAAAATGAAAATATACAAGCAACATTAGTGACTGCTATGTGAGGCTAAGATTAATTCTAAAGGCTGCTGGTGACATAAAGGGCCTCCAGAAACAAAGTACTATTGCATGCCTCAAAGTATTAAGGAGTCCATATTTGATTCTTTTTTGTCTTAAAGGGATGGTCTGGGCTGAAAATATTTATATCTAAATAAATATAGTAAAATTCAGAGCAAAATGCTGAAAATTTCATCAAAATTGGATAGAATAACTAAGCTATTGAATTTTAAAATTTATCAATATTTTGTGAAAACAGTTTTATGCACATCGACATGAATATTCATTTGGTGAGCTGATGATGTCACATCTCCACTTTCCTTTTTCTTATGTTATTACATGAAATCATAAATGTTTCATTTTTTCATACATGTGTAAATGATGTGTCTCCATTATTTTTTAAATAAGTTGCGGCAATAAATAACTAATGCACTTAATCAGTTGTCAATCCAATTGTTTTAGTTCTTGGAAGAAAAATTTTGAATAAACCTAATTTCATATAATAAAATACAAAAGAACAAGTGGGGATATGACATCATCAGCCAACCTTAAGAATATTTATAAAGACATGCCTAAAACTGTTTCACCGGAGTAATGCAAATCTTTAAAATTCAATAACTTTATTTGTTATCAGATTTTGATCAAATTTTCAGCATTTTGCTCTGTGAATTTTACTCTATTTATTGAGATATAAATATTTCCAGCTTGGACCATCCCTTTAATGCACAATCCTAAAAAACATAACAAAATAATGATTATTGCCCCCTTTGCCTTTCCTAATTTCAAGATGAGTATAATTCTTTTAAAGCTTATTGGTATTCAGGTTTTTTTTATCATGCGTTCATTCTTTGTGTAATGTTTTTGAGGAAGATCTTGCAGAAAATTGCACAAATAGAAAAGCTGGAAAGCAATTACGATGTGTTGTTTGTTTGTACAATGTACATGTATTGAAATCAGATTAATATCGTACACATACAGTACATGTACATGTATGTAGTACACCATTTCATGATGAATGAAATGTTTTCTGTAAGAGAAACTAAATCATAACCTTGGAAGTATCAACATTATCCCTAATTTTAGATGTAAAACTAAAGGTTTTTTTTCACAAGGATCTTGATAAACATGTATAGGCCTACAGTACTTGCAATCTTGTCTGCATACTTATTGTACATTATTTGGTCATTTTGGTGTCATGTCAGGCAAGGTTTAATTTTTTTTTGTCAGGCTGCCAAGTACAACCTTTCTTTTTCAAAAATGCAATATAAAAGAATAAAACAGCATGGTAAACAGGTCTATTTCAATACAAATTTAGAATCCTAATAATTAATATCTGTACATGTATATGTATGTCCAAGTTTGTATACAAGTACATTTTATAGACCTTTGCATAGAGTACTACATGTATATGTATGCATGCATGCAGCATGATACACATAATTAAATATTTTTCACCGTGAACCTCCTAAATTGCATCGTCTTTGACGTCCAAAGACAATTTCATTAAGGACAATTTTTTGAGATGGAATCTAATTATCTCACAAAAATTGTATGCGGCAAAATCAACAAATTTGGTGTGAAATATCCCCTGGCTACATTGCATAAAGAGATGGATCTAAATATGAAGTTCTGTGCATCTACTTCCTCATTTTTTTGTCAAATAAATGAGGTTTTATTTTATAACAAAGGGTGTCACTGCTCTTCATTTTTATGATTTACTGATTGGGTAAAAATATTTGATTTCTTTTGATAATCCACAGGAATTGGCTGATATTTTCCTTAAAAATTTGGTTTTTTTTACTCATCTGTGGCATAGTGTACATGATGTATTGATCATTAATATCGTAGAATTCTGATCTTTAATGTACTTTCGTACTGATAGAAATGAAATAAAATGAATAAAGTTATAATCAAATGAGAAAATAATGAAATGATAAATAATCAATAATCAAATGAGAACATAAGTATATGTAGAATATAAAGGTAAATCATTTGATTTATTATAAACATGTACCAAATAATTAACAATTTCTGGGTTTTATCTACATGTAGCTTTTCATAAAATTAATCTCAAATAATTGGCCCAGAATGCATGTTGTACAACTGTACTTTATGTTTTTCATCATAGGCAGTTATTAGATCTACTGCTACTGCCCTCTGACAACTAGGCGATGTGTAATGAAAACAAGTGGAATGCCTCTGGCCGTCTCACCTGCATCACGCGATTCAATATAGCAGCAGTGCAGATTTTGAAAACTACTATAACTTGCACAAGATGTTCAGTGATACTTGGTTACTCTTATTTCCAAATTTTATGAACTAGACCAATACACTTATAGAGATATGATGGCAATTCAACAAATACCCCCAACGTGGCCAAAGTTCTTTGACCTTACATGACCTTTGACCTTGATCATGTGACCTGAAACTCGTACAGGATGTTCAGTGATACTTGATTACTATTATGTCCAAGTTTTATGAACTAGACCAACACACTTTCAAATTTATGGCTGTAATTCAACAAATACCCCAATTTGGCCAAAGTTCATTGACCCTAAATGACCTTTGACCTTGATCATGTGACCTGAAACTTGCACAGGATGTTCAGTAATACTTGCTTACTATTATGTCCAAGTTTCATGAATCAGATCCATAAACTTTCAAAGTTATGATGGTAATTCAACAGATACCCCCAATTCGGCCAAAGTTCATTGACCCTAAATGACCTTTGACCTTGGTCATGTGACATGAAACTCAGGCAGGATGTTCAGTAATACTTGATTAACCTTATGGCCAAGTTTCATGAACTAGGTCCATATACTTAACTTATGCTGTCATTTCAAAAACTTAACCTCAGGTTAAGATTTGGTGTTGACGCCGCCGCCGCCGCCGTCGCCGTCGGAAAAGCGGCGCCTATAGTCTCACTCTGCTATGCAGGTGAGACAAAAAACCCCTTAAAATTCAAATGATCTTAAAATTAAATAATAGCCGAGAATCCCCCCCAAAAAGGAAAAAAAATTGCCCTTATATGCAGTACATGCCCATGTACAATCAACTCATATTCTCCTTCTTCCTCATATTTTCCTAAAATAAACAATGTGCAGTAATATTTGAAAAAGGATTTTCCCCTTCATACAGTAGGCCTATGTGTTGTTCGCACTTGTAAGCAACATCCGTGTGCAATATACAAGGATATACATACATGTATGTATTTGTTTATTTTCAGAACCCTCATATGCCATTTAAGCCCCATCATTCAAGTGTATTATTAGAACTTGACATTGGGGCTTCGCTCTCAAATCAATTATTCAAGGTAAATTTCCAGCTACTGAAGTGGGGTTTTACAAGGTCAGGTGCCAAGGGGTGGAGAGAAGTGTAGGGGGGGGGGTTCAATTATTCATGGTAATGGTATACTGTAAAATGCCTCGCTACTGAAATGTGGGTTTGGGTTGACTACATGTACCAAAATCAAGTGTCACAGCTGGGGGGGGGGAGGGAGAGGGTCAATTATCCATGGTAAATTATGCCCACTTACTGAAGTAGATAAGAATAAACAATAAAAGGAAGGGCGTATTCATTTAAGGATGTCAATGGAAAGGATGTCAGAGAATGTCTACAGGTGCATTCAGGCAATTTTCTTGAAACAGGATCAAAACAAAATGAAGAATATAACATAAAACTCTAATCAAAACATAAACAGAAAACATTAAATACTGAGGGAATGCGTTATCCAAGCTAATTCTTCCTCAATCCAAGATACATAAATGCTGCACAAGATTGCGCAATATAAGGAGCCGTGGTGTAGTGGTTCTGACTCTCGCCTTGTAAACAGAGGGTCGTGTGTTCGAATCCCACGGCGGTCCGGCGTCCTTTGGCAAGGCGTTAATCCACACTTTGCCACTCTCGACCCAGGTGCTAAATGGGTACCCGGTAGGATGTGAAAGTCATTGTAGCTTGTCCAGTAATGTGTGCGCCTCACAGGCGACTGACTGGAATACTTCCCAGGGAGTGGAGGATGTGCACACATTGTGTGTGGGAATGACTGATTGAATCCGATGACCAGAGTAATAATATATCTGTAAAGCGCTTTAATAGACACGTCGTTTCGATGTATTAAGCGCTATATAAAAGCGGATTACTATTATTATTAACTCCCAAGGCTATTTTTGTAAAGCTCAAATTTTGCAAAACTGTATTGCGCTTTACATTTGCATCAGTACTCAGGATATGAGAATTTCAGGGGCACTTTTTTTTTACAGGGCTTTGTGGGCATTTAGGTGGCAAATTTTGCCCAGAGTTCCCCCCCCCCATTCCTCCATGTCATATTTACCCTTTTATAATATTGACATCATAGAATCATGATTGAGGTCTGTTGTTAACTGATTTTCAGCAAGAATACATGTTATATTTCAAAAGGCATCTTTTTCAATGTTTAATGAAAATGTTTATTGTTAAAGTTGAATTAAGAAGGGGGTGAGTTTCCATAAATATAGGTTCTACATACAATATATAGTATATATAAGTTGTTCAAACACATAGCATGTCACAATAATCCTCTGCCTTCTCGATATTTTGCTTTGAAAGTCTATGAAATTAGCCACCTGTCAGAGCCCGAGAGACGAGTGTACAGAAAAGTCACTCGGAGTGTGACGTCACCGGGGGGAATTTAGTATAAGAGGTGCCTGAATGTCATACAGAAATGCTATGCAGAGAGAGAAAGATATTTTACAATTTTTTTTCAAAGCAACTCAAATCAAACAAATAGGACTGATATTTACAAATCTTTACTTTCCCTGTATAAAAAACAGTATGAATAACCACCATGAACTCTTCAATCATGATGTAAGATAGCAAACAGTGAGTTATTGAATGATATTTTCACTGAACGCATAATACTAGTACACACAACACCCAGGCATTGAGTGTACTGTTATGGTCTGGTATGTCGACTTAGTTCATGGCCGTGCAGCGATCCCCTGGCGTTTTTTTCTTCTTTTCTTTTGTCTTTGACTCCACTTTTATATCCTCTGGATCATTTCCACTCATAGCTCATTCCACAGAACAATCTTGAACCAAACGTATAGTATTCTTTCTCGGCCTTCTGAGTTGTTTTCTATATTTAATTACGCTAGGGGTCACCGTCACACATACAAACGCAATTCGGAAGTGAGTTGAAGACAGAAAGATATATAGTAATTAGTATACATCTCTATGGTTGAAGACAACAAGAACGGTACGGTAGCTCGACAGCTAGCTGCGCCGGAGCGGGCGGCCGGTCGGCACAAAGCAATTCCGCAACCAACTGTGTTTTTTTGCAAGAGCCGCGTCACACGCGGATAAATATGTCATAATAACACGTCTGCTACGTTATCGACTGGTGAGAAGATCTCGATCAAATTTCATATTATTCACCTTGAAATTATTCCTTTAGGGTCTATGGTATCATTCTGAGGGAATTCACATATTTGGAATAATAGTACGGCCACAAATATTTTAATCATTTCCTCTTTGCAAGTTCTATGGCTCGCAGATACAACTTCAACTGCAGTTATTCCATATGAAGGAGTACGTGCATAGTACACAAAACGGCACTGCCTTGTTTACTAAACCGGGACCGAATACCCCCCGGTGACGTCACACTCAAAGAACACCCGTCTCGGTAGGCATTGCAGGAGCGAACTCAGGGAAAATGGGTACGGATAAATCGTTCAAATTCACTATTTTGAAAAAAGAAAATGGGGGGTCGAATCACCTATTAGTGTTTGGGGGGTTGTAAGGTTGCTATTAATGTAAATATCTCAATATTTGGAATCGTCTTCTTAATTCAACTTTAAGACTTCTATCTCTATGTCCTTCACTTTTAATAATAACCAATGGAAAAACAAGGAAAAAAGATTTTAAACTACAGTGCAGGTCTTTGAAAATTGTGGTTTTAGAGTGAAAATTGTTGCTTGAACGCAGCTAAGAATGCAATGAAATCCTTTGCTCCTGTCAAAAGGTTGATAAACTCTAGTACCAGCATCTTGACAAAATTGGCAACGCTTTGCAACATAATTTTGATACCCCATTCAGTCTTATTTAGAATATCAGTGTTGAGTACCGACAGACTAACAGGAAAATGAAGCCAAATAAATGGGGAACTACATGCATATGGGGAGAAAGTTGACTGTCCAAAAAATAAGGAAAATTGAGTCTCCTTGGAAGTGCTTTCCATATCAAATTTGATATTTCAAGAGCTTGTAAATAATACCTGTAATGTTCATTTGGGGAATCTTTTTTCATAATTTTGCAATGGTAATACTTGTTGGTGTGTTTTGTGAATGACAGTGATATTAGTATTCCATTACAACTTTTTGTAAAAACCAAAAATGAAATTATTTCAGAATATACAGAGTTACACAGCAATAAACATATTTGACAATAATAGAAAATTCTCAATGAGATTAAATATCCAGCTTTCCAGGGTATGCATCACAAAACTTGTCACACAAATTACATACTGTAATTTGATTTGCTGACAGTGAATTTGTCATAGAAATTTAATTTGTTTAGACTGATAAAAAGCTTTTATAAAACTGGAGCCAGGTCTGCCCACACCCCTCTGATAATAAATCAAAAGTTCATGCTTTCATTATTTATGATTTAAATTCTAAATCAACAATATTTTATAAATTTGCTCTGTTTATTGTTAGCTTAACTTATTGTTAGCTTAACAGGGGCGCGTCGTGGTCTAGTGGTTCTGACTATTACCTTTCAAACAGAGGGTCGTGGGTTCGAATCCTAGCCATGGCGTGTTTTCCTTCGGCAAGAAAGGTGAGGTAAATGGGTACCGACAGGAAGTATTCCTCAAAAAGCTGTGCGCACCAGAATCGGTAGACTAGCATAGCCGGGGTAACATAGGAGCGTCTTGAGCACCTAGCAAGGTGGATACGTGCGCTATACAAATCCTATATTATTATTATTTTATTAACTTAGACCTTAATATCATACATGTACTATAGCAACTGATTGTGGACTATGGAGCTGATTTGGATGTTGATCAAACTAATCAATGAAATCGATCATAGAAATCAGCCGAATGATCAACCATCAAGCTTAACATACCGTGAACATATAATCAACAACATAGACATAAAAAGCCATTAAAATGTCAGTGATTATATCGTTATGGATGGTTTATCAATCAGTAGCAATACAGGCAGTGACTTGCATGGCAGGTCAAATACATTAGCAGGTGCCATATATTATGATGACAGATATTTCTATCATCTTAAACTGATTATTGAATCGCCTTTATTTTATACATACATGTACATGTAGGCCAACAAACACAGTATGTATATGTGTATGTACCGAAGAATTGCATTTTTCAAATGCTATCAACACTTTGGCCTCCATGTACATGTAAATAGCAACCATCAGTCAGGAAAAACTGATGGAAGAATATCAAGAGAACCATCAGTGAAAATTTGAAGAAAAAAATGGGGGAAAAAAATCTGTCCAAACTGTTCTTTACATATATATATATTAAAATTTCTAATCACAAGTGTTTTAATAGTCATCCTCCTCCTCCTCCAGTCCTCAATATCACAACATCATAATCTTTAATCATCAATGATTGATTAGGACTCAAATCAAAGCAAAACTGCCAAAACTGTAAAACAAAACAAAAATCGCAATATTTTCTAAACTCCATTAGCATGTAAAATACACATCCTTTTTATGTCATGGCTAGACCCCGGCCAGACAAAGTTTGTCTCGCTCCCAATTAAGAGGGGAAGTTTCACAATATCCTTCTAGTGCCATTGGACGAACAACTGGCTGGCTGGCGTTTTTCGCTGAATATCAATGTACGCATCCTCTCTACACTGGTTTCCTGTTCCACTCAATTATCATAGAGCATCGTTCCAAGTGGGACGAGATATCTACTGTACATGGTTCTCATGCACAGTCAACTTGAATCAATGGGACAACGGGAGGGGGTTTCATGAAGAGATCTGTCAGGGATTTACACTGACAACTGTTATAAGCTACTGGAAATCCTTGCACCTGATTGGCTGAGAGCAAATCCGACAGTGATTTTTCACTGACTTTTTGCTTCGTGAAGCACTCCCCCCAGGAGAGGATTTCATGAAAAGATTTTTCAGTGAAAATCATCGACAATTGTTATAAGCTACTGTAAATCCTTGCACCTGATTCGCTGAGAGCAAATCCAACAGTGATTTTTCACTGACTTTTTGCTTCGTGAAGCACTCCCCCCAGGAAAGGATTTCATTAAAAGATTTTTCAGTGAAAATCACCAACAATTGTTATAAGCTACTGTAAATCCTTGCACTGGATTGGCTGTAAAAGAGCATAAACTATTTTGAATTGTACATCTAGTCAGTGAAAATCACTGACATGACTTTTTGTAAAATATTCCCAGAAACAGCTTCTATAGAAGAAATTTGGCTCAAGCACACAAAAATAGAAGACTATAAGAATTGCCTTTTATGAAATTTTGGAGCAATTTCTACTCCTAGAATTCAATGTTCAGCAATTGATTGAAATATAAAGGTCATTATTAATAATACCTGTGAATTTGAAATGCTAAAGTCGGCATATTGGTCCAAAATTTTCTATCACATTGAGGCCTATTTTCTATCACATTGAGGCCTATTTTTTATTAACACTAATTTTTTTTCCCCAAAATCTGTGCTATTCTATGAAAATACAAAACAAATGCATAAAGCAATCACATCATTTCACAAATTATAGGAAAATCTCTTTATTAATATAAAAATGCAGTACACAAATTAATAATACCCTTTGCTACTTAATGGAGAACAATGGTTTCTTCTGCAAATATACATTTTTTAAGGGGGGTGTTTGGAGTGGCTGTGTGTACTTTTCGAAATATTTTTGTAACACAAGAATGGCTTGCAAATTGTATATTTAAAAAATCCATTTTGGCCCTATCTTTATGATGTTGTTGTCGTCGTTGTTGGCATCAACACTCCCTACACAGACAAGTGCAAGTGCATGTGTACACTGCCCAATCAGAGTTTCTCTCATTACAGCTGGCAATATTTGTAGAGTCTGATGGAGGAGTGATCCGGAATAATCAATGGTTTCTCCCCATTCCCTGGGTACATTAACCCCCCCCTGTGGTTGATGATGATGACCCTTACGTTGCCCTCGTGCTAGTGCCTAGATGTAGATCATCTTTGAGCTGCATGATGTAGCCTACACGTACAGTGTATATATATGCAATATCAAACAGTCGAACCTGACTACTAATGAAAACTCAACCATTAAAAACCATTTGTCTATTGAGTCATAGCATGTATACATGCATATTATTTCAAAATATGTAATCTGTACAAATATTTTATTATAGCTTATACACTACGTGAGCAATATAGACCTACATATAGAAGAAAAACATGCTGAAAATCATCATCATTAGTAGTGCTGTAGCCGAACCGCCGAACCGAACGGTAGTTCGCCGAACATGGCACTTCCGAACCGAACAGAACCGAACCGAACACTAAGACTTGGTTCAGAAGTTCGGCAAAAAAAAAAAAAAACGGCTTTCAGCTAATAAATTTATAAGTTTACACCCTTTCTAATCATTATATTTGCGCATTCTCTAATCTTCTTTGCAATTGTATGTTGGAAGTATGCGCTTATTTTGCGGTTACTAGATTTTGTTTTCATTTTCATGTTGACATTGTGGTTTTTACGGCCCTGATTAAGAAAAGAGATCCGATGAATGATGTTGCGCGAGCTTGCGCTATAATCATTTTACTGGCTTTCATCATCTGGCCGAATCGCCGAAGCATGGTAAAGAAAACCAAAACTGTATGAGTGTTCATTGGTTAAATCTAATTATTTAAATATTGTTGTTTTTAGGTGGCGAACAAGATTCTTGTTTGAAAATCTTCAAAGTATTTTGAATGAACGAGCTCAATAAACTGAAAGTGAAAGATGAAGTACCATTAATATTACGAATTACGATACGTGATTAAGATCGTAACTCGTGTATTGTTGCGGCAGAGAATAAAGATCTGATTGAGGTGATTAACATTATTATTGAGGTGTCGGCTCGCTACTGTCTAGTTTTCATGATTTTAGAGAGAAGTAAAGAGTTTTGAAAACGAGAGATCCAGTGAAAGTGGGAAATAAAGTGAGTGACTGTTAGAGATGGAAAGGAGAGACGCAAAACAAATAATATAGAAATGAGATGAGGTGAAGTTATCTTTTTTATTATTAACAATCAGATGAAAATAAAAATCAAACACTCATGAATGATTACGGTATAGCATATAGCAAGATCCCCTTCCCCTCGTTGAAAAGTTGAATGAAGATAAAGCGGAAACAGTCATCTCTTGGGGGAAAATGACCCCCAATCTTTACTTTTTTCCCTTTCTTATCAACTTCTCAAATTAACCATAAACAATTCAATGATCACTCTACTCCCCCTGTCCCATTACAGTCCTAAAACTTTGCATCCCACTTTGTCTGTATGTTCATGGTCGAATGAAATCTGACCAATAAAATCATAGAATCGGTGAGCTGAGTTTCGCGGGTGACAAAGCACGTGGCTGTATGTACCAATGCGACAATCAGCGACATGCGATTGGTGGTTTAGTTCACCCATCGAGCCAATTAGCGAAAGGCGCATTACATAAGCACGCTTTCTTCGACACGCCCCTGGCCCTACTATGCCTGCAGTTCAGTGCACTGGCGCTGGCCGCCTCGTATGTGATGCAATGGCCAATCACGTTTGGCCGGACTGTAAATATAAATATTCATGAGCTCAGAGTCCCGCTACAAGGGGACTGCATGCGCTGGCCTAGCTGGTACTGGTATGGTACGAGTGCGAGCGTAGTTAATTTGGCAAGTATCCAAAGCGTGGTCCAGGTATGGACGACGAGGAAGAGTCGCCATTTTAGAACTGTGAGTTACCCAATAAATCTGTCATCAGATAATCAAATTCGAGATAACAGTTGATTCGTTGAGCGCTATAACTTTCATAGTTTCATGTCAACAAGATAGAGATAAAATGGTTTGATGTGACAGAGGACACGCGAGCACATGCAGTCAATCAAGTACA
This sequence comes from Lytechinus pictus, assembly GCF_037042905.1. Classification (NCBI taxonomy): domain Eukaryota; kingdom Metazoa; phylum Echinodermata; class Echinoidea; order Temnopleuroida; family Toxopneustidae; genus Lytechinus; species Lytechinus pictus. The sequence continues at coordinate 11,094,836 of NC_087258.1, read as the reverse complement.
AATTGTCTACCGGTACGCTACGTATACCTGAATGAACTATAACTTTATCAGTCTATCATTACCGAACCCCGAACCGAACCTTGCCGAACCGAACCGAACCCGAACATGGCGCCTGACTTGCAGCACTAATCATTAGTTTCCATTAAATACATGTTGTACAGTGTATGTTTGGCATGCTTAAAGTATCAGAATTTACTACCATGATGATAACTTGATATGATGTTCTGATTCCTTTCACAATTCCCAATGTACATTACAAGTAAACTAGGTTACATGTAGGTGGAATGGCATTTCCATGAGAAAGATGATTTTCACCGGGTAAGATTAGGTGGTTTCAAACCGCCTCGATCATGAGAATCCCTGTTAAATTACTAGAACTTTTTTAGGCTTAAAAATACCCATTAATTATTCCTGCATTCACACCGCCAAAAAACATACCCTACGAGATAAGTTCCTGAAGTTACGAGCATGCGCATTATGGTCTGATAAGCAAGCAAGGCGCGAGATTCAAAATCACTAGTTCAGCAGCCACCCAAGGTGCCGGCGCCCAACTACACGCTAGGCTAAAAGTTCCTGTAAATTGCTTTCACATTGCCAAAATACCTGCGACCTTGGAAAAATCCCTGCGAAAGTTCTCGTAATTTTGACAAGTACCTACTATTTAGTGGGTATTTTCTTTCGGAAAGATTACGCGTAATTTGCTTTCACATTGCCAATATTACCTGGTATTTTCCGATCGGGGTAAATTTCCCGATCAGAAAATACCTGGAACTGACGAACTTCGAGGCGGTCTGAAACCACCTCTTGTCTTGTCAATTATGGGTAAACTTGTCAGTGTATGTATGATGATGGACATACAGTACACGCATAGTAAACACTAAACATGAAAAGAAAAAAAAAAATGTAAACTTGGGGAGGGGTTGAATCTACATGTGAGAAAATAAATAAATGAAGCACCAATTATTCGGGGTTTGATCCCTGGCAACGGCACTTTTGCCCTTGATGAGCAAGGCATTCAACAGTGCTCTCGTTTCTTACATTTTCAAGAAATGGAAATGTTATAGCCATTCTTGTTCTTGGTATTATGTGCACTTGCTGTTTAAAAAAAATGTCAGTGGACTAGTGTTCAGAGCTTGAGAAAGACTTTGAATGACTCTCAAGAGTCTAATACTCTAATGAGCTCATTATCACTATGCAGATCTACATGTAGATGTCCATGTATTTGTCTATTTAATGAACCATCCACAACTGTAAAAACACTGTTAATGAGTGCTTTCATGGGCACTCTATTCTTACAAATTTTGTATTCAATACCAAAGTTTATATTTGAATCTACTGAAATTGTGCCATTTTATATGCCAAGACAAAATTTATTCAATTTATGATTTGAATTATAAAAAGATTGAGTGAAACATCTAAAATAGCAGCCAAGGATCATTTTGTTACGTTGGAGCAACAGAGGCATCTGTCTCATTGATGCAAGAATATTATTGGCTCCACATATTTGTAGAACGCAAGAGGCTTTTTCTTCAAGCCTGTAAAAAATGATGAATGCTGGAACTAACAGTGTTCTTACATACAGTACGTAAATTGACTTCACAATGTTTTTACTGGCTTCTTGCACAGTCACTTCATTATTGCACTTGTCTGAATAATCTATAGTGGAAACTGTAAAAAAAAAAAAAAGATCCTGGTATCATTAAATTACCTTACTGTCAATGGTTTGTCATTGTATGAGACAACTTAAAAATGATACAATGTTACGAGCTGGGACCTAGGATTAGTGAATATGATGTATGTACATGTAGCCATAGGGTATACAATGTACATATTTTGTGAAGAGTAATATGAACAGGTATATGTATGAACAAGCATGATTCCACAAGACTATCTAATTAATCATTTTGGCACCTTTTTTTTTTAGTATTCCCTTTTTTAACGTGCAATATTTTGTGTAAGAGTATTTATATATTTCATTTGTCTTGGGAGCGGCATGTGTGAGGGCTCATGCCTTCGGGCAACAGTGATGGATTTCGCTTTTGTGCCCCCTGACCCACATGCCGTTCCCGCATTTCTTTGCATGTTCATGTACTGTAATTTTTTTTTTTCTAATGTAATGTGTATGTACTTTTTATATTGGTCAAATAAATAATAATAATAAATATTTTTAATTTAACAACTTTTTTTTTCATCCAATAAAAAAATTGTACGCTTTAGATTTTGCGTTAATTGCTTTTTAGTGCATATGTGTATAGGTGCTGGATCTCTTCAACATGCATTGACTGTATATTTTGAAATGCCCCTGCCCCTGACTAGTCTGCAGGTACAGACCTTTGGTTTTCGTAATTCTTATAGAGCGTAATGCAGAGTCTGAAGTGGTAAGACTAGATTCATATCAACTGTGGCTGCCTCTTTGAAACAGACAGAGAGTTTGGAATCTACCGGTAGATTTCACTCTAGACATCTTGATCATAACATTCCTAGTTATAACTTTATAAAGGTCAAGTCCACCCCAGTATTAAATGTTGATTGAATATTTTAAAAAAGAGAAAAATCAAAATTGCATACCACTGAAAATTTCATCATAATCGGATGTAAAATAAGAAACTTAAATGACATTTTAAAGTTTCGCTTATTTTTCACAAAACAGCGTTATGCACAACTCAGTGACATGCAAAATGAGGCAGTAGATAATGTCCCTCACTCACTGTTTCTTTTGTTTTTTATTGTTTGAATTATACAATCTTAAAATTTCTTTTTTTACAGATTTGACAATAAGGACCAACTTGACAGAATCATATAGTATTAAACAATGCTATTTCCAAAAGTTCAGGGAGGGATAAATCATTGTTTCACTTGACAATGAGGAGAAAAATAGAATATTTCATATTTCTTTTTCATATATTAAATAAAATACAAAGGGAATAGTGATTGGATGCTGTCATTAGTCCCCTCATTTGCACACTGACCAAGATGTGCATATAACTGTGTTGTTAAATTAAGCGAAACTTTAAAATGTCATAATTTTCTTATTTTACATCCGATTTTGATGAAATTTTCAGTGTTCTGCTTGTTGGATTTTTATCTTTTTATTCAAATCAACTTTATGTTGTGGTGGACTTGTGTCCTTTAACTAAGAGTACTTACAAAGTTTGTGACTGGAAAGAGGTGAAAGCGGTGCTGTGTCATATCGAATTGTCTGATATTCGAAGACCTGCAATGATATGAAAGTACAGTAATTAATTCAATTGTGGGTTTAGCATTATTAACAGAATATATTACAAGGATGCATGTGCAGTAATAGCCTTGTACATTCATATTATTAGTTTAGCAACATGATTAACACAAATATTAATGTACAGTACTATATTTTTAATCACAATTAAAATTTCAACAAATATTCCTCAATCTCTTTTTTTTATGGGTGGTGGGTCACTGTTTTGTCTACATACTGTACATGATATCTTAAGAATCCATTTCAATAAAGGTCACAGCATTCAGTTTACAAAACTGTCATTAATAAAGACTTCATTAATTAACATCAAAATTTCACACTTTTGACAGCTCAATCAATATGCACTTTAAAAAGATCGTCGGTGAGCCAAAATGTTTTTTGTGAAACAAGACCATCATTTTCTTGTCTCCGAGTCTGACCTCCTTGGCAGCGTTCACATATACAGCCAGCTCATGTTCATAGATTATATTTCAAATATCATTGACAGAGAATTTCCCCTTTAAATATCAGACAAGATCAGTCCAATGCCTCAGAAGCTGTGAGATTCGGGCACGAAGAGGTAATGTTGTAACCCGCACCCGTTGCGGTACGGGTTAACCTGCCGGTATGCCCCCGATCGCGGGTTGCGGGCCGGGCCGAGTTCATTCTCAAACCCGCAGACCGTCATGCGAAAAAAAAGGGATAAGTAACGACGCATAATAAAAACATTAACAATGAAAATTGAGTTAGGATCATGTGCTTCTTACGTGGCGGATTCTTTTAGAGACGTAGATATTTCCTTTTAAAAAAATGCTGGCGTATTTTTGTCTTGTGAACAGTGAACAGGACTGAGTCCAGTTCGACATAAATACATCGAGTTGCTCTTTCGAAGAAGGAGCGCGCGCCAGTGCAGCGCAGCACAGTCTAGTAAAAAGCAATCGCATAGGCCAATGAAACTCGATGTCGAGTTTCCCGTCCCATTTTTTCCAGCTCATAATGAGGATTTCATTATTCATTATTTTCCAGAAGATGAAAGTTTGACCTTTTGTAACCTTTGAACGCACTTTTATTCTGTGGAACTGTCTTAAAGCCAGGGAGCAAATCAATCATTTTTTTTCGGGGGTTCCATTTTCATTTTTTTGTAATATTTCAGGGTCTCCATTTCTACCGTTTTGGAGGCTACTTTTTTCATTTCGGGGGCTCTTTTCAAATGCTACGTTTTTGTATTTTGAGGAATCCCTGTTCACTTATTAAATTAATTATTACTTATTGTTTAAATATTGCATGATTTTAAAGTTATTTGTTTAATGCTTAGAATCTTGGATGTGGGTGTGACTATGAGTTGAACTTGGATATAAATGAATTCAATATCTAATTTCTACTCCAGGCTAATTCCAGTACTTGGCCATGTAATAAAGGCCCACATACCCTAACTTTTCCTGATGTTCTTTGAAAACGCAGATCCCCACGAAAATTGCATTTCTCTATGGGGGAGTCTAAATTTGGCGAGAATGAATTCATTAATAACTTAAATATACATGACAATGAAGAAATCATCTAACTTTATTGGCAGTTTTGAATAATATTCCCGAAATATAAACTCTGTCTGAAACATAAAATCACCATCATTGAGGCCTTTACAGAGCGAATTGTCCCCCAGAGCTCTGGCAGAGAGACAGAGCTCAGACTGGCTAGCTAGTACAAGCGCCAATGCGTACGTGCGTGAGCCTCCCGTCGGCCTTGTAAAACAGATTGAGTTTTGTTTGATGATTTTTTTGTCTGATATGCCGTATGACAACTCACCAATGCGAGGTTACTAGACTATGGGATTTATTGAGGTAGCTCGACCAAACCTCGAGCGATGTTCGTGCAGGCTCCACTCCACTTCACTACCGCTACATCGGGTAGGTAGAGCGTAGTGTAGCAGAAGTGAAGTTGAGTGGAGCCTGCACGAACATCGCTCGAGGTGTGCTTGAGCATGCAGTGTCATTCCATTCACAAGAAAAAACAAGAAAATAATTACAGGTATTTACATGATCAATATACAAGTAATTGTGACTGAAAAGCTTAATATTAATGTTTTATATCAGTTCTGAATCTAGATCTATGTCAAACTAGTAAAATAATGAATTATTTTCAGAATTTGATTTTTAAACGCGGTCCAAATTTCATAACGCGGGCGGGCGACGGGAAACTGAACATCGAATTTGCTGGGCAGCCTGGGCTACATGTAGCTAGCGCGCGCTGAGCCGCGGCTCCGATCCGAGGAGTTAATTGCGCAATGCTTTCGATTACGAGATCAGAGCCGACCCATTTCGGGTACAAAGTAACCCCCAAAAACATTTTCTCTCCGGAATAAAAGGCGAATTTGCAAATTGTAAGTAAATTCACTCTAGGCTAGGTTAGTAGTTGGCATATATTTTCGTGATTTGAGCCTGTATAGTGTGGGGATTGCAGAAATAATTTTCATTTTTCAAAGATAAATTTACTTGCGGGTTAAAACCCAACGGGTCAGCGGGTCCCGCTTGCAAATTATTGGATTATACGGGACGGTACGGTTCGGGTTTTCACTTGCGGGTTACAACATTACGAAGAGGGTCATAATTAGATCCCGTGATGAGCGGAAATGTGAAATTATTTCTCCACATTTCACTAACCAAAATAAAAGAACTTGGCAACAGCGCGGCAGAATTTTACAAGGGCAGGGATTACATGGATTAAGTTGGCTGCTGGATAATGTAGCAGTGGCTTTGTCTGGTCTCTGTGTAACTAAATCTTACATGCATTTCTTGTAAATGTGATAATAGAAATGTGACTAATTCAGTGACTGAATCAAAATCATGTGCTCTGATATGCTTCAATTTCACTCTATTTTTCTTGCTTTCATACACAGAATCCACGTCAAATTTGTAAGGCACTAGTACAGGTGTCACATAATTTTTTTTAAGTTTCAATATTTAGACCTAAAAAATATTATGTTGCCCTCATATTTTAATATAAGCCCCAAAATGGGAAAGTTGGGTCGGTTGGATGGCTAACGTCTTTCTTTTTTTTTCTTCCTTTTTTTTTAATACTGGTGCCTTCGTTGCTGCAATGCACAAAGAAAAGTGCTTTTTAAGCCAATTAATACAAATTTTGGCATTTTTTTAAATACCTTCATAATACCTTCAAAGCTGCACTGCACATAGAATTAGTGCTTTTTAAGTCTATTAATACAAATTTGGGCAAATTCTTTGTCCAAATCGACTACTTCCTACAAAATCATTGCATTACTGTATTTTTAACCCTTTGCGTGCTAATGTTGCAATCTTGCACATTTGTACACTTAAATTCAACAATCGTAATAATTAGTTTTCTCCCCTAAATTCAAATAAGATAAGCCAATAAAAGGCAATAGTTTTTGGACAAAATCTATAAAACAATAATAAGTATCAATGGTGCATTATGGAAATCTTGAATTAAAGAAAATAACATGGAAACAATTCTCGCTACCCCAAATAGGAACAAAAATCTCATAATGCGCGAGACGAGATAATTTTCACTCCGTCGGGTCGTCATCACCACTTCCGGTTCAGAATCATGCTCGCGCGAGGTTCGCGATATTGAGTTTTCCACCACGCTGAAATCGATGCCAATCAGCGTAATATGTACAGATTATAATACTTTTTATTTAATTTGGTCAGTTTTGATTCCATTTGAATTATAAATACAAATAAAAAATATATTTCACGTGAAAATAATTTTTATTCATGTTTTTATTTGGTTATTAAAAAATTAAACAAAAAATGAATATCTTAAAATTTTGCATTTAGCGACCGGCCTGACATCACGATCGTATTCGACTAGACGCTAAATATATACAGCATTCATTCCGTTCAATTTTTCGTCGACCACAAATTGATAAAAAATCAGTTTCGGAACTTAAAAAATCTTAACTGACAGAAGAATACCGTGCAATGGAAAGCGTCGGGCAGAATTAGTGACTTTAGCAGAAAAGGCCGTTAAACTGTATCGTGAAAGAGAGGGTTGTGATCACGAACTTTCTGAGCGAAAGCGACGTTGTGTTGTTGTGCATGACGGCACTGTTGATCTGAATGGCAAAACAGTGCATTGGACTTCCGAACAGGAAGTTGTAATACCGAAAAGCTATCCCATAATGCAATGCGCGTTACAGGGATTTTCCAGGATCTCGGCGAAATCGCTATTTGGGGTAGCGAGAATTGTCATTATTATCCCCCCAAAATTAATTCAGCATGCAAAGTCCACTAAAAAATAATAAGAAAAAAATAGTAACACTGTTTTCTCACATTTTATTGTCAGTCGGACGAGGGCAACATTATTAATTTAAGGGCTGTACATGAATTCCGTATTTCATAAACCTGTACCTACATGTACATGTATAGACACCACTTGTCCCGAAAGGTCATCACACATTTTCCCATGAATATATTTAGCAACAAGATAATGGAACAAAATCAAGAGGTCAAAGTGCTCATCAATTCTAAAGAAACCTGTCCACAAAGGCAATACTCCAATAGGCCTAAAGACTTAACTGTATATTTACCATTTTCTTGCCCTCCCCCCTTTTTATTTATTGACAGGTTTTGCTCGATCATTGCAACGAGTAGAGTATACTGGCCCGTATTCTGAAGTCGGGTTTAACTAATAGACCATGGTCTAACTCTGCGCTAAAGTTATGGGAAGCCAAAAGTGTCAAAATTTTTATTAAGTTGTATTATTCTTATGTTTACTTTGCTTTTTCCTGATTATTCAATGGTGAAGACAATCATCTATTTGTACTTCCTAGACAATTATGAATGATTTGAGAGCCAGATGAGCTGAAATATCATATCCCTACTGTAGTGATTTATGTAACAATTGGCTATCCATACTTAAACCACAACTTTAAACCCGAGTTTAAGTTAAACCCGACTTCAGAATACGGGCCACTGTGTCCCAGTAAAGACCCCACTTTTCCAAAACACTGAAAAATTCATACTCTTTGAAGTACAGGGAACTTCAGGGAAGTAGTTCAAGTAAGAACTTCAATATCCCTGTTCTTAGCTTTGGTGTTATAAAGCAATAGTGAAATTATTAGGGAAAATGCCCGGGAATTTTTTTTTTTCAGCAGAGCTTTGCAAATTATGCTAGCTAAACTCTATAGGGCCTATTTGATGGATAGATTTTTCACTTTGTATGAACAGTTAATTGTTTTATTGAATGTTGATTTCCATGACTTTCACTGTATTTTTATATTTTTAAAAATTGTGCATTCCATGAAATTCAGTGAATTCAGAATTTAAAAAAAAATTGATTTAGTTATTTCATTCATTTACTTATTATTTTATTTATTTATTTTTTTTTTTTGGGGGGAGGGGGGTGTTTCTATATCGTATAAACTGGGGAATCTAGAGCCAATTTCTATCTCTATGTACCTTTTCTAGCTTATTAGAGTTCCCTTGCAAAGTATATATTTAACCTCTGCTATTCCATTTTTTAAAGAGTTATTTGGGAAAGGAAGTCAATTCATTTACAAAAATATGAAATTTCTCCAACTCACAGATCTTCAACTTCCTTGTAGTCACCAAGAAAGGGGGGGGTTCTCTCTTTCCTCTTTTATTTTCCTTACTATCATTCTCCTTCTCTTATTCCCTTGCTACATGCATACATTTTCTTTTTATGTTCCTTTACTCTCTTTATCTCTAATCCAGTTTTATGATGCTACTTGTATCTTCTCTCAAAATGTATGCTTCTCTTTTGTTATCTTTCCTGTTTGCTTGAAACTTTTAAACTATTGTAAATTGGACTCATAACTACTGTTAATGGGACATACTGTACATGTATATACACACATGTACATGTACGAGCAATGTCAAACGACTGTATAATGTATGGACTTTCACCTCTAAATGACATTGATTGACAAATGAAACGAATGCTGTGATTGATATGAGTAAACATCCTCAAATTTGCACTTCCAAAACTGGAATGACTAAAGGTCAGAATTCAGCAAGGCTAGTTACACAAAGTTTAGCAATTGTTCCCAAAGCTGAAAGTTCACTTATTTATCCATATATGATCATTTCAATCAATTATAAACTAAAACGATTAACTAATAGTAGGATACAATTGGAATGGGCATGTGTTGAGGAGGAATGACAGGCATGTTTTAAGAAGGGCTTTTGAGTTCGAGCTGGTTCATTCAAGATGGAGGGGACGGCCAAAGAAGACATGGAAGAGGCAAGTGGAGGAGAGTAGGAGGGTTGGGTTGGGTTTAGGAAGGAGGATGCACTGTATCAGGCAAAGTGGAGGGAGAGGTATAAAGGCGATTGCTGTGAGTGTGAGGTGAATCTGGCTACCCTTGTTCACGGAGACAAAATAAAATTCAAACTTTGTATTGATGTATGATACCCCGATTACAAAAAAAATCATAATTCAAATTTTCACAAAGATTCAACAGATGAAAAAGAAATAGACAGCCACTAGATTTTTGTAAGATAGAGTTATGATTCACATTGCCAATCTTTTTAAAGCTGAATGATTATTGTAAAAATAAGTCAGATGCATATAAATTAGCTTTTCCTTTTCCTAGGCGTTTGCTTCATTTCGTATGAATGAAAATGAGCAACTGCTTGCAAGTAAAAGGTTTTTCTAGCAAGCTCAAGCAATTACCTGGCAGTAACTTCCTGCTTGCATTTCCTTGATGATTAAGAATGCTAAAAAGCATTTTATAAAGCAAACTTTTTGCTTGTGCTTTAAGCATTTGCTTGGGTTTTTTAGGTTCTGCCATAGCAGCTTCAGCTTTTGCTTGAACAAGACATGTCGAGTTTTATCATGCTTATGCACAAGAGAGCTAAACCAAAGGTGTACAGTAGCCTACATTTTATTAGAAACAAGTTAGAGGAATAGTTAGACACATCTAAGGGGGAAAACAAGTTATGTTACATAAGAGAAGCAGTACAGAGTTTGCACTGCCATGTCAGGAAACCCGGCTTTAAATATAAGCCCTCCTTTGTTCTGTGAGTTGTGTTTGCACCAGCGTAACATTGCTATTATTAAAACTGTAAGCGATTGCTTGCCGGATGCAGGGAAAAGGTTTCAAGGGATGCTCAAGGCTGAAGATAATGTATAATATAATTTGAACAGATAAAGAAAAATCAGACAAACATGGATTAACAGTGAAAATTTGATCAAAATCGTACAGTACAAGGCATATTAGAAGTTATGACATTTTAAAGTTTTGCATTATTCCGGTGAAAAGGTTCTAGGCATGTCTTGATGAATATTCAATACCGGTAAGCAAACTGATGAAGCATTGCTAAGACATGATCTTTTGCTTGGCAATTGCTACTTTTTTATGCATCTTGACCCATTCTTAGTGCTCTAATTCTTCTTCTGATAATGGAAGAGGACATTGTCTGGTGTACTATGGACCATTGCTGTCTAGATCTTCTAAACCTTTTTGTTTTGCTGGTAAAATTCAAATTATTTTGATGATGGCATAATCATGAAATTTGTCTTTTTTCATTCTTGTGTGTTGGTGTGTGTGTGTGTGCTCATGCGTACAAAGTGAATGGGAGATTAATTATAGATGTCTCTGACTCCGCCACTGACAAAATAAAAGCAAGTTAATGGACTTGAACATGCAACACAAACAAAATCAAGCACACACAGAATAAACAAATCTAGCCTTCTAAAATTCTAGATCTAGGCCTAATGAATTTTGTTAAGTTGATTTGCTTAAGAAAATAAGAAAGTCTAGACCCCTATAGACAGCTGGCAGCCGTCTGTTTCGAGGAGTTTTTTAACATTTTATTTTTTTTTAATTTCTCCTCATACACAGACGGCTCGCTAGCGTGCAGCCACCATTAGGGGACTTGCAATGCAAAATCCCCCCGTCGGGGCTCTTCAATTTTTGTCTTTAATGAGTAAAAATTTTGAAAATTCACGCGACCAAAATGCAAATTAATATTCCCTCTTGGCATCAATTGCCAAAAAACTGAGAAAAATCAAGTTAAAAGGAACAAAAACAGTGACTTACCTCGGGTGTCGCGCAAATTCACTTCCCCGTTTTAATCGATCTTAAGTACATAAACATATGGCCATTGAGTCCCCTGTACAGATCGCGCTAGAAGTACTTCGGTCTCTGTATTTGGTGAGTGAAGCCAACGGAGTTCAGCTGAACAACCAACATAACAGAGACCGAAGCTTTTGGTCTAAGACCCCTATGACTATAATGTATGTTATTTAGTAGACTATATCAGGTGTCTGACAAATAAATAACATAAAATTAACTTGTTGTTCTTTTCTTAATTAATAAAATCAAAGCCTAAGGTGAGATTGAGAAATATGCACACCACAAGCACAAACATGACAAATGATCAAATCAAAGACAAAGTCAAACAGATTTCTAGATCTAGAAAGAAAATACGAAGCTAAGTAGGCCAAATATAATAATAAATATTAAAACACATCAAACTAAGTAAGTTACACTGACTGAGTACAATGCCATTCAAATTTAAAACGAAAAAAAAAATCTCCAACCAATCTATTTATGGATATGGATTTTTTGAATTAATAAATAGGGGCCTAACGTTATTTTTAAATGCAGAACAAGTAGGCCTAAAGTAAAAAGTGATTGATACCTTCCGTGTGTTTTTCCGGATCTGATAGCAGAAAAACTCCCATATCTTGGACACGATCAAAATGACCGTTCGAAACCCCATCAGGAAAAATGACGGCATTGGAAGGTGAATCTATAATCCTTCCTTTTTCCTCCTTAAAAAGATGAAGAAAATCAATCAGTAAGAAGCTCCTTGGATTGCGTTTTGGTTGAAGAATTAATATTGACCAACAAATTTGTTTGGGTTCCGCTCTGACCCCAATTCGGTAGATTGACGTTTGTGTATTATCTGTGTGTGGTGGCCGTGTGTAAAATCCTCGCACGATTATGAATGGCTTCGTCTTGTTTTACGAGCCACACATGCAACGGGATTATGTACACACCCCCATTATGCATCCCTCGATTGTGTGTGGATCGTACGTATCACATGTTAAGCATGCAGCGCAGCATTGGGATGCTTCTTTACATTTCGGCCAAAGCGAATACGTCCCGGCGATAAAAATCGCCCATATGCAGGGGCGGTAGTCTGCAGGAACAGACCCTGATTGAAACTTTGATCAAAGTGTGTCTCCACACAAAGACTAGCACAAACAAAACTTGCTGTTTCAAGCCAGGCTTTCAGTACACAAGGCATGAGTAGTTGTTTAACAGTTTAAACAACCATGCTTAACTTATTGAGAAATAAATATTAGAAATTAAACTTTGTTGTTCAAGATATTAAACCAAAAATATGGACTCCGATTGGCTATACTGTACCAACTGGTCACCTTACACCGCACACCTTACGATTGGTCTGCGACCCGATTTTGGAATAAAATGTAGTAGAATTTGATGCTAATATTGAGACTTGGAATATATTACTGTGTAATGTTCTAAATCATTGTGCGAATACCTATGTTCAAATCTGTGACTATGCTATCATCCTTCTTAGAATGAAAGCGAATTTAATATCTAGTCGTAATGACGTCATAGCAGTCGTACGATTGGCTACGATTTGAAACTAATTTGACCTTTACTCCAAAATAAAGGCTTGCAATCTTTCAAAATGGTTATATTAGTATTCTTTCAATTACTTTTAACCTCAAATAAAATGATATGTTCCATTCACATTTTCAGAAAATGAGCAAAATGTGATTTGTTCCAAATTCGGATCGCGAACAGTCGTAAGGTGTGCGGTGGCCTTTAGAGTTGTTTTTTTAGACGAAATTGTGAGTGGACGAATTGGCAATTAGGCCATGTGGAAGTTTGACGAACGTGGTAGACCATTAATGATAGTAGACGAAATGGCGATTGGACGAATTGGCATTGGACCACTAAAAATGAAAATAAACCGTTATGACCTATTTTACACTAATAAGGTCAGTAGAATTAACTTTATCTTGTGCGTGTTCTCATTGTTTAGCGAATTACCGTTATTTAGGAATAGGACCTAACCTGCATTTCTGGGAATTTATTTGACAATATCCATGGACGGAAATCCCAGGGGGGACAGGGGACACGCCCCACCCACTATTTGTGGAAGGAGCAGAAAAAAGTGGAAAAGAAAAAAAAAAGAAAGAGAAGAGAAAAGAGGGGAAAAAACAGAAGAGGAAAAATAAGAGAGCTATATCTATATGATGACGAGGCTGAATGAAATAAGGTGAAGGGAAATATCTTTCATGCGGGCTTTCATGTCACTATATAAAATTTCGCTGACGCCTCGTGATATTTTTAACCTAATCCTCTTAAACCGTATTATCTCACTCAACAGATAATGCGAGCGCGAAGCGCGAGCGAAATTTTTACTTTTACAATGAACTGAAAGTTTTATTTTTATTTTTCCCCTTACCTTATTCCATTTACTTTTTCGCTCCCTTTGTCTTTCCTCTTTTTTTTCCTGTCCTTCTTGTTTTATTCTTTTCGTCTCTTTATTTTCCTTTCTTTTCTTTCTTTTCCGCCCATGAACCATGGATCAGCCTATGTGCATTTAAGTCACAAGGCATGAGCGCGTATTTGTTTATTGGTTGATGTATTTTTCTTCGAGCAATCTGATAAATATTTTCGGCATATACATGTACAGATTATACACTTTGTGAAAGTGCCCCGGCTGTCATCGACAAACTTTCTCAGTTTTCAGCTATGAAATTAATTGACAATTTTAGACAACGCAAAGGGCCTTCATTGTTTGTCTTTAAAAAAATGATGTTCTTTTTAACTTTTATTGGGCACTCGTTTCTGCCCCCCCCCCCATTTTTTTTTTTTTTTTTTTTTTGGGGGGGGGGAGAATTGCTCCCTCCGACAATGATCACCCAACCCCCACCATACAGTCACTTTTGTCATAAACTGCCAGTCTCCTCTCTTTCAAGCCGGCCATTAACATGTTATACATTAATTATTCATTCATTGTCTTTTATGGTTTTATTCTCTAATACCTAAAATTGCATTGTGTCTTTAATCATGTAATTTACTGTGCAAACACAAACTTGTAAACATGTTATTTTTTCATTTGCGATATATTATGTTTGATCATCAATAAGACAATGTTTTTTTATTGAATTGAATTGAATCTGCACCCTGCTTCCCGTGCCCTTTTATTTCTCCTCTACTGATCTCTCCCCTAATTTTATCTTTAAAAAATCCAAGAGGATCCTCGATCTTCTTGTCAGCCATCGCCCAAGTTTGAGTATACTCGACCCCCAAAATAGGTCCACGTGTACCTCACTGTCCCCCCGGGGAGGGGGGCAGTCAAATGTATTGCTGTACACATGCATGACCAAATTATTTCCAAACTGAACACCCCCTAAACGAGTTTTTTTTCTATGTGCACCCCCTGAACAAGTTTTTCGCGGGCTTTTTTTAAAACACATTTTGGCCCCTAAACAAGTTGTCGCCAGAATATGACCCCGGGGAAAAAGCTTTGGAAAAAAAAAAACCTAAATACGTTTGACCCCGCGATTGACCACTCACCAGTCTTTCAAAACCACCCCTTTTCGTGAAAATCTGTGTTTTTGATACACCGTCTTTATAACGAGTCCACGCGCGGACCGCGTCCAAAATGAAAAAACACCCCTTTTAGGACGTTCCACAGTTAAAGTGAAATCCATGTCATTTTCACCAAACTTTGCACATAGATACTTTAAAACCTTAATATTCGAAATATGCAAAAGTTAACATAGGTCCATGTGCTTGATTTTTTGCTATAGAGCTTCAAAGTTCACCCAAATTGATGTTCTTAAGAATTGCGCATTCAAAAGAATTTGGCATTTTTAGACCGTCCAAGATTACTACAATGAGTTTAAACCTCCATTACTCATTCAAAATACATGAAAAAGTCATCAAATTTCGCACAAGAGTTAATAATTGTATCGTTAGAATGGAGAATCTATTAATAGTGCTATTTGTTTGCAATTTTAAGTTTAACAGCACTGTCAGTTCTTAAAAATGGCGTAAAAGATAACAAAATCCCAATCTGAAAAATGTAAAATTTCAGTAACAAACTACAAACGTACAATAAATGCTGCACTTTATTCAAAATCCATGTCATTTTCACCAAAATTTGCAGAATTGTAAAGGAAGGTATACCTAAGAGGTACAAACATTAAAAAATAGGGGTTCATGTGCTTGTTTTTAAACTATCAGCATTTTTATTAGAGCAAATGTGCTTTTTAAAACACCAAAAATGGGCCGAATTATTAGTATCTATGTGAAGAAAAAATCAAAACCACTCTACCATTTATTCAAACTCGGGCTAATATTCGTGATTCTTGGCAGCACTGCAGAGTAAAGTATTTTGAAATTGTAGAGAATATTTTTTTGAATGGTCCATGGAATAATTCAATTTTTTAGCTTCATGAAATAACGCATCGGATCTGCAGTTAAAGTGCAGAAGATGAGAAAAATCAGCTCATACCCGCAGCTAATTAATACCTGTTCATCCATTGTGACGTCAGCGCGCAGAGTGTAAACAATGCGCAGATCATAATGCGCACAAATATAACTGTGGAACGTCCTTAAACGCGTTTATTGGTCACGCATGTGTACAGCAATATATTTGACTGCTCCCCCAGGGCTCACTGTATACCCTAATTCTATTTGGATAGCGGCATGTTAAAGGTCAAGTCCACTCCAGAAAACAGTAGATTTGAATAAAAAGATAAAAATCAAACTAGCATAACACTGAAAATTTCATCAAAACTTGCGGATGTAAAATAAGAAAGTTATTACATTTTAAAGTTTTGATTATTTTTCACAAAACAGTGATATTTACAACTCAGTGACATGCAAATGAGACAGTCGATGATGTCCCTCACTCACTATTTCTTTTGTTTGTTATTGTTTGAATTATACAATCTTTCATTTTTTACAGATTTGACAATAAGGACCAACTTGACGGAACCATATATAGTATTAAACAATGTCAGTTCCAAACAGTGGCGGACCGTGACCCGGAGGAGACAAAGCATGGGGGGGGGGCACTGTATTGTTTGTGAACAATGCTGCATGTGCCCCTCCAATATAATGCTTTGTCTCCTCCGGGTCACGGTCCGCCACTGGTTCCACATATTCAGGGAGGAACTAATCATTGTTCAACTTGATAATAAGGAGAAAATTATAATATTTCATATAATAAAATACAAAAGAAATAATGAGTGGATGATGTCATCAGTCTCTTCATTTGCATACCGAACAGGATATATTATGCATATATCTGTTTTGTGAAATTAAGTGTAACTTTAAAATGTCATAACTTCCATATTTTAAATCCAATTTTGATGAAATTTTCATTGTTATGCTTGTTGGATTTTTCTCTTTTTATTCAAATCAACTTTGTTGGGCGCTGCTGCAGCATCGGTCCAGTTTATATGCCTGAATCCCCGCACTGGGGAATCCGGGGTGGCGATCAAAATCGGGCGCCGCCTGCCCCCGTATATGCATACGGTTCAAGCAAAAGAAAGGGAGAGAGAGAGAGAGAGGGGGGAGTGGAATATAATGGAAGAAAGTAGAAACTTCAGTCATGTAACTGCACTGATATGCGCATAGATCCCATTTTAGGAGAAATCAGTCCCGAAAACAGTTTTCTGTACGTACGGCTGTACCGCCCCGACCCCCATAATACTCCTCAAAACTTATACGCCACCGGTATATAACAAAATTAATTGACGGATTTCATCTTTTGTAAGTGGATCCGATTAATCTTCGCTGCGGGTGGTTTTGCTGAGGTGAGGTGGGGGTGGGGGGGGGGGGGGGGTCGTCAGATTATTTTACTCTTGTTTATGGATATTTTCATTTTATATAGTTTTATTCCAAAGTGCCAATTCCATTGTGCATTTTGAAAATAGTGGGTAATACCGAACCATGGGGGGGGGGGGTTAGATTTCAATGTAATGACGCCCCCTCATCATCATAGAATCTCAAGGCCGGCAGTCGAAGATTTCAAAGGCTGAGAGGGAAATTTGTAATTTTTTATCAAACAAAATTTGACAACTCAAAATTAAAGGTCCTTGTTAACAAGGATGACGTATTTGGCCTATAATTGTGGACCCAGAAAAATTGACAAGACAATAATATGTAGGCCCATTATTGGCGACGACCACTATACTCACAACAGGTCGAATTGTATAGAGACGAAAATGATCATCACGAGATGTCTAGTTTCCTAACCTTTGAACCCATTCCCATCATGCAACGACATCTGCGATGGCGTTATGTTGCCACGGAAGTCAAGCCGAAAATTATCCCAGTATCACAGGTAAAATATTCATTGACTTTCGAGACAAACCTCCTATTTGTTATGATTATACGTCGATTCAAATAATTAACAATGGTAAGAGTTCCATATTTACACGATATCTTTTTGTATTAAAATCAGAGTTAAAATAAGCCGTGTTTAATAATAACTGTACCGGTACCGCGAGAGTCAGAGTAGTACTACGGTACTACTAGTAACGGCAACCACCGGAGGAGCTGCCCCGAAGATCCGGCTTGGCTCACTCGAGAGGCTCCGCTGCTCCGCAGTGAAGACGCGTACGGCATCGGCGATCGAGTTGGCTTTGCCTTTGGATTTCACTTTCAGTTCCATATTAACGGCATCTGGAAATCTGTGCTCCTTTTGCCTTTTTGGGAACAATAAAAAAACTGGAGAGAGGAAAAACGAAAGAAACACCTTGGATTGGAAAAGAAAGAGGAGGGAAAAAATAAAAGTGAAATTAAAATTTGAAAGAGGGAAAATGGAAAATAAACAATTTAAAATTCACCATTTTCTGAAAATATAACGTTAGATCTATTTACATCTGAGAGTGAGACTGAGGCTGAGCCCGGGGGGGGGGGGGGGGGGGGGGGTACTCGACCAAAAAATTGGTAGGTGTGTGCCGCGGGCGAGACAAAAACCGGGGGCTTATTGTAAAAAGGAGGGTCCTCGGAACTACAAATGTTTGTGAAAATGGGGGTCCTTGCCTTGGAACGGGTCGCTTGCGTGTGCATCCCCATGGAATGGGCATACGTGTATGCACTATGCAGCTAGCCCAGCGGCACGGGCGCCGGGTGCGCACGCGCAGAGGCGATGGTCGGACAGCGCTCAGCGGCCGCTTTTCACCAAAATTGCAGCTCATTGTGGCGGATCAATGCGACTGGAATGGCGTAACAACAATATGCGAAGCTTTGGAGCGGATTTCTTTCTTTTCTCTCGATATTAAAGAAGAAAATGCTATGCTTCGGAGCGGCTTTCTTAGTTCTTTTTCTTAATAAGATGAAAATGCTATGCCCTGGAACGGAAATTTGAGTGTAAAAATGGGGACCCCCTCTGTGGCACATACCCACTATGCATTATATACTGAGTTATATCATAACCTTGTTCATTGAATGAGTGGTTTTGAGGTGTTACTGCTTTACAATAAAATGAGTGATTTTTATTAGAAAGATAAACGAATGACGCATCTTCCGAGCAAAGTCGCAAAGGAAAATAAAATGAAAATAATTCTCATAGATCACAGGTCAATGAACGATCGGCAGGACATCTGTTATAAGTATTTTTCTGTTAGGTGCTAGCGATTTAGAATTATTGGAATGATCTCTTGATCTCGTACGATGTAAGAGAGTAGCGCAGTGATGTCCGTCAATAATACGACCTTATTAAGTTCACGGCGGCGTCCGCTATCACCACGCGATTGAAGAGATGTCTATCATAAACAATGTAAGAGAGTAGCGCAGTGATGTCCGTCAATAATACGACCTTTAAAAGTTCACAGCGGCGTCCGCTATCACCATGAGGTGGAAGAGAAGATATCTATCCTCGTAAACATCGTCAGAGATAATACCGCGTCTTTCTCCCTAATTAATGCGACCTCTAAAAAGCTAGCACCTAAAAAACAATCTTGAAATATGTTCTGAACGATCACGCACTAACTAGATCTACGCTGATTTTTTATATCCGATTTTTTCCTTCAAGGGGCATGATCGAAGATCGGAAAGTGATCGCCGATTGTGGTGAAATCGAATGGAATAGGTAGCCGATTGCAAAAGCTTACTCCCGCATTACGCTTGCAAATTCAATGCAGTTGAGTTATTCTGTGGTTTGTTTTTTTATTTGTCGTTTTGAGATTGATACAGTCCTAAAATTAAATTTGCAAACTCAGAAACCAAAATGTAGATTTCTTCATTTTCAGTCACTGACTAATTGATGACAAATAAAAGCTTGCTTTTTCATATAACCGGAACTTTAAATAAAAACGTGTGAAACGTGAAATATTGATCGCAAACTCCCTGAAATTGCTGTCTTATCTGGACAAATAACTTGGAACTTTAATATATTAATTTAAATGATACAATTATTTTGGCAAAATTGCATAAAATTCAATTTCCCAGTTATTTGTGAATTTTTAGTCCCTTTGATGTAACCCTTATGGCTTTGCAATATCATGGAAAGCCTTTAGTAGAAAAAATCAAGTTCCATTTAATTGTAACCATGCATTTTGATTCACCCTTCAATTGTGTTTTCTAGGACCTTGGTAGTATGAGAGACATTAGAACATGACCAACCATCACAACAAAGCAGAACATGCAGTAGCTCGGTATATGTAGCATGACGTGATCGCCTAGTATCTTCCAGCAATGGAGGCAGACACCAAACTGCACGAGGCCGTCCACTTTGGGGATACTAACCTAGTGGAGAGCGCACTGGAAGATGGCGCCAATCCCAACTCCATCGGTCTCTACGGCTGGAGTCCAGTGCATGAGGCTGCTTCCAATGGGGACACAGAAGTCCTGGATCTTCTCATTCAGTTTAAAGGTTAGTTTGATTTTTTTTTTACCGGCACTTTTATTCAAAGAAAAATATTTGATCCTTTGGGCCTGATGTTGCCATCATAGTATTAAAAGTGACCCATATTTTCCAAATCACAAACCATAATTGAAATAAATCAATAAAAATTTCTTACAGCAAACTTATTGAATTGCTGTGAATGAACACAATATAAAATATGTTCATGTTGGCAGCTAAAGGAAATGTGAGTTCCACGGCCGTCTGCTTCAAGGAGCTTTTAAACATTTTTTAATTTCTTAATTTCTCCTCGTACACAGACGGCTCGCGAACGTGCATCCGCCATTAGGGGGTTTGCAATGCAAAACCCCCCTGATAGGGAGCTTTGATTTTTCATTATAATTTATATTCTAAATAATTACATAAAAAAGAACTAGATCCCGGTAAAGTTACTTATTCCGTTTTGGCCTCAAAAGCACAAAAATTTGAAAAAATAAACTTAAAATGGAAAAAAAAAGCAGTGACTTACTTCGAGTTCGGCTGTCGTACAACTCCCACAATATCCAAGTGTTATAATACACAAACATATGGCCATTGGAAAAACTTCCGCGTCGAAACCATTGGCCAATTAGATCATCCCTTCTATAAAGGGTTGGATTGCTTTTGATCGTACGCAAGCGACAAACGTTCAACTCATGGAAACATTCGGGCACTGTAAGTGACGTAAGGGTCAAGGGGTGGACTCTGTCGTCACTTTCATGAATAATCAGAACCAAAATGGCAGCTTACAGGTTCCAACGAATGATTGGAATCTCATGAAGAAATTGATGTTAACCATTTTCCAGGTGGGAATATAGGGTAAGAAATTAGTCCAAGGGTACGATATAAATATGGCGGTCATAATAGGTTATGCACTTTAGTAATAATAACAAGATTAAACTTGTTTGTGGGGGTTCTTTTTAATAAACTTAGCTATTTCTGCAGGCCTGTATTTCTGCCATTGAGTCCCTGTACAGATCAAGTTAGAACTTCATTCTCTGTAATTGGTGAGTTGGAGCCAACGGAGTTCAGCGGAACAACCAATATAACAGAGACTGAAGCTTTCGGTCTAGTACGAAGATTGATGGAGAGATGGGTTTGACTTTGGGACACTGACCGATTGGGGACAGTTTACCAATATTTACGTTTCATTTTTACTCCAGTATCATAACAGGTTGGCTAAATGTTTGTGAGATACCAGAACTAAAAAGGTTGTTTCCAATCTGCTTTTTCAAATATCAGACATGAATTTATTTCCAATGTTATATGAATGTGATATCTATATAATGCTTGTAGAATATCATTTGAACTGCAAGTAGCAGCTAAAATTATTTTCATGTTTTGTTTTGCAGTCTGCAACAAATCCTGAAAGATTTCAAATGCAATCAGGATTACAATAGACAGAGACCTTCCTCTTCAAAACCTAGCCATATCTGATTTGATTTTTGTTGTGAAATGAAACAGATGATGCATATGGACATCTTATTATTTGTTGCCCCAACTTGATTTAATGACGTTCCCATCCCATCTTTGTCCTTGCTCTTGTCAGGTGATCCCAACTGCAGTGATGATCTCGAAGGCTGTACACCTGTCCACTACGCTGCCAGAGAGGGCCATGCTGACTGTCTGAGGGCACTACTCAAAGCTGGAGGACACCATGACATAGAAAACAACGGGGGAAAGTCACCGCTCGATGAGGCTTCAGAAGAATGCAGGCCAATTTTGGATAAAGAAAGTAAGTTTTCAAGTCGGTGTATTGTAAAGTAGGGATTGATTACGATTTCCTGACTCTAGACCATGTAAAAAAAATAGAAATTCATGAAATAGAGCTACAGGACCACTTTTCTGGAAACAGTACTATTTTTGTACCAATATCTTGAAGCTCTCGGTCAGGACTCCGGTTACCTGTGATTTAGTCACTGGTCTTTTAATTATATGAATATAAAAATTTACTGAAGGCAACCTCCTTTCTCAAAATAATTGTTGAAGCAATTTTTTAACCATATTTTGCAAAGCTTGTGTTATTTACTGCTTCTTGATCAAGTTTTGGCTAAATCAAACAGATTCCTTAGAGACTTGACTATACTAGGTATAATAGTAGTTTCTTGTGGAATGGTGTGCTGAGGAATTAATGGGCATCATTTTTGTGTGTGCTTCATTAGGGACAAAGAGCCTGTTGAACATGACTCTTGACGCAGCTCGAATCACTGTCTCCAAGTCGAAACCAGTTGGATTGGAAGGTCAAAGGTCAGAGGTCGTGACCTCTAAGGTTGCAGCTAGCACACAAGATGATGGTGGGAGGATCAGGTCACCAAGAGCTTGGGATTCCATCAAGGTCTTACAGACGAAGAAGAAATCACCTGGAAAAACATCAAGTGAGTTACAGGTTATGATGATTATAAAAATGATGTTAATAATTAAACAAAAAAAAATCAAAATCAAAATTAGAAAACAGTGATAATGATATGAGATAATGATGGTGATGGTGATGATGATGATGATGACAATGATGTTGATGATGATGATAATTACAGTAATGATAATGACTATGAAAATCGATGAAAATTATAAATTCATTTATGATGATGCTAACAATCACAACAGTAATAATTATTTGTAATGACAATTACAATGGTAAGGAGTAATTACTTGGAATGATTTTTGTTTGTTTCTGATATTTTTGTACAATGATCTTTCTAGATTTTATGAATTGAAGGCAATGCAATTACTCATGTAGTGAAACCATTTTTTTAACGTTTAATCTATTTCTTATTATTTTTATTTCACTTTTCAGTTTTATATTGATCACTCATATAATAATTATTTTTTTAATCAGCACTGAAATATAAAGTGGCCTAAATACTAGAATTTACCATGACATGAATACAGCAAGTAATGTTTCCTCTTTGCATTTATTTCCAGTGACTGGATCTTTGCAGCTGTCTTTTGAATACAACTCTAAAACCAAGACGTTCAAGATAAGAGTGTGGGCTCTACAGGACATTCTACTACCTCCAGGTAAGAGAGTGTTTCATGAAACATCTTTTCAGTGATCGTTCACTGATAAATTTGCTCTGAGCCAATCAGATGCAAGGATTTCAGTAGCTTATTACAAGATGCCAGTGAAAATCACTGGCCATTTGTTTTGTGAAACTACATGACATTTCTACCTCTAGGTATGCAATGAGAGTATTTCACAAAACATCTAAGTGATTTTCACTGACAAAATCTCTGCAAGCCAGTTAGATGCAGTGATTTCAGAAGCTTATAACAAATAGTCAGCGAAAAAATATGTTTAAAAATTGTTTTATGAAATTCTCTTTTTTAGGTTCAATCTGACAGATTTGAAATATAGTCTCTTAATTACAATTGCATAGTGTTCTTTGTATTATTCCTTGTTACCTCTTTAAAGCTAATTTTAAGTTAACCAGAAAAGTGATTCACTTTCGAAATGTGAATTCGTTAGAAGTTTATAAGAAAGATTGTATCATGAAAACACATTTTCTGTACAAGATGATATCCAAAACCTGAAAAAGGATTAAATTAAGAATTAATCTAAAAGTTGGGTCCTCATGTTTTTTGCTCCTTTGTCAGGATGCAATCATTGCATATAATATTCTGATAGACAATAACAAAGTCATCAAATTAGAGTCTTTGAAGGGCTGCCGACTGAGGTATCACAACTCTTAAATACAGGAGATTGAGGAAAGTGGTTGGTTGAAAGTGTCTGTTTATCAAATTTTTTATAATTGCAGTTAATTGTTAATTGAAAACCCTGATTTTATAATTATTTTAATCTTAAGTTTTTTTTCTGTTTACTATCATGCAGCTGAGTTTTCCAACCTTTCTCGGATTTACATCCGAGGTCATCTTCTACCAGACAAGAAGGGTGAATCCAAACGCAAGACGGATGAGAAGAGAATCGACGATCCGGCCAAGATGATGAACAGTTTGGTGACCCTCAAACGCAAGGGTAGCCGGGACAGCTTCAAGGCCGTGTTCCTTCCATCGACATTCACGTTCAGCAAGGCTCTTGAGTACCAGAACGTCACCCAGGAAATGGTAGACTCTAAGACAGTTCACGTGGCTGTCTGTATCAGGCAGCGATACAGTACCAAGACCATCCCTGTGGCGATCATCCAACTGCCGATGAAGGAAGCGGTTCGAAAACTCCTGAAGGAAAAATACCAGCTCCATTCCTGCATCAACTATTCCATGCCAACCAACATCCATGCATACAATCCTCATGACATTGTGGTGATCTCTGAAGGCATGTATAACAACATGACGACGAGCCACCCAACCCTGAGGACTAAGTCCAGGCAGAGCCTTGATGTTGATGAGAACGATACTCGTGCTAGCAGTGACATCAATCTTCAAGCAGTTCGTTGCCACTCGGTTGAAAGTGTGCCATCCGCAACGGTAGATATTGAATCTGTGCAGAAGGAGACTGCGTTGGATGATCTCCTGGAGGTTTCCATCAGATGTGATGATCCTGGAGACACGAAAGCAAATAAAAAGGTGACGGTTGTGGACGTTTATGAGCTACCCAGCAGCCCACCAGCAACACCCTTACCAGGTAACATAGAGGATGGGGAGTTGACGGATGTCAGCGTTGTTTCGTCGTCACGGCAAAGTCCTGATAGCGCCACCATCGACATGGAAGGTCTGGAGACAATAAATCCTGACAGAGAACCTTTGCAAGCATCGTCGACACCGATGAAGAGTCGGCATGCTAAAATCAAACATGGCTTTGATAATCCTCATGTAACAATCGTGGATGATGGGGAAGATGAAGATTTTGAAGTGTCCATTGATAAGAAGAGCCATAGAAAATGGACAAGAGACAAAGATGCGATAATTGATATAGGAGTAGGGGATCATGGTGATGATAAAAAGAAGGGGATTAAGGGACACCTCTTTAAGAAAAGAGGCAAACACAAGAAGAACTCGAAAGGGGATGGAATAGATAATCCAGGGTATGTCGTTGATATGAGAACAGGGAAGAGAAGTTTGCTAGGGGATTTCAGCCACAGTGATGGTCGGTATAGGCCCGGAGAACTGGAAATGCTTGAAATTCTGTCAGATGAGGAGGCAGATTTGAGGTTTTCCAGTAAGAACAGCATTCAGTATTCCGGAAGAACTTCAGGACATGCCAACCACCTGCAGGAGATGGTAATAGATGTCGGGTTGCCATCAGTTACTGGTATGCCGGGGAGAAAATCTAAGGCATATGATGTGAGAAGTGCAATGAAAAAGGAGGACCTTGAAGTCACCAACACACGGAGGAAGCATCATGAAAATACACCTACTAGAAAAGATGTTGGAAAGACTGAAGAACTGATAGGTGATACAGAACCTCCTAGAGAATTGAACAGTCCTATACCAGTTATTCATGTGGAATGCGTGGATGAGGTGGAAAGATCAAGGTCGCCCGGAAGTAAATCACCACGATCGCCACGTTCACCCCGCCAAGCACGGAGAGTCAGTCCCGTTGGCAATGTTTCTGCTTCCGGACGCTTGTCCACTCAGCAAGAGTTTCCTCCACCTGTTACCAAGGGATTGCCTCACACAGACTTAACTAATGTGCAAAATGAACATGGTGTCAATTCCAAGCACAAGGGCACTTCGGAAACCATTCAAAAGCCCAAGCTTCCTTTGGACTTCAAGTTCATCTCCGAAATCGATAAAGTTGTGGATAATCCTACACTTGTGAAGACACCAGCTCAAGAAAAGGAAAGAAAAACCAGGAGCAAGTCAACAGGGCGTAGACTAAAAAAGAGTCCGCTGCAAGAAGAGGGAGAGTTCGAGATGCTGACGCTCTGGAAAGACGAGGAGTGGCGTAAAAAACTCGGCACGCCCAATTTCAAACTCCAGATGTTCCAGCGCACCAGCGATGATCCTCACCCGTCCTCTCCCCTTCTCAAGAAGTATCACACTGCGGATCCATCACGAGGGGTTATCCACAATCCTGCTTATGTTCCTGAAACCCCTCCGAACCAGGCGGACATGGACACCCCTACTCGAGAAATTGATGTAGCCAAGGTGAAGCGTAAACTGCATAACAGTGTTGCAGAATCTACTCGGAACTCAGAACTCTGAGGCTGATTGGATATTAGGAATAGTATGCACTCCAAGTACAACAAAATAGCCAAAGTTGGCTAAGAGAAACTTTATCTCAGGTATTTTGGTACTAGTTTCATTGTAGTACTTATGTGTGTGTGTTTATTTTTTAGAATCTTTTATCATCATTTTAGAACACTGTTCATATTAGTGTTTTGTCAATATTTTATTTATTTCTGACTTATTATAATATCATGCTAGAGTTTAAACAATCTTTTTTAAATGCAAGTAGAGTCGTCATGCAAGAACATTATTTGTTACCAGGTTCCTCAAAACTGCCGTGAGTTGCAAGACATGATTATTCTGCTAAGAATCATTTGAAATCAAAGATTCTTATCTTCAATGATGTATAACCAAAGACATTTTATGTTCCTAATTCACTATATGAAGAGCATGATGTCCCATAGAATGTTACCATGAGTTAAGAAAGGAGATCTTAAAGAGAAATCCAACCTTGGTAAGAAAATTATTTGTTTGCAAGGAGAAAATTTTTAAAAAGCAGAATAGTGGAAGTTTCTGAACACTCAGACAAGGAATAGTAAAATTATTACTGTTTGGGAATACAATCACTGAGACAATTTAAATTATACCAAGTTGGCATTTTAGTGAGTAGATGACAGGCAGAAGGGATAACTCTCCACGTTGTTATGTTTTTTTAATCATCAGGAATGTTTTTCTTTCCTGAGCACCTTTTGCCTTTGGGGCACTAGCAGCAGCAATCAAATTATAACATGTAGATTGAAAGGAAAAAAAATGTAACATATTTTTAAATATCTTTTCATAATACAATAATATTCTGAGTAAAACTATTGAAGAGGACATTTTAAATAACTTCTGACCAATGCACAACTGGACACAGAGGCTATGTGGTATACCATCATTTTTGGTCCAGAAAATGACCACCCAGACTTGATGTTTGGAGGATATTTTGGGGGGAGTCGTTTTATATATTGGAACATGTGGAGAAAGTTTTCCTACCCCACTTACCTAAACCATTACCTTTGCAACCAACTTGAATTTTTATTTAAAAAATATGGTGATTACGACTTCAAACATTGTTACCGATAATCTTTCACCTATCGTATGCTTATTTTTCTCTCAATACAACTTGCTGTTGGGGTTTGGTTCCCCATTTGAATTTTGCAGTCCATCCAAGCTCTCTGTGTAACAAAGAAAAGGAGACAAAATGTGGATTAGAATTACCATAACATTCTATGAAGGTATTATCCAATTGTTCTTAAATGTGGTACACCTATTTGGCACATCCTGTTCTTTCATCCAAGAACTAATGCGTGTTTTGAATTTATGTCGGATTAAAGTGAGCAAGACTTGAAATTTGGGCAATTCCATAAAGAATGTAATCCAACCCCCTATATGTGGGACCTTGATGACAATTTCTGTCGCTGATTTCTTGTCCTTTTGACAATCTGTAATGTTCTCAAAGGACCATGTCAGATTATGAAGTGAGGTATAAAAGACTTGAGGAAAATGGGGGTCAGATGTGCAAAAAGGTTGATCATTTTATGGAACTGCCCATTTATAAAATGTCAACAAAGATTGAGATAAAAGCACATTTAGAAAGATCTGTACTCCCTTTCAAAAAATATACATCTGTACATTTTGAATTCACTACATTATTTATAAACATCTATATTTGTTATGGTTTGTAACTGTTGCATTCTAGATTGATTCTTTGATAGTTTAGGCTTTGAATTTTTTGAGATACCATCATAAGAGGTCTAGGAAGATAGAGTGATGGTTGATCAATGGGGTGTCCAATTAAAGAGTATGTTTCTCCAGTATGTTCTGAGATTTTTTTTTCTTTATATATTAATAGATTTTTAAAGTCTTAGTCAAACTATGATAACATTCCTCTGACTTATTTAAATCAGTGCATTTATTTGTATATATTATTTATTGATTCATTATTCATTTTCAATAAGACATTGATATACAAAAAACATTTTTTACCTTTGATGTGGTGTAGTACCATCTGCATTTGTGACATTGAATAACATTCAATTCAATATTTATTTGTTGAGCGATACAAATATCTTTATCTCTCACAAAAAGCATTTGAATGATATTACAATGTGTAAAAGATTCAACATCATCAGAAAATTGACATTTTCTTCAAATACCTCATTTGGCAATTCTCTTTGATTTAGAGACATCTTTCTTCAATATCCAGGCGACTCAGGCAAGGTTATATACCAATATCTTGCAATAAAATGTGAGGGATTTTCTTCAGGAATGTTGAAATAATCTTATCAAACAATGATTAAACTTCTCTAACAATCAAAGGAGAATTATTGATCTTGATTTACGGTAGTCACATTAAACAAAGGGTATTTGTTTAGTTTTAGATTAGAGTTTGGTGTCGCTTGTGTTTACTTACAACATGTTATATACTTCTATACTTCTAGACTTTTTTTAAATCAATAATTTATTGTGTTTGAATTAGCTCTGTATATTTTGTGATAAATTTCAGACTCAGAATCTCTTGAAAGTGATTGCAGTTGTAATAAGTAATACCGGGGCCCCGTCTTACAAAGAGTTACAATTGATCCAATCAATCGTAACTCTATGGAAATCCATCACTGTCATAATTTTTTCTACAGAAAATTTGCAGAATGTCCTTTGTAAACAAAGAGAAGCAGTGAATTTTCAAGAAAACAATGAATGCATGAATATACATCATAGTTAGAAAATATTTTGAACAAACACTGCATAATAGATGTTGACATTGCTGGCCATCCAGAGTTGCGATTGATTGGATCAATCGCAACTCTTTGTAAGACGGGGGCCCTGAGATGTGTAAATCCTTCAGCACCCCCCAAAAAAAAAAACAATTTGCTGTTTTCACTTTATGGATATATAGAAAGTTTCTCACATTCTGCCATTTTATTATCAAGTTTTCATTATTTTAGCAAATCAAAACATTGCCTCACTCTGGCTAATAGTAACATATCTGTCTTTTCTTACCACCTTTTTTAACTCTTAGCTTAAAAATCAAGTTTTTGATTATTGTTTAATAAAGATATTTTTGAAATAATGTTTTATAAATTTGGACAAGTGCCCTTAAAAGCTATTAACGATGACTATCATCTGTTAGTTGTTAGTTTGTTGCACAGAGTGTCTTGTGTTTTTCGACTTGTTCCTCCTGTTTTCATTTTTTTCATATATTTTCTATCCTATTTATTATTAAGTAAACATTCTGTCATGATGCTTTATGTGGTTAAAATGTCATTTATGGAAGTATTTGATAGCATTTGTTTTAAAAATATAATATATTGCAACCATATTATCTCACATTCCAACTCATATTTTGCAAATTTTGATACAAAAGTGTATTCATATGTATACATGAAACTATAAGTAGTAAATTTATAGCATACCAGGCCAGAAAGATATTTATTTCTGTATTCATAGTTGTACATAAGACAATTGTATCAATTATTTATGAATGGGCAATTTCTAGTTTGGTTTTAACAGTTGGTGTTGGGCTGATTCTGACACTAGTCCCAGGACCAAACATATGATTCTGGTGCTAAGCCTGGCCTCATTATAAGTTGAGCTATCACAATGAAATCATGCTGCAACTTTTAAAGTGTTAGTGTCTACTCTGCAGAGTGCTCAAGGTGTTAAGCCTACATTTGGTGTTAAGTTGTAGGTAGGTCGGACACTCTTATTCTTCATGTCAACACCAACAGAAACACTGAACTTTAAAACACCCAATGTAAGTAGATTTTAAAACAAATGGATAGAATAGATATATATATAATACATAGTAGGTACATATATGTTTTTATGTGTTTCTGCTGCGACAACACTGCTTTGTAGTTTTATACATAATATGTAATTTTAATTCATAACAATTATTTTGAGATTAATTTGCATCTTCTTCATATGCAAATTTTATTATTTTCATTTTAAACAACTTTTTTTTTTACATTTGACCTGTGAAATTAAGATTTTCATTGAGCTTTTAATTTGATATTCTATAGTGCCTTTTATTTTCAAGATATTATTCTTGAACTATGGTAAATGTATTTCAGAAATTCAGTTTCAGTATTGAAATGGATTTGATTTCCAGAAGTATTTCCAGTTTGTGCCTTTTGCAAACAATGATCAATTCTATGTGTTTCCTTTGGCATTTTTTATACTGTAAATTATGAGTATTTGTTATGCATGAGCAAAGTGATACTTGGTATATAAAATGAGCAAATGTATACATCCACCTGTGGAATTTGTAAAACAAACAAACAAATTGGTTAAATTCCCACCAAAACTGCTAGGCATCCCATCTTATTCATCCTAACTGTACCCACCCATCTATTTGGAATGCACAATGTAAGGTATGTTTATATACTTATACCCTAAAGCTTTATTGAACAGCCCACCCTTGACATATATATAATGCATTTAACTTTATTTAATGATCGTTAAATAATCTTTGAAGATTTTCATGGTGGAGAGAATTATGGAAGTTTGTGGTAAACACCATAGATCAACCTGAAAATGACTGTTTGTTTATGTGGCTGTTTGATAGTTCTTACAAGAACTTTTATCTAATGATCGTTGCTGAAATCTTATTCCCTCCACTTTTATGTGCCATCCATTTTCTTGTGTCTTATATTCATGTATATTGCAATCTTCCGCCTGTGAACAATTATACAGAGATGCAATATGATCTATATTTTTAGGTATATATATTATTATGTATTTTTATTGTTCTTAGATAACTTACATTTCTAGAATGTATCATTGCTTAATATATATTGCAAAATGATGTCAAATTTAGGGGGACCGCATCAAGCAATTTTTTAAAAAGAGAGTGAGAAAATCTTAAAAAGTGAAAACAATATTTTGGTATCGGTCTGTTTATAATTAATTCAAGAGATGACTTGTACAACTGTGGCATCCCAGGCCCAGTAACACAACGTGTAATGTTTGATTGTAGGCTGATGTTTATGATCGATTACATTGGTCATTATGTGCCATCAATCTTTCAAATCATCTGTACGATCGATCGCTAAGCTCTGTGTCACAGCCCTTTGGTTTCCACATCTCCAAAACAAAGCCTCTTTATCAAATCAAGTAGATTTTCATCCTTTTCTAATTTTGATAAAAAAGCCATTATTTGTTTATTCTAATCAATATTTAATGGTTTTAAGATACAAAAACATAGTATAGTAGTATACCGTACTACTATACACATCTAACTTTTCTGTTTTTTTCCCTTCAATTATAATATTTCTTGTTCAGTTGCTTTTGCAGATGACTAGAACACAGACTTTACATTATTTTGGGAGAGGTTGTTCTCACAAAAGCAGTGTTTTGTACTGTGCAAACTTATGAACCTATTCTCCTGTGATGCCTGTAATAGTAACTAAAAAAACTCTGAAAAGTTTTAATTTAATAGCTATATGACACTGCTCGGGAAGTGTTCATTTGAAAACATACAAATCACGTAAATGCTGCAAAATCAATGACTATGATTTCAACACTTGATGATTATGATGTAATCCTAGTACGGCTTCTTCACTGAAAGCTTTGACCAGTGTTAAAATCTTTCAAATGTTTTTACCCCCCCCCCCTTAAAATCAATCTTGATCTTCATATACAACAGTAAAAACCCGGCACCCCAACTTTATGGGCCTTAGAATTTGGATTCGAAGTGTTACAGGTTTCATAGTCGCTCTTCATGTTCTTAATTTTTACTGTCTCTATTAATTTTTTTTATACCATGTGACCATTCCAAATTTGCTGTATTATATTTCAAATTATTTAATCAGAATAATGAAAGAATAAGTTATAAATGAATGACAATCTTCTGAAAGTTGGTATTTGGTGTAGTTTATTATGCGTTTCGTGCACTAGCGTACCTACGGGGGGGGGGGGGGCAGTCTGCCCCCCCTGACGAGTCACAACCCATGCAAAGGACGTATCCCTGCCCCCCCCTGACGAGCATGAAAACCTTTTTTTTTTTTTTTGGCTTGTCAGTTTTTTTTTTGGTACGAAATCCTTTATTTGTGATTGAAGACCTTTTTTTTTTTTTTGCCTGTCAAATTTTTTGGTGGACGGTTTTGCCCCCCCTGTGGAAAATCCTAGGTACGCTACTGGTTTCGTGTATGGATTTATGGTCATTTTGACTGTTTTTTTCAGTTAGAGATAAAATAAGAAAGATGAAGAGTCAGAGAGAGAGAGAGAGTGAGAGGAGGGGGGGGGGGGATAGATCGAGCAAGCAAGAAAGAGAGGGGTATGGAGGGAGAAAGAATAAAGGGGGATGGGATGCAGGGAACGAACGTGGAGGCAAATCGAGAGAAGGAAAAAGCTAGCGAGCTAGATATGAGGCAAGTAGTATAGGGGGGGGGGGGGCGGTTTCCACAACTTAAAAAAGTTTTAGGAAACTTCTACTTTTTTCCTAGGTTTTGAAATTATTGATGCAAGGAATTTCAGGAAATAAAAAATATATAAATAATACCAAATGAATATGCCCTAGATATTATTTGGGGTTTACATGATGTTGATCCTTGCATATCAATTTTATTCAACGTTCAAAGTCATAATTTCAAACATGAAAACTTTAAAACCACTTTTTCATTTTAATTGTTTTCACTGCTTCATTATTCCAAAATTAATCCGTCAGATTTTCAGTCCCATATATATCTGGAAGAGGAAGACAGATGAGAATTTTCTTGCATAGATGGAAAAATAAATAATCGAGGCGGAGGAGGGAGGAGAAGGCCGGCCAGGGGCGCGGCATGGATAAATGGTTGGGCTCGGCAAAATGGCGTTCGTCGGATCGAGATTGCTCTGCAGGAGTTTGCAGGTTGTGCGGCTTAATTCACCACTATTACGAGGGGCAGTGCGTGCAGAATGTGTCCCAAAACACAATCAAGGTAAAAATTGTGATGTTATGCTTCTTTTCTTGTTTGAAAGTAATGATTTCGACCTATATTTTGATTGCAACTTTATATTAATTTAAAGATTTCGATTTTTGGTGGTGTGCGTGTCCCATACATTGGCATTCGTGTTTGTTTAGTTTTGTGGTGATGACGTTGCTGACGTCTGACTTGCTGTTGGTGTCTGAGCAGCGCTGCGTACCTAAAATTACGGCAATAACGACATAGCAAGTCCCTTAATCACAAATCAAGGTCAATATACCCACCGCTTTTCAGAATATCAGGAACGGCTGTATTTTGGCTTTGATTTTGACGACATCGTTCGAATCCGACCTCGGCTCAGAGTCAGACAGTCCCCGAACTGAAGACATCGCATCGCTTGGCTACAGTTCTAACGTTAAATGTTGATATGGACTGATGCACGTTTGCATGATTTGGTCACTAACTTCAGTCCATATCATAATTATGGCAAAGCGATGACTGAGGATTAATCGAAGCCAAAATACAGCCGTTCCCGATCGCGATATTTGGAAAAGTGGTGGGCATATTGTTTATTGACCTCGAATTTGAGAGACTCCATGACATTTGTGAACAATTTCTGGTGGGGAAATTTGCTCAAGGTCGGCCGGTGCGAGACTTCATTAGCGCCAAAATTACCATTGGATTGAACTTAAATTTATTGGGAATTTAAAAAATCAGTTTACGTTTATATTTTTTCTTACATTCTCGAGATCAAAAGTGTGCCGAAAATGAGCAAAAAATCTTGGTAAATTCTCAATCTTTACCTTTACCCAAGATTCTGGAAGAATGCTGATGATCCCAGCAGTCGTGCTTCCAGTGGCCTGTCATTCTCTATTGAAAAAATAGTGATGCCCCCAATCATTTTATTTATTTTCCATGCTTATAGCTGTACGCAGTTGGGGGTGGGGGCAGTTGCCCCTCAAGAAATTTCGAAAACGTACATTTTATTGAAACTTCTCATGAAATTCACTGCTTTTGCACTTTTTCACTTTATGATGGTGGGCCCCAAGTCTGCGCACCTAACAATTTGAGTTAAGATTTGACATGAATTTCTTCTTATTTCACAAAGTCTTTCAGTTAATAATGTTCCTTATATTATTATGAGTAAGTGTACCAAAGTTCTCATTGAAAAATGAAAGAAAATAAAGGATTTTCTTGAAAAAACCTTGGGCAGTCATTTTCAGATTGAAATAAAAAAATGGTACCCCATGTCTGCGCACTCATTCACTTTGCACATGATTCGGGGAATTGGATGAGAAAGGCTGCATTTTTAGGTCGTCACATGAAAAGCCCTAAATTCATTATTTTCCCACCATTTTGAGATGGATTTTAAAATGAAAATCTGTCTATGTATTGCATGTGTAAAGTCTGTGTTCGTTGCGTATCTTCTTTTACTAGAATCGCGCAGATACGCGTGTGCGCAGACAAGGGGGACTGCGCAGACTTGGGGGAACTTGCCATACATAAATTACAATAATGTAATAGTGCCCCAATGACAAGCTCAGTCGCTTCGCGCCCTTGCTTTTGATTTTTTCAAAAAATTGTTTGCGTCCCGCCCCCAGCAAAAAAGATTTCGCGTACGGCCATGGCTATGCTCACAGTGGGATTTTGATGAGGGACACTGCATTTAGAAGATGTTGCATTAAAATTTTGAAAAATGAAATGACTTAAAGGCTATTTAAAAAAAAAAAACTTTCACATGGATTGTTGCAAATGAATATTTCCATCTTGGAATAGCAGATGTCCGATTTGTTGTTGTTTGTCTTCTTTAATGAGAATCATGAAAATATGCTGAGACTTGAGTTTAGCATGTGAAAATTTATTTTACATGGGAATTTGTCTCATATTTTGGAGTAGAGAGTCTGACTCTATCATAACAGTCATGTGCTTCTAGTCAAGTGGCAAAGAGTATGTCCGAGAATCTGAGCGATGGTATTGGTGTCTGTGCTGTGGTCATGTTGTCTACTGTGCCTGATAGCCTTGAAAAGTTAGAATAAAATGTGTGTGATTAAAATTGGCAGAAAGAGGGCTTATTTTCACATTTGGTTGTCAGAAATTCAGGTTGGACATTCATGCATAATTAATTAAGAACATTGATTTAAAGTTAATCGTTTGTATTGTACATGTAGGTCAGTAAAATCAATTATGGACTGCATTTAACAATAATTTTGTATCTTATTTATGTATTCAATGATATAGTAGGTCTATAAGAAAGAAACAATCAAATCAGCATTTTTTTCATTGATGTCCTGTTAATATATATTCATACAAAAAATAAATTCCAATTGTAACACTGGAAATCTTCAAAATGAAGTGTAATGAGCCAAAGTAGAATCAAATGGGATTATGCCAGAGCAGCCTGACCAGTTTTAGAAAAAAAACGCAGTCTGAGGCTTATGTGATCTTAGTCATTATTGCTGGGCTACGTTGCATAAAAGTTACTATTATGGTATCTATGCCATTCAATGGTAACTTCTATAAAATCCTTGACTTTGATTCGCTGTTAGGCATTGTTACCATGGAAATTACCATTGGATGGCAAAGGTACCTAGTAGTAACTTTTATGCAACGGGGCCCAGGTCTTTTTTTTTCTAACAAAGAATAACATTGATTTGCTGTACAATCTGTGGAAAGTGGTAATCAATAAATTAATGACAATTTATTGTGCACAAGTTAATTTATATCAACAACTGGCTCAAGTTATTCCCATTATCCTATAGACTGCAAAGTTTGTATTCAATTAAAGACTAGTCATATTTTGATTGATGTGTACATGTACACGTAGCATCAAGCAAAAGGACGAATTGCAGTGCAAGCACCATTCTGGAAGGCTCTGAGAGGCCGCATATAACAGATGAAATATCCATTGGTGTAAACAAGCATAACAATTAACTCCTCTCTCTTTATTCCTCCCTCTCATTCTCACTTTCTTTCTCACCATCATCTCCATCCTCTTTCTCTGTCTCATTGAATTCACCTCTTTTCTGTTTTCCCTATCTCTCTCTTTTTCTCCCTCTCCTCCACCTCTCTTTCTCCATCTCTTTCCCCCCCCTCTCTTCTCCGTACAGCTGGAGCCCTGATAGCTCGAGGGATGGCCGGTGGAGGAGGAGCAAAGATGTTCATCAAAGCTTCCAGGTACACAGATCTTAGGTTTCTTCGAGCTCTGGTGAGTCTTGGTCAAGATTATTTCCATTTGTATCCCATGTTGGTGGTTGTGATTTTTTTACCTGATTGCTAAGAAAGCATGAATGCTTGTAAGCAAGCAACAAGAGGACCGACGGCTTAAGGTCCTCTCCGAAGGACCTGGTACTGAGGATTAATGCCTTACCATAGGGCACTAGCGCACCAAGTGGGAATCGAAGCGGGGTCACCGGAATACGAATCCCCCACTCTACCGACTGAGCTATCGCGCCTCTTGTCAAAATTCTGCGGTTTCTTTTTGCAGGAATCCCACTACAATTGCACTATGCGTTCCTTTGTTATTTTGTTTGCTCTCCCATCACTTGCATGCCTTGAGCATCTCCAACAAGATAAAATAGACATGGTGCCTTATAAATTGAATTTTATCATTATTATTATTATTATTATATTAGCTGTATCTGTGAATATGAATGCATATAGTATGTAACCTCAGTATTACATCTTGATGTACCATCACTTACTATATATATCTTGTCCCATTTACAAAAATCAGTTGTGGCATTTTGTTCTCAGACATTCAAATGTGGCCTTAATTATGTATAAAAGGGAGGTGGATTACTTCCCACTTTGTCAAATCATACCATAGAATGAAGTTAATTATATCTCACTTCTTTCCATGGGAATCCAGCCTTGGTTATAAATGTTGTGTTGGAAATGATACAAATGATAAAACAAAAAGGTGAAAGTCTGAAAGAAATCAGACAAGCAATAAGAAAGTCATGGCTGTTTTAAAATTGAGATCCATAAAGACTATGTAGATTTCAAATTGGCAACTGGGTAAGTAAATTATGACGAGGGGCAAGGACAACTTTCCCAAAGGCCATGTACTTAATTATCAGGGATTTGTGGTTTTCTCCCAAGTATTCATTCCTGTGGGTCAGTAATCTAAATATAACCCAGGTAGTATATTGTTTTATGTCCTCATGAAAGAAAATTATAATTTGAAGTAAAACTTAAAAAAAAGAGACATTTTAGCCCTGTTATGATTGGAGTACATGGAAGAGTAGTCCTTGCTTTACATCACTCTGAATATGCAGCCAATATGAAGTCTCCTTGGGTAAAGTGATTACCAATTTTTACAACTTTTGAAAATTCATAACAATTGTTTGTCTGATATTGTTCAAACTATTACCTACCAACTTGTCTGATTTTTATCTTCTAAAATCAAGTTGTTTTTATTTGGGTTGGATTCCCTTTATGTTTTTAGTGAGGGTATTTGTTTTTCTTTCTATCTCTGCTATTACCCTCTCTCTTACTTCCAATGTGTGAACCAACTCTTATCATTTAATTTTTTTCTTTATTTTTTTTTCAGAGATACTACTTCTTACTCACTGGTGTACCTTTAGCCATTGTTGTTACCTTTGTCAATGTATTTATAGGTAAGTATTTTTGATGATGGTTTGATCCAGGGAATAATTTTCCTTTACAAATTTGAATAGCATTTTGGTCATAGGAGAAAGGCTCTCAACTAAGTAATGTACAGTCAGGACTAAGTAAAAATATGCTATACAAAAGACTTTATGCGTAGCAGTCTTTCAAAAAATGTGGAGCAAATTGTGATGAGATACCAGGAAAATTGTTCCCTGGTTTGATCAATTTGTCTGTAAAAACAAACCCTACAAAAAAAAACCTCTCAGTTATACTAGTAATCAGTGATACATTTATCTATAAGTTACTGTACTTTAAACTTATCCAGTAGTAGTTTGTATATTGAATTTTATATTACAAGCCTGAATTGAATTTTTTCATTAAATGGAATCATAACTTTAGGGAAAATATTGGGGTTAAATTTACAAAAATTCAATTTCATTTTTTTTAAATCTATTGGTGATAAATATTTTGTCTATATAGAAATCTAGAAAAAGGATATACCAGAGGGCGCTTCACTAAAACGATATTGCCCTGGGTATTTAAGGGTAATCTAAGCTTGGTCATGAAATGAAGTGGGAGAGAGGAGAATAATAAGTAAAACAGAATGGTAAATTTTGGGAAAAAAGCGGACAAGCAATAAGGAAGTATTGCTTTAATAAAATTGAGATCCCTATGACTAGGGTTGGGGTTTTATTGATAACTGGGTGAGTAAATTATGACAAGTGGTAGTGACAACTCTCCCATAGGCCATGCATTTTATTATAAGTGGTTTTATTTATGGTTTTCTCCTAAGAACCTATTCCCCTGGAGCAGTAATCAAAGTATAACCAAGGTAGCATGGTTTGTTTTGATGAAGAAAATATAATTGTAAAATAAAACTTTTGAAAAAAAATGACATTGTAGCCATCTTATATCTTGGAGTTATATAGTATTTTCCATTTACATCACTATGACATCACCAATGTGGCCAATATGAAGTCTCCATGGGTACAGTGATTACCAATTTTTACAACTTTAACAAATTTATAACTTTCTTATTGTTTGTCCTACATTGTTCAAACTATCATCTAACAATTTGTCTGATTTTTCCTTTTCCCTTTAAAACCAGTTTTTTTTTTTATTTGGGTTGGATTCCCCTATTAATTCATTATGAGTGGCTGGCTTTAAGACAGAAGGCTCCATTTATTTTTTATAAGTCTTTATGGTCTTGATATATCTCTGCATGAGTTTCAACCTGGGAGGTGGATATTCATTGACCGAGTCAACATACCTGATTATCAAATGCAAAAGCAATACACATATATATATATATATTTATCTACATCTGTGTTTAAGGCGAATTTTTTGTCTTCTTTCAATGTTCGTAATGCGCCTTAACGCCCTCTACCTTCGTCTTTACATTTATATGTGTATTATGACGGAATAAACCCATTCATAGACTTTGCCCTTTCGTAGGATGTAGGCATATGTATATATATATATATATATATATTCATATATATGTGTGTGTAAGTGCAAGTGAAGCCGACTGCAACATATTTTCCAATTGTCTATCCAATGCAACCATGTTTTAATGTCTTTTCCTATTCCATTTGTTCCTATTATCTTTTTTATATAGTTCTTTGTATGATTATTTTTATCTGTAGGAGAGGCAGAGTATGCAGAGATTCCTGAGGGATATGTTCCAAAACATTGGGAATATCACAAGGTATAATTAGTGTCTCTTGCTTTTGAGCTGTTTTCCCCCCACATTTCTTTAAAATTTCAATGCTCTTAATTCAAGGTCCAAATAAAAACAAGAGATCATCTCCCCCTACAACTCCTGGTTAGGATTATTATCATAATCTCTCATATTCCATTTATCTTCTATGTACATGTATATTATTCATTATGAATTATTGTGTTTGATTGGTCGAGGGAGGGAGAGCATATAATTCTTTTTTTTTCAGTATATTTATAATGCTTATAAAACCATACAAATGAAAACATGCAAATAACAATAAACTGGCACATTTAGCATTATCATGAGACATGGAAATCATTCATAGTATTAAAAATTACAAAATGAATACAATGAATTGAAAGGAAAAAAAAGTGTCTCCAAAAGAGTCACAAGCTTGAACAAGAGGATCACAATGTACACTTTAAAGTTTTGATAGAGTTGTCAACATTCATTTGATTTATAAGGTACAACTTTGAAAATGTATGGATTTCTTATACATTCAATCAAAGTTTGCCCAAACTTCCACTGACTCGTGTCTATTTAGATGATTTATGGGTACACTGCATTTGCTCCTGTCTTAGTATCTCAGAAAGCATGGGGTTAGAGTAAGGTTTGTAATAGAGTCAGTTCAGAATAATGTAAAGATGAGGATTAGGGTTTATTTAGTTTTGGAGGTTAGGTTTTATGTCTGGCTTAACTTGCAGATTTTCCATCGAAGCAATTACTGCCGGAGCAAATGTCATGAAACCGATGAATGAATTGCATGCAATTGTTTATGCCATCATTATGACCTTGACCTTGATGATGACCTTGTGTTTGTCCTTCACACAGCATCCAATCACAAGGTGGCTTTCAAGAAACTTCATAGCCAGTCCACAGCAGGAGTACGAGAAGATGGCCCACTACATGGAGATTGAAGGAGAGAAGATCAAGGCCAGGTAAACCTTAGGCAAACCTCACTATTTGTACATTTTTATGAGATGGGATTTTCATGAAGTACAAGAACAAATCCCAAAGTAGAACAATGTTCAGAAAATGCCATTTTTGTACCTTCTCTCACCACAGGTGGTTGCCGGAAGTATTATGTTCCCATGTTGGCTCTCCACCTGTCCTAGGAGTGACAATGATCTGGGGGTGTTTCACGAAGAGTTAAGTGTGACCTAGGGGATGTTGCAAGAAAATATTTGGGATCAATTGCAAATATTCTGTTGCAATTTTAACAAATGATAGATCAATTTTGACTGTAGCACATGGGATTACACTCCGTTTCAAGAAGCATATTAGCAATCAACCGCAAATTTGCAATTTATTGTTAGAAAAATGATTAATTTAGGGACCAAAAAGAGAGTTGCAATTGGTCTCAAGTTTCTTGCAATACCCCCATTAGAATCACACTTAAAAATGTCAGTTGTGTGCGGTATATAATGCATCACTGAATTGGATAGATCATGTTCACTCGTGTACGCACACTACCACATATCAATCAGACTCTGTGTTTAGAATGTGTGTGTGAAGGCGTTTAAGCATGACACTAGGTCACAATCGAATTTTGTGAAACACTCCCTGATTAGGTCGTGGGTATCAAAGTGAGTAGTCTTTTCACATCAGAACCTGTGCAGTATACAATGTACTGCAGTAGGCCTTCACAACCGGCTATCATCTCAGTTGAAAATAGCTGAAGAAGTTAAGCATTCTTGATCGTTAAAATACAAACCATAGTACTGAACTGTCTCCTTTTGTTTATCCCTTTTATCTTTGTAGGAGTGAAGAAAAAGAGGTCAGACGTCTGATGAGGTCAAGGGGCGAAGGTCACTGGTATTACTACCCCGTAGCGACCCCACCCAACTGGAAATCCCAAGAAGAGATGAAGGAATAGAGCTTGCAATTATTTCACATGGGCAATTACATAATATATTTTCATCTGCCCTTGTATTTCTGAATACTCCCATGTCTTTACTTTTTAGGTCACATGAAATCTGTTATGCTCTCTAATAACATGGCTTGATTGGTTCCCGGTGAGTGTTTCATAAAGCTGTTCGTAAGTTACAAGCGACCTTACGGATGACTGGTGATCCTTTCTTGAGGTAAAATATGCACACCAATTTTCTTTGGTGTTGTTTTAGCTCCCAAGTAAAGATCACCAGTTCGTAAGTTGGCTCGTAACTTACGAAGAGCTTCATGAAACACCCACCTGGATGGAAGTAAGAGTGGCAAAAACGTGGTTTGCATTCACAAATCAGGTTGATTACTTGATGGAATTGCCCATGTCTTAATTGAAAGTCAGTAAATTGTAAATAGGATGTTTTATGAGCGAAGAGGGTTGATATTCATGACTTCAAAGCGTGGTCAGAAGAAAAGTTGTGAAATGCACAGATGCTTAGGAAGGAGGGTTCATAGGTTGAATCAAGGATCCCCTATGAGTTGGACCTCCTGTGGCAACTAGCTATGGTACTCTGTATCTGGTACAAGTATTTGGTTTCTGTTCAAAGAAAGTGACCAAAGACATAGGCAGCTTGTCAAAAGTCTATGCTGCGTCTTTTAGCGGAATCCCACTATAAGAATGCTATGTATCTTTCGATTGCAGCTTTTGTGAAGTCCAAGTTGTTTTGTATGTTGACTGATATTCTAGAAAGAGTTTTGGAAACTCATGATGGAAATTTTATATCAATATGGTCAGAATGTTAGGTTCGGTGGAAAAAATGGACTTGTGCCCTAGAAAATATGTCAAAATTCATTATTGTGAAAGCTAATGATATTTTCTACAGAGAATCTTAAACAGCTCTAACTTGGAGAACATGTTGAATTAATATGCTTTAGAAAACAGGAAATGCATGTATGAGGGATTGAAATACAAGTCAGACCTGGGGCCCGTAACACAAAACTTAGCAATGATCGTAAGAACATTTTTCTACGATCGATTCCATTGACTACACTGTACAATCAATCGTGAAAATCAAGCCTACGATCAATCGCTAACCTTTGTGTTACGGGACCCTGGATTGTAAATGTAATGTTTTAGTATGAAATCCAATTCTGCACCATTGCACAACATTAGATGGGAAATATGATGTTTGCACTCCGTCACATATAATTTAGGCAAATTTATAGTCACATAATTTATGAGTACTTTGGTGGGTACTTATCCAGATGACAGATACACTAATATTGTGTTCTTTGATGCAAGAACAGAGACTACTAAATTACAGCCCCACCCATAATGTTTCTTGCTGTTTTCTCCATATAAGACCATTCCAATAGTTTCATTATACCCAGAGACTGGTCTATCTGTTCTAGTTCTTGGTCTACAATAAAACATGACAATTAATTGGTTTTGCAAGGACAGATCAAAGGAACATATGCCATGTTGTATCCTAACTGTACCAAGTTGGCTATCATCTCTGAAGAGAAAAGAGTGCCCTCTATTGGTGAAAGTTTGTCATGTTTATCTGTTATCAGTCAGCAGTGTATTCTTGAAGATGGTGGTTCAGTTTTTGGAGAGAAAATGGTCATGAATATTATCCTTTATAACTTGAGTATTGATAATAAACTTGATGAAAATTTCTACTGAAATGTTGTCAAGGATGTGTCTGTTCATGATCATCTTATGATCTTTCACTTTCTAATTATCATTACTTAAAGGGATGGTCCAGGCTGTAAGTATTTATAGCTTAATAGAGTAGAATTCACTGAGCAAAATGCTGTATATTTCATCAAAATCGGATAACAAATAACAAAGTTATTGAAGTTTAAAGTTTAGCAATATTTTGTGAAAACAGTCGTCATGAATATTCATTAGGTGGGCTGATGTCACATCCCCACTTGTTCTTTTGTATTTTATAATATGAAATTAGGTTTATTCAAATCTTTTCCTCCAAACACGAGAAAATTTTGATTGACAACTGATTTAGTGCATTAGATATTTATTGTTGCAACTTATTTTATTATAAGGGAGACATATTATTCACACAAGTATGAAATAATGAAAAAATTATTTTATGTAATAACATAAGAAAACGGAAGTGGGGATGTGACATCATCAGCCCACCTAATGAATATTCATGATGACTGTTTTCACAAAATATTACTAAACTATAAACTTCAATAACTTTATCATTTGTTATCCAATTTTGATGAAATTTTCTGCATTTTCCTCAGTGAATTCTACTCTATGTATAAAGATATGAATATTTTCAGCCCGGACCATCCCTTTAAGTAGATATTTCATTCCAATTTTCCCTTTATCCTTTCGCAAGATCAGGTGTGTGTTTCATGAAAGTTGTCAGCACTGACTAAATTGTCAGTGCGGACAACTTTCACGAAAATGCCCCTCTGTGTTTTTTTTTTTTTAAAGAAAGGACATGTAGTTACAGGTTTCACATTATATCATGGATAAATTGTTTGTCATATCATTAGAATGAGCAAAAGAGATGTTTGAGGGAGTATATTCAGTTTCCAGGAAAGAACATTACATGTGTGACATGACAGGCAAGATAAAATCACTTTGGAAAAAGAAATGCAATAGCAAGGTAGATCAGTTCTTGGTTGCATTGCCAATAGGAGGATCTCCATAGCATTAGTGATCTTGACATTCAAATGCTCATTACTTTCTTCTTGTTAATCCAATTCTATTCCCAACTATTGACATTCTTTCATTTTTCTGCTCTCACACAAGCTAACTCGTTCACCAGGTTTATTACAAGTACCGTATGTAATGTGCTGTTTAAATTCTAACTCTGGATTTAGAAGGAAAAAAAAAACACTTTGCCAAGTCAAAATGCAATTTGTCCATTTTAGATATCATGGCCCATATTTCTGAACTCTGGTTTAATTTTATTGTCTAAAGTTGTGGTTGAACTATGGAGAGCCAGATATCACACAAATTGAACATTACAGGCTAAATTAATCAGCCCATTTCACACTCAAATTACACAAAGCTATCCGAAAATAATTAATTAAATGATTTTGTGTCATTAAAGCATCAAGAAACGATATAGTTACATAAGAAATTTACAGTTTCAACCAAATTTTCATATTTTTAAGCAGGCCCAGGAGTGATTTTCATATTCATTGCTGACCTGTAGGTGTTGGGTTTATTTTTACTTCA
Organism: Lytechinus pictus; assembly: GCF_037042905.1. Lineage (NCBI taxonomy): Eukaryota > Metazoa > Echinodermata > Echinoidea > Temnopleuroida > Toxopneustidae > Lytechinus > Lytechinus pictus. The sequence goes on along the minus strand of NC_087258.1, from coordinate 11,050,276 downwards.
GCATAGCACCAAAATAGAAATAAGCCTGGCCTTCTTTGGACAAATCTACTTTAGTGTTGAGCTATTAGTAGTACCTGTATATATATTGAACCAGTTTTGTAAGCTCCGAAGTCTGAAGGCAATCTTCATTGTACTTTGAACACCAACACCATCATTGACACTAAACTTTAATCACCCAGTGTATTGGCTGACCTGTTCCATAGGAAAGGCAATCTTCAAACTTTACACCAACACCAGCACCAAACTTCATATCACCCAGTGTCATAGCAGACTTGTGTATTCAATTTTCGCTCTCCAGGGCATTCAATATTCTTGAGATAAAGTGTTTTTTCACCCAACCAGCGATAAAACATTTTTTTTCTTCAAATTAATTACGCCCAGACCAAAGCAGAATAAATCAGCATACATATACAGACATGGAGAAACAGAACAAAGACATTCATAAAGTATGGAATTTAAAGCAATTTATTTGAATCATTCATAATCATGGCCGTATGAGTAGTCCTACCTGTACAAATCTAGCATAATACAGGCCTACAACCAAATGCCAATCTTAGTTCACACCTTTCATTACAGAAATTTGAAGAAAAAAAAAAGAAACAGTACCACAGGTGTATTTTAATCTAAATTAAAAGGAACTAGACGACGGAGGATAGAAAAGATGCTGCTTAGATGAGGAGCCTATATTAATGGGGCTGGTTTCACAAAGACAATGGCTGATTGAAACTGCATTTAACCATGGCAAGCCACCGTGTGCTATTACTGTCATTCTGTGAAAGGCTATGCGTCACCGAAATATGGAAATGTACATTTTCATGTTTTCTACAACAATCAACTAGAGAATAAACTCGATACGATTTCATCCTTGATCAATACATGACAAACATATAATCCAGGAAAAAGGGAATTGGTACAAGGGATATTTCGTATGATTTGCGGACGAACTGTCCCCATAGCCCCATTTTGGTTCCATGCTGATACATTCATTGAGGTGGCAACTGAGAAGAAAACGGTGGCGTCGATGGCCTACCATAGAAACATGCTATTTGAGTCGTCTTTTAAAAACATTTGTGAAACACTGCAAAGCTCCAGGATCACAGCTGGGCTATTCAGGACCTTGTAACACAAAATATAGCGATTAAATGCTAATTTGAAAGAACAATTCTGATTGGTTCCTAGTCAGTCTACTGAGCAAAACATGCATGCAAAAATATTCTTGATAGGCCATTTCATTTAGCAATTAATCGCTAACCTTTGTGTTACGGGTCCCAGAACTTGTATCTCAAATTTTAGGAAAGAGATCACTGTTTTGATTTAATTATGAGAAAAAAACAAGTGATGTCCTATCCCAACTCCAACTTCCAAACATTGAGACACTACCACATTGTCTAAGGGGAACGCATTTTCATTCTAGATAGTGCCAGAGCAGCCATGTTATTGTTGCTCTCCTGAACATTCAACTAATTTGAGATGCAATGTTCTGTCGCCTCGATAACATACTACAAAAGCTTTACAAGTCAGTTTTATGATATCCGGAGGCAGGGGCACTATCTCAACACACTGCATCAATGCCCCTACAGCTAAGAAAAACAAATGATTCATTTTACGATCGCTTGGTGAAGGATCAAATGATTACCAGGTAATGAACGCGACATTCACTTTCAAAATAACTATCTATTACACCTTACAGCAATCAGATGCTTCAGTAATAGTATACAAGGATTTTTCACACAGTGTTCATTTATAGTATACATACATGTATTGTATAGAAATGAAGGCATACACTAATAAGTTACCTTGCTTTGTTTCGAATGCAGAAATATGTAGATGAAAATAAGAACATTATCTTCTACTCTCATACATATATAAAAAATAATAATTTTGGCAGCAAATTCATCCAGTTATTAATTAAGATCGTCATATTGCAAACATGACATGAGCTTTTCAAGGAAAGTATACAAACACCCAGTATGTTCAATGCAGTGTCTGGTCAGTATACCGGTACTGCAAGATGAATTAATGTCTATTTTGGGGCATGGAAACTGCAAACTTTCTGAATTCATGCATGTTTTACAGCATTTTATCCTATACTTTTTTAATTATTATCCTGTACACGGTATAAAGGATAAGATATTTAATTCAATAATTTGTTAACAATTTTTTCCATTTTTGTAAAATTCACACTCTAAACCTCTATTTAATACATCCTTATAGAAAATGGTAGTATACTAGGTATCCCAAAAAAATTAGTACTTTGGAATGACAATGAACACACAAGACTAGCATCTCAATATTTTGATAATAATGCATTTCTAAAAAAAACACGCTTCACATAAATGATACTTTAATAATACTAAAAGTTCTAGTTAAATGACTGATGTTAAACAACATGTTCCTTTATCAATTTCTTTACAAAATATAATAGAAAAAATGGATTAACAGAGAAAATAAGACGGTTATTCATTAAAGAAAATAGATGATAATAATGGACTTCACACACAAATGACTAAAACATTTACAAACAATAATCAAGGGAATAAAACAATCTGGATTAATGTACATGTTAGTTGTCCCTTCAGCTACATGTATATATGTGCAGTTCCTGCATATGGTAAAGCTTTAGAAAGGTTTCTATTTTTAACAGAATGTTTACACTCTTTAAAATTTTAATTAAATTAGTAGAAAATTAATGAAATGTACACCTACAAAATGAAAGTTTTTACAATACATTAGATGAAACATTAACCAAAGAAAACTTTTAGGCACATCTACCCTTGCTTTCTGCACAAAGCCTGAATTCACAAAAAGGAGCAAGCTTACAGCGATCGAGGCTGGTGTTAAAAGTGACTTCCCAAACAGTGCTACAGTATAAATTCTGGCAAAAAAATACTCGGCCATAGTAAGGGATTTTTCTAATTCTGCTTTTCATTCTAAAATCAGCAAAAGTAAAGCAATCCTGCAAAAAGTCACATGACCTTGAATAATATAATCAAATTATGACCTCACAATTTACAGACTTTAAGAGGGCAGCATATCACATGTGTAGTGACTATCAAAAAGCTTTTTGCCCTCATTACCGATAATTCTCCAATGATAAAGAATGGGACAAAATGAACCATGGAAATTTCACCACTGATGAAAAATTAAACAAACTAAAATGCAGAGTTAGCACGTGTAAATGTGCCTAATCTGACGTACATGTACTCAAAAGATAAACAATGCCTAAACAGTCACTATGGTTAGAGGAACAAAGATAGGCAAACAAACATGTGGATGTGTGGAGGCATTTACTACACTGTTGGCCATGCAATGGCATGGAAATTCTATTAGTTTTCATTACTCATTCTCTACTTGTTTTCAGAATTCGAACTTGATGGTTAGTACCATTACATGAATTCTGAATATACAAAGAATAAAATGCATTTCCTAAATATTTTGATGGCTATGAAAGAATAAAGAAATTAAGAGACCTATATGTGAGCACAAACTGACAGATTGCTTGAATTACAAACTGACAAGACTATCTCAGATGTATTTTAGAATAAACATGTAATTAACAGGCCTGTATACAAACTTACTTCATATTCATATATACTTCATTGAAATCCTTCTTGAAAATCTATAAGGTTTTCCTGACATAGCAACCATCAATGTACAATTACATTTATGCAGATTGGTTTCAAAGAATTGCAAATCATGAATTTTTCATAATAAAAATATCAATATTCATTGTATTATATTGAATGTAAATACATCTTGGGGGTGGGGACATCAGTTTGAATGACTTCAATATTAAAACAGGTCTTGATCTCATCATTTACTGTATTTGCAAAAGGAAAAAATACACACAAAACACCCCAAAACCATAAGATTAAAGGCCTTTACAGCTTGCAGAACATGGATTGTAGGTTTACATACATGTATGTCAATGCTATAAACACAGTACTTAATACATGTACAGGCGGATTTCATGGATATGAAGTCTTTGATAATTTCAACTCCTCTGTTAAAAAGCATGTGACTTCTTCAAATGAAATATTTGCTAGCATAACATAAAACGTGCCTTCGCCGCACACTGCTGATTAAGAAACCGCTTTTTCTTTATTAACCACGCACAGCTGCACACAGCAACACACGCAAGAGAAATTAAACACGCATCTGACACATATTCCTACATCACACCAACTAGCTAACTAACCATGATTAATACAACTGTTAATAAGCGTTCGGTGTGAATGTGAACACATTCCTGTTCACACACACACACACAAAATCACAATATACATATACAGGCACTTATAGAATCTGATTTGATATATTTACAAAGTTAACACATACCACCTCTACTATACATTTGGAATAGAAAAAAAGGAGAAAATTTAAACTAGACAGCTTAAAATGTCAGCGCAACAAAATGGAATCTGCCTTTACTGCCTAATTTTTGAAAACATCACATTTCAAATGTATGCTGCACTTGTATAGAGAAACACACAGTACAAGAAAACATTTTACAAACACTGCAGAAATATGTCAATGATCTATCAACTGTCACTTTGAGACTTCACTTCTCTTTTTTCAGAAAAAAATTCTATAAATTTGCTTTTTAATATTCTGAGTAATAAGCAACTAAGTGTGTTAACATCGTTTACACTTTTAAAAACTGACATCCACTGGGTTTGAGCAATGGAGAAAGGGGTCAGCACTTTTATGTATCCTTGCTTGTGAGCAAATGAGACGATTAAAAACACAGCTACAATATATGGCAGCATTTTTATAAGTAAATTGATGGATGTAACGTACATCTTTATGAGACCAACAATAACAAAATAAGTTTATATCACCGTCAGAACTTATACTCTTGAGACTCTTTCATTTAACATGAATGAGAAAACTGGAACTTCAAACACAAAATAATACATCGGATTTTCTCCTTTCATTAAACAAAGAAATAAAACAGAAAAGTTGTACATGGTGTTTAGTCTTCTGTCAACATATAATTATACATAAAATACCACATCTATCGAAATCAAAACAATGTACATGTAGAATCAATTATAAAAATAATTGCTTTTGGGTTTAAAGGTAAATGCTAGTTTTGGTAACGATATCAAAATGAGTTCGTACAGAATCCAATGAAATGACCACCAAAGTGTCTGTTTGTATAAATAAAACGCATGTGCCAAAGGATTCTGGAAGAAATTGTGTAATTGCTGAGAAATCAGCAAATAAGCACAGGATTCGGGTAGAGCGTCGGGCCCGACGCTCAAAGCAATAATTATACACTGTCCCACGTGCGCTTATCTGTGTTGGGGAAGTTCAGTCTGAACATTTTTCAGCATAGATTTCAAGATTTCACAAAGTTCAGTTTATGTAACTGTACCAGATCTAGATCCTCGATGATATACTGACAATTAAGCCTGGTTTTACAGACTTTCTCATGAAATCAGTGTTTACTGCAACTACTGGAATTTCTCTTTAATTCTCATCAGTTGATATGAAAAAGCAAAAAAAAGGGTCTTATTTTCTAACGCTTCATATGGAGACTGTAGTACATTTAACAAAAGTAGCCAGTCATCGGGAGAACGCATGGAATGAGAAAAATGGTGAGCAGAGATCAAAAGCACACCACTATATCATCATAAATGAGGGAGGACGTGAAATGGGGGGAGAAAACAGCCCGAGAGATAGGGCAATAAACTAGTAGCCGATAATGGGAGACCTTTTGCAGATGCAACCCTTTGAACGTAAATAACCTTTTCAACGCTTTGCTAAGGTAACTACCTCAGTCATGTGACCAACATGGGGTGGGTGGTGTTGGATGATATAGATTTTTGGTTAAGGTTGATTACAGAATTAAGTCATGTTTTCAGCTAATAGCTTGACATGCAGATGAGTGTGTATCAATACAATAAAAGCTGGATGTACATGGAGAGAGGAAATGTCATTAATATACAAATAGAGGTAAAATAACTCAAATAAGGACCTTTTCCTAATATCATTTAATAGCTCTAATGCTCTTCTTGTTAGGTCTGTAACTGCAGTTTAAGACTTAACAAGGTCATGTCTTTTGAAAAGCAATATTCACATATCTTTTCTGTAATTACGGTAACCATATCATAACCGTAAAAGGTGAGATACATGTACTTGTAAGCTATACTTTAACACGAGGGAGTAGATCGGGTATATCGTTGCATCATTTAACTTCTCTCACAATTCCCAAGCTATTAAGGTATGCCGCATAAACCAGTACCTGAGCCATGGATCTCAAATGCAAATCCCAACATGAGCGAACCGATGACGTCATATTTCACCCCGTGCTTACCGTGGATCCCATTTACTCATTAATGCAGCTTCTATCCCTCATGACATTTTAGAAACAAACAAACGTGTAGGAATGAGCTCTGGAGAGCAGATTAAAGCGGATCTAGAGGTAAAAATATACCTTGTGCAATCACCAGGAGAGCTTTTCATGAAACAAATAGTGATTTACACTGTCTTTGTTACAAGCTACGGAAATCCTTGCACATGACTGGCTGAGAGATAATCAGTCAATGAAAATCACTCATAAATCATTTCATGAAACCTTCCCCAAGAGAGCCTTTCATGAAACAGGTAATCGGTGATTTTTCATCAACAATTTTGCTCTGAGCCAATCAGATGCAAGGATTTCAGTAGCTTGTAACAAACAGTCAGTGAAGGCCCTGGCTATTTAAATGATGAAAAGCTCCCCAGGTTTATGAGATGAGACCCAATCGGGCAAAAATGCTTTGGCAAACAACTGGCTTCCGAGGTAACAATATGGTAGACGTGACTAATTCTTCCAATCGCTTTCAAAAAGGATGAAAAGCAACATCGAAAATTGTGTACAGGTAATTTTCAACTCCTATGCACTCAGCGATATTAAAACGACAAATACATGCAGCAGCCATTTTGATTGAAGAAAGTGTAAAATTTTGACAAGTTTTCTTGTGTAAGATTTGTATTTCTCCATCCTAATTTTCTTTAACAATATGCAGCTGTAGTTTGTGCTTTAAGTCCATGTGAAACATTAGGCTTGGACTTGTTACTGTTCAATAAACTTGGAAGAGAACTGTACAGTTGGGGAATTAAATTGTCTGTATAGGGGCAATTTCTCCACTCCTGTCCAAGTTGAAATAACATTTTGCACTGAGGCTTTCCTTCAAAATTTCTAAGAATATTTTTAAACATTGTTTGGGGGGGGGGGGGTATATCAACCTGTGTCCTACCCCCCTTTTTTAAAGGGGGGAGGGTAGGGTGTGATCTGATGGTTCAAACTTCATTGAGTGTATGTGAAGGCATATTTGCATCATTATGTTAATTCTACAATACATATTGTGTATGCATGTTTTCTTTCCATCAAATTGGACAAATGGGGAGGGGGGGGGGGTGGGGTTAGTAAGGCATATAGAAGGAATGGATGTACTTTCACTTAATATCCAGTATACAAAGTTTCTCTTGTTGGCCTATATTCACCCAAAATTTAAAATAAGAATACTGAAGATGTCTGTTATGTCACAAAGCTATCTCATGGACTAAAGGACTCCATTTAACCTGAATTTTGATTAAATGTTCTTCTGAATTACTTCTGAAGAATGTTGGCCATGTTTAAGAATGCAGTCACGATCCATGCATGCGAATGAATCCTTCTGCTGCTGATGGGCAAGTAATAAAATCCCACCAGAGAATGAGTGATCTGTATAATACATACCCAAAACACGCCGCCACTTTAGATGATTGAAGCAAGAAAGGTCAGGTCATGTGACTAGTTGTTTCACAATGCCATGCATGATATAGGATCCCTCCAAATATGATGAAAAATTATAGAGTCTCATAATATCAATGAGCGTAAATTATTGAATAAGCAATTACTGTTATGAAACGATTTAAGAGTAAGCCGTTTTATTACATGAATCATAATTTACCCTCAAATTTATTTTGTTGAGCCTTTCGGTAGAAGTAGGTCCTATTTGTATTCATAATATTATGTAAGTAAATATGGTAGAAAATGATTAACTGATATCATATTAAACTGATATCAAATTGACAATAAAAAATAATCATATAATTGATTTATAAGGCAGCACATAACTTTTCAACACAAAATATGTCTTACTTTCCTTAATAATTCATTTTTGATAAACTAGCAAAACACCTTTTAACTTTAAGTTTTGACAAATATTTATGATGAGGAACAAGAAAACATGGTATGGATTCATCACATTGCATTGCCCACACACAAGGCAATAAAATGTGGAAGCCGGAAGTTCTGTTGAGATTCATGTTCCAACCACACTATGATTTTCATCACATTATATCATACTGATAGAATAATAATCCCAAGCGCACCTAGTGAATAATATATAGCATGATTCATCATGTTTATGTTATGTTGGGGTACCGAATGGGGAAGGAGCCAGACTATTTGAATGTTATTTTATCTTTTTATCTGTAACAGGGAGACTATCCCATGGCTGCCAAAGTGAAAGTAATCATTGTAAGTAAGATATAGTATGTCTCAATCAAATTTCAATTATCAGAATTGAAAATTACATGTCCATCTGATGAATGCTTTATATCCACAATCTGTTTGCTCCGGTGGATTTTCGCCAGCAATTTCCTATTCAAAGTACAATTGAATTAAAAGAAATTAATTTTGCAATACCTTTGTTTGACACAGACCCACATGTACAGTTTAGGCTAAACTCTTTCTCAAAATTGCAATTAGGATTTAAGTGAAGCAATGCTTTTTGTTATAATGCCCCTTTAATTTATACATAATTTATGCAAATAATAGAGGTATACTAAAAAGATCTTTCCCCATACATCACATAATTACTGTTTTCAATTAGAAGGGTATTCTCCAAACTCTCATACCATGAGATGTAATGAATGAAAACCAACATCTCATCTAACAGTGAATTATTGCAGATTAGAATCGTGTTAATGAAGATTGATGTCGATAAATCAAAATAAATTTTGTATTGCAAAGACATTTTTTTTTCAACGGCAGTTTGTGTCAGCAAAGGTAAGGTACCATAGTTGTAGATAGGAGACTGTTTTCCACATTCACACTTCATTGTGCATCACAGAACTTTTGTTTGGATGATATACACAGCACATGTACATGTACAAGACAAGTTAGAAACAATGAAAAGATAAAAGGCCAGAAACACAGGTTTTTAAACCAAAGCACAGATCTCCTTTCCTACTGTCATATGTCTCTTTCATTCAACATGTACCGTAAGTCCACATTTAATACAAAAAGGACAAACAGAAAAATAATATTCATACATCGTAATGAAGAGAGAATGTAAAAGCATTACTCTTGTCAATAGTTATTTTTTCAAGGTATTAATATATATATTTACAATCAAATGTGAAAATATTTAATTACATAGGTTGGATAATGTCATGTTGTCTCTTCGTTCGCGGTGTTGATGATGCGGCGAGCGTCGGAGCTTGGACGAAATGTCAGACGTAGTATAACCTTACTCTGGATGTACTAACGAGGAGTTCTTCGTCGTAGAATTTTGTTTCGATTACAACGTTGCCACTGTATGCATGAAGAAAAAAAAGGAGAAAATACAAAAACGTTTTACTTTCAAGAGACCCCTAGGTGAAGAAAATGTATGTACATGTACATGACTAAACTAGCATTGTGACTCAATGGATTAGCATTTGAATTGTACTTTTAATCATAGGGTGTCCAAGTCGATTCCATGACATTTGCTCTGGCGACAATTGCCCCGCTCTAAATTCCACACACTAATGGACTGGCCAACTTCAACCCTGGGTTTAACAATATACCCTACCCTAATATAAAACCCTACTGCAACCCTCACCCTAACCCTAAATCTTAGACAAAATTAAGCCTGGAGCAATTGTCGCAGAAGCAAATTTCATGTCACCCCTAAGTCACACTTGTTACCATGAATTCATTCTACATTAATCAATGATTCCACTGTTTTGTAAATGAATTTACATAGACAGTGGACTCATTAATTTAAAACAGCGGGCTGATATGTGTGGAAACCATGGTAACAAGAATGAATTTCACATTCGGTGAAAAAATGACACATTCATTAATGGATTCTCTCGAGGCATGAAATCTGCATAGACTGAGGTTTCAGACTCCAGATTAAAAGCCATCTTTTTAATCCGGGCTCTCTTCAGACTATCTCTAACGCAACTCCAATTCAATATCTCTAAATACAAGATTATGTACTTATTAAACATGTCTTCAATTCCCCAGTTTCAATCTTTTTTATACCCATCGATTGCTCCTAGCTCTTCCTTCATCTGGGATTTTCTTTCCTAAGTGTCTCACTCAATCTCCTCTACTCACTCCTCTTTTTAACAATCTATCCTTTATCCTTCTTTATCTTCCTCCTCTCCCTTCATCTCCCTATTTATCTCTATTCACCTCTTGCTATTTTTTAAAAATTGACGACACACCCGAGCGGTAAATTCGTCTTTTTGAACAGCCAACCCCCATTTTCCTCCCCCAACCTTACTTCACTTCATGAGCTTCTAAAGCAATGATGATTTGAGAGTATTACAACCTTCCATAATTATGAACTAATGATCTACACGTTACAGGAAAAATCACTTCGAGATGGTCCCACACACGAGGGGCCGCACGTATGTACTTAAAGGTAAAGACAGTAGTTGCAGCAAACAATTATTTAATGAAAAAGTCTTTAAAATAAAGGTTAATTGCCACAATATTAGCATAGATCTAGATCTGGTACATTGAAATACATTGTAAACTTATCTTTGTGAAATTATTAAATTTTAGCTGAAAACCGATAATTCTGATGAGCACAACATAGGAAAGCATATATATATGTGCATTAATATTGCTCGGAAAAATACCTGACATTTGATGGAATTCCATGCTTATTTAGCTATTTCTCGGCAATCACGCATTTTTTTCCAGAGCTACTTGGCACATATTTTTATTCATACACACAAACACAGGGGTGGTAGTTTTATTGGATTCTGTTCGAACTCATTTTGAGATCGTTGCCACAACTGGTATTTATCTTTAATGGAATTGCCCATATGACTCCAAGATTCTTTCTTCATCTCTGCCTTCTTCCCTTCCTCTATATCTCATCTATCCTTCCAACCTGTCTCTCTCAAATCTCTTATTATTGACACATTCACTTAATCTCTTTCCAATTGGCATTATGCACAGAATGTGATCAAATCAATCCAAGGTATCAATGATTGCTTCCCTTCACCTCCATCCTCATATCCCCTTCTTTCTACCCTCTCCACCCCCCCTTTCTTGCTTCTATCAGCCCCCCCAACCGGGTTGAATCTCTCAAACTTCTGTATCCTTTCACATTCTCTGTCATGCACAGCGGCAATGTGATGATATTCATCCCCCAGACGTGACTTGGATTTGTCTCGGAGACTCGTGTTTGATACGATTACTTGAAGGTAAAAATCCTTTGGACACTTCTCTTGTTCTCTCCTCCTCTCACCCTATTACAATCCTTCACTTCATTGGCAAATCATTCATCCCTGTTTGCCACTCTCTACCCAGGTTTGAATCCCTGGAGTGGGATTTGCGCAGGAAGAGGAGGGGTAAGGAGGGGGGGGGGGGGAGGTGCAGATGAGGGTAAAGAGGAAATGAATGGTGAATCCCAGGGGAGGGGTGATGGTAAGACAAAAGGACAAAAATCAATGGAAAAATGTAATTCAATAAATGAACTACACTATTGAATATCTATAAAATAATAGGCCCTATAACATCACAAAATGCAATGGTCCCGCTCCTTTTTATATCATGGAAAGTACAAAATCAAAGAAAAAATGTAATTCAATAAATGAACTACACCATTGAATATCTATAAAATAGTAGGCCCTGTAACATCACAAAATGCAATGGTCCCACTCCATATCAGATATTGTACTATTAACATGGCATCAAACATTTGATTCAATCACATATCCAAAATAGCCATTAAACACATTGGGTCAGATGCATAAAAAGTAGCAAATGCTTTTGCTTGATTCTGCATGCATGAAAATAAGCGAGCAAATGCTTTTGCTAGTAAGTTCAAGCAATCAACGACTGCTAGCATTTTTTTAATGATAAAGCTATTGCTAAAAAGCGCACGCATAAAGCAAACATTTCACGTGTGCGTTTAAGCACTTGCTTGTTTTTTTTTTTCAAGCTCCTTCAGAGCAGCTTGAGTGTTTGCTTGATCAGGGCATTCGCATTTTTTAATCAAGTTTATGCACCTAAGAGAAAACCTCAAGATGTACCGGAGCCTACTTATATAGTGCAAACCAAATGCCAATTACATAAATTCATCATAAAGAAACAAGTTGGTTTGACACCATGTCTGTGGAAAAGATGTTATATGAAAGAAGCGGTAATTTGCACTGCCATACCTTTGCATTCAAATCCTGCCTTTTCTATGAGTCGTGTTTGCACCAGCATCACATGACGTTGCTTTTATTCAAACCACTAGCAAAGGGTTATGCATATGAAATAAAGCAATTTAAAAAAAGCATGATCTTTTGCTTGGCTCGCAATTGCTTGTGCTTGAAGCAATTGCTATTTTTTATGCATCTGACCCATTATCTAAAAATTTGTTTCCATCTACCGAAAGCCCATAGGTACAGGTTGTAAAAACGGAGACATGTATTGGGAAAAGATCCCAACATTTTGTTTCCATGTGATTAATTGCAACTAAATGAAAAGAGAGAGAGAGGGGGAGACTAATAGGTAGTTAATACACTCTGAATAGTCTCGTAACACCTTACTTCTTCACGTTCACATTTGGCTCAAGAAATAAAATACCATTGTTCAGCAGAATGCGTGATAGGAGGAAAATTCCTCATCAGGTAGAGGTTGTCCAGTCTAGAATACCAATCCAGAGGAAAAAGAAATAGCAAGAAAAAAAACCCCTAGACATTCAATGAGTATTTGTCAGTGAATAAGAACATAAAAGTCAAAGTCACAATTTACAAACGGTTTTGTTGATATCCTTCTGGCCTAATAATACTTTGTCACCCCACCCTACCAATTGAATAAAGTGGGGGGGGGGGGGCTTAAAGCAGTGTTAATCTTTCGGATTCAAATCAGAACCACTCTTAATACCTTGGTCACATTTGCTTTACGGCGAGTCGAAAACAGCCGTTTTATTCTAATTCAAACCACCTATATGGAGTTGGACAAAAAAATGTTAAAATGGCTGTTTTCCACTTGCCGTACGGCCGCCGTAGAGCAAATGTGACCAAGGTATAAGCCATATATTTTCAAGGAGTCGTGTTATCCCATTTTCAGGAAAGGTCAGTATCATCATTTTATTTCAAATACACTGAATAATATATCAAAAATTAATTGAAAAACGTGAGTATCATATTGGTTTACCAAACTCCATCATCATCATACACTGATAGACAGGTATCTTGTCTCTGTCAGTAATTAATAAATAATGCAATCCTACATTCTCAAGGGAATGAGATTATTACAAAGCACTGCTTTCATGTAAAACAAGAATGACAATTGCAGTGTATTTAATGAAGAACAGTATTATAACCTGATCAGGAAGGAAAAGGCCTTAAAATCACAGTAAATAATGAGAAATGCAATTATACCAAATACTGTACAAAGATACAAGAACATGGAGGGCATGTTGTTATGATTGCCATGGAAACACAGCCACAATACAGTGATTACCCTCAGATGTAACTAGTCTGCAGTTAGAGACATTTTTCTACCAGAGTAGAGGAGGAAGAAGGGAGAAGACAGGGGGAGAGAGGGGGATGGGGGGGGGGAAGAGAGGGGGAAGGGGAAGCGGAAAATAAGAAAGAAGATGAGAAGGGATGAGAAGAGTGGGAGGGGAGAGAGAGAGGACGATGGAGGGGAAGGGAGAGGAGGGGGAGGGAGAGGAAGGGAGGGGAGGGGGAAAGGAGGGGGAGGGGGAAATAGGGGGGGGGAGAGGAGGGGAGGGGAGAGGAAGGAAGGGGAGAGAAGGGGAGGGAAGAGGAGGGGACGGAAGAGAAGAGAAGAGGAGGGGGAGAGGAGAGGAGGGGGAGGGGAGAGGAGGGAGAGGAGGGGGAGGGGAGAGGAGGGAGAGGAGGGGAGAAGGGAGGGGAGAGGAGGGGGAGGGAATAGGAAGGGAACCCAGGGAGGGGAAAATAAATTTTAACTTACAGAGACAAATACATAAGTATGATTGTGGGAGAGACTTTTATTTAAAGGAGAATGAAACTCTTGGAGCAAGTTAGCTTTTGTGAAAGCAGAAAAATCAAAGAATAAGATCAACAAAACTTTGAGTAAAATAGGACTAGCAATAAAAGAGTTATGAGCATTTGAATGTCGAGATCACTAATGCTATGGAGATCCTCCGATTGGCAATGCGACCAAGATCTGTGATGTCACACACGTACAACTCTCCCATTCGGACACTGAAAATATACCCCAAAACATCTCTTTTTGCTCATTCTAATCATATGACAAACGATTCATCAATGATATAATGTTGTGAAACCTCTGTACTTGTCATCTCATAAAGAAAACACCTAACCTTGTGATAGACTCTATAAAAGTGAGAATATAAGTGAAATAAGTACTAAAGTAATGAGGGAGTTGTACGTGTGTGATATCACAGATCTTGGTCGCATTGCCGATGGGAGGATCTACATGGCACTAGTGATCTCAATATTCAAATGCTCATAACTTTCTTATTATTCATTCAATCTTCCTCAAATTTTTTACAATATGTTTCTTTGATTTTTCTCTTTGATATGGATTCAGCTAGTTTCAAGGGTTTCATTCTCCTTTAATAAAAAATTCAAGTTTAAAGATTCTTTTGGCAACCTTTTCAACTAATTTGGCACTTTCTTCCACAATCCAAACTCACACTAACACTAAAAATATTTTGTCCTCAATGAGGTATCTCTGTGATTTGAATAAAGTGGCTGGTAAAACCATCTATAGGGCCGTCTGCACCATCCCGAAGTTTCAAATTAGCGCGCTATTTCTGATCCGGCAAATTATCCCGATCTGAAAAATCTCGAGATAGTTGGCGGTGCAGACGCAATTATCGCGCTAGTTCGTAGGATTAATCTCGAGATTGCAATCCCAAGTCAACTCGGGTTTATTTGCAAAATAGCGCGCTATTTTACGAATTATCCCGCTAATTCGTCGGTGCAGACGCACTCGAGATTGGACTCGGGGTAATTTATTCATGACGTCAGTCCATAATGCAATTCGCGTTCCACTTCCGCCTTGGTCAAAACATAAACACGTGCGGAAGTCAACTTTATACATGCGAATAGCGTTCATAAGCAACGATGGTGTCCCACCAGTGAATGGATTTTGGGAGAGACCAGACCGAAGGGGGAGGCGCTCATCGACGATGGTCATATTCAATAACAACACTGACAGCAGTGTTGTCTTATTCCTTCGTAAAATGTGAGCAAATAGCATTTCTTTCCTCCTTCTCTCCCTCTCTCTCTCTCTGTCGTTGCCTCCTACTCCACCATCATATTTAACGAAGAATACATCACTTCTTCACTCGCTGAGCTGAGAGGATTGTTGCATAACACCGGTTGAATTCGGCGAAAGTGCTAGTGAAAGGAGTACATTGCTTGCATATCGCGGGAAGTTATTCAAAAGCGCGGGCCGTTGAAACTCCAAGATCCGAAAGTGCGCATGCTCGTAATATCGGGCTTGTTGCCTCGCTCGAGCAGGAATCGCTGTCGTGGGATGGTGCAGACGGGGTTTCTTGAATCTCGAGATTAATCGCGAAGAGGGCTGATCGGGCTAAAATCTCGAGATTGAGCAAACTCGGGATGGTGCAGCACCGCCTATTGGACTAATAAAGCAAAGCCGAATACCAACTGATCTTATCAGTGGGAAGCAAGAAATGAGCCTGGACTTTCATTCTAGAGAAGAAGTAGATGCAGATCCTTGGCCCCATCTCGAAACCCAAGTCTAAATCTGCATACATGACATGATTGGACAGATATGGATTTGGGAGTCTCGGGTTTCACAGGTTTTAAATGGAACAGTCGGGCAATCGAAGGTACAGAGCAACTCCAAGTGGTGCAAGGGTGGGCAAAGCTTCCTAGACGAGCATGGATAGATCAAAAGAACATGACGTGTGTCATACGACACGCCATTACAAACCACTTTTGATCAAATTTGAAATTGTCAGGGGAACAAGAGCCAAAATCAGGCTTAATCAATGCGTTTCCAAGGAGGAAGATTTGTTGAAGGTAGGTCCGACCACGCACTCCTGCTTAAAGTTTTATATGGACAAGTGCAAAATTTCACAAAGACTGGTGAATATATCTGAGCAAAAACAATCTAATACAATATACATAATCATTATCTTTGATAAATAAAGCTCACCAATGAAAACTATGAGTAATGTCAAGCATGGATAGGTCAGACAAGTATCTTTAATATTTGAGAGATTCATAAAACATTTTAGATCATATTCCTTTTGCTACATGTATGAACTATTATTGTATGTATTTCAAAATGTCAATTCTATATGCTGCATTGAACATTGAACTGAACTGAATCGACTCTTGAATTGAATTAAATGGAATGTATCTTAAAATTGTTATTTCCACATAATGGAAATGAGGTTAACATTATTACATCAGGAGGGTGTTCCAATAGGAAACAGTTTTCACAAAGTAGTATTCATAACCATGGAGACAGGGCTCAGCAGCTAATCACATTTGAGATTTCCAATATATATTTTTGTAACAGGTCCCACGTCCCAGGGCCCTCTACAATACCGTCCATGTGCTTCTTGCATTATTTGTGATACCACTAAGGGCGAATCATATGAAAATGTTAGAAGTGTGAATGGATGCCCAGAACACCCCAGGTCTAACTAAACCCCCTCCCAAGGGTGGAATGACGGATCATTCGATACTTTAGCTTTTATCCCTGATGACAGATAAACATAGGGACTAAAATTTGACATCCAGCAAATCCTCCTTCGAAAGAAACAAGTGGATAAAATGTTGCTCTTTGGAATTGCATGCTCAGGGGGGGAGATTTAGCCGAGCATGAAGGTAAAATCATTGCCAAGGTTACATGTACAGGTTACATGTTTCTCTTTCTCGTGTTTTATATCGAGAGAATGAACTCCCATACAGGGATCTAAGCTAGTCTACAGGCACAGACCTTTGGTTTTGCAATTCGCATAATGCATAATGCAGAGTCTGAAGTAATGAGACTAGATTCACTGCCTGTACCTCATTTGACACAAAGAGCTTTACCCCTTTCATACTGGCCTCTTCCTTTTTCCCCGGCGAACTTCTCCGGCACACTATCCTTACTTCCACGGCAAAGAGAAAAATGTGCCCTTTCGCACTGACATCTCTTCCTTCCCCGGCGAAAGTCGATGGGCAATTTGCTCGGGCTGAAGTAAGTACAGACTGGGGTCCATAAAGCTTTTTTTAAATTTTCCAATATCGCCACATGATACGTTATTCGTTTAATAGCCCTAGCTGAACAAGCTAGGAACGTGCATAAAGAACGAAAAGAAAATATTAAACATTACTTATTATCGATTACAGAAGGTGTCAAAAAGTTTAAATTACAACATATTTTAGAAAGATTCATTATAAGCAAAACAAACACAAAATCAGAGTATTTCAATATTTTCAATGCATTTCTAGCATTTAAAGGACGCTTTCAAATTTCATTATAAATATCATTAGTAAATAAAAACTGAATGTTCGAGGGTATCTAACTCTACGGATCGATCGGCCATTCGCTTTATTCAGCGCGCCGAATCTCGGTTCAAGGGATTTCGGGGATATGACATTTGACCTCTGACTTCATTAAAGCGGAGAAGTTCTCTGGCAAGCTTTCATATTGGCCTTTTCAACGGCGAACTTTGCCGTGGAAACCTTTTCGTTGGGGAAGTTCTCCAACTTTCGAGGTGGAAAAGTTTGCAAGGGAAATTCTCCTGTATACCTTTCATACTGGACAATTCCCCCTCCGCTGGTGAAATTCGCCGGCGAACTTCAGCAGGAAAAAGCGCAGTATGAGAGGGGTATTAGTCTACACTCTAGACATGGTATAATTTGTTAGTCAAATTTGAGCAGTACTTGCCGGCTAGGTCACTAGGGCCTACTAGGTATTGCAATTCTCGAAAATGGGGATTAATTTCCATTCAAATTGGAAATTCAAAAGGGGATGGGATGATGATGTCAATGCTAAGAAATTAAATATTTCACAAATGCTAATAATTCAAAACTAAATCATCATCTTCTCTGCTTCTTTTAGATGTTAAGATGTTAACCTCTTTAACCTATGTTCCTGTCTCCCTCTCTTCCTTTTATTTCATTTTGATATTTGCCTATTTTATTCCAATTTGTATATTTTTAAAATGTCTGTATATACCATTTGTAAACTGAATGTAATTCAGCCTTTGGCTGCTATTTTCAGTGAATATTGAAATAAATAAACCATTCAATCAAACGAGCCATGCTGAGAGCCTAATAGTATAAAACCTGGAATAATTCATCATCATCGGAAACTTCCATGGCAACGAAGAACTTAAATGGCTATTGAGCGATTCCTCCTTAATACAATTTCCATTTCTAAAAGAACATATATATGATTGTTTAGCAGGAAAAATGCTGAAACTGGAAACGTTCAATTGTACCATGGTAATTACCATTTGTGACTGACACTTTCAATAGTGAGCAGTGTATTGTTGGCATATTTTGCTCACATCACAAAATAATAACTTAGCAACAACTTGCCTTGCTGCCAATTTATCTTTTGTAATTCTATGTTTCCATCTCTCTAATTTAGGCAAGATTAACTCTAAATTAAAGTACACCATAAAAGAATTTCAAAACACTGTCATACCTCATAAAACAAAAAAATCAGATGTGCAGGGAGCTAGATCCAGTTTAATAGCTCCATCACTAATCCATGCAAGAGCTGATTTATTGATGGAAGCCTAATTAATGTGTTCAGACATCATGTCATAAAATATTAATCAATCACCTCATCAGCAACCTATTACAAAACTTATGGACCTGGGAGTATTAGAGAACTCTATATATTTTGATTGAATTTACATCAAATCAGATTCAAGATTAATCCCTAAAAGCTTTCCAGCCCCTACTATCTCATCGCCTACTATCATTACTAAAGGCGCTTAAATGTTAGAGACAGAATGTCGCTTCTTTTCACGCTCAAGACGACTTGCAAAATGTCAGCATCTTTGTGGAATTTCTCTCTTACATTTTCCTAGGCTCTGAAAGTAGGTCTTTTCCCCCATCGCTCTACATCTTTTTGCACAATGAGCAAATTGCTGTTGACGTCAAATCTCAGAGATCACCGCGTCTAGTCCCGGCCATAATTTGTTTTCGCGGCCAATGGTCTCTGAAGATCGGTAATCCAATAGCCCAATTCTATACTTTCATTAATCATTGATCACCCTATTCCCAGAGGATGTAATTAATATAAATTCTTGATTTTTTTTCCATCCACCAGACTCATCCAATGTGCTTTGAATTAAGATCCTTGTAAAAAAAGTTCTTTTTAAAAAGAATCTTATCAAATCAGAAGGATTGGTAATCTAATAGTTTGCACAAAGTTGTTGGATGGGTACGTCAGAAAACAATGAGGTAAGTAAGAACGACACTTGGTTGAAAAAAAAACTAAAATAAGCTGGCCTTGTCGGACTGTTCTGAAATCTTGAATTGAAGGTCTGCAATTGCAAAATCAATATTAATCATATTACATAAGAAATCATATGGTGACTTCTGTTGCTATACATAAAGTTTGTGAATGACTACAACAAATCAATTGACTCACTATCAACTCTTTGTTGCTGTTGTCTTCTATATTACCTCTTTTTCTGGGGCCGGGGGGGCCACTTCCATTGACGAGTGGATACCATGCGCGACCATGTGGTCTCGAAATGCACCCTAAACACGTATTTTCCATATTCTGAAAATGCACCCCTTAACAAGTATTGGCGTCTGAAACCCACCCTTAACAAGTATTGGAAACAAAAGAATACTCTTAACAAGTATTCCCTGAAATGGGCCCCTAAACAAGTACAGCGATATTTTATTGTTTGCCGGATCGTTTGTTCCGTCGGTCGTCGGTTTTATCTTTAGTTTACACACCATTTGATTTAGTACGGCCCCAGCTTCCACTCCTCGCGCTAATCGGACTCTAAACACGTAGTGTTTGGGCAAAAAGGGCATCCTTTATAAAACATTTTAATTTTGTTTTCTCATCCCCGCAAATTTGACCCTAAACACATGGCTTTCCTAGCAAAATACCCTTTTTCAAGTTTTTGCATTATTTTTGTGTTTTTGACACCCTTATCACGTTACGTACGTATCGTACCCTATCTTGAAAAAGACATCCCTTTTACGTGTTTTTCTGGTCGCGCATGGTATCCACTCGTCAATGTAAGTGGCCCCCCCCCCCCTCCCCCCGGGTTCTGGGGACATCTTCCAGTTTTCCATAACAAGCTGTTTTGACACTTAGAGGTTTAAAAATCATTATTTAAAAGTGACTCAACATGCCAATCCTAAAGTAAACCCCACTTCAAAATATTTTGCTGGAAATCAACATTTTCAAAGACGTCAATAGAATCGCCTCCAAGAATCTCTCAGACCCACTGGGATACATTCAATACTGATTTTCACCAAAAAGCCTTTAATGCTATACCTGTGACCCCACAAATCAAATTTAACGGTTATTTGATGGTCATGTAAGGGCTCAAGATAAAATTGTGAATGGGAATTACACAAGGGCTCGATTTCCTTGTCTCCAGGGCCTCGTCTTACAAAGAGTTCCAATCATCTCAACTGTATGGAAATCCATCCATACCATAATTTGTTTTCTACAGAAAATTTGCACAATCTCCTACGTAAACAAAGAGAATCACACTGAATCTTCAAGAGAACGCTGCATGTATGAATATACATCATATCTAAAAAAATGTTTTGAACAAACATGAAAAGATGAAAAATTAAAATCCATATTTTATTGTTCGAAATAGATATGAAATGAAAACTCTGAAAATTTGCTTTGCCCAATTGATCGTGGGCCCGGCAGCCGCTGTGCAGCGCCAGATCGACGAGGCTCTATGCCTTTAATCATTGAACGCCAAACAGGGTAGCAGCAACTCCCATCTTTTAACGTCTTTTAGTCTGACGCAGGTGGGGTTTGAACCCCCGACCTCTCGGTTGTGAGACGGATGCTCTACCAACTGAGCCAACACATCGGTCATGCATTTTAGATGTTGGCATTGCTGGCCGTCCATGATATGATTGATCGGATCAATTACAACTCTTTGTAAGACGGGACCCAGGATTAAAGGACAAGTCCACCCCAACACAGAGTTGATCTGAATAAAAAGAGAAAAATCCAACAAGCATAACACTGAAAATTTCATCAAAATCGGATGTAAAATAAGAAAGTTATGACATTTTGAAGTTTTGCTTAATTTCACAAAACAGTTATATGCACATCCTGGTCAGTATGCAAATGAGGAGACTGATGACGTCATCCACTCACTATTTCTTTTGTATTATATTATATGAAATATGAAATATTCTAATTTTCTCCTCATTGTCAAGTGAAACAACGATTAATTCCTCCTGAACATGTAGAATTAGCATTGTTTAATAATATATGGTTCAGTCAAGTTGGTCCTTATAGTCAAATCTGTAAAAAATGAAATATTGTATAATTCAAACAATAAAAAACAAAAGAAATAGTGAGTGAGTGACATCATCGACTCTACATTTGCATGTCACTGAGTTGTGCATATCACTGTTTTGTGAATAATACGCGAAACTTTAAAATGCCATCACTTTCTTATTTTACATCCGATTTTGATGAAATTTTTCAGCATTATGCTAGCTTGATTTTTCTCTACTTATTCAAATCAACATTTTTCTGGGGTGGACTTGACCTTTAATATTATTCACAACTTTCCAAACAGCATCCATTATCATCGCACAAACGCTCATGCGGAAAGCCATAATAGATAGTCCACAGGGGAGTGGAGTTGTGCTGGACGCTGAAAGAACCCCATGAAATACGAGCAGAGAACAGATTTCACCAACTCCCAAAGGCACGTGGAGCTGGTGTCTCGACTTTGATGGAAGGTGGACAGCAATATCCAATCCTTGGAAAAACTCCTATATGAAACTCGCAGTGGGTATGGTAGAGATTGAAATCCAATCGGGGAATATTTGAAAAGGAAACAAACAAGAGAATCGGCCCTAATCATCATCCATTGATCAGGTGACTATTACTCGAATTAGGCATTCGGCTAGCAGTAGAAACCAATGAAATTTTCTTTTTACTACTTCCATCTTGAGCTACAGGATAGCCAAAAACATCTCCACAGTAGCTGGTGTAAAGTTTGGTAAAAGAATCAATGATATGAAATATTCTTGAGTACATCTAATACCACTTTCATTCTGACAGCCGAAGTGGAATTACTCCGAAGTCCAGAAGGAGTTACTCCACTTTGGAGGGCAGTATGAAAATTCTAGGATTATTTCGATCCAGATTCCAAGCGGAGTACTCAACCCACTTCGAGAAGAGGGTTACAAACGGAGTAAGTCCGCACCGGAAGTCCGGTATCGCCTATCTCAAAAGTAACTTTATTCATTTCCGCATGGGGGACATTTCGCACACCACACATAATGGCGCGAACTCGCTTGGAAACCACAGAAGCAACTGCAGATACACAGCTGCGGAGGTTGCCAGGGGGTGTAATAGCGTATCAACTCAATCAGGAGTTACTCCGGAGCAACTCCACTTCGCCTTCAGTATGAAAATGCCTTAACTTTCAAATCTTGCAAAGTGACAATATATCATTCATTTTTCATCTTAAATGAAATAATTCACAAATTTGACCATTCTATCAGATCGATCACTTCCTCATTAGGGTTAATATTCCCCTAATACACATGTAGGCACTTTAAACATTCTCTTTCTATGAGGCAAAAATAAAATTTTAATTTCTGGGGCTACTTTTCACAACTGATTGCCTAAATCTGCAACATCACGTAACCTTTGACCTTGCAGTGAATGGAAAATTTTGGGGGCTCTTTTTAAATTGTCCAGGGCTCTTATGAGCATTATGTGGGTGCAATCGCCTGAGTTCCTGCAAATTTTTTTCCCTGCTTTTAATACACATCTCTATTTAAAGGCAGCAATACAGTCCTATCCGACGATCCATTCATCACTTGGTAATATGCACACTTCTGGGACTTACAGCATATCGGGAGAAGCAGCCTTTGTCTCCGATTGCTTTCAAATAAATGGATCACCATGAAGAATTGTGATTCCTAATGCAAACTTTCATGTAAAGGATACTACTCAGGAGGGCTGGTGATGTGAAGTTATTGACCTACTTCAACCATTACGGATGTAGGTTGATTTCAAGCAATGTTTTATGTCGGCCCAGAATCGGGGTCTTGGAAGATGCTATAATTGCATTCATGCAATAATTATGATAATCAGCATTTGCTTAAATATGAGGGAACTCCCTTAAAAGGATTTCATAATGAAGGACAATGCCCTATTTTGTGCAAAAAATTGTTAACCCCCATCAGCAAAAGAAACTTGAGAAGAAAAAATCAAGTTCAGAGAGGGATTTAATGCAAACGAACGAAATCTTTTGCATACAGTATATCCCTTAAATTCAGTCACAACTAACTTTTCTAATAGCTGATGGTTTATTTTCACATCCATGGACAACTTGGCATCTTTTAAGGAAAGTACAAGCCCAAATATTGTAAATTCTCACATTTACACTTTCCCCACCTTATGCTCACCAATTTGCTTAATTGAGGTATTTGGAAAAGGTACCAATTTTTAAATAGGTGGATGTCGAGGAAATAAATACTTGACAATATTTTTCCATTTCCCGGGAAGAAATGATGCTTTCCGATAGGAGCTTGATTGCCAGGTCAAAAGAAAATTTTGGTTTTGCCATAACAAGTATTCTTGAATCTTGACATTTGCATTATTTACCATAAACTCTCTTCTGCAGGGGGAGGGGAGGACTTTACCCAATGCCATTATCTTATTTTAGTCTGGCAAGGTCAATCGATTCATGGTTTAGTAGCTGCTCTGCTTGCATTCGACTTCCTATACACTTTCTTCTTTGGTATCCGAAATAAATGAATAACTAACCAACTGTGGTATTGCATTAAGCACATCTGAGAGCACCCTCAATTTTGAGATACTTAGAAGAAGGAAAAGGAGAAAAATGAGGAGAAATATTCTTCCCAAACCAGGGGAGTATTAAGTTGGCAGTCAAACCACAGATTGTGGGTTCAAGTCCACCACAAGCAGAGGATTAAAGGTACAATGTTTGTTAAAAGGGTACTCCAGGATGAAAACAATAATAACTATACATAAATAATAATAACGGCATATTTACCCAGGGTAGCCACTTCAGTTTCGAAAACTGTTCTCCCAGCGGGCCCTGCTATTATTATTACCCCGGCTTTAGCACGGCTACCTTGATCAGGCGCTCGAGCATTCGAGGAATTTCTTTCTACCGGGTACCCTTCACCTCACCTGGGTCAAGTGCAGCACAATGTGGATAAATTTTTTGCTGAAGGAAATTACGCCAACCCACAACCCTCTGTTTCAAAGTCCGGATACTAATCCACTGGGCCACAACACTCCATAAAAAGAGTCAATTTTATTCCATGAGCAAACTGCTGAAAATTACATCAAATTCTGATTAAAAATTATGAAGTAATTGAATTTTAAAAGTTCAGTGATACTTTACAAAAAATAATTTACCTGTATATTATCAATCATGAATATGGAATAGGTGGGTTGATGATGCCACATCCCCACTTGTTTTGTTTTTCATACATGTGTGTAAAACCCGTCTCCTTTGTAACAAAAGAAAGATTCAGCAATGAATAATGATTACACATCCTATTAAGTCAGTACGTCAATCATATGTATAACATCATTGGAGGACAGAATATGAATAATCAAGATTTTATATAATAAAATACAAAATTATCAGTGGGGACAATGACATCGGCATGCTCATTTCATATTCATGCATGCATAAAGAACTGTTTCACCCAAGAAATGCAAAAATTTTTATTGCCATAGCTTTGTTTATCCTTGTCCAATTTTGATGACATTTTCAGTATTTCATTGGTCTGATTTCTATTTTCATCAAAAAAAGTTCGGCCCGGAAAACTGCTTTAACATGAACCTGCCTGGTTCAAAAGACACAGACTATGTTAGAGTGGAAAATTTTAAAATAACTGCATATTTTATATAAAAAGTAAAATAGTAGAATTTCGGTGAAAATGTAAGAAAAATATTAAAAGAAACTTTAATACAGCACTATTACAATGTTTCATGAAACAGATCTTGCTTTTCGTAAACACACAGGGCTATAACCAGCAGTTCCCTAGGGACATTTTAAACAAGTGCATCACTTTCCCAATTTCATTTAAATGACATCGCTATACAAGGGCTTCACCACCTCTCAAAAAAGTACAAAGAAATGAATGAAACATGATCAAAACAACCTTTGAAAGAAGAGCCAACAAGCATGGCATTAAATGGGGCCAAAGTTTCTAGGATAGTTAGAGCTGCCGCAATTTGGCCAGCGCAAAACGGCTTAAGGTATGACTCCTGAATTTCAGGTTGATAATCTAGCCCTGAGCTTTGGCCTGATTTTCATCCAGAGATATTTTCAGAAATGGAAGATTTAACCCCATATTTCAAATGTGAAACCTAAGCAATTTTGCTTGAAATGTCATCTTACTACTGTCCATCAAATATGCACTGGGAAGAAAACCCCAGGTTATAGTAAAAAACCTTTAACAAGATTCCATCAATAATGCATAGCCATAGATTTCCTGTCCATTCACCAACTTGATTTATCGCTGCTCATCGACAGTTTTCACAAAACCTTTCACATGTACGTTATTTAAGACAAGCTGCGATCATCTCCTTTCAAAAATGCATAAAATTCAAATACAGGTTTGAATCTGAAAACACTAGCCCTTCCAGTTAGTCGCTTTGTCGGCACGATGATGTAAAAATTGCGAGTGAATGAAATGGTCGTGCAAAATCATCTGTTAGTTTAGTATTGCTTTCAGAAGCACCAGGCGCAGGTCCGGACCAGCCATAGACCAGAGAAACACTAAAGGGAGCAAAAAGGGTCAAAAAAAGGGGGGGGGGGTCACTTGTTGAGTAAAAGCCAAATTGAGTTTTCGTCCATACTTTCTGTGGGCCTGATATTTAGGCATGTGCGGTTTAGTCTGATGTGCAAACCCTTCACTAGAGTTAAGGGTATGAATGTGCAGCCTATAATGCCTTGTGTACTGAAGGAAACGGCAAGTTTTATATGTGATAGTCTTTGTGTGGAGACCCACTTGTTGATCAAATTTCATTCAGGGTCTGTGCCTGCAGACTATGTGCAGTTACCATGACAGTTGGCTCCTTTTAGGACTGAAAGGGTCCTCAGAAAAGAGCAATCTTCTGTGAATTAAGGAAAGCATATTTCACTGATTGGTGTAGACTACTATAGTGTGGAGAAGAGGAAGAACTAGATTTAGAGAAGGGGTAATAAATACCAGTAGCACTATGTTTTATGTGGCTTGCATGGAACAAGATTATTACCATGATACAATCTATATTAATCATATTTGGGGTTTCATAAAGAGCTGTTAAAATTTCTATATCTTTCCAAAGTAATTTGGTGAACATTGCAAAATGGATCATTGACTTTCTATTTCTTATTAATTGTGCTGCCTTTCCTATACCACTTTTCAGTATAGCTTGTGCAGACATCATTTTACCAAAATGACTAACAAATGGTGATGTGTGCATGAAACATGACACAATTTTCAAATTTGGCAATGACCGATGAACAGGGATAGTCCTTCAAGCATCGTTGGATTATTTAAGTCAAGTAAAAGTATTAGTTCATATCAGAGTACACCTTATGATATCAGGGGGCCGTTTCATAAAGCTGTTCGTAAGTTAAGAGCGACTTTAAGAACAACTGGTGATACTTTCTTGTGGTAAATGATATGTTTATTGGCGATTACTGAGCGCGTAAGAAATGTTCACCAGTCGTTCTTAATGTACGAACAGCTTTATGAAACACACATCTGTGCTCATTTCTTTAATTTTTTGTTTAAAAATCTGAACAGTCCTCCCTGAACGTTTTTCTTTACTCCCCCACTCAATCTTAATCAATTGGAAAACTGATACACACCAGGTCTTTCTCCCATTGCTCCATCCATTATTCAGATATTTCCTATTTTGTTGCATCGTCCTTTCCCTTCCGGACCAACTTGAAGATTTATACAACTAATTTATACAGCAACACCCCATCCCATTAAAAGAGTATGTCAGAATCACTCTTCCTCCCGAACTGGAGGAACAGAAACAGTCACATCCTGAACAATCTATTTACATTCTTTTTTCTGTCTTCTTAAATTGTTTTCTATCAAGCTTTTCTCCACTTTCTATATACCGGTACTCTTTAGAACATGTCACCATCGCCATCACCACCACTACCAATCCACCATCACCATTATCATCATCATCTTCATCTAAATACTTCTGAGAGATGGCACTACTGCAATACTGATGTAGTACATGTAATACATGTATACAAATATTTCAAATCCATATCCTCTTTAATCTGCCTTCCAACTTTATCAAATCATCCCTTTCTCTCAATCTCTCTTTCCTTTTAATCCTTTGGAATTCCGTGCCCAGTACTCTCCAATCACGAAATGATCCTGGACTTTTCAAATCCCAACTTAAAACATTTCTCTTTGATGAAGAATTCAATTAGAAAATTCTTTATACTTATGTAACTGATTAATATTGTGAAAGTTAGTAAATGTGACACACATTTAGCAATTTTCGAATTTGAATCCTCATATGTAGTCTACATATTGTCGGTGTTCATCCGAACCATCGAATCAGTCAATTTTGGCCCCCTCCCCCCTAAAAAAAAAATTGATTTTGAGATTTTTTACAGAAATTGAAAGTAAAAGTCCTATTCTATACATACTTAAATTTCTAAGCAGCAATTTATTTTAGTTTGTGAGATATGAGGGGATTTTCAAGGCGATGCCATAAAAATTGTTGATAAAATGCGGAAATTCCATAGGAAACGTGTACTGTAACAAAGCAAAAAAAGGCTGTGCAAATGTGCAGTCAGTCAAACCATCGTATCGGCACTGTATTGACTTTGCATGTGAAAAAGCGATACGTTTGACTGATCGCGCGCATTGAAATCACGGTCAGGGTTGTTGTTTCCCCTATGGCATTTTTGTACAGGGAAAATCTAAAACCGCTCAAACCGAAATTACAAGCTCTTTTGCGATATTTTCTCTGATTCTCGGTTTTGTGTAAAAATAAAAATATCCATGTCAAGCAATTGTCTTGGTCTTTCCAACCATGTATTTTTCTAGCCATAAATATAAAGGCAGGGGAACTAAGTGTGAAAATTACAGTAAACTTTGAAGTCGATTTTCTCTAAAATGGGTTTAGAATGTCGCATGTGTGATACGACGCTTCGGATGACCGCCGACGATATGACCATATTAAATGGCACCTCCCAATAATGTGATTTTCTTCAAATCATAATCACAAGATCAAAACATATTTTTTTCTCATACCTGAGTACTGAGGCAGGCATCATTTGTCCTTCTGCTGCGGCTTCAATCGTCGACTGCCATGTGTTTGTTGAGTTCGGTATTACAAAGCCAAATTCAAAATACCATTCTGCATGAAAGAAAATGGAAATAAAAGAAAAGAAACGTTTAATAATGAATGTGCTGTATGCAACAATTTATGAGCATTGCTCGAACAAAAAGAAAAATGCAAACTTTCCCTGGTTTATCGCAACACCCTGAGGTTGTTACCATGGCAATGCAGTTTCAGATATATATATAAAAGAATGTGCAGAAAGTGTTGCACAATTTCATCTGAAGACCATTACCATTATCAAAATTGTACAGTATGAGTATTGCAATAAAAATAAGGAATAACAAAGATCTGCAATTATTTCCACTGATACATTGCATCAAATAGATCATGTATGCTCTAAAGTATGGCAATGTCAGTCCTCTACAAGCACAAATACATGTATTGAATTTTGAATAATTACTTGAAAATATGGATCAATTTAAAAACAAATCTTGAAACAAATCGACTGCCCACTTGATTAACAATCTGTTGATTCTTTTTATCCATGTCTACCTTGCGCATTATACTTATAGTTGGTGCCTCATGAATCTGTTAGTGTTTGCTGATTCTGTTTCTGGCAACTCCCTTAGGAACTCGGCAGAACAGCTTTTTGCTGGTAAATGCCAAGCTGGTATATAACCAATTACCTATAGGAAACATTTTACATCTAGGTTAATCAGTCATAGCAAGAAGATCTCCTTGGTCATAGAGGCTTTTCTCATTAAGATTTCTACAACTAGTTTACTGGAAACCGATTCAGGAAACCAGTTTGGAAGATCGCTTTGCTAGCGTTCCCAATTGATCACACGAACGTGGTTTTCAAAATCACTTCACGTAAAGCGATCTTGTTGCACTAGAAATGCTCTCAGTGGGGTGACACGTTTCGCGGGAAATTCGAAACCGCAGCGTAGGCATTCTACACCTGTCGTATGGAGTAGCGCGCTCAAAATGTGCGAAGATCGCTTCGCGAAGAACGGTTGTGTCCTCACTTGCGCTAAAACCAGTTTACCGAGGCGAAGTGATCTTGAGAACTACATCGCGAGGTGGTTTTCTGAACCCGTTCGGAAGACCGCTTCAACCGTTCTCACTACATGTTAAACTAGTTTCCACTAAACTAGTTTTAGGAAGGTAGTGAGAACGGTGTCATAGTGGCTGACCTTATAGACAGCACATATTACTCTCGGGCCTTTTTATCAAAGTGGAGATAATGGCAGTGTTGGGATTTGAACTCACAACTATTAAATATTACTCACAACCTTGCAATTATGAGTCCAATGCTTTAACCACTAGACTATATGACCCCTGTCGTCTAAATCCATCATATTATTACAATTAATATTATCATATATACAATCTTCAGACTTACACATTTCATGTACATGTATCTCCAATTTCAATTTCTATTGTTTTTATCAATTATTGTCAGTAGAAACATCAGCCATATTGCAGTACAGTAGATTGTCATCTCTTGGAGAATTGCCATCAACTTAAGTATATACTTGCTATTTTACCTTAGGTCATTGAAAATGGAAGCTTTCTGTTAAAATCTTTCTTTATGCTACAGAGAGAGAGAGAGAGAGAGAGGGAACTATGAAATCAATCAACTCATTGGAAAGGAAATACGCAGAGTAGGGAGAATACAAACAAGCTTTACACATTTTCATAGCAGATGGAGATAATCAATGAAATGTGTATACTGTATAATACATCTAGTACCCTTTATAAAACAAACCTTTATCACATTTCCATCAATTTTCATAAAAGTCTGCCCTCCTATCTTTCTATAATTCCAAATTTTATTTGCACATGAAAGGCACCCTCCTATATTTCCCACAGCAAAGGGAGAAAGAAAAGGCAACCACCTGAAACAAATATGAGAAAAATGGGAGGGAATTGATGCATGGGATCAGGTACATCCATAAGCGCTTAATCGAATCACCCCCCGCTCCGGGGAATATCACTTGCTTCCTAATTTGTTTCTGAGCTCGAACTCTAATACGATTACATCGCATTCGCATTCACAAAGATTGACACAGTAGTTTCAAATCAGTCTCCAAGTTTCCAGCGAGTTGTGATTTCTTAAAACAGCATTTCTGAGAAGAACGGAGCCAGGTACTTGTACATCAAATTAACCATAAATTTAGGATAAAAGCTTAGCTACATTTACCCAGTCCAAAAGCACTATGGAAAGAAAAAAAAAGGTATACTAAAAGTTTTATTGTTCATTTTGAAAGATTTGAATGTTACCATAAACGTCCAAGTACTATTGAACCTTCACCAAAACCACAGAAAGGCTTCAAGGGTCTATCTCCATAGCAGCAAATGCCTATAACTGCTGAAAATGAGATTAAGGGTTTAACACAACCACACTAACACAATAATGATTGGTGGCAATTAATCAACACTATTTGCTTTGAAATATGAGAAAATTCATCAGGACCAGAAAACTCAAAATCTTGGACCCCTCTTCCTTCACTCAATGAATATTGGATTCTCTAATTCCCGTAGACACTACACAGGCACCACTCAGTTCAGGTAGTCAATGGGTTAGTAAATTAACAGGCCAATGGAACGAATGTGGGAAAACATGCACAGAAATTTCGATTTTCTCTCTGATGCAACAATAATATATCCACGGCAAAAATTAATGATTTTATTTACTTGAATTGACTCAGTTTTAACCCTAAATCTCCCGGGGTATTTTGATTCTTGTCATTCCCGGGGGGGGGGGGGGGGGGGGGGGGGGGGGCATTATGGCCCCCCCTTCAGATCTCAGCCGCGGATTGCGCGATCACAACAAAAATTTGCATGATGGTAGAGAATGACGTAATTTAAGCAGTTGCATTGGTAAATTTCACTGAATTCATATATTTTTATTTTATATGAATTAATTATGCTAATTTATTCATGAAATCATACTTTTTGCTCTGATTCACTAAATAAAGCTCCTAGAATGCTATTTTTTGGTGAAAATACTCTTTATAGCATTCCTAACAATTGTGAATGAAAAAAATTCTGGTACCAAGACTGATTTCTTATGTATTTTATTGTTTTTTAAATTTTTTATGTATTTCTGTGTTTTTTTACTTTTTGTTTTTTATTGTTTTTTCGATGGAAATCGTTCCAGACTTAATTCTGATCGTAAAAAAGGCAAAATTAATTAAGTTTAATCAGTAAAAGTAGAAATAATTATACATTTATGAATTTTGGCTAAATACACAATTTGCATTGGATTTTTACATGAAATCACGTTTATGAGCAATTTTGGGTCTGACATGCACTTACATAATGTTGTGTAATGTCGTAACCGCATACCCGGGTGTCACAAATTTGGTCTCAAAATTTGCGCGAGACTTGAAAGTAAAAAGTCAGTGAGCGGCGAGGTCAAAAAATTTTGCGCAGCAGATATATATCGCGAAAATTGTCGAGGGGGGGGGCCATTATGGTCCCCCCCGGGAGAATTAGGGTTAAGAAAGATACTTGAACACAGTTCATTAAAAAGTAAGTAAGATCTGATAGAGTGATAGGAATAAATTCGAACCCGCTCCATCCCCCCCAAAAAAAATCTGTCCCCACATGACTAATCCCCCCCTAGGAATGATTCCCCTAAAATCCTGCTCTCTCTCTCCGATTTGAGTGCTAGCTCAATAGAACTAATCTTATCTTGTTATACCAAACCGATGCGATTGGTATTTTAATCAGTTGTAATACACATAATTTTCTTGACTGATCTAATCAACAATGGTGTATGAGAGATTGTATTTTATTGGTACATGAATGTATTTGCTTTTAATATGGAGGCAGAAGGGCGTGAAAAACATCATATGCCATTATTGCTCTCAATAACTAGCAGTTTCTCAATAAAAAAAAAATTAAATGTGTAATATAATGGGAGTCGTGTGTTATGCCTAATCACAGAACACAGAATTTTAACTGCAAGTAAAATATAAAATTTTACATTAATTTTATGCTGACAATGAAGACTATATTTTCATAATTGAGTTTATGTGCATACAGACAAACATTGTACATTTTCACTCAGAAAATGCGAGGAATATTGTGTTACACAACATGTATAGCCTCTTTTAATAATTATGCCTGTTAAGCTAGCATACATGTAGATTGCAAATATTGTGCACAAATACATGCAAGAGCTGATGCTCACCAAAAATCTACAAGAACTACAAGAAAAACTTCCCTCTGGAGCTGAGAGAAAATACAATGTAATTCGATCTTGTTCATCTCACTTGGTCAAGATGGAGAAAAATGATACTTCTGTACACTATTAAAAGAAATGGTATCTGACAGTTTGTAGAATGGATTGCCAAACATAGTAGTAATTACCTGAATATATACTCCAATTCAAGGACAAATTTGTCTTTTTTTTTAATTTGATGCAAGAATGAATTTTTCAGTTTCACCCTTTTTCTGGGGGGGGGGGGCAGAAATTTGAGGGCATTTGAAAGGAGACTTGAATAAATATTCAGAAGGCCCTGTTTCTCGCGATCTTGATGATAATCTGGACCTCCATTTCTTAGTACTGAACACGCTTGCTATTATTTTTCATCACACCACCTGCACATGATGCGAGGTGACGAGACCGAAACGCGACACTGCTCAAAGATAATAATCGTGATGTCTAATTCTGATGGCATTGCTAATTCAGCAGGTATGTACATCCACATGTACAAGCATGATAATCTAATGCGGCATCTCTTCACCCACCCCCCCCCCCCCATTGCTCGACTCAGCGGAGATAATGAGACTACCAAAAGTTGATGCACTATGGAAAAAGATCCTATCCACTGTAAAAATGCTTTTTAAAATCTTAAGCACATTGTTTAAGCCCGACATTCTAACAACTATTCTTTACATTTTTGAACAATTTTTTTTTAACTTTTAAACAGGTTGTTGAAAAATTTAAACAATTTCTTATGAGTTCAATCTTTTAGTTCATAGAGTAAACAGGTTTAAACAACATGCTTGAAATTTTAAGCAGCATTTTGACCATGTTGTGTAACTTAAAATTCTATATCCAGGGCAACCTATGAAAGTCAACTGATGCATCAAGACTGCCTGATCCAGTCCCTTTTCAGAAATAAATGTGAAGCATCTACCCCTTCTATACATGGGAGTGAGGGGTAAATTTGGCCCTGAAATGCCCCCAAAAACTAGAAAAGAGCCCTAAAAAATCACGTAGGATCCAATGTAAATTGTGACACAATGTAATGAATTTTGACTTGTGAGCCCCAAAAAATAGTCCTGGGAACTGTTTCAATATAGCCATAACCACATTTTCAATCATTAGTTTATGTAGCTTTTGAACCTTGCAACAAAATAGGACGCAGCTTTACATGGTTCGCCATGATACAATGCAGACTTGAATACAGCTGTACATGTACCCTTAATTGTATAATCTTCAATATTACAGGGCCCTGCATTCGTTTTATTAAAAGCAAAGAATTTTCACATTTCAATAATGGGCTCCAAGTTTTTTTTTAGCCCTGTTCAACTGTCTTTTTGCACAGAACTCTCTTCCTCTTTGTATCCTCTTCCTCCTTGCCTCCCACCTCTATTAAACTCCTCTCCATAAAATTCCTAGCCCCATATGTTTTGCTCATCAGTACTTTCAATTGTGATCTATGAAACTGATCTTGACCACAATTACAGCTCATAAACTTCTAGACAGTTCTGGTTTCGACAATTCTTCATCTACATGTATGTATGTACATGAAACCCTACCCCTCCCCACTTTTGACAGCCCCCCCCCCCAATCCAGAAAGGACTATCCTCAAAATCCTGATGGGGGGGGGGCAGAAAACTATTTTAGACAGACAGGCTTTGATGGAAGCTGTACATGGACAGATCTCTTCATCTTCCAAGGACTTGCCTCATCCATTTCAAATGAGTCTGCCATGTTCTTAAACATGTCATCGATTAATAGCAAATATCTGTAATAAATTTGGTAATGGCCAATAATATTCCATGACTTCCAGTGAATTGTTCAAAGTGATATTCTAAAAAAAAATCATAAAATGTTTGTGTGAAACCAGGCCACGGACAGTTTACAAACAATGAGTTCATATCTACATAAGATAAGGGAGGAGGAGTTTCACAAACTGGGATAAATATCAAATACTACATAGAACCAACGACTAATAAGAAACAAAACAGTCTTGAAATTTTATACTGATTTTAAAACTGACTTGACATTCATGCTAACAATTCATTTTGATGTTGTCAGTGATTCGGCCTGGGCAAAAAACATAAATGCATCTTCTTTTATTTGAATTTTCTTTTGAAATTATCACATTAAATACACTTCATGGAGCAGACTCCAAAATGATCTTGTTTGGAGGCCATAAAGCTTGAACCCTCCTACATGTAAGATCAAAACTAAAAACAAATACCACATTGACACTTTCGTATATCCTGTACCAGAAAGTAATTAATTAAAGGGGAATCCAGCCTTGGCCATAAAATGTTGTGTTGGGAAAGAAAAAAATAAATTAACAGAATGGTGAAAGTTTGAAAGAAATCGGACAAGCAATAAGAATGTAATAGCTGCTTTAAAATTGAGATCACTAATACTATGTAGATTTCAAATTGGCAACTGAGTAAGTAAATTATGACAAGGGGCAAGGACAACTTTCCCATAGGCCATGTACTTTATTATCAGGGATTTGTGGTTTTCTCCTTAGTACCCATTCCCCTGGGGCAGTAATCTAAATATAACCCAGGTAGTATATTGTTTTATGTCCTCATGAAAGAAAAATATGATTTAAAATAAAACTTTTGGAGAAAATGAAATTTTAGCAATAATATGTATTGGAGTACATGGAAGAGTAGTCCTTGCCTTACATCACTATGACATCCCATATGCAGCCGATTTGAAGTCTCCATGAGTATAGTGATTACCAATATTTAATACTTTTAAAAATTCATAACTTTCTTGTTGTTTGTCCAAAATTGTTCAAACTTTCACCAATCAACTTGACTGATTTTTCTTTTCCTTGTAAAAACAAGTTTTCATTTGGGTTGGATTCCCCTTTAATTCTTATATTAGTATCCTAATATCCATGGCTTTTATCGTCTCTTGCTAATATTCTTTTTTCTGAAGATGTAGTCAAACCATCGATTGCTGCAGCAGATTTCTTTTGAACATGTTCTACATAATATATCAGGTAGTTACATGTAGTTACACAACTTGCAAATAATTGCATCACAGTACTGTACAGAAAAGACAAGTCTGTCAGGTGGTAGGTCTTTATATTTTATCTGTTGAATGCAGCTGATTCAACTTAAATGATCAAATCCTAAAGTTTGGCAAAGCTGGTACTCAAGTCAAGAATAACACTCCAATTAAATAATTTCCATCTGTAAACAAACAGGGGTGTATACAAGTAATTTGTGAGTTTTAAATTACGCCCTGCATAGAATCTGACTTACTTGCATGATAAATAGCACAGGATGACAATAACATAAACAAAATTGAGTAATTTAGATAAGTATTTGTTCAATAATTCACCACTGTTTTGCAGCATTATACAACTCAATTCACTTCACTTTCCGCGACTACATTGTGTTTTCTTAGAAAATATGTATACAAGTACACTACCCTTTACTTGAACTTTACATATATTACAATACATGACATGGAGAACACTTGAAAACACTCCTTGCTAGGCATGATCATCAACACATCATACATGTCCCTCTCAAAACAATGCAAACAATATGAAGATATTTCTGAGACAGCAAACAATTATCGATCAATCTCTCTCAACAATGTGCAAAGGTCGCCCAAGCAACCCCTACAAACAGGGGACGGCTCAAGGCCGGTCCCTCCCATCTCCTAATCCGACACTCGAAATGGGTAATTCACATCAGGGGAGCATTTCATGAAACACATAGTCACCGATTACATTGTTACAAGCTACCGAAATCCTTGCATCTGATTGGCTCAGAACGAATAAGTGAGTGATGATATTTGCTTTGTGAAAATCTCCCCTGATGACACGAGGGAGAGCCCCATTAGGAGAAAAGGAAAACGCGGAAATGAAGAGCTCTTGCACCACATGTCGTTTCCGTTATAAGAAAAGGTCAGGTTGTTGGTCACCAAATTACACTTTTTGTCCAATTTGGAGAGAAAAAGGAGGGAAGTAAAGAGCAAGAAGAGTCCAAGGTAATTTCACATCTAACCCTGAAAGCAGTAAAATAGGGGTATATGTTTGTTTGTTGTTTTGATTCTTTATTAAAAAATCACACCCGTCAAAACTGACGGCCGGCCTAACAAGGCCTATGAGTGATGACATCAAAATGTATAACAGTCACATACAATTACAGGAAAAATTAAATCATAAGGTATTCACAGAGTAAACTTAACATTTCAGGAAAAAAAAAATTAAAAAGATACATGTATAGTGAGAAATGGGACATTCATGAACTTCCACTCAACTTGTTTTAATTTGAAAGGATGCTTGCCTCTACAGTACAGATTGATACCATCATAAATATGAATGATACTTCAATTGTGTTCAAACGATTTCCTTTTTGTTAAGTTTCCGACTGTTTTGCAATTTCCAAAACGAAAGTGATTCACATCCATTCACAGGTGATCATGTATTTTTTTTTTATTCATTTATTTTTCATTTTATTCATTTTTTATTTTTATTTGTTTCTTTATTGTTATTATTATTATTTTTTTTTAGGGGGGTAATTCTATGATATTCCATGTTTATAACAATATGTCTATTTACACAGTGTAGCTACATGTACATGTACTCTTTTAGCTGAGCCATCATCCATGGGCTAACATGCATTCAAGGAATAAATCCTAATGGCAACCTTCTCACCGCACCTGGGTCAAGTGCAGCAAATATGGACAAATTTCTTGCCTAATTCAAGGAAATGTTTGGGCCAGTCAAATGATCAGCAAGGTGAAAATTTATGAATACACGAACATTCCATGAACAAAACATGCTTGAGTTGCAACCAAACAGCTTTCGAAACCTGATCCCAGACTCACAAAAGAAAACCCCCCCAAAAAAATAGTTGCTTAACGCAGCGATGGGGGTGAGACAAGTACAGTAGCTTCACCAAGGTTGTCTGTTAGATACCTAAACAATGATAACAACGAATACTCATTAAAAAGAAAAAGGTCACCAGCAAATAGCCGGGATGATTGGGAGGAAATTTCCGGGAGTACAGTGAGTGACCTTGCTCTTGTTAATTACGGCGCAGGGGGAAGGTTCAAATGCGTATTCAACGGGGGTGAAATGGGTGAAATTAAT
The DNA here is from genome assembly GCF_037042905.1 of Lytechinus pictus. Classification (NCBI taxonomy): domain Eukaryota; kingdom Metazoa; phylum Echinodermata; class Echinoidea; order Temnopleuroida; family Toxopneustidae; genus Lytechinus; species Lytechinus pictus. The sequence continues at coordinate 11,012,200 of NC_087258.1, read as the reverse complement.
GTGATTCTATTTGCAGGAATAATGATACATGTAGAAAGAGAAGCAGTATAAAACATCACCCATCAGAAAAAAAAGAGTGGTAGTTACAAGGTGGAAGAGAGAGGGAGAAAGACACCAACAGGGACAGAATGTATGTATCGTTCATCTGCCATTATTTGCATAAAATCTCCTACTTTGCAGTATCGAGTGCAATTAAAATAATTACTATCGGTTCAGCGTGACGCTTTCAGGTATGAAAGAAAAACACATGCATTTTACAATTATTTTGTCACGAGAGGAATTACAAGTACATGTAGGTGGTATATCAGCAATTTCTAACAAAACCATATTTTGACATCAATAAAATGATTAATAAATAGCCAGTGGTCTTGATAACATATACCCTTGTCCCCTCCTATTGGAATCCTCACCTTCAAATGAAAATGTGGAAAGTTAGCGACCCAATATTATACTGGTCAATACTGCATTCTTATTCCTAAGCTAAAATTTTCACTAAAATATTCATGGTACTATTATTTCAAGCGGCTACTCCACGACCTAATCCATGTCTGATCTGTCTACTCTGAACAGCTCCCTGGTTGCTTTAAATCATATTACTGTCTGATACTATAATTGATGGATTACTCGTGTGGGATTGAGGCTCAAATGGGGAAACTTTGAAAATGGGCCTGATTAACTAACATTTAAATTGTCAGGTGGGACTACACATAGATATCACAAGGAATTTGGTCTCTGTTTTTACCACATTGACCCAATTCTAAGCGATTATCTGCAGTTATTATTGTTTTTCACTAAAATGGATCTTAAATTTGCGAAAAATACACTGTCATGAAAAGTTGATGTACAATATCTTTTCACTCTCTGATTCCTCTCCAACCGTCATCAAATACGATGCTAGTGGTTTGTATGTAAACATCAAATTGATATTTTTCTGGCTAAGTGCATAATTTACAGTCATTTGGTAAATGAAAAATCGAAATAAATACTCTTCTAAAATGAACAACTACCTCGTGTCTGTGTGGCGAGCCAGGCATTCTCTTTAATTCAAGTCTGTCTGCCTGTTTGTTTAAAAAATCACTCCTAATGTTCCTGTCTGGGGCATTTTTCCTGCTTCATGTTGATTTATAGCCACACTCTTCATCAATATCCTACTTGAACCGTATAGATGGGGCATTAAAGAGGAGCATTTTCAATTCTCAGTATCAATTGAGATAGATTATAAAACCCCCAACATCCATATCAATCCATTTAGATGTTAAATTCAACTTGACCTCGCAGCATTTATTTTGATTCCATCACAGGTTCAATGGCACAGAAGAGGGCCTGGTAATCACAAAGGTTTGCCAGGGATTGTACCATTGAAAGGGTAGAGCTGATTGGTTCATAATCAGTGTTTTGAAAAAAAAAAATGTATGCATGCAAGAATGATCTTGATTGGCTATTGATATTTTGTGATTATTTACAAACCCTTTGTCTAATACAGAGCTTAAATGTAGTACATCATGTAGTTGGGAGAAAGGCCGAAGTAAAAGAACTAACGTTGCTAATTATTCTGAATTGTACGCCTATGATACAGGTTTTTTTTTAAATGTCATTTAATTTCGAATATGTCTTCACTTTCTAATTTTCCAAGAGAAAGCCACTTCATATGAATCGACAAAAAATTGTGGACCATAAAAAATGATTATTTTATGCCAACATCGGGTGTGTTCCTAATGAATGTCTGTTCATCAACTGCAAATGAAAAAAGTTGAAAATCATTGCATGTATATATATATACATGTACATGCCAGGAACCTTTTTTGAAGTCAGGCAATTTTCATACTTGTACGTTCATAATACTTGCAAGCCTTGAAGCTATGGTCAAAATAAAGATTTTACTGGGTTGATTTAATTTCCTTTTTTAAAATCCATTTTGCGAGGTAGGCCTATCGTGCTCGAACATTCAAAAGAATACAGCATTTTTCAATAACTCCCTCAAATGTCACATATTCAGCGGAATAAGCATCTATTATTCATGAAAGACCTACATACAGATTTAAATGTAGTTCACTCTCATACGGTAAAGCATATATTTTTATTGGCTTCATATTGGCTTCTTTATTGAAATATCAAAAATAGAATGATCATGAAAGTTATTTCTGAGTTCTGACTATAGTACAAGGTCTCGGAGTTGACATTCTCTTTAAGGGGAAGTTCACCCTGACAAAAGTTTATTGTAAAAATAGCAGAAAAAATAATGAAAAATATTGCTGAAGGTTTGAGAAAAATCCACCAAAGATTAAAAAAGTTATTAGAATTATGATTATTTGATTTGTGGCGTCGTATGCGAGCAGCTTTCCTAAATATTGTATGGTAAAATATCAATGAAATGTAATTTTCTCAAAAAATTGGAAATGGTTTTTCTGTACCTTTAGTATGTTAATATACAAATCATTTCACATCCATTCCTATAAAGAAAACAAAAACACGTATTATCATGAACCATTAAAAATTCGAAATAAATGCATTTTATATTACATAACATATGGGGCAGCTGCTCATTTACAACGTCACAAATCCAAAACTGAAAATTCTAATATCTTTCTTAATCGTTAATGGGTTTTCATCAAACCTTCACCAATATTTTTTTTCTGCCATTTTTACAACAAGTTTTCCTTCAGGGTGAACTTCCCCTTTAACGTACAGGTACATGTATGTGGTGTTTCATAAGGCTGTCCGTATGTTATGCAAGACATACTTTAGTCACAACTGATGGCATGTTATAGCGTTAAATTACATAGTGAGAATGAACTTTCTTATCGCTAATCAAATTTTGACAAATAATAAAATTTGCATTCAAATACTTATAAAATAATGACAGTTGGATATATATAGCACTTTTGCATGAGGATAGAAAGCAAAAACCCCTGCTTTAGCTCGAGCTAACAGTGCATTCAAGGAATTGAAGATAAATACCAGTAGTAGTAATGATCGAACAATGAGTTAAAAAAGAATCTAAATAAGCAGGGAATTCCATCAAATGTCGGGTATTTCTCCAGGCAATGGTAAGACTGTCCCACAAATGTTTTCTGGGTTAGTTATCATCAGAATTATAGGTTTTGAGCTAAGATTTGAAGATTTCACAAAGATAAGTTTACATTAATGTACCAGATCTAGATATGCTAGTATATGGTGACAATTAACCTTGATTTAAAAGACTTTCTCATGAAATAATTGTTGGCAGCAACTACTTTCTTTTACCTTTAATCCTGCCAAGTACCCATTCCTTATATAATGTACAAGTGGTCATTGAAGCAGGTTTGACTGTCCATAAAAATATGCAAAGGTTCAGGACTGTAAACAGGATGGGTATATAAGAATGCCTTTAAAAATATGGTAATGCTACATGCTATAATCATGTACGATGTAGAGCTTTGCTACTTTGGTAGCGTATATATTGGTATTGAGTGGCTTCCAATAATTATAACAGACATTGATGCAACGAGTGAGCAGGCGCTCACAACTATTTATATCCCTAAATTAAAATGAGAAGTGACGGCTATTTTTACAGCACGAGATTGAATGGTGTATATTGGGGCTTTCACACTTGGCCGGCGTACAATGTACATGATTGCATACATGTACATGTACTTGAAATTCTGTAGTATTGCATATAACAAGTGTGTAATTGCACATAACACATATGTAGATTCTTTAACCCACTGATTGCTGGAACCGGGTGATCCTTGTACAAAACCTTTATGGGGATAACAGAATAGTAGTCAACAGCTTTAACACATTTGTAGGGAGTCTAACATGTAAATTTGCTGGCATGTTTACAGTTCTCTCATACATGGACAGCCTGAGGGCAGACAAGAAAGAAAAAGGAATTCTCATTTTTTAATCAGAAAGGAACATTTGGTGTAAATTTACATATATTTGCATCTAGACTCGCATAAATTTGCATCCATCTTGCTTGCATGTGCACACCACTTCGCATTCATGAAGATTGTACTGCCAGTATAAATAGGCATCTATAGGATACTCAGTGGGCTACGCTATGCAACTCTGCATATAAGCTGATTGGGAATTAAATATTATATTCAGCCTAAAGCACCCTTTTAATGAGTCATTTTAAAGGTCTGTACATTTACACACAGAACAGTTTTTAAAAAGAGCCCCCCCCCCTTTCGCAGCCCCTATTATGTCAAATAAGTGAAGGGCATGGATGAATCTTCCTTTATTGTCAGTCTTTCCAATGTCTGCTTTGTAATATAGATGAAAAATCAAAACCAAATTAAAAGTAGTATCTTTTGATGGTATAATGTGAACACCTTTATTCATGTATATAGGCTCTTAGAAATGGATGGCACTAAATAAACCATGGCAATCGGAAAAGCAATTCAGACTAAATAATGGATAATACTGGATCCTTGACCAACTTTTTCACTCTCTGAATAGCTGGTATCTGCTTAATAGAGTATTGATGAATATGCTTCATGAATAGGGAGATGCACTTAAGAGAGAATAGCATCCATAGAAGTGGTTTCAATTAATCTAAACGAGCTCGGAGGATCTCCATTCAACATGTTGTACGACAGAAGAATCAAGCACGAGCAAAATTTTACCACATTGAAGCTACATGTATTTCCATTATTGCATCATGAAAACCCGGGCCTATGGCAATTGTTTCACTTGAATGTAAAACCTATCAAGGCTCAGCTGTGATTTTTCAGGAATCAATTCCTTGAGAAAATAGGAAGGTGGAATACTGTTTTTTGTTTGTTATCAATTTATAAGTGTGTACTGTAGTAAGTACCCGATACTACCCCAGAACTTTGGAGGAAAACTGCCAGAAAAAGTAAGGATTTATCTTCACAAGTCTCCTAAGATTTGTTGAAGACTCGCCTGTACTCAGAAGGCTGGAGTCTATGATTAGTCAAGACAGATTGTTTGTTTCTCAGCTTCGTGTATAAGCCTGCTGCGTTATCCCAGGGATATGCATGTATCCTGGGAATGCCATGACATGACCTGAAAAGCAGCAAGAAAACCCTAAAACCTGTATGTTCTGTACAATATAACACCTCCAAAAAGCCTGGAATGGGAAGTTGTCAGGGCCTGAAATAAAGCAAAAGCCTAAAGACTGGTTATCTCTGTTATCTAAATTATATCATGTAGTAACGCTGTTTAAATTTCTAAGTGATTGTTTATTAAACAATATTTTAATCAATATTTTAACAACCTTTCAACTGCTTTAAAAGTGGGATCCCTCTCGGACCTATGCAGGAGCAGTGTTTGGACCTCCAAGCCTGTCTCACACCTTTGCGCTTGGGCTTGCGTTCAGCTGCGTATGGCCTGAACGCAGACAAACACAGTCAAAGGCAACAGAACACAATGAAACGAGCTAAGGTCAATGACCATGATGACGATGACGGATTCTCGTATAGCGCTGGTATCCACCTCTGCTGGCCGGTCATGGCACTTGCTCAAAAATAGGAAAATACATGGACAAAGGCATAATTGCGTTCAAGCTTGGTAGTTTGAACATCTGCAACTACATGCAACCGAATCCATGTAAGCAAAAATGAGAGACAACGAGCAAATGCTAGCAAGTACGCGTGAGGATGAGCAACAACGATCAACAGCAAGTGGCTTTATACACAGGAATTAATGCAGCTTAGAGCTCAATTTACCTACTAAAAATTATTACACTTCTAACTTGCATCATCTTGCATTACTGTGTGCAACTTTGTACGAGCTCTGATGAGCTCGTGCGCAAAAATGTGATTGCTACCGAATACTTGGTTGCGTAGTACGCCACCTTAGGCAGCGTATAGCTGATTTCGGCTAACGTAACAATACGCAGCTTACAACGCAAAGGTGTGAGCCAAGCTTCACATTGCGACACAGAAGAATATATTCACATCTGAGCTATTAAAATTTCTCAAAGATTAACATTTACGCAAATTTATTCAAAACAAGTGTATATTTAGACGAACCTTCTAAGCAGCGTCCTTTGAATAGTACTCTCTGCTCTAGGCGGAATTGATGCATGGGCTCCAAGGAGGAGAAGTTGACTTCACGTGAGATAGCTTTGCATTTCAAGATCTTCTTAGGCACTCTGGCTTCGTGCTCACCATCTGGCGCTGATCTGAAATTCGTTTAAAAAAAAAGGAAATAAAAAGAAATTTATCTAAAGTTCTGGTATCAATAACAACTAGAATCTAAAGGAAATGAGGAGTAATTAGTAGTGTTTAAAGCAGGGGTTCTTAGTCATTTGGAAGTGCCACATTTGTTATTTTGAAATTTGTGTTGTGCTACTATCAAATGTGCATAGCGAGTGAACTGAGTCAAACATCAAAGTTATCATAAATAATCATATGTGAATCTCTTATTATTTGAGAAATTTTACCAAATATTCACCAATATTTTTCTCTATCATTTTATTGAAACCAACCCATTGTTAAAGGTTTTGGAACTACATGTAAAGCCCCCATCACACTTATTCCAAGGCAGAATTGGCCTGAATGAAAGGACTATTGTTTGACCACCAGTTGGTCATTTAAATCTACTTCGAACACCGTTCGAAAATATCCCTCGAATATTTTGAACATGACCAAAACCTTCAGGACGGCCAAAAGAAATGACAAAAATATTTCGAATGCACTCAGAATGCAGTCAGGATATTTAGAATGCCCCTAGAATGTCCAAGAACGTAGCACAAATTATCAATCTGACTCCATTGCGGTTCATTTTGACTAGTGTATGATGATACACCTGGTCAATTTACTGAATTTCAACTCCAGTTTGGTGAATTCATAAGTTCCTTCCAAAAATTTCTAGATTTTTTGAATATTTTTTTCTTTCCAGCTTCTGCTTGATTCCTGCTGATTCCGAATAAGTGTGATGGGGGCTAAAAGGATATGATATGAACAACAGACAATATGAAATTTAATGCAAGATAAACTTACAAATCATCATGACCTTGCCACATGATTTTGCCTGAATCTGCATCTCGAAGGTTCATCCAATTTCTGTAAGAAGATTGGCTAGTCAAGGAAGATGTCAAAAGAACTTTTACATAAAAAATGTCATTAGTCTTTAAAAATAAACCTAAAGCAGGACCAAATTCTACTCTACCCCATACACATTTAAAGACTAGTAGATGAGTTTTTCTCTGCATGCAGTTGGAATTCATGCCTCCACCATTGCCAGAACAAACTTCTATAAGTTTGAATAATGACCTGTGTGACCTTTGACCCTGAACAGCCCCCCCCCCCCCCTAACATCTAATATTCATAACGCATGAGACATCTCTGCCAGTTTGGAGTCGGGCCTCATCAAATTATTTTATTGTGAAAATGTGATATTTTCAGGTAACGCTATACAAACAGTATACAAAGATTACTTTGATTGGTCATTGCTATTTTGTGATTGATTGAAGTTGAGGATCTCCTTTAGATGTTAACTTGGTATTGACAAGAGCATTGAAAAAGGCAACAACAAACAAATTTCATGAAAGTCAATTTTTCATAAATAAAAATTTCAAACAAGGATGGATATTTGATAAGATGGAATAAACAATGCTGGAGAGCAAATATTTGTTATTATCAAACATGATTGTCACATTTGGTTCTGGGCCCTTCTAACACTAAGCACAGTCACTGAAATTAAGAATTCTTTTACAATTGATTGCCCTGATAACCATGTGCAATCAATCGCACAAATCAACAGTACAATTAATTGCTAAGTTTTGAGTTACTGGTTCCTGGTAGGCCCAATACTTGATTTGATGGGGAAGGGAGTCCGGACACTTCTGATTCTTGAAGCTGTGGGCCGGCAGCACTTCAAGTTTTTAATTTTCAAAGGCAAAATGAGCGTTTTCAAATGGCCATCAAAAACTCAGGGTGAAAATGCAGTTAGAGAGAGTACAATATTCACTATTGGCTTGATAGTCGAATAGGCCAGCTTTTGCCAAGTGAACAAAATAAAAATCCATAAATGCAGATCCGCTATAAACATTGGGATGGAATCCACAAGGCTTTGCTTAGGGAAGATGAAATGTGTTTCAAAGGCAAAATGAGCATTTTCAAATGGCCATCAAAAACTCAGGGTGAAAATGCACTTCGGGAGAGTACAATATTCACTAGAACATTGACTTGATAGTGAGATAGGCCAGCTTATGTCAAGTGAACAAAATGAAAATTAATGAATGCAGATCCGCTAACATTGGGATGGAATCCAGGAGACTCAGCTTTATAAAAAAATTATAAGGAAGGTGAAATGTATTTACATGGAGGTATTGTGTTGATGCTACCAAAGAAAACATGTTTTTGTTTTCATGGACACAACTACACGTAGATCTCAAAGAGCCATGTTGTGGGTTCAGATTGAGTTTTTTAGTTAAGCTTTTATACAAAAAGGAGAAAAAAAAACATATTTTTCACAACAGCATTTCATCAACTTTTGAGATCTGACAACATTCCATAATATTCAACTGTAAGCCAGTTCGTAGTTCCTTTCTGCACATGATCAAAAGATTCTATGCCTGATCAGAGGAAGGTCATTTGTACTAAAGTGACATGGTGGTTTAAAATCTAATGAGATAAGCACCAACTTTGATGTCTTGATTATTCATGTATTCTTTTGAATTGTGGTTTTCATTTACTTCCACAAAAAAAAAAAAACGCGTCCACGAACGACTGGTTTTCACAGTTTGCCAAGTACATTGTGCAACATGATATGCATTCAAAGTAGGAATGCAACAAATACCTTCATAAAGTGTTCATTGGTGTGCTATTCTAGTCACCTGGTCTATTCAATTTCTTCATCCTGCTATGTAAGGCAAGCTTACGTAATATTTTGCTTTGAAATCTGCCTATCATAATGAAAGAAATGAAAGGTCATTTGACCGAAAATTTTCCATGAGTAACTACGAACTGGTCTATTGATTGGATGAAAAAGTCCCTTATAATACATAAAATACATTTAAAATCCCCTTTCCAAAAAAGTTTGACCATAAAGTAGATGTATCCAAAGTTAATTACCTGAGGTGCATATTCATGGTTTAAAGATAAATACCAGTTATGGAAACGATCACAAAATGAGTTCGAACAGAATCCAATGAAATTACCACCAAAGTGTTTGCAAAAAAATATATTCCAAATACATGTACATGTACTGTAGCTCTGGAAGAAAATGCATAATTGCTGAGAAATGAGCAAAATAAGCACGGAATTACATCTAATGTTGGGTATTTTTTAAAGCAATATTAATACACTGTCCCACATGTGTTAGTGATCATCAGTATTATCGATTTTGAGCTAAGATTTCATGATTTTACAAAAATAAGAATAAATCAATGTAGATAAATGATATCTTGACAATTAACCTTGATCTAAAAGACTTTCTTATGGATACATGTAATTGTTTGCTGCAACTACTGTCTTTTACCTTTAATTTCTAACCTTTATGCTGGTAAAATGCAGTTTCATGCAGGTTTTATCATTCATAGTTTTATTAAGCTCTTTTATAAAAGTCAATGACGCAGTGCTTGCTCCTGATTTCACGAGCGGTGTTCATAGATCATCGTTTGAAAATGACCACCACGTTTGAGCATTAACGACACCGACACTCCATAATCCAACGAAACCACTATGGTATGACCACACGTGTCAGCTCTTTTGTATGTGTGTATGATGGATAACGCATCCAAACCCAGAAATTTTTTCTTGGTTTACATCAAGTGGGTGCTGACTGATTAGCCAATGCCATTTAAATATGATGAGGTACACTGTATTTCAAAATAGTTTCAATGAGGTAACAGATTGCTTTCACGCTTCATAGTGATTAAGATGATGATCACAAAGACGGCTCCTGGATCGACAGAATTTGCTAGGCATGAGGTACATTGTACATGTAAATATAATTGAGCAAGCACCCAATGATGAAGAATATGTGCCTGGACACAGTGCAGGTGCACTGGGTATGAAGTGCAATTTAAAAAAAAGCATGTTTCTTTCAAGAGATTTGACATTATGTGTATTATTTATACACCCAAACAACTACTTTGTCAAATTTAGAATACATATCAATATGTTTTGAACCAAATTCAAAGAGTTAAAGTAATTCCGGAGTGGCTGCGAATAGTGACCAGCTAAACATAAGATTTAGATTTGAATCATGCAGATTTAAAGCTTAAGCTAAAGATTTCAATTTAAATTCTTGAAGATTTGGAAAGTAAATCTATTGAGATTTGAAAAGTAGATCCTATGAGATTTAACAATGAATCCTTAAGATTCAAAATAATTCCGATGTTAGGCTGGTAATATTTCAAATCCGTGACAAATAAAATTTAGAACAAAGTAAAAGAGGGAAATGCTTGGAAAATGTGGCAGGCTATTCTGAGCCTTTGTGGAATGAAAATATAATGAATTCTTTAAAGTAACTAGCGCAAGGAGAAAGCAACATGAAAACCAACTTTAAGATGCTTAAATCACAAAGAGCACAGGGATTTGGTCAGTTTAAGAATATGAGAGGCATGGGGCATACATGTACATATGTGTAACACAGAGGCACATGTATGCAGTTTCATTCACAATACTCCATCAATAAAGTCTACTTCTGCCTTTGGTCTGTGCTGAAAACTATCAAGGGGACAGTTGATCCATCATTTTCAGAGTCAGAGTCAAATATTAGATTAATGTCAAGAGCATATATGATCAAGAAGAAGTCTCAGTCGTCATTAAATTTCATTAGACCGTACTGCTGAAACACTAGGTTCGCGATGCCCATGGTCCGTTGCCAAGCAACAATTTACATCAAATGGACTATCTCACAAAGAAATGTATCTGATTTCTGTCCATGGAGAAATGTAGACAATTCATCTATGTACAATGGAGGGTAGTTGGGACTCAAAATACTGTAGATAAAAGATGGCACTCCTGTAAAGAGCATGACAGATCAAATTTTTTTATTTGCAGTATATTTTTACAATAGATTCAAGAAAATAAAACTTGCATTGAAAATAGGGCCAATGAATGTACATATATAGCTTGAACTGGGTTCCGTCACACAAAGGTTAGCAATCAATTGTACGCTTGATTTTCACGATTGATTGTACATTGTAGTCAATGGAATGGATCATAGGAAAATGTTCTACGATCATTGCTAAACCTTGTGTTACAGGCCCCAGTTTGGGAAATAGATGTGAAGTTATTACCGGCATTAAACACCGCATTATGATTTCCATTCTGAAAGCAAATGATAGAAAAAATTTCAACCATTTACATTATTTTATCACATTTCTGTGTGTCACAAATGTATGTCATATATTTTGCTAGCCCAAAGCTGTTGTGATTTTAGAAATATTTAGGTGGAGGAAGTATAAGTGAAAAAGCTCAGAGAGGGAACTGTACAGTATGTAGCCGAGCCACCAAACAGGCGCCGAGGCCTTCAAGGAAGACATGCTCCTGGGTTCCCATTCACTTCACCTGGGTCAAGTGTAGCACAATGTGGAAACATTCCTTGCTGAAGGAAAATACACCATGGCCAGGATTTGAACCCACAAGCCTCCATACAAAGTTCAGAGACTAATCCACTGGGCCACAGCAGTCCACGCTGAATACTTGGAAGCTACAAGTTACAAAATGTTGTGGTACATGTATGAATGTCTAAAGTAGAAGAAAAAAATTATTATACTGGTCTTGATTGTACGATGACAAGGTCAAGTTTATGCATTCCGGGTATGGTACCAGGTGGGTGTTTCATAAAGCTGTTCGTAAGATACGAATGACTTTACGCACGACTGGTGATCCTTTCTTGTGCTATGTGATATCCCTATGTAATTGATTTATGACCTAAGAACATGTTCCAGTCGTGTGTAAAGTTGTGCGTAACTTTACGAACAGCTTTATGAAACACCCTCCTGGAACTTCTTTTGAGGGGCTCAATACCTGAGCCGATGCTATTCAAAGTTACTGCATGGCATAATGGCTTTAACTTTTTTTTTTTATAAATAATTTCATTAAAAAAAAATCATTCATAAAAAAGGTGGAGTGCAGTGGTTACTCTAGGATGCATAGTACATGTATCAAATTGAATGAATGAAATTTAATAAACCGTATATCGATAGAGTAATGTTCTTGTCACCAGAGACATGTATGCTTGTAAACATCAAGTCTTTGATATTCCTCACATTCACATAAAGACTGCCTGCCCTTTCCTTGACATGTGAATCATTCTGTTTTATACTACTAAAGGACAACACTGATGCAATAATTCAGAAATAATTTCTTATGAGATTCTCCTGGAAGGTACTTTGGTTCCAGTGGAACTCTTGATGACGTATTAGCACTTCCGACGTGGGAATCCCTTCCCCCTCCAAGTTCACAGCAAACAACCATCATCAAAGCTCTTGAATATTCCATAATTCTCTCTCAAATCGCATGCAAGATTGCGTGACAGGTCGTAGAGGTTCTTGACCTGTTCCTCCTAAACTTGTTCCTTCAAGTTATGTTCTCTTTTTTTCTGTATTTACTTGGACTTCTACAGCTACTGTGGCTTGATTAGCGCTACTCAATTAAAACAAATACCTTGGTCTTGAATGTGAATATTGAATAATTAGTGTGAAAACAACACTTATCTTTGAAACCCCTAATTCCATTTTGAACACTGAAAAGTACAAGCAGATAAAGATCACCTTTAATTTAATTAAAGTCAACGAATTGGTTTTTCAACCAGATTATGCAAAACACGAGTGATGTACCTCTCCTTTTAATTTTCTCATTTTGAAGTGAAATGGATTTCTGAATTTCTAAAAGATTTATATAAGAAAGTAACCTGTAGGCCGACAACTCCACATCAACATGGACATACAAGATGAAGCACATGGAGGCACATCACATATAAAACCAATCGCTCCAAGAATGCATTTTGCATTTGCAAGCTTGGTTACAAAGAGAAGAAAACCAGCTAACAATGTTCCTTTCGCCTTCCCTAATTTTGTACATTATCACAGCCTTTCCACTACCTCCGGCTATATGACAGTTGCACTTACAATTACATGCATATTTTCAGGCACATCCAAAGGTGAAAACAATAATCCCAACATGAGACATTATTCGACCATTATTCCCAGCTATTAGTTAGTCAAAAACAAGTTCAGATTATTATTATTCTATTTTGTTTTCCCCTTCCCCTTGTTTTGTATAAATATCAGTTTGGGAACCTACATTTTCAGGCACGTCCAAAGGTGAAAGCAATAATTTCTTACATCATTCAAAGCTATAACAGTTTATAGTCGCAAACAGAAGAAAACAAACTCTCAACATAAAATGCAATACCCCCCGCTTCCACTGGTTTATTTCCAATTCGTCTAATGCCAATTCGTCCAATTGCCAACTCGTCTACTACCATTTGGTCTATCATCGGTTCGTCTACTCACCACATGGTCTACTTTCATTTAGTCTAATGCCCTTCCATCTAATAACCAGTTGGTCCAATAGCCATTCAGTCCATATACCAATTGGTCTAATTAAACTAAAGTGTTAATTGTGCGAAAGGAATGAAAGAAAATGGGTATTAGACCAACTGGTTATTAGACGAAATGGTAATTAGACGAAGTGAAGATTGGACCAAATGGTTGTTAGACAAAATGTCAATTGACGGAATGGCATTAGACTAAATGAAGGTACATGTAGACCATGTGGTGAGTGGACGAGTTGGCAGTGGACGAAGTGGCAATTTACCCTTCCACCAGCCGACCTCCAAGGCAGGCAAGATGCAACAAAGTGTGATAGAATTGTGCATTCCGCTGTCTACTAAAAAGCTTGCTGAAGGGAGAGGAAAAGACCCGAGGATACATAATTCTCATTGATTGAAAACGCTTGCAAGTGCTACACTCTCCATGAAAGAACATAAACCTCCATGAGCCAAAAAGCTGACTCGAACATTTGCAACAATGTTCATACAAATTTGCCAGGGGGGAAATCATCCAGGAAATTCATCCCCTTTTTTTGGTAATTACGAATATATGTAAATCCAAAAGAACACTTTTAAAAAAATATATCAAAGACAGATCATCATATTTTAAACTATTTCTTTCCCCTTTAATTCTGGACTCTAAATCATGATCCTCATGACCACTTCTTATCAGTATTCTGAAACATTGATGTAATTTATCTACAAATGTTATGACATTTAATAGATCAAATGCATGTAGACCTATACATCTATGTATAATGCACACCAACTTGATGCACACCTGATTCTAATCAACATGAAGTTGTGTTCCCACACACATTCACCACTAATCGGAGAATATTTCTCATTCATTATTTTAAACAACAGCAAAATATTGCTATATATACATTTATGTACATGTATACATGTACAGGTTTGAAAGAGTGTAAAAACAGCTTTCATGATGAGAGATCAATAACTTTCTCAATCATCATCGAATAAAGAGTATATACTGCTTTATAAAATGACAAGATTGACAGAGTAAAAAAAAAATTCTTACAGAGGAGGTCACTGGACATTCTGTGCCATAGATCGATTGCAATATCCGGTAAGAATCCTCTTGAAAAAGGGTGCAAAATCTGGATCAATATACATAGGCTATTTTATTACACTACCATCAGCACTGGTTTAAAATCATAAAAATGTATCAAATGTAACCAGGGCAAACAGGTAATAGGAGAGTGTGAGAATTGGATAGGGAAGAAAGAAAGAGGGAAAGGACGAGAACAAGGAAAGAGAGTAGGGAGAGGGGGAGGGGAGAGGAGGAAGGAGAAAGGGAACAGACGGGGGAGGGGAGAAAGGGAACAGAGGGGGGGGGGTTGAGAGGGGGAGAGGGGGTGGAAAAGAGGGAGAAAGGTATTATATAAAGAATACAATGAGAATGAATGGGGAATGGAATAAACAGGAAGAATGAGAAAGGAGTAAAACACACACACACAAAAACAAACGGTTTAAAATACAGAAACAAGTGGAATGCCTCTGGCCGTCTCACCTGCATCACGCGATTCAATATAGCAGCAGTGCTGATTTTGAAAACTACTATAACTCGCACAAGATGTTCAGTGATACTTGGTTACTCTTATTTCCACGTTTTATGAACTAGACCAATACACTTATAGAGATATGATGGCAATTCAACAAATACCCCCAACGTGGCCAAAGTTCTTTGACCTTACATGACCTTTGACCTTGATCATGTGACCTGAAACTCGCACAGGATGTTCAGTGATACTTGATTACTATTATGTCCAAGTTTTATGAACTAGACCAACACACTTTCAAATTTATGGCTGTAATTCAACAAATACCCCAATTTGGCCAAAGTTCATTGACCCTAAATGGCCTTTGACCTTGATCATGTGACCTGAAACTTGCACAGGATGTTCAGTAATACTTGATTACTATTATGTCCAAGTTTCATGAATCAGATCCATAAACTTTCAAAGTTATGATGGTAATTCAACAGATACCCCCAATTCGGCCAAAGTTCATTGACCCTAAATGACCTTTGACCTTGGTCATGTGACGTGAAACTCATGCAGGATGTTCAGTGATACTTGATTAACCTTATGTATAAGTTTCATGAACTAGGTCCATATATTTTCTAAGTTATGATGACATTTCAAAAACTTAACCTTAGGTTAAGATTTTGATGTTGATTCCCCCAACATGGTCTAAGTTCATTGACCCTAAATGACCTTTGACCTTGGTCATGTGACATGAAACTCAGGCAGGATGTTCAGTAATACTTGATTAACCTTATGGCCAAGTTTCATGAACTAGGTCCATATACTTTCTAAGTTATGCTGTCATTTCAAAAACTTAACCTCAGGTTAAGATTTGGTGTTGACGCCGCCGCCGCCGCCGCTGTCGCCGTCGGAAAAGCGGCGCCTATAGTCTCACTCTGCTATGCAGGTGAGACAAAAACAATAATTTGCACATTATAAAATATGAACTCGAACTTGAGATTCAAGACCAGCATAAACGCAGTGTTATGCTCCTGAACTTTATCTGATGAATACCTGTGATCTTTAGTGAAGCTATCAGGGGATCATCAGCAGACATGGTTTTATAGCGCACATCTCGATTACGAGAGATTAGAAGATGGTGTGCGGTAATCGGATCATAAGTTGGACTCCCAATATCTTAATCTGATTGACCCCGTTCCCATTGATGTCCTTAACTAGTCTTGTGAAAACCACTTAAGTGGAAACGAGTTTAAAGTGTAATGGGAATGCTCGAAGCTGTCTTGGAAGTGATCTTAAGTGGTCTTTGTAAGACTGGGCCCTGGTATTCTTCTCCAATTGGGAAATTTACTCTAATCAATCTTTTTATCCTGATAAGAAAATACCATACATGGGCAGTATTCTCAATATTTTATCTTTTCTCACAAAAATCTCAGAGATATGACAAAAGCTGTATTCTGGTGGATGTCCAAACTTTGATCCTAAATACTGTAATTTCTTTTGTCTTTTCTCTTTAGAGCACAAAAACAAGCAATTTTATAAATACTCTTGATCCCATTCCTTACATGAAAAAAGTTAAGATAGGGTCTAGCAGTCAAAAGTTTTGTCATTTCTGTATAAAGTTAGTACCATATTCCCGATGCCATAGCAACTTCAAGTCAAGCACACAATGATATTATATAGATTCCATGTATATTACATCTAAACTTTCACTCATCATCAATTACTACACTGTATTGTAGTGCATAATCGTTTCATGCTACAAGAAGCTAAATGTACATGTACAGTAGGCCCTACATGAAAATTCAGTTTTTCCCTGTGTAGTTCATCTTTTTTTTCCTCTCCCTCTTTCAAAAATAATTCTCAGCTCTCTGTCACTGTTAATATCGGTAATTATTAAGCAGATGCAATTGTGCAATGCCAGCTGTGTGTGTTGAGTCTTATAATTGTCTTGTCTTTTTTTTATAAGTGATATTAACACCTAAACAAGTGGAACGCCTCTGGCAGTCTCGCCTGCATTACGCAATTTAATATAGCAGCAGCGCTAACTTTGAAAACTACTATAAAATAATCATTCACAAACACACCATTCATATAATGACATAATACCACGTTCATTGACCATAGATGACATTTGAACGGTGACTTAAGAATTGTCAAATACACCCATGTCCACATTTCATTCACTCTATCCATAAAATTTCAAAGTTATGATGGCAATTCAACAATTACCCCAACATGGCCTAAGTTTATTGACCTTAACTGACATTCGACCATGATTTTGTGACCTGAAACTCACAGGGGATGTTTAGTGATACTTGATTACTCTTATATCCCAAGTTTTATGAAATAGATCCATAAACTTCAGAGTTAGGATGGTAATTCAACAAATACCCCCAACACGGCCAAAGTTCATTGACCCTAAATGACCTTTGATCTTGGTCATGTGACCTGAAACTCAAGCAGGATGTTCACTAATACTTGATTAACCTTATGTCCAAGTTTCATGAACTAGGTCCATATACTTTCTAAGTTATGATGTCATTTCAAAAACTTAACCTTCGGTTAAGATTTTGAAAATAATTCTCCCAACATGGTCTAAGTTCATTGACCCTAAATGACCTTTGACCTTAGTCATGTGACCTGAAACTCAAGCAGGATGTTCAGTAATACTTGATTAACCTTATGTCCAAGTTTCATGAACTAGGTCCATATACTTTCTAAGTTATGATGTCATTTCAAAAACTTAACCTTAGGTTAAGATTTGATGTTGACGCCGCCGCCGTCGCCGTCGGATAAGCGGCGCCTATAGTCTCGCTCTGCTATGCAGGCGAGACAAAAATGAGTACGCCTCTCCTAGTGCTGGCCGAACCATAGCAGCCGAGCCATGCATTGGAAAACTCGCCTAACGTTTGGGCACATTGATTAATTGTAATATTCAGACCCACATTGGTACAGGCCTACATGTTCCAGAGGTGTGATAAAGGGTCTGCTTTTATAACTTTTATAACATGCCTCAGGGGCCAGGGGGTTTCCCCTATCATTGGATATTTTTGTACAAGTATGCCTACATGTACATACATTGGTAAACTCCATACAAACAGTAGGTATATCAGGGACTAATCATCTTCAATACAAATGTCAAATCAATTTGGAATATCAATTCCGATGAAAAAATGTTAATGAAGAAGAAGCTTTTGAAAATTAATTTATAAAATAATACTGTAGGCCCACAAAGATGCATTCTTTTCCAGATGTCTAATATTAGAATTTGCAGGTGGTAGTGCTACATATTAGTCTGCTGTGCAAACCCTTCATTTTAGTATAGTCTGAATACGCAGTCTAAGGTCCCTGACTTGTGTACAGAAAAGGCACCTCTTGCTCAGGCTGAAATCAAAACAGCATGTGTGTGCGTATGTAATTGAGTTTTTTCAGACATATATCGACCAGATATGATAATTAAAGGGGAAGTTCACCCTGACAAAAAGTTTATTGTTAAAATAGCAGAAAAAATAATAAAAAATATTGCCGAAGGTTTGAGAAAAATTCATCAAATAATTAAAAAGTTATTAGAATTTCAATTATTTGATTTGTGACGTCATATGCGAGCAGCATTCCTACATAGCGAATGGTAAAAAAATCAATAAAATGTCATTTTCTCAGAAAATTGAAAATGGTTTTCACTGTACCTTTTGTATATCAATAGACAAATCATTTCACACCCGATCATGAATAGAAAACAAAATTAAGTCATCAGGAACCATACAAAATTTGAAATTCATGCATTTTATATTACATAACACATGGGGCAGCTGCTCATTTATGACGTCACAAATCCAAAACTTTGAACTCTAATAACTTTCTTACTCTTTAACGGATTTTCCTCAAACCTTCACCAATATTTTTTACTATTTTTTTCTGCTATTTTTACAACAAAGTTTTCTTCAGGGTGAACTTCCCGTTTAACAGTCTGGGACTGACTTTTAATGTCACTGATCCCGATCCGGAAAGACGTGGTCAAGCAGGGCTTGAACCTCGAACCTCTGCATCAACTTGTAAATTCCCCATGTGTAGTTTGGATTACAGGCACACGCCATAATGCCCAGTTGTATTTGTGCTAGACTTGTATGAAGACCCACATGTTAAATGATCAGAGTTTCAGTCAGGGTCTGCGCCTTCAGACTATCCTTCTACCTACAAAGCAGGCAAGGCAATCAACCGGATGGAAATAGTCATTTACATTGTACATGTATGATGATTATTAAAGCAGTTCACAAAGAGAAAAAAAATATATATTGATTCCATGCACCTGCAAACAGAAGAGAAATGGCAAGATACATACATGTACATGTAGCCTACATGTAGGCATATTCAGACCACCTCAAATTTCAAGAATACCACCTTTTCTTTCCTGACCTTGCCCGATCACTAGATACCAGGTACAGTGTATTATTGCCAATGTGAAAGCAAAATATTGGTGATATTCCTGAAAGAAAATACCCACTATTAAATACATGAAGTAGGCACTTGCCAGTATTACAAGAACTTTTGCCTGTTAATAATGTTATACCGAGGTTAATAAATCAACTACAACTGGATCTAATGTTATACCGAGGTTTTTTACCTGACTGCTAAGAAAGCATGAATGCCTGTGAGCAAGCAACCAGGGGATCAAAGGCTTAAGGTCCTCTCAGAGGGACCTGGTAATGAGGATACATGTAAAAGCCTTACCAAAGGGCACTAGCGCACCATTTGGGAATCGAACCCGGGTCACCGGAATCCAAAAGCCCCGTGCTATCGCGCCTCTATGAACAGCATTAATTTTTTTATTATTCACGTACACTGTATGTATATCCAGTTGGATGAATTTCAATTAAAAACTATTGACAATGAAAATTCAAGATACTGTACTGTACATGTACGTGTATAGTATGCCTGCAGGCACAGACCCTGATTGAAACTCTGATCAACAAGGGGGTCTTCACACAAGACTACATTATAGCACTGAGCAAGAGGTCCTTTAGTATACACGTCATTGTAGGCTGCATATTCAGACCAAAAACTCAAGTGGAGGGTCGCCACAGCAGATTAAATACGATGTAGGCTTTATGATGTATGCATTGGGAGTTATATACTATGGCCCGTATTCTGATAGCAGGTTTAACTTAAACTCAGGTTTAAAGTTGTGGTTTAAGTATGGGAAGCCAAAGTATCAATTTTTTTTATTAAGTTGCATGTTTCTTATGTTTACTGTGCTCTTTCCTGATTCATTGACAGTGAAGACAGTCATATATTTATACTTCCTAGACAATTATGAAAGATTTGAGAGCCAAATGAGCTAAAATATGATATCTCTACTGTTAGTGATTTATGTAAAAATTGGCTATCCATACTTAAACCACAATTTTAAACCTGAGTTTAAGTTAAACCTGCTATCAGAATATGGGCCAATGTAGCAAAGTACTGGCACGTAATTTGAATACCAAGGCAATGCAAAGTCAATCAGTGTGTACATGTACTCTGGCTGCCATGGAAACCAACAGCTACTGCCATGATAGAAATTGGTCATATACATGTATAGTGAGGTGGTGTCTTTACAATTTGTATGTACATACATGTATATGTACCCCCCCCCCCCAAAAAAAAAAAAAAAAAAATCACCATCACAATCATCATCCCCCGGACCCCCTTTGCTTATAAAAATGATAATTTGAATAACACTACCGATTATTACAACCAATATTGCTTGAAATTATTATATATTGAGCTGTGTGAAGACACCTTATTTTCATTTTTTCCCCTTGTTTCAAAATACAATTTACGTACATGTCAATGATTCAAATGAGAGCTTCATGTACATGGAGTAGAATATGTAGAGCTTGATATTAATGTTTACACTTGCTAGCCCCACTATAACATGTACAGGTCTGCAAACACAATGTACATGTACAGGTACTAGGGCATGGGTTATTCAAACAAGATTTATCAAACTTGATTTACAGTTGATCTATATTTCATTAACACTGTAGGCAAGTCAACTCCATGATGTCCATATCATGAGCTACACTTGTATGAACACTTGCAACATTGTTTCTTTTAATGAAATGTACAAATATAGCGTGTACAGTACTATATTACTATCCATGTACTGGTAATCATAATCAGCATCTCTTTGAGGTATGAGATTTTGAGGATTTTATGTCCCAAATGTACATGTACATGTCAGTGGGTGATCAAAAGCACTCGAGATAGGGACATTAAACTTTGCCCCCAAAACTTCCATGCTTGGGCAAATAATGAACGGATTCGGATGGGATAGCATCAAAGCAGATTATAACATGAACTACATACATATATATGAGGGTGCATCACTGTATAGTGGTTCTGACTCTCATCTTTCAAACAGAGGGTCATGGGTTTGAATCCAAGCCATGGCGTGTTTTCCTGCAGTAACAGATTTATCCACATTGTGCTGTACTTAACCCAGGTGAGGTGACTGGGTACCTGCTAGGATTTATTCCTTGAATGCACGGAGCACTGCTGATAAAGCGGTAGCTCAAGGTAAAGTCGGGGTAATAATAGGTGAGCTTTGTATCCAGCTATGCCTGTAATTATTATTAGCGATTTTAAAAGGCATGAGTGCAATTGAATGGTACAAGACTTTGCATGAAACAAAGACCCCATTCTCAGTATGCACTTTCAAAAACTTGCTTGGTGAAAATGGTTCACGAAACCAGTAGATTGCTATGCTAGCGTTTTCATCTAATCACCCGAAAGTAGTTTTCTAAAGCACTTCACGTAACATGGTCTTGTTGCTATGGGAACGTCTCAGAGGGGTGACTTGTTTCACGTGAAATGTGAAACCACATTGTAGAAATTCTACACAAAGTGTGGAGAGTAGTGCGCCAAACATTGTGCAAAGATCACTTCCCGAAGAACAGTTGTCCTCACCGACGCTTAAACTTAAACTAGGGCAAAGCGGTCTTAAAAACCACACCGCAAGGTGGTTTTCCAAACTGGTTTGAAAGATGGCTTCGAGTGTTCCCATTACACAATAAAACAAATTTCCACTAAACTAGTTTAGGACTTTAATGAGAATGGGGTCAAAGATGCTCAACCATGGACCTACATGTACATGTATATTCAACACGGTATAGTATACAAATATACAATGACACTTGAGGATCTGGCTAAAACTATTCGCATCGAGGGAACATCACATAGTACTATACTCCCGAGGGCCATCGCCTTATTGCTTTATATCCCTTCCACTCAAACCATTCCTCATCGTTTTACCACGATCGATATTCTTCATTGATACCCGACTTTTACAGCGAAACGATTTTTAATAAGTCGATATAGAACAATCGTTGAGAAGTTGAGAAAATAATAAGTCTTGCCGTATGAATCGTCTGTTCAGCGAGCGCACCTGGTTAGTGCAGGGGGGGGTCAAACAAACGTATAGTTCACTTTTTCCCTAGGGAAAAAATGGACTATGCGTGACGTCAGCAAGGAAAATGAACTATTTCATGGCAAACGTTTTTCGTAGTAAAACTATTCTTTTTCTCCTTGTGTACACTCTCAATACAACAATCTTAAAGGAGAAGGAAACTCTTGGAGCAAGTTAGCTTTTGTGAAAGCAGAAAAATCAAAGAATAAGATCAACAAAAGTTTGAGTAAAATCGGACTAGGAATAGAAGAGTTATGAGCATTTGAATGTCGAGATCACTAATGCTAAGGAGATCCTCCCATTGGCAATGCGACCAAGATCTATGATGTCACAGATGAACAACTCTCCCCTTTTGGACACTGAAAATATACCCCAAAACATCTCTTTTTGCTCATTCTAATCATATGACAAACGATTCATCAATGATATAATGTTGTGAAACCTCTGTACTTGTCCTCTCATAAAGAGAACACCTTACATTGTGATAGACTCTATAAAAGTGAGAATATAAGTGAAATAAGTACTAAAGTAATGAGGGAGTTGTACGTGTGTGACATCACAGATCTTGGTCGCATTGCCAATGGGAGGAACTACATGGCATTAGTGATCTCAATATTCAAATGCTCATAACTTTCTTATTATTCATTCAATCTTCCTCAAACTTTCAACAATATGTTTCTTTGATTTTTCTCTTTGATATGGATTCAGCTGGTTTCAAGGGTTTCATTCTCCTTTAAGTAAGGGATATAATTCAATATATAGTCCAACAGAGCCTCTCTCTTTAATAGTTCCATGACATTTGCACCCCCCCCCCAACAATTGCTCTGCTAAAACACACTAATCGAAAAATACTAACTTCAACCCTGTAACCTGGATTGAACACTATACCCTACCCTAAACCTAACATAAAACCCTAAACCTAGAACACGAAACCCTATTGCAACCCTAACTCTATATCTTAAGGCCACCGCACACCTTACGACTGTTCGCGATCCCATTTTGGAACAAATCGCATTTTGCTCATTTCCCGAAAATGTGAATGGAACATATCATTTTATTTGAGGTTAAAATTAATTGAAAAAATACTAATATAACCATTTTGAAAGATTGCAAGCCTTTATTTTGGAGTAAACGCAAAATTAGTTTAAAATCGTAGCCAATCGTACGACTGCTATGACGTCATTATGACTAAATATTAAATTTGCTTTTATTCTAATATGCTCTTCACATTGCATTTCCTTAACCCCATATTATCCTTAACCCCGGACTATCCTTAACCCCATACTATCTTTTTTTGGATTCACACTGTCTTTCTTAACCCCATACTATCTGCTTAGCCGGGGTTAACGCCTAAACCCCGGACTATCCCACAGCTCATGAATATTGATGATTTTACCATACAGAGCGTGATTAATGTGCAATTTCGACTTCTGTGATTGGCTATTGCTTAGCCCCACTTTTCCTTAGCCCAGTTTCGTTTCACACTGCATCTCTTAGCACCGCAATTGTGGTGCTAGCACCACAATAAGCCGGCTAACCCTGCTTTTTTGCAGGGCCAGATAGTACTGTACTATTTACCGTGCTAGCCCACTTTGCTAAAACGTAGTGTGAAAACGAAGTGGGCTAAGCTTAACCCCAGGAAATTGGTGGGGCTAAGGCCCCCCTTAGCCCCACCAATTTCCCGGGGTTAAGGAAAAAAAAAGTACAGTGTGAAAAGCATATAAAAAGGATGATAGCATAGTCACAGATTTGAACATAGGTATTCGTACAATGATTTAGAACATTACACAGTAAGATATTCCATGTCTCAATATTAGCATCAAATTCTAGGTTTTATTCCAAAATCGGATCGCAGACCAATCGTAAGGTGTGCGGTCGCCTTTAGACAAAATAAAGCCTGTCTGCCGGAGGAATTGTCACAGGAAAAAATGTTGTGTCACACCCCTCTTTCATCAAATTTCATACAATTGGATGAATACGGAATAGGCATATTCGCTATACAGTCAACCTGTCTATTCAGGCCACCCCAAAAAACAAAACAAGAGTGTTGCTAAGGCGAGCACATAATACGCCTGCCTGTAACACGGAAAATGGAGTTATTGGTCAAGCAAGAAAAGTGGAAGGTGGTGACTTCACCTTTGACCTTCTGACCTCAAAATCAATAGAATTCCTGGGATCTATGCTAGTATCGTACACACCAAATACATGTATATGGGCCTAGGTTAAGTTAAACTAAAGTCATCGCGTTAACAGGACTTCAAAAGGGTAAGATGAAAACATGTCACTGTGATCTTGACCTTTTGACCTCAACATCAATAGGCTTCCTGGGATTCATGCCAGTATCATACATGTACACACTAAATTATATGAGCCTCTAGAGGTTAAGTTAAACTAAAGTTATTGCGTTTACAAGGACTGCAGAAGAGTAAGATGAAAACATGTCATTGTGATCTTCACTTTTGACCTCAGGCTTCCTGGGATCCATGCTAGTATCATACACACAAGTTATATGAGCCTAGGTTAATTTAAACTGAAGTTATTGCATTTACAAGGACTGCAGAAGGATGAAGGTGAAAACATGTCACTGTGACCTTGACCTTTTGAACTCAAAATCAATAGGCTTCCTCAGGGGATCCATGCTAATATTATACACACCAATTTATATGAACCTGGGTAAAGTTAAACTGAAGTTGTAGTGTTTACAAGGACTGCAGAAGGGTAAGAAGAATACATGTCACTGTGACCTTGACCTTTTGAACTCAAAATCAATAGGCTTCCCAGGATCCATGCTATTATTATACACACCAAATTATATGAGCCTGGGTTCAGTTAAACTGAAGTTATCACGTTTACAAAAAAAAGTTAATGGACGGACGGACAGACAGATGGACACTGAGCATGATACCATACTACGTCCCGTAGGACGGGCGTATAAAAAGTGATCACTACATGTTATTCTTTGAATAAAAGACGTATTAAAGTGATGAAAAAAAAAAAAAACAGAATTGATGAACAGAAAATGATAGTTAGCAAATCTACTCGTCCTTAAAATGAATGAAGTATTACTGATTAAAAAAAAACAATACACAGAAAATGATGGAAAGCGAATCTTCTTTGAATAAGACGTAACTGATGAAATAAAAAAAATACAGAATTGACGAAAAGAAAATGATGGGAAACGAATCTACTCATCCTTTGAATGAACAACGTAACCGATTAAATGAAGAAAAAAAAGGTTAAAAGACAAATGATGGAAAGGGAATCTCCTTCTTTGAATGATGTAACTGATTGAATAAAAATACAGAATTGATGAATAGAAAAAAGATGAAAATACTTGTTCTTTGAATGAAATACGTACCTGATTAAAGTTTTATAAAAATACAGAATTGATGAATAGAAAAAAGATGAAAATACTTGTTCTTTGAATGAAATACGTACCTGATTAAAGTTTTATAAAAATACAGAATTGAAGAAAAAAAGATAAAAAAGGATTATCTACTTGTCCTTTAAACAGAAGACGTCATTGTTAACATAAACACTGAAAAATAAACCATGGAGCTACATGTAGCTCCATAAATAAACAGTGGAAAGAGAATCTACTCGTCCTTTAAGCCAAAGACGTAACTATATCTGGGTCACTCAGCCAGGAGCTGCGCACATCGATTTCTAGCGGGGACGTGTCTTATGCGCGCGCTCTAGGCAGTTTTTCAACCTGCTGTCTATCGGGTTGATATGCGTGTATATACTCATTCTAGCGGGTTGACAACATGTTACCCATCTTGAGGAGTCCAAAAAATGACGGGTCTGCTTCGAGATTGCGTCGTGTTTTGACCAAAAAGTGCCTAACGGGAAAATGCGCATCCCGCAAAATCATGCCAAGTTTCTTTTTCTCTGTATTGTACTTAAGAGCCAAGTTATATGATCATGATGATTAGCTGCAATGGAATCAGACAGTGTCAAACAATCAAGCATTTGTTCCAAAGAAAAAGAGAAAATAAACCAAACATTGCCAACCTTATTTTGCCACACATGGAGTACTAAAAACAGAACAAGGTTATAATTATATCATACCCTTGTTCATTGAATGAGTGGGTCTAATGAAATATTTTCAATTTTTTGATAAAAAATCTAGATCTAGGCCTAGCCCTAGATAGTAGATCTAACTTAGGCCTAGTCAGATCTAGATTAGAATCTAGGCTAGACCAAACGCTACGGTCTCTGTCATACTGTATTGGTTGTTCCGCTGAACTCCGTTGGCTCCACTCACCAATTACAGAGACCGAAGTTCTAACTCGATCTGTACAGGGACTCAATGGCCATATGTTTATGTATTAAGTTCTGATGAACCAGGGAAGCGGGAGTTGCACTACAGCCGAGTCACTTTTTTCCCCTTTTAAGTTTATTTTTCCCTGATTTGGTGCATTTCTGGCCAAAAAGTAAAAATAATCTTTATTTTGGTCCAGTTCTTTTTATATATTTTTATGAAATAAAGACAAAAATTGATGAGCCCCGTCAGGGGTATTTTGCATTGTTAACCCCCTAAATGTGGCTGCACGATCGCGAGCCATCTGAGTACGAGGAGAATTTTTTTTAATGTTAAAAAAACTCCTTGAAACAGACGGCTGCCAGCTGTCTAAATCTACACAAGACTTGGAATGAAATACCTAGATCTAGTACAACTTACAAGTCAAGTCTAGAATAGTCGCCTAATAAAAAGATTATAAAATGGCTTACATGTATCTGTAGTACTGAACGATAAAAAGTGTTAAAATTCATAGGAAAAAAAAGAAAGAGTTCATATGCACCCCCACCAAAAATAACAAGATTGTTGAGACTTCTGGTTTGTTCACTTCAGATTTTTCTATCATTTTTTTACTGTTGCTTTCCTTAGTTGGGACTCACCTCGTTTTATTTGCAGTCAAGACCGTTCCCGCTATGCTAGTGAGAAGCGCCGATACCGGAAGTGGTATTTTAACGATTATCAAACGATAGTTCGACTAGTCTCGACTCACAGACCCTTACTGACTAAATAAACCGATGTCTATGGACAATTACACGCACTAGATCCTGCTCGAAATTTGACGGAATAAAGCCATATTTTGGTATGTATTTCCACTCCCTCATCACATAGATCTATGTTCTATATTTAGGGCTAGATATATTATTCTGAACCTTCTCCATGTTTTTATTTTCAATTATAGTGGGGGTGCTATGGAACTCTTACCCAAAAAAATGGCCCCCCCCCCCCCACGCCCAATCTGATTCTGACTTAACCCAGGGAGCTTACCGTGTATTTGACCATACTCACGGGACTAGCGTGATTTATGGTCTAAATATTTCTCCAAATGAATTGTGAAAACAGAAATTATGCACTTACATGTAGGCCTACCACGATTATATGGATGAAGGTCTAACGAGTGGCAGTTTCCTGACAACGAGGCACAGACTGGAACTTCAAAAAAACGAAAAGTTCTCTCCTTCTACCCCCGTCTCAATCAGCCATTTTTGTTATGAATCGTAACAAAATGGCCGATCGAGACTGGGGTTGAAGGAGAGAACTTTTCGTTTTTTTGAAGTTCCAGTCTGTGCCTCGTTGTCAGGAAACTGCCACTCGTTAGACCTTCATCCATATAATCGTGGTAGGCCTAAGTGCATAATTTCTGTTTTCACAATTCATTTGGAGAAATATTTAGACCATAGAGCCCAGGGGCTTACCGAGTAATTCGCCATACCCCACGGTAGTAGCGTGAGGTATGGTCTAAATCATTTTAAGAGTAAATAGTTAAAACAGAAATTAAGCACTTACCACGATTATATGGATGAAGGTCTAACGAGTGGCAGCTTCCTGACATCTAGGCACAGAGTGACAGACTGGAACCTCAAAAAACGAAAAGTTCTGTCACGGTAGCTTTCCTTCTTTCAGAATTCATAGCAAAATGGCTGTTCGAGACCGGTACCGAGGGTGTAGGGCGCATGCGCGAATTTGACAAAGTCTATATGCGCTAGTGCTATAGCCTCGGTCTCGATCGGCCATTTTGTTTTGAATTCTGAAAGAAGGAGAGCTACCGCGACAGAACTTTTCGTTTTTTGAGGTTCCAGTCTGTGCCTCGATGTCAGGAAGCTGCCACTCGTTAGACCTTCATCCATATAATCGTGGTAAGTGCTTAATTTCTGTTTTAACTATTTACTCTTAAAATGATTTAGACCATACCTCACGCTACTAGTACCGTGGGGTATGGCGAATTACACGGTAAGCCCCTGGGCTCCGGCCTGCTGCGCGGGCCGGAGCTCCCTGGGTTAGCTAGTCCCGTGAGTATGTGATTTGGAAAAGGATACACTTTGAAACCTTTTAAAATATCTTCTGCTCTACTAGGCATTTTGACTAAGGGTTCGTTGCAATTTATCTCAAACTGAAAATAACATTCAAGATCCAAAAATACGTCTTCCAAATTCCGCAATAGGATGTCAATGGGCCGGTGAATTCGGGCCACCACGCAGGCGCAGGCTCGGCAGACGGCACAGCCACAGGTCGGGTCGAAGCTCAATCCACGGGGGTCCTCTCGTCGTCTCGATCAGGCAACAACGAAAACTTAAACGACGTAGATGTAGATCTATACAAGTGTTTTCTTCAATTGGTATCAACACTGTTTTTCTGTAAGATCGTTCCAAAAAGCACAGTTGGTTATTCACAGTGGCCCATATCCTTGTACCAAATTGAATAAAACGTAGACTTGATATTGATGGTAGTCGACCGGTCGATGCTCAACTCCATCCCTTATTTCATGCATTGCATACTTCCTTTTTGCTAGCTGCTATAGGTAAAACAATCTCTAAGTTTAATCCATTACTTTGTACACAAGTCTACGTATTTCGGGATTCAGATTGTATGAAGTTAGCAGCTAGCTTTCTGCAGCGTTAATGTCACCCGGTAACAGCCGCATCACTCTAAACTATATCATTCCGCTTGGATCGTTTTCGTTTTATTTATAATTTTCCCAATTATGAGGTAAAATTTTTTGAGAAAATGATCGTCAGATATTTTTTTATTGAATAAAACCCAATATAATTTCTAAATACATTGGGATTTAGTATCCAAACCTGCTACATGGGATTATGTTTCTGTGTGTAAACAGGGTGAATTGATACTTAAAATTGCGCCAGTAGATGTCGCTCGTTCTAAATACTAAAAAAACTATATAGAGTGGATTATTGTAACTGGGATCTTCCTCCTCCTCCTCCTCCCCCGGGGGGGGGGGGGGGGGAGTCAAATACTACTGTACACATGCGTGACCAAAAACAAACGCGTATAAAGGGGTGGTTTTTTTTTCAGTTTTGGACACGGGCCGCAGGATCAAAAACACCGATTTTTAAGAAAAAGGGTGGTTTTGAAAGACTGGTCAATGGTCAATCGCGATTGATTTGGTAGTGAAGACCTTTTTTTTGGTTGTCAAAATTTTCCTGTACAAAATGCCCCCAGGCTTTCGGAGAATCCTCGATCCGTACCTGATATACAAGGGGCCGCGGAACGGTTGTGAAAGTGGGGGGGGGGGCTGACCATGCAAAAAATCATAATCAGATGGTAATTTTTACGTTTTTGTACACGGTTTTTGAAAAAAAAAATCTGAAGCCCCCGGCCCCCGCAGCCCCCCGTTTCCGCGGCCCCTGTATACAGTGCGTCCCAGAAAAAAAGGAAACCGTGATTCAGTTTAAAGTTTTTCCTATCATGATCATAAATTTGCTTCATAAAATGTACATGAATGGAAATATTATGCTTTCGATCTTCTTTGAATTTTTAGACCCATCTTAACGTTCATAATGCTCGCATGAGTGAGTTAGAACGATAGAAAATGATGCTATACCACATTTTCATTTGCACGAGCAGATTACGATTTTGGGTGAATTTTTTCTTTTTTTACTGCTTTTACTGCTATCTATTCGGAAATATCCACCTTTTCCTCTTTCATAATGAGACCTTATGCGTAAAATATGAATGATGCATGCATTGGCCGAGAAAAGTTGCACGAATTCGACTGATCGTTTGAAAAACAAGCATTTCGTTTTCCCATCAAAGCAGAAGACAATATAGGCTAACGGTGAATACTGTTCGGGCTAGGAAAACTCCCTTCATTGTTGCTGACCTGAGTCTATGGCTACGGGAATTCAATGTTACAATCGCAATAATTTTCATATTTTCTTTTCTTTAACTTCCCCAGTCGTATAATTCGTTGTTACATTTCACAGGGGTGGTAGACATAATTTAAAAAGTCCACAAATAATAGGGGGGACATTTGATATTGGGTGCCCCCTTTCCAAATGGTAGGGGGAAGCGCCCCCTGTCCCCCTGGGATTTCCGCCCATGTGCAGCACAACTCTCTATGGTGCAGAAAGCTAGACATGAGAGTGACATGGAAAAGATATAGTCATTTGAGCTGTGGGTCTGTCTGGCGCAGAATGCTCCAGGTCAGGCGGAGAGAGGATAATAATAATGATGATGATAATAATGATGATAATGATAATAATAACTAATAATAATATCATTATCATTATTATTATTATTATTATCATTATACTACTACTACTACTACCAATGATAATAATAACAATAATAATAATGATAAAGTGAAAGTCACTCTTGATCCACTCTTGATCCATGCAATTTAGAGTGCTTTGATATAGGATTGTAGTGTTAATTTATATATTTTACTCACAGAGGTTTATTTATTTTGTTATTATTTTTTTACTTTTCTTTTGTTTGTTTATTTTGGCTGTTTTTTCTTAATAGTTTAATGGGATATAGGCCTATCCTTTTTGTAATAAAAAAAAACACTTAAAAATAGTGTTGCAATCTTTATATTCTCTAAATTTTAAAGGATTTAAAATAGAACCAGGGGTCCGTTGCAGAAAGAGTTGCGTTCAAACGCAAGTCAAATAATCAATCGCAAGCCCATCGCAAGTCCCAAATGCGCGCTGTTGATTGGTTGAAAATCAAGTTGCGCATGATTTTTAGAGTTGCGATTGATTGCAACTCTTTCTGCAACGGGCCCTGATCTGCTATGAATATAGTGGTTACACTTCGTAATTCCGAAGATTCTTTATTCCGAAGGTTCGTTATTCCGAAGAATCGTAATTCCGAAACACGTAAATTGCCTATACCTCGATGTTCGTTAATCCGAAAACGAAAAAGGGTTCGTTAATCCGAAAATTTGTAGCGTTATTCCGAAGATTCGTACTTCCGAAGGTTCGTTAGTCCGAAAACGAAATAAGATTCGTTATTCCGAAGGTTCGTTCATCTGAAAACGAAATAAGGTTCGTTGTTCC
Source organism: Lytechinus pictus (assembly GCF_037042905.1). Lineage (NCBI taxonomy): Eukaryota > Metazoa > Echinodermata > Echinoidea > Temnopleuroida > Toxopneustidae > Lytechinus > Lytechinus pictus. Next base: position 10,980,463 of record NC_087258.1, on the reverse strand, counting down.
GAAGGTTCGATAATCCGAAAACGAAATAAGGTTCGTTAATCCGAAAACGAAATAAGGTTAATCGTTTTTCGAAGGTTCGATAATCCGAAAACAAAATAATGTTCTTTATTCCAAAGAAGAGTATAAGCGTGGTGGAGGGGGGGGGGGGAACACCGTTGCTGTTCAATTGTTATGAGGATGTGGAGGCAAAAAGAAGAACGGCGGAGCAAAGTAGAGCAAAGCCTTTTTTAAAGAGATTTCTGATTATGGTAAGATATATATTTAGGCTTTATTTTTCGCGAGAGAGTGTAACAAGCGAGCGGTTTGGAAAAGTTTTCAAAGCTGATGTTGTAAAGCTCGTATTTTTGTCAACTGTCAATAGGGCATCCTTGAAAGGTGTTGCGAGCGTAAATCGCAAGCTCAAACTTTTGGACATTTCAATAAGAAATGAAAATAAAACATTCTGAGCAGTTTTTGCAATCATTAAAAAGATGTGCATCTAACTGAAGAATTAACACGAGCGCGAAGTGCCAGCCGAATAATGACCAGAAAAGGAACCTGTTAATTAAGGACATGCGTTTAGTGACTCATGAATAGGATACATCGAATAATGCGAGTGCGAAGCGCGAGCTAATAAGATATTTTAGTTTGCAAACTGGACATTCTAAGCCTTTTTATAACCGAAAATGGTGAGTACCTCACTAAACAATGAATGATAACAATGACCAAAAAATTGGGATTTTCTAATCTAAAATGAAAAATGTATACTTTAAAAAGGGTATTTCATAAAAAAAAACGGCACATTTTATTTTGGAAAATACAAGGGAATTTCCCATTTTGGAAAAATAGTATTTCGTTCCTACGGGGTTTATTATTGTTAGTTTTTTTTTGGGGGTGCAAGTGCCCCCTGTGCCCCCCACCCGCTTTCACCGCCCCTGGGGGAAGGGGTTGATCAATCGTTATCAGGGGCGTTTACGTACGCAGAATTCTCTGAAAGGGATGATCATAGGCTTATGAGGCTATAGTTCATGTTTTCTCTCATTGCTAGACCTGCAAATTTATTTGATTATTCATTTTATTTATCCAATTTAAACGTAAATAAAGGTACATGATACAAAGGCGCAAGGATCAAACTGAGCATGTTTACGATAAGTACAACTTAAAACACAGACTACAGAACATCAAACAAATAAAATATAAATGCATTCAAAGAGAAAACTACTATTAACCTATTAACGAAAACCAGTATGAGAGCAGATAGAAGTTATCAAATCAAATATCGATAGGGGCGCGTTGATACATTTTTAAATTGTTTTGTCAAAGTTGAAAATGTCTATTAAAAGATCCATTCTTGATTAAAATGTTTACCACTTATAAACCCAATTTTTTTAATCGCTCTGCGGGGGGGGGGGGTTGATTGTTTCTACCAGAATAGGGGTGATAAAGACCCCTTTTTTGTCTTTTTCTTAACATTTTCGGATTAACGAACCTCATTTCGTTTTCGGACTAACGAACCTTCGGAATTACGAACATCATTTCGTTTTCGGAGTAACGAACCTTCGGAATTACGAACCTTATTTCGTTTTCGGACTAACGAACCTTCGAAATTACGAACCTTCGGAATTACGAACCGTCGGAATTACGAACGTTCGGAATACTCGAACCTTCGGAATAAAGAAGTGTCGGAATTACGAATGTATGCGAATAGGGTGACCAGCCGAACATTGGATTCACCTTCATTCCTAAGGATTGACCTTTTTTCAAAAGATTTCAATTTAAATCCACAGTTTTAAATCTCAAGCTAATTTTCGGCCGGTCACCATTCCAAGCATTCAAATCCGATCTGGTTTTATTTATAATTCTTATAGATTGTGACTCTGTCTTCGCAATTCATCATCAGTTATAAAGGTTACACGACAATTTTGCTCCTGCGACAATATTGCTCCATTCTTATTATCTCAGAGGGCATATAGAGTTAGGGTCACTAGCGTACCTACGGGGGGGGGGGGCAGAGGGGGCAGACTGCCCCCCCCCCTGACGAGTCACAACCCATGCAAGGGACATATCCCTGCCCCCCTGACGAGTCTTGAAGACCTTTTTTTTTTCTTTTTGCTTGTCAAATTTTTTTTCTGGTACGAAATCCTTAATTTGTGGTTGAAGACCTTTTTTTTTTTTTTTTTTTTTTTTTGCTATATATAGAATTTGCCCCCCCCCCCCTGTGGAAAATCCTAGGTACGCCACTGGTTAGGATTGTATTAGAGTTTTTGGTTTAGAATAATGTATAAAAAAAATAAGGATTAGGGTTTATTCAGTTCTGTAGGTTAGGTTTTATGTTTGGCTTAACGTGCAGATTTTCCATCGGAGCAATTGTCGCCGGAACATACGTCATGGAACCGTTATAAATGCCTACATTTGGTGACCTTTTGAATACGATGAGTTTTGTTATTAAAACCTCATGATTTATAAAACCGACATGTATTTGCTGAATTGCTTGTGTTTTATTTAACTTACACTTGACATTACTATTGTTTGCCTATTCTCAAGAAATTTGAATTTTCTCCTTTGGCTTCATATATTACCTCAGGTTTATACACCATTTTCACTTGTCTTTATTCAGATTCAGGGCGCGGGGGGGGGGGGGGGCAGGATATTTTGACCTGGGGGAGGGGGCAAGGCAACATGTTTTCTCAATCAATTATAGGGGTAATAAAACATAAATGACGAAAAGAGAGGAAGGGGAGGAAAAAGGGCGGAGTGACATCATTTTTTACCCTTATCAAAAACGATGTCACTCCTATGGTTTATTTCCAATTCGTCTAATGCCAATCCGTCCAATTGCCAACTCATCTACTACCATTTGGTCCATCATCAGTTCGTCTACTCACCACATGGTCTACGCTTTCATTTAGTCTAAATGCCATTCTGTCTAATAACCAGTTGGCCCAATAGCCATTTAGTCCATATACCATTTGGTCTAATTAAACTAAAATAGTGCAAAATGAATGAAAAGAAAATGGGTATTAGACCAACTGGTTATTAGACGAAATTGTAACAGACGAAATGGTGATTAGACGAAGTGACAATTGGACCAAATGGTTATTGGAAAAAATTGTTGTTAGACGAAATGTTGATGGACGGAATGGCTCTAGACTAAATGAAGGTAGACCATGTGGTGAGTGGACGAGTTGGCAGTGGACGAATTGGCAATTTACCTCTCCTATAATATACTATAGGCCATTTTAACATGTTTAAAGGGTGATTTACCCCTATCCAACCTTTCATTTTTTAAGAGTGTATTTCTCTTTTTGTGCTCCTCTTTATTTTCTCTTACTGCTTCTTTCTCTCCGGCCCCTTCTCATTTTTCTCCTTTTTTTTCTTTCATAAACCAGTTCGTAGTTCGATTCTGTACATGATCAGAAGATTGGTATTTTGAATTAAAGATGGCATGGTGACACTGGCGGATTCACGGGGGGGGGGGGGGCAGGGGGGGCACAGCCGGCTCGCCCCCCCTTGAGAGGCACAACTACATTTTTAAATGTAAAAATGCCGTTGAAAAACAAGTGTGCTCCCCCTTTTTTTAACCTGTCATTTTTTTCCGCGGACGAAATGTACTTAATTCTTGGTTGAAAACCCTTTTTTTCTTCTTCTTTTTATGCTTGTCAAATTTTTCATAGGGAAAATGTGCCCCCCCCCCGTTTTGGAAAATCCTGGATCCGCCCCTGCATGGTGGTTTGATATTCAGTGAGGATCTGAGAAAAGCACCAACTTTGATGTCTAGACTTGATTATTCATAATATTCTTTTGAATTGAGCTTTTCATAGATCCATGGAAGCAACGATGCGACTATATAATATTTAACAGTTTGCCAAATATAGCAACACGCTAATGCATTCAAAGTAAAAAAATGCTACAAAAACCTTTTAGTGTTTACTGATGTGTGCAATATCCATACATCCTGCGTTGTCAGATTATGTTGACATAATAACTAGCTTTGAAATTTGCCTGTCATAAAGAAAGAAAGAAAAGGTGACTGGTCTATAAGAAAAAAATGATAGGGGCCCTCACACCCCTGCCCCCCTGACGTGCCGCTCCCGGTGTTTATACATTATCATGTCTTGGTGTTTACATAACTGTTGAGTCTATAGGATCGTGGTAAATACTAAAAACCGGTCAACTTCGCTCTACTTCTGGAGGTTATGAATGAAATTCATCAAATGCTATTCTGAGATTTTCTTTATTTTTTTTATTCTTATTTATTATTTGTTTTACGTATAGAGCACAAAAAAATAGAGAGACGACTCAGTGGAAATTTACAGAAAAGAAAATTGAACTACAAGAAGACAGTTCCATTCAAAACAATTGGCGTCATAAATTTGCGATATTTTGTATAGTGGTAGAGTGCATTCAGAAACTCTAATAACTATGTCTGTTTCACTCACGTGCAATTTAACACAGTTCAGAAGTGTAGGCCTATATGTTATACGAAAAAAAAAAAATTTGCTTTGCCCAATTGATCATGGGCCCGTGAGCCGCTGTGCACTCTAAATTAAAAACAGATGAGTAAAAAATGACTAGTTAATAGGGTCAGCTGGGTGCAACTGTTATTCTAGTCATATTTTACTATTTTCTAGTCGTATTTTACCAGAACAGAGTTATGTCAGAAATGTGACTATCAGTGATTGCCTTACGTTGCACCCAGCTGACTACTGGTCTAGTCAATTTGACTGATTTTTTTAAAGAGTGTGCAGCGCCATATCGATGAGGCTCTATCCCTTTCTTCGTTGAAAGCCAAACAGGGTAGCAGCAACTCCCGTATTTTGGTCTTACGGTGTTTGAACACCCGACCTCCCATCACGGCCCTGGCATGGTTTTTTTTTACTGGGGGTGCTGAAGTAAAAGCCAACAGGGTAGCAGCAACTCCCGTCTTTTTGGTCTTTCGGTGTTTGAACTCCCGACCTCCCTCACGGCCCTGGCATCGGTTTTTTTACTGGGTGTGCTGAAGTAAAAGCCAACAGGGTAGCAGCAACTCCCGTCTTTTTGGTCTTTTGGTGTTTGAACTCCCGACCTCCCATCACGGCCCTGGCATCGTTTTTTTACTGGGTGTGCTGAAGTAAAAGCAAACAGGGTAGCAGCAACTCCCGTCTTTTTGGTCTTACGGTGTTTGAACTCCCGACCTCCCAGGGCCCTGGCATCGGTTTTTTACTGGGTGTGCTGAAGTAAAAGCAAACAGGGTAGCAGCAACTCCCGTCTTTTTGGTCTTTCGGTGTTTGAACTCCCGACCTCCCATCACGGCCCTGGCATCGTTTTTTTACTGGGTGTGCTGAAGTAAAAGCAAACAGGGTAGCAGCAACTCCCGTCTTTTTGGTCTTTCGGTGTTTGAACTCCCGACCTCCCATCACGGCCCTGGCATCGTTTTTTACTGGGTGTGCTGAAGTAAAAGCAAACAGGGTAGCAGCAACTCCCGTCTTTTTGGTCTTTCGGTGTTTGAACTCCCGACCTCCCATCACGGCACTGGCATCGTTTTTTTACTGGGGGTGCTGAAGTACTAAAAGCCAAAAGGGTAGCAGCAACTCCCGTCTTTTGGTCTTACGGTGTTTGAACTCCCGACCTCCCATCACGGCCCTGGCATCGGTTTTTTTACTGGGTGTGCTGAAGTAAAAGCCAACAGGATAGCAGCAACTCCCGTCTTTTTGGTCTTTCGGTGTTTGAACTCCCGACCTCCCATCACGGCCCTGGCATCGGTTTTTTTACTGGGTGTGCTGAAGTAAAAGCCAACAGGATAGCAGCAACTCCCGTCTTTTAGGTCTTTCGGTGTTTGAACTCCCGACCTCCCATCACGGCCCTGGCATCGTTTTTTTTTTACTGGGGGTGCTGAAGTATATTTGAAAAGCAAAAAAAAAGGAAAAAAGGAAAGGGGGGTTCACTACAGAATGGAGATCCATTTGGTCCTGAGAAATTTGACAAGCAAAAAGAAAAAAAGAAAAGATTTCACTACAAACTGAAGGTCATTTGCGACCTCCCGGTTGTGAGACGAACGGTCTACCAACTGAGCCAACACACCGGTCATGAAATAACCACATATTGAAGGTCAATACTTATCGATCTTCACACGATTATTTTTATATTTATTTGTTTAGTTGGTTATAAGATTTATGCGTGAGATTTAGGTATATTGATAAAACCTCTTGACATTCATCAATTTTGAAGGTTCGTTATTCCAAAAATGGGAACACTTTGAAACTTCCAAGTTCTGAAACACGCAAGATGATATTATTCCTTAGTCCGCAAATAAAAAAAAAAGTTTAATTTGAGACATTAACCCAAAGGTTCATCAATCAGACCATAATATGAGATTTCTTTATTTTCCCGAAGTTTCGTAATATTCCCAAGGTTCCATAATCATGATGATCCGGAAATCAAATAATGTCTCTTTAGAACTGAAATAACCATTAATCTATACAAACCTTAACTCATTTCAGACTATCGAACCTGTGGAATAACGAAGTTCTTTTTCGGAATAACAAATCTTCTGATTGGCAAACATTCAGAGTATAAGAAACGTTGGAAATAATTAACCAGTTCGGAACATTTATAGAACTTTCGAAATAATGAAGTGTAACCATCAATTTTATGCTCACTGGAACACAAATATGTAATTAATACACCGAATTGTTTTTAACTTAGCAAATGCAATTTATAATGTCTCTGGCAAGAAATCACGAGAGCGGGATTCAATTGCAAATTTTGCAATTAATTCCAGTATTTACGATAAAATTTCTCTCGGAATCCAAACGAATGGACTAGCAATCGTTTAAATTTGCAACTGATTCCTAGAATTCTGATTTATATTCACGGGGAAAACGCTAATTAAAATTTTGATTCAACGCTATACAGGTATAAGTATGAACCTAGTTGTACAGACAGATTAAACAAGTGTTTAAAATCTCAAACAATATAGTTTGATTTTTGATAATTGATTCTCAGTTAATTAGGTATGGTTGTTTAAACTGCTGAACAACTACTTTAAGGTTCATATAGTATAAACAACATTGTATAAAACTTTAAATGGCGTTTTTACTATGTAGGGACCTAAATGACTTGCACAGCAAAAACTGTGGTGTTAACCGGTGTACAAAGACGACCATACCAGTTAATATACACCGGTGTTAAATTGATAGTGTTAGTTTAACACCTATAGATGTTCTTACAACACCTTTGGTTGTTACATTTACACTCTTCGGTGTTATGCTCCATCTTTAGGGTGTAATTTTAACACCTCAGGGTGTGGTCCTCTATTAAAACAAACTGGTGTCAGTTTTAACACCACAGTTTTTACTGTGTACAATCGATTGCAAATTTATAGAAACACGTCTCTATAATAGTTGTTGTGTGTCCGGACAATCAATTTTAAACAGCCATGTGGAAAAGTTAACGATAAAAGTTCCATCAATTTTTAAACTGTTAAGCAATATTATATATTAAAAAAAAAACTGAAGAAGACTACAACTATTTAATTCACATTTTTGTGTGATTCAAATCCAAAAAGAAGGCTTCAAAAATCTAAAGTGTCCGGACACCCCACCCCCGATCATACTTCATGGGATTTCTCATAATAATCGCACGAATAGCAGGTGCCCATCATTTCTAACGCACAAAATTTATTACTTCATTTCGTTTTATGGCGCATCGGTTGATTTACTGTCCAAGGAAAGTGCGGGTACCCGTAGGTCATGAACACGTCTACTATAATACTAGTAGAAAGTTTTAGAGAGCAAAACAAATTAGTTCAAGTTATTAATTCTACCAGTGTCATTAAACAAACAAAGCGACATAAGTTTTTAATTCACCGCCACGCATGCAAACGCAAAGGCAAATTTAAGTACCATTTTATGTGTGTGCGGGTCGCATCAGTTTCAGAACTGCGATGCTACTTTTCTTAATTGCGTGTCGACGTCATTTATATGATAAGCCGAGATGATGTTTTGTAAACGTTGATTCATTTTACGTGCGTGCACAGATGTGGAAAGAGGTTAATCTGCCATTTGTATATCATTCGTGCTGACACCAATATCTAGGGTAGCATATTAGATAACAATGAAGTTCAGGTAAGGAACTTGTCTCAAACTTGTTTTTTCTTTCTTTACCTTTTCTTTTTTTTTCTTTGAATATCTATATTTCTTCCTTGTTTACAGATATGTATAAAGGCCTAACTGTATGTGATATTAATCAGACAGTCCTATATACAATATAATGGTTATTTTTTCAATATAATTCATAATTTTCTATTTGTCGTTTTATTGACATTTTTGTTCGTTATTGCGATTTTTTTTTGTATTTCTCTGTTGGCTATGGGAAGGATGGTATCGCGAATGTCGTGCTTTGTTGCGTTTTATTTTCACCATTTTCTTTCGGTTTATATCATATTCCTTAAACATTATGGAATAAGGTGGCCTTGTATAGGCAATGTCATTATATAATAAAGCATGATGTTGGCTTACAGATGAGGCTCTGGCCACAAAAAGTTCCACGGTCAAAAAAAAAAGAAAAAGAAAGAAAGAAAGACAACGAAAGGACTAGTGAAACATAGTATGTGTAGAATGTTGTCAAAATCTATTACAAAGTTAGATTTTCATAAAAAAGTCTTGATTTTCGCTTGCTGACGTCTTTTTAGATATTTTTCTACACACGCCACGAAGTGCCTCTCAAGATTTTGGCTCACTGCGCCACCGAATTATGATGATGATATTTTGGAGGATAAAATAATGCGCTATCACAGTTTGAAATAGGTGTAATAATTTTTCTATCTGATTAGGGGCAAGATCATCAAAAATTCATACCAGCTATCCCTAAATGGTGCCTCTCCAGTCTCCACACTACCTGCGCCGCACGCTTATTAAATTCATATTCACATGAATTAGTCTGAGTAGAGGAGGGAGAATAGAAATAAATGCATGTGTACTTTCATGGTCGGCCAGCAAACAATGCTTTCTATCATAATATTTCATTCATTTTGCCTCCGACGAAGATTCTGCTAGGATCGAAAGCTTAGGCCCCTTTTGACTTTCTAATATTTCATTTTGTCAGTTGTGTGAAGGGATCCATACAGTATTAAGTTGCAATTTAATAAATCGTAATGTTAATGATAACTGTAATGTTAAACATAATTATGGTCAATGTGAAAGAAAGTTTATTTTGATGGAGTAAGAGAGAGAGAGAAGGGGGAGGAAGGGGGGCGAGGGGCGGGGGAGCGAAGGGTCTGGTGTGATGTTATACATGTGGACGTGGTCAGTGATGCATGGCAGATGATAATTTTATAAATGGATAGTGTTAATTTTAGAATCATAAACAGACTGTCAATATTTATTTGATTTAGTTGCACTTGCAGATCTGAATCCCTTACAGATAATCAACAATTCGGGTGTTGTGTTATCAAATTGAATGGGAATAATCATATTAACCAAGAGGAATTACACACAATTAAAAAAAATGAAAGGTCATCCCGTCTAGGCAGTGGCCTACATTAGAGAATGGGAATTATCTGGACACAAAACAGTTTAAGCAAATACACCTTTTCCCAAAAAAAATATACGTTTTTAAATTGTAGAGGGAAACAAGTTGAATTATATGAACAAAGCATGAAAAGATGAAAGTGAGAGAAAGAGAGAGAGAGAGAGGGAGAGAGAGTGGGAGAGAAAACCTGTCTGTTGTGAGTCTTTGCAACATACAACACACACTCGATAAGTCTTTGAAATATCACTGTTTTAACAAAAAAATCACACAGTTCCATTCATTTGATTTGTTTCCATTCTCCTGCCTATACTTATTAGGCATGTTAGGGATCTTTTTTTAATTCACCAGGGACCCGTTGCAGAAAGAGTTGCGTTTAAACGCAAGTCAAAAAATCAATCGCAAGTCCCAAATGCGCGCTGTTGATTGGTTGAAAATCAAGTTGCGCATGATTTTTAGAGTTGCAATTGATTGCAACTCTTTCTGCAACGGGCCCCAGAGCGCTTTGACTGTATTCAAAGATAAATCCATACATTAACAGTAGTAGTAACCATTCGATGATTCAAAAAAACATATTATTTTTATCTTGAAAAGTGTGGGGGGGGGGGGGGGTGATTGAACATGCCACCCCCTCTCCGAAAAAAGGGGGATGTATATATCAACCCCATCCCCCGGGATTTACGCCCGTGCATGAATCATTAAAATTTTTGAAGTTGTAAAACTCGCTATGTGGTCCATTCTGGCGCTAATTAATGTTAAAAGGGCACACTTCCCCTAAATTTAATTTACTTGTTAAATAGAAAGTGATCGTCGACAAAGAACATACACTATGCTGGGGTGGATCTAGCTTTATGCCGGGGGGGGGGGGGGAGTTTTTTTTTATCATTAAAATCTTTGAAGTTGTAAAACTCGCTTTGTGGTCCATTCTGGCGCTATTTAATGTTAAAAGGGCACACTTCCCCTCAATTTAATTTATTTGTTAAATAGAAAGTGATCGTCGACAAAGAACATAAACTATGCTGGGGTGGATCTAGCTTTATGCCGGGGGGGGGGGGGCAAAAAATCGGTAACATCTACATTATCCACGATCTGCCGCTAAAAACTGACGTTGCTCTTGATTATTAGGGCTAGTCCCAAGTACATATTATTCTTATTCTTACAGACATATCTCATAAGTCCTAAATAAAAACTTAAGATAAACGCAAGCGAGCTGAACTTTTTTTAATCTACTAACGTGAAAAGTAACCAGTTTAAAGGTCAAGTCCACCCCAGGAAAATGCTGACTTGAATAAATAGAGAAAAATCAAACTAGCACAGTGCTGAAAATTTCATCAAAATCGGATGTAAAATAAGAAAGTCATAACATTTTAAAGTTTCGCTTATTTTTCACAAAACGGTGATATGCACAACCAGGTGAGTCAGTCGATGATGTCCATCACTCACTATTTCTTTTGATTTTTATTGTTTGAATTATACAATAATTTATTTTCTTACAGATTTGACTATATAAGGACAAACTTGACTGAATCATATAGTATTATACAATACTCGTTCCACATGTTCACGGTGGAATTAATCGTTATTTCATTTGACAATGAGTAGAAAAATAGATTATTTCATATTTCATATAATAAAATACAAAAGAAATAGTGAGTGGATGACGTCATAGTCTCCTCATTAACATACCAGCCAGGATGTGCATAAAACTGTTTGTGAAATTAAGCGAAACTTTAAAATGTCATAAATTTCTTATTTTACATCAAAATTTTCAGTGTTATGATTGTTGGATTTTTCTCTTTTTATTCAAATCAACTCTTTGTTGGATGGACTTGTCCTTAAGGACTATTTTAGTAACTAATAAATATAATACATTTCTCAACAATAGAATAACGCGAGGGCTAAGCATGAGCTTTATATATATATTCTTCTATAATTCGACCTTAACATTGAAAATTCTAAGCAACTTGCTAATCATGAACAGGGTTGATATTTTACCAAACAAATGGTGCGAGCACGAAGCGCGAGCCAAAGGTTTTTTAATTTTCTTACCTAAAATACGTTTTTTCAGAAAGGGTTTTAAATTTTTTAAAAGGGCACATTTCACTTTCAAAAGTTGAATTTTTCATTTTTTTCCTTCTAATTTGTCATTAGTAACAGCAAGCATCATTGATCGGTTTAGGCAGTAGGTTGAATTCTTTCAAGGTTTTCGACGTGTTTCTAGAATTTCATTTATTGCTTTCATATTCTTTCATACATTTTGTTAATAATTGTTAATTTCAGTTGTTAACTTTGTTTCTAATAGTTTGATATTGTTTCCGTATCAAAACATTACCTTTATCGATGAGATCATGTTTACTATCGAATTGTTCTTTTAAATAATCTCGTTACTCTTGAGAGAAACAAATAATCATCAGTAATCCCCGTGGAGCAGTGGTGTAGAGATGGGGCTCTTACCCCCCCCCCCAAAAAAAAAAAAAAAAAGGTAGAAAAGGAAAGAGGGAAGGGTAAAATGTGGTATTGATTTCTGAATATTATTATGTCAAAATCCATCACAAATGTGATTTTTTGTAATTGAGAATGTCGACATTTTTGCTCGCTCGCAACGTTTTATGAATTGCGCCCGATGCGCCGTATCTGCCCTCCGCAACTTGACGGGGAGCGTTTGTGTCGCTGTCTGACGATTATGAATGGTGCATGTTTATCACGAAAACAAATGAATACATTTTGAAATACATCCATATTATCGATTGCATACACAGTGTCACGATTGAAATTTATAAATGAATGAATATGATCGACAGTTTGAGCAAGGGGTATCTTTTTTTATTGGGTGTCAACACAAACAAGAGAAGACTGTTGATTGATACTGCCTCGCAATGGAAGTTGCCCTTCTCAATTGTAATTTAAATGAGATCAATACAAGTAGTGAGTTCTTTGATATTTTGCTGTAATTTTAAATATGTATACTTGTAAAAAAAAATTATTTTGTTGGAAGTGGGCTCTCACTTCTCAGTAAGCATATTACGATTAAAATCTTGAAGGATAACAACATTTGACGTATGTTGCAAAGCTTTTTTCAAATTGAATTTTTGATTTATCAAAAAGTCACGGCAAGAGGTAGGATGGAGGTAAACAGTCGCAAATAAATAAGGTTGTAAATATTTATACTTTACTTTAGATTGACCCATAATATTTACAGCTCTACAAGTTTTAAATCGATTATCATTTGAATTGATATAACAAGCCAAAACGCCACCTGTTGGATTCTTAGATCTTCACTTTCAAGATTATAACCATTTATGTGGATTTAAGAATCAAGAATAGAATGATCTAACCTAATTTCCGTAAAACCTATCAAATCAAATAGTTACAAAAAAATCAAATTGTTCCTAAAAGTGCGAATAATTAAGTGAGAGATTGTAATATTTTTACTGTCAAAATTTAATTTGGTCTTTAAAGTAGTGTGAATTATTTTATTTACTTTGTTCCCACCATCGTTAACATGAGAGGAAAGTCCGTTTTATGTGTCATCCAAACAGATTGAATAAACATATGTCACAAATCCAATCAGAGCCTCAACAGAAGAATGCTATTCACGAATCCACCAAAGACACTTGAGTCACATAAGGCACTTTGATCGTTGTTGACAGAATTTAATTTTTTTACTCAGGGAGATCGCTTACCATTACATAAGGCTTTGTCCTATTTTCAAAATTGAGTGAAATAATAATTATGGACAGTGAAAATTTAGTTCTTTAAGTTTCAATTTCATGTTTGCTGCGAATGATTATTATCCGATTGTCTTTGGCGAGAGCTGTAATCCCATCTTCCCTTCATTCTGAGGTGCATGCTTGTTTTTTTTCACATTGCCATGCTTCTTACTTTGAAGAGAAGATTTGATCTGATAAACTGGCCGTCAGTTCTCCGTGACTGAATACCCTCGTGCTTCGAGCAGGCTCCATGCAACCGGGCCCCGTCTTATAAAGAGAATTGTGTTTGTCCCATCCAACCAGTGGCGTAGCTACGGGGGGACCTGGGGGGGGGGCACGTGCCCCCCTGAAAAAAATTGGCAGAGCAAAAAAAAAAGGGAGAAAGAAGAAAAGAAAAAAGGAAAAGAAGGAGAAAGACAGAAGAAAAAAGAAGAGGAAAATAAGAAGAGGAAGACGAGTGAATGAAATAATGTGAGGGGAAGACTTGCAAAAAAAACCAAATCTTTCATGTTACTAAAATTTTGCTTGCGCTTCCCGCCAGAATTGCTTATTCGATGAGATTCATATCTTGCTCAATAGGCTGATATGGAGCAAGTTTTGAAGTCAATATACAAAACATATTTTAGCTCGGACATCGAGCTTTCATTTTTTTTTTCATTTACAAATTTAAGTGCTCTGTAAAATGTCCGTTTTATGGTCTACATATCAACATTTTAAGCTCACGCTGCGTGGTCACATTGTTTGATTTGCCAAGTTCCTATATTGTCTTCGTGTATTCCATAACGTTCCATTAAACAAATGTATTCAGAATGTCCAGATTCTAGGTCTAAATCTAAAACATGCGCGATAGCCTGCACTTTCTTTATTTAAAATGTACTTAAATTATCCAGTTTCAGATCAGAATATCAATAATTTTCTGCTCACGCTTCACAATCGCATTATTAATGATACTCAATTAACTATATCCTATTCATGATTTACAAAATATGAATAGTGTCCCACTTTTAGGTCTTAAATATAAATTTTCTTCCTCTCGCGCTTCGCGCTCGCAAGAATTGTTTAGTTACATACCTATCCCATTAATGAATACAAAAAGTGCTTAGAATGACAATTTTTTAGGTCGGAATGTCAAAAAAACTTGCTCGCGCTTCGCGCTCCCATTATTGAAATATATACCATCTTCGTGGGTAAATGTAAGCAGTCCTTAACAGGTCCCTTTTCGATCATGCTAGAACAGTTATTATAAATTTCTGCTCGCGCTTGGCGTTCGCAGTAATCATCTAGTTACATACGCATCTTGTTCAGGATCACACATTACATTGCCCAGAATATTAAATTTTCAGGACAAAATACATGAAAGTTAAAAAAAAATCGCTCGCGCTTCGCGTTCGCAATTTTTATAAGGCTTATGAGATTATTTCATGTTTATGTTGTTTTATAAGAATAAAACTAAGAAGTGACTGATCGGGGAAAATATAGGCGAAGATAATTTCGGGCCCCGTCCCCTATTGGCGAAAGTCGGATCCGCCCTTGTGACACATACACACCGGAAAAAAATGTTGCCCCCCCCCCCACCTGAAAAAGCAAGGACCCCCCAGTGCCCCCCAGGAAAAGAATCCTAGCTACGCCACTGCATCCAACATCAACTATATTGTCTATTTTTTGCATACAGGAGATTTAATTAAATCAGCTGTGAATATTTGCGCCAAATAGTCACAGCTGAATATATATATGATCCTTCTCTTCTTCTTCTTGTTTGGTTTGGCTGGCAACCAGTCAAGTAATGAATATTTTTTTGCCACTGCTTTTGGGGGCTCTTATTTCTTTGAAAGCACGAATAGCTTCTTTCATATTTGAGTTATTTTCTTTTCTTTCTTGTTGCATGTAGTCTTGCTTCGTGTATATACTTGGTTCACGTAGTCTCATGTCAGGCGTTTGAAAATATCTTGATGATCAATGGCAAAACAAAAATATGTTCTCTGATGAAACGATAAAGCTGATCGTCAAGAAGAAAATCACGTAAGACAAAAAGATAATAACATTACGAAAGCATACACTGGGAGGCAAGAACATATAAAATTTACAGTTTAATTGTGCTTATTTTCGCTAGCACTCTTTTCAGTAAGAAGGACAAGTCCACTCCTACAAAGAGTTGACCTTTATAAGCAGCACGGGGCTCAAAGTCCTGGTGGGGGGGGGGGGGGGTGATGAGGGGTGGAGTGAATCTCTGATCTGGGGAGTGTTTCATAAACGGCAATACCTAGTCAGTTGTTTTCACTTACAAATTTGATCTGAGCCAATCAAATACAAGAATTTCATTCGCGTATAACAGCTATAGTTGTCTAACGAGCTTTGCAGTAGATCCCTCCACTTTAATCATTAATTGGTACGTATAAAAATCTGGATATTTCATGCAGTTGGTGTATTTCTTTTTCAGTTGAAATGGCTTATTTTCAAATGTACTTTAATGATTTATGGAATAGGGATATATGAATAAATATAGACAAATAAATATAAAATCGCAGACTATTCTTGAATGATATGCCCCCATAAACTTGAATAGCGGGATGGATATATGAATTCGAATTTGAATTTGAATTTTAAAAGTAAAATGACGATATAGGCAGACTTTCAGTCTTTTTTTAATCTACTCTAAAGCTGTCAGCTATCAGTAGTAGATCGTCTTCATTTGACTGAAAGTAGACTGCAAATTTGCCAGGAAAGTTTTAGCTTAGCTAGCAGGACACTTTAAAGATTCATTAACGGTCATCGGACTTTATTAGATAACCTATCTGTTGTACTTTATTTTAAACGTGATAAAAAGCCCTCCTGTTTTTTTACAGGTTGTGCTTCTCAACTTTACATTCAGCAGTTTAATTGCTTAAAAGCCATAATTGGCTTATATTCATTCTTGATCTCAGTTTCTCAGACCCAACTCACAGGATCTTAAAGGTCAAGTCCATCCCATAATTTTTTTGATTTGAATCAATAAAGAAAATCAAACTAGAATAACGCTGAAAATTTCATTAAAAACGGATGTAAAATAAGAAAGTTATGACATTTTAAAAATCGCTTATTTTTCACAAAACAGTGATATGTACAACTCAGTGACATGCAAATGAGATCGACGATGATGTCCCTCACTTACTATTTTGTTTTTGTATTGTTTAATTTATACAATTTTTCATTTCTTTTAAGAGAGATTTTACAATTAGGACCAACTTGACTGAACCATATATATGCTAATTCTACATGTTCATGAATGATTCAATCGTTGTTTCACTTGACAATGAGGAAAAAGTTATAATATTCCATATTTCATATAATAAAATACAAAAGAAATAGTGAGTGGATGACGTCATTACTCATTAGTGCTATTTTGTTTATGTGAATTTAGGGAAATATTCCATTTACTCAAGGTCAATATGACGTTTGTTCTTTTTTTTTCTTTACCTTTCTACTTAACCAGAGCGATTTGTGTAGCAAGCTACGCGGCAAAGATAGCCAGTGTTATATTCTTCTCCTTGCTACTCTTTAGCGTGGTGTTGCTAATACCTCAGGATCAGAAAACAGTTATGAGCAAAAGCGTTCCCGATTTTCATGCCCCAAGCGCCAAACGTAGGTACTAATTGTTCATATGATACCAATGATAATCAGCCTTGAAAATATAATATCTAAAACATGTATATTATGCTGTGGTCGATTTGATATTAATATCATCACAGCCATTATTATTATCATTATTATTATTTCACTATTTTACTTACCATTAGTAGCAGTAGTACTACTACTAGTAGTATTGTATTGTATTGTATTAATTTCCCATTCATAAAAACATGCAAAAATACAAACAAAATACATCCGATATAATTACAAAATAAAATGAATACATATGAATGGCTGGATTGCCCACTCAGAGTGGTAATTAGTAGTAGTAGTAGTAGTAGTAATAGTAGTGGTTGTAGTGGTGGAATTATTCACATGATAAATTATCATCATCGTCATCATGATCATTTGAGTTTGGTGTATCTTTTCTATAATCAACGATAATAAATGCATTCTGAATTTTAAATTGAAAAACAATAAAATCATTTTTAATTTAAAGGAGAATGATACCTATGGAACAAGATAGCTTGTGTGAAAAAATAACAATCAAAGAAACAGATCAACGAAAGTTAGAGAAAAATCGGACAAATAATGAGAAAGTTATGAGCATTTGAATATTGCGATCAATAATGCGATGGAGATCCCCAAATTGGCAATGCGACAAAGATGTGTGATGTCACTTGTGAACAACTCTCCCCATTACTTTAGTATATATTTTACTTAAATTGCCTCTTTTATCAAATCTATCAGTAGATCATGAGTTCTTTCTATAGGAGGGCATGTAATACAGATTTTTAAAGAATACATCATGGATAAAGAGTTTGTATAACCATAAGAAAAAGCAAAAAGATACATTTTGAGGGTATTTTATAGTCCATCAAAGGGAAAGTTGTTCACATGTGACATCACACATCCTTGTCGCATTGCCAATGGGAGGATCTCCATAGCATTAGTGATTGCAATATTCAAATGCTCATAACTTTCTCATTATTTGTCCGATTTTTCTCAAACTTTCTTTGTTCTTATTCTTTGATTTTTCTGTTTCGACACAAGCCTACTTTTTCCAAAGGTTTCATTCCCCTTTAAGATATTTAAGCTAATCTGAAATGGATTTAATCAGAGACGAACATGAGAATAAATTCATGCTTTAATCTGAATTTTTAATTTGTAGATTAAAATACTTGTTGTTAACAATCACCAGGGGCCCGTAACACAAAGCTTAGCAATGATCGTAGAACAATTTTTTCTTCGATTGATTACATTGACTACAATGTACAATCAATCGTAAAATTAAGCGTACGATCAATCGCTAATATTTGTGTTACGGGAGCAGGATGCAAAATTCATTATCTGTATTAAAAGGAAGGAGGAAAGATCGGGTTTTATAAAGGAAACCTATGGTCCAACTTGTTGGTGTCTCATTTAGCTGAAAAATAGTAACTTAATAAGAAAAAAAGGTTAGTGCTTATGACAATTCTATTGTCTCACCTGCATATAGTTAAGCGAAACTAAAGGCGCCGCTTTTCCGACGGCGGCGACGCGGCGACGGCGTCGTCAACATTGAATTCTTAACCAATGTTTAGTTTTTGAAATGTCATCAATCATCATAACTTTAAAAAAATGTATGAACATAGTTCATGATACTTGGGGTAATTAAGTATTACTGAACATCCTGCCTGAGTTTCAGGTCACATGACCAAGGTCAAAGGTCATTTATGGTTAATGAACTTTGACCATGTTGGGTAAATCAATATCGAAATCTTAACCAAGGTTAAGTTTTCGAAATGTCATCATAACTTAGAAACTATATGGATCTAGTTCATGTGCGAGTTAAAGGTCACATGTCTAGGTCAAAGGTCATTTAGGGTCAACGAACTTTGATAATGCTGGGGTATTTGTGGAATTGGCATCATAACTTAGAAAGTTTATGGATCTTATTCATGAAATATAGACATATAAGGGTAATCAAGTGTGAATGATTGTTTTGCGCACGTGTTAGGTCATATGATCATGGTCAAAATCACTTTGGGTCAATGGACATAGTTTATGATTTTTTTGTGTGTGAATATTTATTCAATATATTTAGCTGTTTTCAAAATCAGCATTGCTGCTATATCGAATCGCGTAATGCAGGCGAGACTGCCAGAGTCGTTCCACTTGTTAAATGAACGTGATGAATGAATCAATTAATCAAACTGAAAGAACCCTTAAATCGAGCACACTTTAAAAAATAATTTAGACAACGGTGTTTACTATGTGAATCGCACACTAATATTGGTTAAACAGTTTAAACAAGTCACCATGCTTAAATTACTGATAATTAAATATTTGAATTTAAACTTTGTTGTTTAGGATTTTAAACACTTGTTTAAATGTTTAAACAACTACTGTGCGATTCACATAGTAAATAGCGTTGTTTAAATTATTTTTAAAAGTGTAGATTATTATTTGTTTCCCTGTACTAAAAGCGTGTGCGGGCTTAAAACAGTGTTAAATGCTAAAAGAAGAGAAAGAAATATATTCAATCTGTATTGGGTGATTTTAAAGGGGAATTGAACCCAAATAAAAACTTGTTTTTATAAGAAAAAGAAAAATCAGACAAGTTGATAGGTGAAAGTTTGAACAATATTGGACAAACAACAAGAAAGTTATGATTTTTTTTTAAGTTGTAAATATTGGTAATCACTATACCCATGGAGACTTCAAATTGGCTGCATATGGGATGTCATAGTGATGTAAGGCAAGGACTACTCTTCCATGTACTCCAGTACATATTATGGCTAAAATGTCATTTTCCCCTTAAGTTTTATTTCAAATTTTTTTTTTTTCATGAGGACATAAAACAATATACTACCTGGATTATATTTAGATTACTGCCCCAGGGGAATGGGTACTTAGGAGAAAACCACAAATCCCTGATAATAAAGTACATGGCCTATGGGAAAGTTGTCCTTGCCCCTTGTCATAATTTACTTACCCAGTTGCCAATTTGAAATCTACATACTATTAGTGATCTCAATTTTAAAGCAGCTATAACTTTCTTATTGCTTGTCCGATTTCTTTCAAACTTTCGCCATTCTTTTTAATTTATTTGTCTCCTTCCCAACACAACATTTTATGGCCAAGGCTGGATTCCCCTTTAACATTGACCTGTTATCCCAAAATAACGAACATGATTTATTCCCACATGCAACGCATTCATGTTGGTTGTTATGTTATCCCCACGTATAGAAATCGACTAGAATTGATAGTAATTCCTCAACACTTATCGATATTTTTTTCAAATGTATTAAACAGAGATACTACCAACGGATTAATAATATCCGATCTATCTGATCATTTACCGGTTTTTCTATTGTGCAAAAATGATATTTCAAAAGAAACTAATACTCAATTCAATATAGAAAAGAATAACCTATAATAAGATTGAATCATTCAAAAGTGATCTTGCAAGTGAAGAACGGTTGGATGTTTTTCATGAGTCTAATTAAAATATATTAGCATACATAAATTTAAACAAAAATTGCAGACGTATTACGACAAAATGTTTCTTCTGGTACACTGTTAGAAAAAAAAGAAGATTTTACAGAAGAAAAATAAAAAAACAGATTCTACAGAAAGAAGTAACAAAATCATTCTGTAAATTGTTAAAACAGGAAAGATTTTATACAATTTTTATAGAATTTTACAGAACAGGTCTGTTTTAAAAAGGGGGAAAACATTTTTATTACAATGAATTAGTAAGTTTTCATACACCAAATATATATTTTCTGTAATTTTACACAAATGCATGTATCATTACACAGTGCAGTAAGATTACAGGTGTTCTCGAGACTCTGCTGCAGGAATTTTGTTTTTTTTTGTAGAAATTTTTTAACAGTGTATCATCTGTTCAAAAAAGGAAAACTAAAATACCATGGATTGCTAATAAAGCAATTCTACGATCCATACATACCCGAAATAAACTATACAAAACATAATTAAAGAACACTTCTATTGAAAACAAAAACTAAATATAAAACTTATAGAAGTAGACTATCAGAGCAAAATCAAAATAATGTGAAAGCAACATGGGAGATCGTTAAATATTACCCCAAGACAATTTCACAGTTCGTGATGTCGCGATAAATTTTAAAGATGTAGCTCATACCTTGTTAACATAGGACCCTCTTTGGCAAAAAAAGCTTTTACATACAGACCAAATCAAACTTTTGCTAAATTTCTTCCTGCACTCACTAATCCTTCGTTATTATTGAAAGCCACAAATGTTCAGGAAATAATTAAATAACAAAACCATGCAAATCACAGGGGCATGCACTTTCCTTCTTACACAGATCAAACATTATAATTATTGTCTCTCCTTGGTGTCATGTTTTTAATCTTTCCATCAGCACTGGCAAAATGTCCCGACTGAGCTATCACGCCTCCTTCATCACCTTCATCATCATCATCATCATCATCATCATCATCATCATCATCATCATCACCTTCATCATCATCATCATCATTATTATCAACATCATCATGACCATCATCATCATCCTCATCATCACCTTCATCATCATCATCATCATCATCATTATTATCAACATCATCATCACCATCATCATCATCACCACCACCACTATGGCCTTCATCTCAACCATTGCCACTACCACCCTCATACTGATAATCTCCATCTTCATGATTAAGATTATAACATATAATAATATCGTGAACATATATTGCCATTCTGCTTTATAAATGTATTAAGTAATGTTATGCATGTTATGATGACAATTCTTCTCCTACATTTTTAGATGTTCAAATTATTGGTAGTAGATCATATTTGTTCAGAAGGATAATTGTTTTATTTAGTGTATTTTTTTCCTCTATGATCATTCATGCCAAAACTCAGTAACCAATATAGTATGTTTGTTATGTAAGGAGAACTGGTTTATGCGAATGTTACGAATGCAGAAATAAACAATAAATCAAATCAATAGAGATTTAAAAGTATAGACCTGTAGAAGTTTACAGGACAAGTCCACCCCAACAAAAAGTTGATTTGAATAAAAAGAAAAATCCAACAAGCATAACACTGAAAATTTCATCAAAATCTGATGTAAAATAAAAAGGTTATGAGATGTTAAAGTTTCGCTTAATTGCACAAAACAGTTTTATGCACATCCTGGTCTGTATGCAACTGAAGAAACTGACGACGTCATCCACTCATTATTTCCTTTGTGTTTTATTGCATGAAATATGACATATTCCAATTTTCTCCTCATTGTCAAGTGAAACAACGATTAATTTCTCCCTGAACATGTGGATTTAGCATTGTTTAATACTATATGGTTCAGCCAAGCTGGTCCTTATTGTCAAATCTGTAAAAAAAAAGAATATTGAATAATTCAAACAATAAAAACAAAATAAATAGTGAGTGAGGGACATTATCGTCTGTCTCATTTGTATGTCACTGAGTTGTGCATATCACTGTTTTGTGAAAATAGCTAAATTTTAAAATGTCATAACTTTCATAATTTACATCCGATTTTGATGAAATTTGTAGCTTTATGCTCGTTTGATTTTTCTATATTTATTCAAATCAACAATTTTCAGGGGTGGACTTGACCTTTAAATAAAGAAGATCGCCTGGCAGAAAAGAACAGAAAAGAAAATTAAGGTGGTGAGATTATTTATGTGTGGATATATAGAGGGGGAATGAGTGCGACAATTCAGTAACCGAAGCGTTTACTTGAACGCGTGAAAATGTAACTGGAGAAAAATAGATAGATTACGTATTTCAAAATTCGTTCTGTTTCTAGTATAGTATGTTCGTTTTACAGGCATCATTTATATTCTGGGTTTTGCCGGTGATCTTTTCTGCTTGTTTGATGATTCTCTACATTTCTTCTTTCGACTATCCCCGCACCATACAACTAAATAATATAACGCTCTCGAGTCTCGATAATAAATTGGTAAAAAGAAAGTAAGAATAGTCCTATATACATCCAAAATGCGACTCTAAGTTACACTTAACTCTTAGTGAAACAACCCCGTGGGGCCCAGATGATAGCCTACTTTCTCAGCAGGCCACTAACACTATTCCGAATCGTTATAACACTGGGACAATTTCACGAACGTTGTCAGCACACGCAGAGTATCAATATTTGATAGTTACCATAGTAACAGAAGGAAACATGTGCTTCTCGGCCAATGACAACGCAGGAAAATTAATAAAGATATGAAAATTTGTCAGACGCCATTAATTTTCTTGACGAAACACTCCCCAATTTGTGACACACTTATTTTAAGCACGAGCTAATGCTCTGTATCCTCTGGCAAAAACGCTTTATAAATCCAACCTTTTTTTTATAGCCCCATTAGCCCCATCACCTGATCACCCCAATTAAAAAAAAAACTGACATAAATGTAATCTTAACATTTTATTTAGATTATCATCTGACATTATTTTCTACTTTCAGCTGGGTACGTTATGCGACATATTGCAAGCAATGACATCTCTCCTCTTCAAAGAGAGGAACAAGCAATATACACTTCAGGCACAACATTGCCTCCCGATCTCTATCGTATGGCGAAACAGGTAACTATATACGATTCATTTTTTTCCCCAATAGTATTTATCTAAATCGTCTGCATATCTTTATTTCATAATTATTTACACCAAAACATGAAACATAATCAAACAAATTGGAAGACGATACAAAGGTTAACCTGTATAGTCTTTGTTCATTTCAAGCCTCTTTTTACGAAATTCAAATGCAAATAAATATATTTCAAGCTAAGTGATCTATTGTCTACTCCAATGTAATTACGTAACAAAATTGATGTATGTATACACAGTCCAAAAAAGCTACATTAAAGAACAAGTCCACCCCAACAAAAAATTGATTTGAATAAAAAGAGAAAAATCCAACAAGCATACTACTGAAAATTTCATCAAAATCGGATGTAAAATAAGAAAGTTATGACATTTTAAAGTTTTGCTTAATTTAACAAAACAGTTATATGCACATCCTGGCTGGTATGCAAATGAGGAGACTATGACGCCATCCACTCACTATTTCTTTAGTATTTTATTATATGAAATATGAAATATTCTAATTTTCACCTCATTGTCAAGTGATACAACGATTAATGCCGCCCTGAACATGTGGAATTAGCATTGTTTAATACTAAATGGTTCAGTCAAGTTGGTCCTTATTGTCAAATCTATGAAAGATGAAATATTGTATAATTCAAACAATAAAAAACAAAAGAAATAGTGAGAGATGGACATCATCGACTGACTCACCTAATTGTGCATATCACAGTTTTGTGAAAAATAAGCGAAACTTTAAAATTCCATAACTTTCTTATTTTACATCCGATTTTGATGAAATTTTCAGCACTATGCTAGTTAGATTTTTCTATATTTATTCAAGTTAGCATTTTCCGGGGGTGGACTTGACCTTTAATGATATCATCTAAATTTTTGTTTTCATTATTTTTATTAAAAGATCGACGTCACTAATAACATGTTTTTGAAAGACTTTTTTAATTAACCAAAATACAGTTGTGATCAAAAGTTACTGAACCCCACCACAAAATGCACTCCATTATGCTGAGTGTTGAATGTAAACAACAAATTTAAAGGTCAAGTCCATCCACAATTCGTTAAGTCCACCCCAGAAAAATGCTGACTCGAATAAATAGAGATAAATCAAACTAGCATAGTGCTGAAAATTTCATCAAAATCGGATGTAAAATAAGAAAGTTATGACATTTTAAAGTTTCGCTTATTTTTCACAAAACGGTGATATGCACAACTAGGTGAGTCAGTCGATGATGTCCATCACTCACTATTTCTTTTGTTTTTTATTGTTTGAATTATACAATATTTCATTTTCGATAGATTTGACAATAAGGACCAACTTGACTGAACCATATAGTATTAAAAAATGCTAATTCCACATGTTCTGGGAGGAATTAATCGTTGTATCACTTGACAATGAGGAAAAAATTTGAATATTTCATAATGTATTTCATATAATAAAATACAAAAGAAATAGTGAGTGGATGACGTCATAGTCTTCTCATTTGTATACCAGCCAGGATGTGCATATAACTGTTTTGTGAAATTGAGCGAGACTTTAAAATGTCATAACTTTCTTATATTACATCCGATTTTGATGAAATTTTTAGTGTTATGCTTGTTGGATTTTTCTCCTTTTATTCAAATCAACTTTTTGTTGGGGTGGACTTGTCCTTTAAATCGAATATCCGATTTATTAGGTCAATGGAAAATTTACAGGATTTGAACCTACCATTTATACTAATTGCCTGTCAGCAATACTACCATTTCATGGCATAGTCAAGAATATGAATAAATGCACATACTGATTACATTCTGACTTGTATTCATAGTGCATGGACAGAGAAATGGAATATTCGTGATGAAACTTCCACAGCAAGCCTTTAACTTTCTATATTGTTCATGTTCATTTGTAATATAATAATCATTATCTCTTTCTAAAACACACACACACAAGAAAACAAAACTCGAGATATCTTTAAACCACATCGTGGAAGTCGATATACACTTGCATACTGAAAGGGGGGATTGAGGGACTCTGATCCACAAAACTTCCAAGAAAAAAATGAAAAGAAGGAGAAAAAGGAAAGAAAAGGAAAGGGACAAGATTGAAATAAGATATTATTAGTTGAATAATAATGTCAAATATTTTTGACATACCTGGACTTTGTTCAAGTTTAAAATAATTTCTTATTTTAAAAAAGGCCAATATATTCGCTCGCTCGCAACTGTTTATCCCCCCCCCCCCACTTTCGTTGTATTCTGTCACTCACAGGTTTTTGACGAGCTCCCGGGCGAGTATCTCCCTGGTTACAAAAGCTCTTGCTGGATGACCAATAAGAACGCACCTGGAGTTGGACGTCTCCGGTGTCTGCCGTACTTCTACATTCTAGGAGTAGCGAAATGTGGCACCAGTGATCTGTGGGACAAGATTGTTTCACACCCACACGTAGTCAGGAACTTGTTAAAGGAACCGCACTGGTGGTCACGGCGTCGTTTGCAAGGTAACCACTGCCACCCCCCCAAAAAAAAAATTGATATAAAATAAAAACAAAATAAAGTTCAACCAATAGGCCTAAAAATTGAGAAAACAAAAGAAAAAAAGGTGAAATATGATATTACTTTCTACATGTATATATATTATGGAAAATTTGCTCAATACAATTACTCTAAGTTTGGCTCCTCTTTGTGTTTTAGTACGCACGCAACTGCTCTCCCACTGTCTCTTCCTCTGGGCATGTATCTTTCTCTGTATCCCATGCACCACTTTCCCATTCGTAATTATTAGTATCTGTTCTGTTATCTCTCTTATTCTCCTCTAACCCCTTCAATATATCTCCCCCTTTCATGTCGTTTCCTGACCCCCCTTCTTTATCTCTACCTCCAACCCCCCTCCTATCACCCCTTGTCTTTCCCCTCCCCTTCCTCTCCCCGTTGCCCCCCCCCCCCCTATTCGTCTGCCTCTCTTCCATCTTCCATGCTCTAACTTTTTTTTAAAATTATCTTTCAATAGGGATTTCATTTGATAACTATCTTCAGAAACGTTCTGCAAGTTTGGTCACTGCGTTTAATCAGGATTCTTCAAATAAACTTACGCACATAGTAGGTACGTATGAAATGCACGTGTGTTTCGATTCAAATTTTCAACTCCAGGTGAAAAGTGGAGAAAAAAAAAACGATTTGAAAGATGTAGGAAATAAATACGATTTG
This sequence comes from Lytechinus pictus, assembly GCF_037042905.1. Lineage (NCBI taxonomy): Eukaryota > Metazoa > Echinodermata > Echinoidea > Temnopleuroida > Toxopneustidae > Lytechinus > Lytechinus pictus. The sequence continues at coordinate 10,953,874 of NC_087258.1, read as the reverse complement.
ATATTTAATCGATGTAGATTTGATTTGGTTTTTTTTTTCGTTAGGTTTGGTTATTTTGTATCAAAAATTTGCCATGATTTGAATTTTTGTTAGCTATATTAAGATCCCCTGACAAACACACCCCATCAAGCAGCCTCATACTCACTCACATCATTTTTTTTCATATACACACAGTTCATATATGTTTGCATGTTGCGGACTTCAAACCCTCAATCTTTGGTATCATTAGCCCCCCCCCTACCTTATGTACTATGTTATCGTAGTGAATTTCATACTGCATTTACAATTTTATGTCTGGTAATTGTAATTTGTATAATTTTGGAAACTAAGTCGTTGATTGCATTTATTTAATTTAGATGTAATATACATGTAGCGTCAGTGTCATCAACACTGACCAAAAGCCGGGCTAATAATACCAGGTCCCGCTGAACCACCAACCCATTCATATTTACACAACCACGACCATGTAGACCTATCATAGGCCTCCTTTTTACAAAGTACATTTCTACTCGTGTTCGTTCTTAAAGGTCAAGTCCACCCCAGAAAAATGTTGATTTGAATCAATATACAAAAATCAAACAAGCATAACGCTGAAAATTGTCAAAATCGAATGTAAAATAAGAAAGTTATGATATTTTAATGCTTTGCTTATTTTTCACAAAACAGTTATATGCACGACTCAGTTAAATGCAAATGAGAGAGTCGATGATGTCCCTCACTCATTTTTTTATTTTTTTATTGTTTGATTTATATAAAATATTTCATTTTTTACAGATTGGACAATAAGGACCAACTTGAATGAACCATAATGTTAAAATAATGGTAATTCCACATTTTTAGGGAGGAATAAAACTTTGTTCACAAGAAAATGACGAGAAAATTATAATATTTCATATTTGATACAATAAAATACAAAATAAATAGTGAGTGGGTGACGTTTTAAATCTCCTCTTTTGCATACCAACCAGGATGTGCACATAACTGTTTTGTGAAATTAAGTGAAACTTAGCAATGTCATAACTTTCTTATTTTAAATCCGATTTTGTTGAAATTTTCAGTTTTCTACTTACTGGATTTTTCTATTTTTATTCAGATCAATTTTTTGTAAAATGATACCAAATACTATTTGAATTTTGCCCAACTTTATACCCTTGAATGTTATCCACAAAACGTGCAATTTTGCCTGATTTTAGAAGATTTTTTTACCCCAAAACACGCATGTCCCATTTTTGTCTCGCCTGCATAACAGAGCGAGGCTATACAGTGCGTATCAAAAGAAAAGTTTACACTAAGAAAAAATCCTGTAAAATTGTACATTTGTAATATCCTGAAGATTTGTCCAAATTTTAACATTGGTACATATCCATTTAAGCAAATGACGATATAGCTGTCGAAAAATTTCCGCTTGAGTGAGCACCACTTACTTTTGAAAAGTTAGTGAAAATGATTTGCGCAGAACATTGAAATAGTTATGCGAATAAAAGTAGACCTTAATCATGAAGAACACGTGGAATTTAGCTAGTAAAATTGATTTGAAGATATCTTTTACCTTTTTAAACTTGTTTCCTTGCCAAAAACACTTCGAAGAGTGCATTGCGCCCCACCCCACTCCCCCCACACCGAGGCCATCGTGACAAACTTTGCTTTACACTGAGCTGTGATTTACATGAAATGGCTAAGGCTTGATTTTCATTTTGTTAATCATTGTCAAGCTTGGAAAAAGTGTGGAGAAACAAGTAATAAATGAAAAATGAAATGTAAACCCACTTTAAATGATAAAAACTTAGTGAAAAAAAGCTGGAGATGTCTGACATAAATTTTTGTTCAGATTCAGTTATGTCCTCAGATCCAGCTGGCACAAAAAGGGTAAAGGTTGTGCTTAATAAGTGTTGAAATTTCAATTTGGGTGGCAAAATTGTTACAAAATGCATGAATGTATCCGTTTTATTTCAATTGACTAAAGTGCAAGGGAAATGTATGAGAAATGTTTTGCAGGGTAAGTTTGATTTCGCCCTTTCCCCTTGACACAGCGTGAATACAAGCATTTCTGCGCAAACAGATTTCTGCAAGCTTTACAAAAATGGACAGTGCTCACTCAAGTGTAACATTCTGTCAAAACTTTTACTTTCATTGGATAGATGAGACCCAAACCCAAGATTATATGTGAAAAAAATTATCCGCATGTTGTATATTGTTTAATTCCCAGGGCTTTTGCAAAGTGTAAACTTTTTTTGATACGCACTGTATAGGCGCCGCTTTTCCGACGGCGGCGACGGCGGCGTCGTCAACATTGAAATCTTAACCAAGGTAAAGTTTTTGAAATGTCATCATAACTTAGAAAGTATATGAACCTAGTTCATGAAACTTGGACATTAGGGTGATCAGTTATTACTGAACGCCCTGCCTGAGTTTCAAGTCACATGATCAAGGTCAAAGGTCATGTAGGGTTAATGAACTTAGACCATGTTGAGGGAATCAGTATCGAAATCTTAACCAAGGTTCAGTTTTTGAAAAATTATCATAACTTCGAAAGTATATAGACCTAGTTCATTAAACTTGGACATAAGAGCAATCATGTATCCCTAAATATCATGTGTGAGTTTCAGGTCACATGATCGAGGTCAAAGGTCACTTAGGGTCAACGAACTTTGGCCATGTTGGGGTATTTGAGGAATTGTCATCATAACTTTGAAATTTTATGGATCTAGTTCATGAAACTTGGACATAAGAGCAATCATGTATCCTTAAATATCATATGCGAGTTTCAGGTCACATGACTAAGGTTAAAGGTCATTTAGGGTCAACAAACTTTGGTAATGTTGGGGGTATTTGTGGAATTGTCATAACATTAAAAATTTATGGATCTAGTTCATGAAACGTAAACATAAGAGCAGCAATGTATCCCTGAATACCATGTGCGCGTTTCAGGAACATGGCTAAGATCAAAGGTCAGTTAAAGGTCAATGAACATTGGCCGTGTTGGGAGTATGTGTTGACTTGGCATCATCATTTAGAAAGTTTATGGGTCTTGCTCATGAAACATCGACATAAGGGTAATCAAGTACCTCAAGTATGACTGATTGTTTTGGTTTTGCACATGTCTTTGGTTACATGATCATGTTCAAATGTAATTTTGGGTCAATGGACATAATATTTTATGATCATATTAGTATTTTATTCTGTGAATAATCATTCATTAGCTGTTTTCAAAGGCAGTACCGCTGCTATATCGAATTGCGTAATGCAGGCAAGACTGCCAGAGGCGCTCCACTTGTTACCCATTTTTGGGTAAATTTTAACTCAATATTTAATAGTTAATTGATTGGTCAAAATACTGTTGTTGAATACATGTACGTGTCTGACTGATAAAAATAATGATTATCTGGGGAGCATTAATCAATATTCTTGTCCGACAAGTTTTCAGACCTGACAACTTTCCTTGATTCTGATTGGCAGAGAGGCACTGTAACTATGGCAACTGTCGGATAAAACAAGACTTGTCAGATAAAACGTCCGACAAGTCCCTTCATGAATCGCTCTCCGGGTAGATTCTATAACCAACAATTTGATTTTCCCCCACCATTTTTGTCCGTAGGACACATATTCGCCAACACATTGTTTCCTTTTCCCAATCCTTTTTTAAGGAGTGTAGAAATGAAGATACACCAGGGCCTCGTCCTACAAAGAGTTACGATTGATTCAATCAACCACAACTATGGAAAGCCAGCAACGTCAACATCTAAAATACACGTTTGATCAAAATATTTTCTAGATAATGTATATTCATACATTCACTGTTTTCTTGACAATTCAATATGCTTCTCTTTGTTTTCAAAGGACATTGTGCAAATTTCCTAAGTAACAAATTATGACACTGATAGCTTTACATATATTTGAGGTTGATCGGATCAATCGTAAGTCTTTGTAAGACGGGGCCCAGGATTAGGAAAACTTGGCATGTTTTTTTTTTCAGGTGATGGTTCAGCATCCACCTTATGGGATAACCAACACTGGATGGAAATGTTTTCAGTGGTAAAGGAAGGGCCTAAATATGGCACAGCGGACATTTTACGTGCTGCTCAACCGAATGCAAAATTATTTGTAATACTGAGGGATCCAGTCTCCAGGTAAAAAAATAAGAACAAACAAACCCGCAAAAAAAAATGCTCTCTCTCTCTCTCTCTCTCTCACGCACACACACACACACCCTTTTTATCACTTCTAGTTTGTCATTTTGATGAAGGGCGTAGGCTGGTTTTTAGCTTGCATGGGGAGGTGCACATCCTGACTCTAGAGTGGTGTGGGGGGTGCACATCTTGGGGAGGTGGTACTAAAGCGGTATGGGGGTGCACATCTTGGGGAGGTGGTACTAAAGTGTTATGGGGGTGCACATCTTGGGGAGGTGGTACTAAAGCGGTATGGGGGTGCACATATTGGGGAGGTGGTACTAAAGCGATATGGAGGTGCACATCTTGGGGAGGGGGTACTAAAGCGATATGGGGTGCACATCTCTGGGAGGTGGAACTAAAGCGGTATGGGGGTGCACAACTTTGGGAGATGGAACTAAAGCGGTATGGGGTGCACAACTTTGGGAGGTGGTACTAAAACGGTATGGGGGTTCACATCTTGGGGAGGTGGTACTAAAGCGGTATGGGGGTGCACATCTTGGGGAGGTGGTACTAAAGCGGTATGGGGGTGCACATCTTGGGGAGGTGGTACTAAAGCGATATGGAGGTGCACATCTTGGGGAGGGGGTACTAAAGCGATATGGAGGTGCACATCTCTGGGAGGTGGAACTAAAGCGGTATGGGGGTGCACAACTTTGGGAGATGGAACTAAAGCGGTATGGGGGTGCACAACTTTGGGAGGTGGTACTAAAACGGTATGGGGTGCACATCTTGGGGAGATGGAACTAAAGGGGTATGGGGGTGCACATATTTGGGAGGTGGAACTAAAACGGTATGGGGGTGCACATCTTAGGGAGGTGGTACTAAAGCGGTATGGGGGTGCACATCTTGGGGAGGTGGTACTAAAGCGGTATGGGGGTGCACATCTTGGGGAGGCGGAACTTAAGTTTGGAAATCAGCTGTTTAAAGCAGAATAAGGGGTAAACATTTTATTTTGCTTGCCAGTGTCGGGAGTCCTCTGCCTCAGCGGGATGGTGCACGTGCTCCCAGTGCACCCCCAACCTACGCCCTTGTTGGTAATTCTTCTGGTACGACCAAGCGTGAATAATTATGGTTGTTGAAAATTGGTTATTGTGGCAGTCTTCAAAACGAAGGGGTTAGGTAAAGCGGTTGCGCTATTAATTGCCACGTCCCTAGGAGAAGACTCATAGCCGTCGGTCCTCTTATAGCTCATGCGAATTTATATTCATGCTTCTCTATACCCAGCAAATTTACCAATGAAAAGTGGTAGCTCAGATTTTCACCCCCAGGAGTGATGGTGTTAATATTTTGAAGAGGCGCCGCGGTGCCATGGTATTTTCTGGGGTGGGGCAAGACACCATACAGAGGGATCCCAACTTAGTGATATGCAAATGAGAGAGTCGATGATGTCCTCCACTCACCATTTCTTTTGTTTTTATTGTTTGAATTATGCAATATTTCAATTTTTACAGATTTGACAATTAGGACCAATTACTTGATTTATCCATAAGTTGTTAAAATAATGGTAATTTCACATGCGCAGGGAGGAATAAAATTTTGTTTCACATGACGAGGAAAAAATGAGAATTTTTCACGTTTCATATAATGAAATACAAAAGAAATAGTGAGTGGGTGACGTCATCAGTCTGCGCATTGCATACCGGCCAGGATTTCCGAATAACTGTTTTGTGAAATTAATCGAAACTTTAAACCGTCATAACTTTCTTCTTTAACATCCGATTTTGATGAAATTTTCAGTGTTATGCTTGTTGGATTTTTCTCCTTTTATTCAAATCATTTTTTTTGTTGGGGTGGGCTTGTCCTTTAATGCCCACAATTGATTATTATGGCAATTGAAATGGAAGATGAAAAAAAAAAAAAATGATTATTGGATTTAACTGTTTGTTTTTTGTCCACTTGTAGGCTATACTCGGATCATCTTTATTTTGATCGCAACCCGGACCCAGAGAAATTTCATAATGCCACGGTCGACACCATAGCCAGATTTAGGAGATGTACTGAAGCACTTACTCCTCGCGCATGCGCGTACACCCTCACGATTCATAATGGAGCAGTAAGTAAAGTCAAATGGGGGTTGGGGCAAACACTACATTCGATTTTTCAACTAGTGAACAAAAAGAGGGTCGAGATATATCAAGAATGTAACTATAATATTGCCACTGGTAATTTAATTAGGGGATAGGGTCGCGGCCCTCCTATAACAATACCTTAAAGCCACCCCTGAATGGATGATTAGATTCATACAATATCTCTCATTCTCTCCTGGCACTCATTATCATTGGAGTAATGAGCCAAGAAATTTGTGGGGGCACAACATGGTGCATGTGGCAAAATTCATTAAATGTTCCAAGCGAGAAAAGCGAGAGTGCAAAAACTTTGACCTTTTTTTCAGAAGAAAAATCTAATTTTGTGATATATTTTAAACATAACATTCAAAAAAATTATCTTGCCCTTCTCCCTTCCTCTTCTTTCGTGTTTTCCTTTTTATTTTTTTTCTTGGTCGTAGAATTTTTGGGGGGCCACGGCCCTCAAGCCCCCCCCCCCCCTCATCTGTACACTAGTGACTCAAATCAATATAAAATTTGGAGCAAATGGCAGTTTCATGACCTCGAACACCTTTAAATGTGACGTAACAATCTCCTCGCTGCAAGGGCGGCGCTTCTGGGGGAGAAGTGGGGGCACTGGGCACTGCATATTGCCCCCATTTTCAAACACTCACACGATTCCATTTTATATCTATGAAAACCGCCCCTTTTTATAACCGATGAATGTCCCTTTTTGTGTATTGACCCTTTGTAGACGGTGTCCTTTCGCATTCAGCAAAGACTGGTCCATTTGGGGCTATATAGGCCTACGGCTCTTTTTGATATGGTTTGCCTGGAATTGATATAATAATAATAATAATATAGGGTATTTATATTGCGCACATATCCACCTTGTTAGGTGCTCAAGGTGCTCCTATATTACACGGCTAAGCTAGGCGTTCATAGCGCACACAGCTTTTTAAGGAATTACTTCCTACCGGTACCCATTTACCTCACCTGGGTTGAGTGCAGCACATTGTGGATCAGTTTCTTGCCGAAGGAAATTACGCCATGGCTGGGATTCGAACCCACGACCCTCTGTTTCAAAGTCCGAAGACTAATCCACTGGGCCACAACGCTCCCTACCCAATTGCAATTTATATTAAAGCAGACCGTTTATAGTCTAATGTACGAAATGAAATTCAGCATTGATTTTCTAAAACCAGGCCCGGGTGATTCACCCATTCAATGCTGTCATGTTTTTTTTCTCACCATTCAAACAGCGCCTCAACGTTGGTCTCTATTCTATTTATATCCGAGACTGGCTGAAAGTATTTCCACGAGATCAGATATTTTTTCTCACACTTGAAGACTGGCATTCTGACTGTGAAGAGATTTTACCAAGGCTATATGCATTTTTAAATCTAAGTAAGTGAACTATAAATGTGAATGCTATTTAATTCCACATACTTATACTGTCGAGTGTCGATATCTGACTGTCTAATCACTTTAACCAACGTTTATGAAGATTCCTGGATAAGAAGTCGAAAAACATAAATTTTAAAAACTATTCATTATATATCTTACACCCCTCAATTTCTCTCTCTATATATACCTCTATCTCTAACTCTCCGCTTTTAAATTTTTTGCGGAAAAAAATTCAACGGAAGCCAAAATATTGACAAAGATCCCCCAACCCAAATAAAAAAAAAACTTGTACGGGCTTTGTATATGTCCTATCAGCATATTAAGAATATCGTTGAAAGATAACCTAGACATATATTCAAATTGTTAATTGTTACAGTCACACTTGGAGGTTCATGTCTTTTATATTTGCAGAAATTTTGACGAAGGTTCAAATCTCGGATATCTGCCAGACTCGAATGAAGAATACAAACACTTTTAAATCAAGTAAAATCGGAGGCATGTTTAACGAGACACGGACAATCCTTCAAGATTTCTACTCGGAATGGAACCGGGATTTGAGTGATTTACTGGGTGACACACGCTTCTTATGGCAGTAACCATGGTAATGATAGAATGATAAACAAGATACAAATCTGGAAACCATTATTTATTTCTATAAAAGTTATCAGCGCCGACAAGTTGTCACAATCCGACAATTACCACAGCAAGAGTCGGACATCTGCTGTGATAAAAAACTAGGAAATTTGTCAGATCTGACAACTTTTCAGACGGTAGACATTGATGAAACGTTCACCTGCAGTTTTTTTTTCGACGTCGTCGTCGCCATCGTCATTGTGGCTGTTGCTGCTTCCTCCTTCATCTCTGAAAAAAACTTTATTCTCTCCAAATTTCGTAGATTGAAAGTCAATCTAATAAATTGTGGTCACGGACATATCCAAAATTTTATCGAAAGTTTTAATCGAATAAGATGATGTTCTAACTCTATTAGATTGAAAATTTCAATCCAACTTCGACCACCGAATGGCATCCCCTAAACATCCAGACAGATTGGTCCCTGATCGCAATCTATTTCAATCTAAGGGATTTAGAGAGTAAGAGTTGGCAGATATGTAATATTATTTCAATCATGTGTGTTTACAATCAATTGGTGATGTACCAAATTGTATTAACAGTTTTGTTTCTGTAATAGGCCAAACATAAATTAAGCCTAATCGTGGACCTCATGTGGTGAATGTGTGACCCATAGATTTTAGGAACTCTTAAAAATGTTCTTTGGGTAATTATTTTATTTTGGGCATATGATTTAATCTCATAGTTTAGTTGCTATTAATGGCTGAGCCCAGTCACGTTTCATTCTTACTTCCAATATGATATTGCAATAATATTACGCGTTCTTAACTTATATATTATAGGTTTTGCGTATATGCAAATTTATGGAATAACTTATTACATGACATTAAGTTATGCACATCGCTTTATTAATTCAAAGCTGATCTAAAGAAAAATACACTGTTAAGAGCTATAATATACAACTAACCGATGACACCCCCCCCCCCTGTCGCACATGCACACTCGCACACTTGCACTTTTCACTTTCATCAACATTACAATACCTCTGTTTGATTTTTCTTTCCCTATTTGATTTATTTTGCTACTTTGATATTATTTTGTGCAATAAAAGATAATGCTATTTTATTCCATTGTGTATAGTCTGGTTTACGATATTATATGTATTTATTTGGTTTATATACATGTTTCAACATTTTTTTTAAAGAAAATTTTCCAAGTAGATTTATGAGTGCCTTATAACAATATTATGTTAATTATTGTTTATCATTATGTCATGCTGAAAATTATTTTACATTGTATTTACTTTTGTTATTGAAATGTGGAATACAATAAAATGAAATAAAATAAAAACGTTCGAGAACAATGTAAATTTAGAAGGTATTTTCGAAAGGTGACTAACTTAGTACCCTAAATATTAATACTGACCCTACGAGGCATTGGCGGCAATGAGATTTTTGGTCCATCGGGGAGGGGGGCGAGACGACCCTCTCCCATATCTCATACGCCTCCCACATGCAAATCTTAATCTTGATCTGTTAAGAAATACTATTAAATCAAGAAGAAGTAAACTGTATTGATTTTCATTTTTTGTTTGGTCTCAAATCATTTTTTCTCTTCTTTTCAGCTCGCGATTCGCGCTCGCATTATTTGAGCAGAAAGATACATATCTTAAAATCGTACAGTCCTTAAAATGAATCTTTTCAGGAAAGTATACCTTTCTATTGACAGTGACTAAAATGTTTTGCTCGAGCCCCCCCCCCCCCCCCCAGCCGTGACCACGGTACCCCACTGTTAACTATATCCACGGTATCGGAAATGATATTATAAAATATATAAGGGTGCCCGCAGGTAAAGAAGAGGGTCGAGGTTTAATTGCCGTTCAATATCATGAAGATCAGAGCAGGGGCCGCAGAACGGTTTTGAAAGTGTGTGTGTGTGGGGGGGGGGGGGGTCTGAGTCCAATGTGGGGGCTGACCATGCAAAAAATACAATCAGATGGTCATTTTTACGTGTTTTTTTTTTACATGGTTATGGAAAAAGGTGTGGGGCGGGGGGGGGGGGGCTGAAGCCCCCAGCCCCCTTCCGTTTCCGCGGCCCCTGTATAGTATAATGATGCTGGCAATATGCTGGTTACAATGACACATAGGTCTTCTTCTTCCTCCTCCTCCTTTTTTTCTTCTTCTTCTGACTTTTACTTTTTCTTTCTCTCCTTTTTATATTTGCTGAATTAACTATCTCTATACATGTATACAGTGCGCCCACAAAAAACGAAACCGAGATTTATCGCTGATTTATCATAACTTAATCGCAAATACAATAGACAAATGACCTACCATTTTAAAGCTTAGAATCTCCTCTTTCATCTGTAATTACTTAGATTATTTCTCATCCACGCATGAGTGAGCAAAAACAATTTGAAAAGGGGATACCAAAAAGTCACTTGGCGGGCCGTATCTGGGTTTTAAAAAGAAAACCACATTTTAAAAAAGTTCAATATCTGCTCTTTAATTTGATACCTCAATTACAGAAAATGGTCAAGAAATTTCTGGAACAAGAAAGTTCTGGTTATTTGAAATAAGGCTTGAATTTCAATAATTTCATAAAATGAAGAGGTTTTACAGGCTAGCGTTCAAACTCACTCGACACTCCGTTTTGTTGACGATCAGCCATGCATTAAGTCTTTTGTTACCGTGCGATAGCTTCTGTGGGAAACCGGTGAAAACACGTTTATTTAATGAAATTATGGAAATACAAGCATTGTTTCGAGGGATCATAACTTTTTTACTACTTGACCATTTTCTGTGATTTAGGTATCAAAGAAAAGAGAAGATATTGAACTTTTTAGTCATGTGATTTTCTTTTTGAAATTCAGTTACCCCCGCCGAATGAATTTTTGGCATCCTTTCTTCGAATTGTTTTTGCTAAATCATGCGTGAATGAGGAATAATCTAATTAATACCAGATGAAAGAGGAGATTCTAAGCTTTACATTGGTAGGTCATCTGTCTATTTTATTTATGATTAAGTTATGATAAATCATCGCTAAATCTCGGTTTCGTTTTTTCTGGGACGCACTGTGTTGATTATACGATGAATAATATTATTAATAATATTTTCAAGAAATCGTAATCAGCAACTGGTGCCAAAAATTACAAAAGGAGGACAAACTCGTGCTGCATCTATTTACGACCAATTGATCATCTTTGTTTAAAATTATGAAGTATTATATATATTACATATCGTTCGTCAAATTCATTCAGTTCAAATCTTATTCATTGCAAAACGTAACAAGAAGAACATATTCATAAAGATACAAAGTAAATAAAATCAAACCAAAATGTTGGAGAAATCTATACAATAGACAATGTAAACTAAGGAAAGCATTTTCGAAAGGTGGCTAATACCCTAATACTGACCCTACGAGGCATAGGCGGCAGCGAGGTTTTTGGTCCATCTAGGGGGGGGGGGGTCGAGACCACCCTCTCCCATGCAAAACTTAATCTTGATATGTTAAAAAAACACTATTGAATTAAAAAATAAGTACAGTCCTTAAAATGTATCTTTTCGGGGCAGTATACCCATCTATTGATATTTACTCAAATTTTTTGTTCGTTCCCCCTTGCCGTGACCACGGTGCCTCTCTGTTAATAAAGACTCTTTCCACGAAATCAGACACCTTTAATATCAATTGTCGCATAAAATATATAGTGTACCCTCAAGTAAATAAGAGGCTCGAGGTTTAATTGTTGTTCAATATCAGGGCTCTTCTCACATGGCTCAGTCAATTCTATTAAAGGGAATAAAGGGTAATTAGCCATTCAGTATTATGATGCCAGTAATATATGCTGGTCACGATGGCACATTAGGTCTTCCTCATCATCTTCTTCTTCTTCTTCTTCTTCTTCTTCTTCTTCTTCTTCTTCTTCTGTTTTTTCTTCTTCCTCTCCTTTAGTACCTGCTGAACTATCTAAAATATTATCAATAATGTTTTTATGAAATCATAATCAACAACTGATGCCAAAAGCATAAAAGGGGGGCAAACTCGTGCTTCATCTACATATATTTACGACACTTTGATCAACTTTGTTTAAGATTATGAGGAATTTTATTTTTAATAACATTCATCAAATTTATTCATTTCAAATCCTACATTGTAAAACGTTAAAATATGAACAAATGCATAAAGGTACAAAGTAATAAAATATTCATAATATGCCAAACAATTTCATATCAAATAATTTATTGGGTAGTCATATCATATTATATATATTCAAAATATAAAGAACTTTGTAGAAAAATTATTTTCATATCACACTAATCAATGAAATAACAATGAAAGAGTAAGTTTAAAAGGGGAATCGAGGGCCCATCCACATGCACACAAAATAAAAGAACGAACATAGACACTATACAAAACAACAACATATTGCACTTCAGAATACCTGAACACAAAACGCACACACACACGACATCATAAGAGATGAAGGAAAGATAGATACATAAGGACATACAAAAAGATAGTTATACTGCAAAAAAAGAAAGAAACGGAAGAAATTAAGACAGCAAGCTGAATAGAAAGAAAGAAAGTAAAAAAGAAAAAATGAAAGAAAGAAAGAAATAAGGAAAGTAAGAAAGTAAGAAAGTAAGAAAGAAAGAAAGAAAAAAAGAAAGAAAAAAGATAGGAAGGAAGGAAGGAAGAAAGAAAGAAAGAAAGAAAGAAAGAACAAAGAAAGAGCGAAAGAAAGAGCGAAACAAAAAGAAAGAAGGAAAGACAGAAAAAGAGGTAAAGATAGAAAGAAAGAAAGTAAGAGAGAAACCTTCATCTAATTAACCTTTAAAATAATCTTTTATCCTTTTTTTTAATTTTGTACAATTAATATGTGCAAAGATATTATTTCTATTCTATTCAGGGAAAAAAGTCATCTTTTACAAAGTATGTTTTTTTATTTTGTCGATTTATATGGGTTTTTCCCCTTTGCTTTCACATTGTTATAGAAGATAAATTTGGCAGTTTAAATTCATTTGTAATCATTCTAAAAATATTTTTAATCTCATTGATATTGATATATTTATTTGTTTGATTGTTTATTTATTGTATACATGCAAAGATCTTTATTTATATGAATTGTGATTGTAAACTTATTGATTTGAAAGAGGAAGAAAGTAAAATACTATTCCAAAAAAAAAAGAGAAAGAAATTAAATCTAACGAAAAAAAAGAAGGAAAAGAAAGTATGAGGGCAGTCTACAATAGTAAAGATTGGTCAATCCCGCACATGCGCACATCCTATCCGGACCCACTCTCCCCTCCTTATAGAGGTGGATAAAATAAGCTTATTTTTCCACCTCCCCTTTTATAACTTTGTATTTCCACTTTACGTCGTGGTGTCTTGATTTTTTCACCCTTTGGCAATCTTTTCTCCTGTGCTTACAATTAATTTTATTGTATCTCTTCAGCAGTGCATTTTCACTTTCTCGGTATTAAAACAAAATTGATGAGGTTAGCGCATAGAGACATGTGTATTTTGTGTTATGCGCTATATGAAAACTGACTATTATTATTATTATTATGAACCACATCTTTCCAACTTAATTCCTTAAGAATATAAAAATTAATTATATTGCAACAATTTTCATAGAATTCGAACAATTCAACATTATTGTGTAGGCCTATGGGTTTCTTCATCTTTACCATGAAAAATATCATTTTTGTCAATATAATTTCAAAGATAATACAATATTAATTCAAATTAGAATCCTCTCAATTAATGTGCCCAATAGTTAGGACGATAAAGTTCTTTACAAAATATCTTTTACATGTTTTAGGACAGATTATCCGATGATTCTGAATTGTAAAGTGTGACTGGAATTTCCAAAAATATAATAAAATGACCAACTTAACTATAATTAACATAAAATCTTATTAAAAAAAAAACAAGAAATCATTTTTTAAAATATTCATTTTTCGGTTAAGTGCAGTTCCACTCGGCCCTGGCCTTAATACTGCCGTTGTCAAAACTACTCTTGATTAAACGGAGAAATCTGTGCCCTTTTTAATGGTTTTAACAAACATGGTTTGACCGATGTTTAACAGTAGTTAAGCTAATATTTACGGGGCAATATTGGCAGTTAAATAGATCCAAAGCTGTCGCCGGGCGTGTGCGATAGGTCTATAAATGTACTTATTGGATATCAAAACGAGTTTGTGGGTCATCTTCAGTGGTTGATCAATGATTTTAAAATAGAGGGGGTGATAATAGCAAATCTGAAAATAGAGGAGGAGGGGGGGGGGGGGGTAGAGGAAAGTCTTCTTAGAATAAGCTATATTGTATCATCAATGGGCAATCCTCAAAATATAGAGGGAGGGGAAGGGGTTGCCATTTGCGTCCCCGCACCGCGCCTTAATACGCCACCGATCTTTTCCCTATCATGGAATTAGGCTACTTGGTCAACAATGTTTACAAATTGGTTGTATAAAGTTTACCGATGCGATTTAGCAACGTGTCACAATCAAAAGTAAAGGAGAGCAGGGTTTGGATGAACGTAAATCGTAAACAATGCACCGTTTATAACTCCGTTCAGTCTGAATTTAAGACAATTAAATGTGGAGTACCACAAGGGTCATTGCTTGGCCCACTTTTGTTTATTCTATTTATTAATGACATTTATCGTTCGTCAAATCTCCTTTCCTTTATCATGTACGCCGACGATACCAATATTGTTTATTCTGATAGAAATCTTCATCACTTGTGTGAAACTGTAAATACTGAACTAACAAATGTTTGTAAATGGTTTTGTGCAAACAAGCTTACCATTAACTATAAAAAATGCAATTACATTATATTCCGTAACTCCACAAGGCGTATTGATCTTAATCATGTAGTATTGAAACTTAACAACCAAATTATTCCCAGAGTTGAAAATACAAGGTTTCTTGGCGTTATTATTGATAGTAATTTAACATGGATACATCACATAAATGAAATTGAGAACAAAGTTGCAAAAAATATTGGAATAATACATCGCCTAAGTTTTTACTTGCCTAAAACTGTATTGCGTACATTATATTGCTCTTTAATCTTGCCATATTTTTATTACTGTAATTTGGTCTGGGCGAACACATACCAAACCCATCTTAAGAAATTATGTTCCCTTCAAAATAAAATTGTGCGTATTATTTCTCTAGATTACAATATACCACTAGCAAATACTAAAAATTTGTTTCATTCCCTAAAATTGTTGAAATTAGACGACATCAATAAAGTTCAACAATGTCAGTTTCTCTACAGATGTTTAAATTCTCAAATTCCACACAAATTTCGTGATTTGTTTACGCATGTTTCCAACATACATAATTTTGATACCCGCTCAAATAATCAAATATTCATTCCCAAACATAGAAAAATAATCTTTCAACACAACATTCGTTATACTGGCCCAAAAATATGGAACGAAATACCGGATTACATAAAACAATCTCTATCGTCAACTAGCTTTAAGTATAAAATGAAAAAACTTCTTCTGTCATTTTATATATGAATATTTTCCAACTTACGTTTCCTTTTGACTTTAAGTTAACATGAACCATGGACAATTGTTGTTGCGGCATTTATATTTTTCCCCCACTGATACATTTCTTGAGCATTCTATTTTATACAGTAATTCATGCCCGCCTCCCGCTCACGTCTCCCTCTCTCGTTCTCTTTCCTTCTCTTCTTTTCTCTGCCCTTTCTTTTGTATTGTATTTTGTATTGTATTTCTGTCTATAGGCGTATCCGGATCCCGTCACAAGCCTCGGCTTTTAGGGTATACGCCTTCTTCTTTATACCAAACATGTACATATTTATATTCCTCATAACAATTTGATTTTTGTATGAACTAATGTTTATGAAAAAAAATTTGAAATGGAAGAAAATAAATGTTTATTTGAATTGAATTAAAAAAGTTTGTGAAACCTTGGCCCCGTCTTACAAAAAGTTGCGATAGATCCAAATCAATCGCAACTATGGAAAGCCAGCAACGCCAACATCTACAATACATGCTTGTTCAAAATATTTTCTAGAAATGATGTATATTCATACATTCACTGATTTTTCTGGACAATTCAGTACGCTTCTTTTTGTTTTTAAAGGACATTGAGCAAATTTCCCAAAGAAAAAAATATGACATTGATGGATTCCATGAACTTGAGATTGATCTGATCATTCGTAACCATGGAAAGCCAGCAAAGTCAACATATAAAATGGATGTTTGTTCAAAAAATTTCTAGATATGAATGTATATCCATAAATTCATTGATTTCTTGACAATTTGGCGTGTTCTTCTTTGTTAACAAAGGACATTTTGCAAATTTCCTGTATAAAATATTATGACACTGATGGATTTCCATAGAGTTACGATTGATTGGATCAATTGTAGCTCTTTGTAAGACGGTGCCCTGGTGTAGGTGTGTGTGTGTGTTTACTGTGCTGGTTTGTGAGGGTGAGTTGGTGTGTGTGGAAAATCTAATAGAAATACATGTATTAATTCTGTTACTTTATTTGTAAAATATGCCATTTTTAATTCTAAAGCTGAAGGCCGGGTACCCTCATTCATTAAAATACAAAAAAATATATTACAGGTTGCATAGAGGAAGAAAGTCGCCTGGCATCGAAGTCAGGCAAGATAAGTTTACATAATATATAAATGGGATGAACTAAAGGTGAATAGAGATTTGAAAGTGAACAGGTAGGATAATAATATAGAGTATTCCTAAAGCGCCAAATCCACATTGATTATGTGCTCAAGGCGCTAAAATATACTTGGTATATTATTATTACCCCGGCTGTAGCTGAGCGGCCATATAGGCGCTAAAGCATTCAAGGAATAAATCCTACCTCACCTGGGTCGAGTGCAGCACAATGTGGATAAATTTCTTGCCGAAGGAAATTACGCCATGGCTGGGATTCGAACCCACGACCCTCTGTTTCAAAGTTCGAAGACTAATCCACTGGGCCACAACGCTCCACGTGTGTCTAGCGTGGTGCGAGTGTAATGTTTGGTGTGACTCATTGTTGATGATTGATTTTGTACTAGTTCTTTTCAATTTCCCCTTCTCTTGTGTCAATCTGATTTGAAGATTCTTTTTTTTTTCTGTACCCTATGTCAAAATTAAATGTTCATGAACATATTTGTACTATGTTTGTTTATATTGTATGTGTATGAGTGTGTGTGTGCGTGTGTGTAGGGGTGTGTGTGTGTGTGGAGGTGCCGTGGACGAGTGGTCTAAGGCGCCTGGCTATACATGAAAAAGTCTGGGGTTCGATCCCCGGCCGCGGCAGCTATGCCCGTGAGCAAGGCATTTAATCTACAATTCTCTTTTATCGTGCTTTCAACTAAATGGAAATGTTATATGCATTAATGGTAACAAGGCGTGAACTTGTTTTAAAAAAAATATATAAATATATATATATATATATATTAAACGTGTTTTTTATTGTATGCGAGACTACAAAAAAGAAAACATTTTTGTCGGTCGGACCAATTATTAATCAATGCATTAACGATTTTAACCAATCCTTTTGACGAGTTCACAGCTATCGTTTGCAACACTGCTTTTTGATAACTGATTATTCATTCATCTGAATGCATTTGAATGAGAATATTTTAAATGTTCGATAAAATACAACTAAATGCACATTTCAATAACATAATAAAGTTTTAGAAAACAGAGGTAATTAAGTAAAATTACAATAATGCTTTGAATCAAAATACATATTTTATTGATACATTCACACCTTGATGTACTACTAAATGATAAAAAAATTAGAAACGTTCAATTATGACATATAGATGGAATGATTTTTTAATGTTATTTTTAAAGAACTGAAAATGCAAAACTGATGTAAACACTATCATTGGTTCTTAAAGGGATGGTCCGGGCTGAAAATATTCATATCTAAATAAATAGAGAAAAATTCACGAAGCAAAATGCTGAAAATTTCATCAAAATCGGATAACAAATAACGAAGTTAAGTTATTAGATTTCAAAGGTTATCAATATTTTGTGAAAATAGTTATATGCACATCGTCATGCATATTCATTAGGTGGGCTGATGATGTCACATCTCCACTTTCCTTTTTTCTTATGTTATTACATGAAATCATAAATGTTTCATTTTTTAATATACATGTGTAAATGGTGTGTCTCCATTATGATGAAATAAGTTGCGGCAATAGACCAGTTCGTAGTTACTTCATGGGCAATTTTGTTCAAATGACTTTTCATTTCTTTCATTATGATAGGCAGATTTCAAAGCAAGATATTACGCAAGCTTGCCTTACATAGCAGGATGAAGAAATTGAATAGACCAGGTGACTAGAATAGCACACCAATGAACACTTTATGAAGGTACTTGTTGCATTCCTACTTTGAATGCATATCATAGCATGTTGCACAATGTACTTGGCATACTGTGAAATACAAGTCGTTCGTGGACGCATTGTTGTTTTTTGGGGATGTAAATGAAAACAACAATTCAAAAGAATATATGAATAATCAAGACATCAATGTTGGTGCTTATCTCATTAGATTTTAAACCACCATTTCACTTTAGTACAAATGACCTTCCTCTGATCATGCGTAGAATCTTTTTCATCATGCGCAGAAAGGAACTATGAACTGGCTTATAAATAACTAATGCACTTAATCAGTTGTCAATCCAATTGTTTTAGTTCTTGGTAGAAATTTCATATATTTCATAATTTCATATAATAAAATACAAAAGAACAAGTGGGGATATGACATCATCAGCCCACCTAATGAATATTCATAAAGACATGCCTAGAACTGTTTCACCGGAATAATGCAAATCTTTAAAATTCAATAACTTTGTTATTTGTTACCCGCTTTCGATCAACTTTTCAGCATTTTGCTTTGTGAATTTTACTCTATTTATTGAGATATAAATATTTCCACCCTGGACCATCCCTTCGATCCGATCACCTGAAAAGAATAAATGATTAACTCTATTTAAAATACTATAGATATATTGTTTACCCAACGAGTAAGCTTTATATTTCGGTATAGTAAAACACATTGCAGCTCGAAAAGTAGATAATACACGAATTGTATTTATCTGTATTTATACTTTGCTATTTTGTTATTTGTTGTGTTATCTATTTTTTGAGGGGCCCACATTGTACAAGCATTGCTTTTTAGTGGGTCCCTCCATTTCCATCTTAATTTAATTTCTATTGAAAAATAGTATACTTATTTAAAACCTACAATGTGTTGCCCAAATTGTCTAAGTGTTTTTTTTTTTTCACAACATATGTATCATTATTTTCTTTTTTTGCAACGTATACAAATATTTATGTTTATATATGGTATACAATTCATGTATGTACAATTGATGGAAGTGAAATAAATAAATTTGAATTTGAATTTGAATTTATAAAATATAAGATAACGGTTCGGTAATGGTACGGCCCTATAAAACAGGGAAGTAATTTAATATTCATCTATAGATGGAGAGGGAAAGAAGAGGAAGGAGGGGGCGGGCGGGGAACGAAAGTGCTGTATTTTATTGTAAGATGCACAGATGAAAAAGAAAAACAAACAAGAAACAGAGAAATATGTTTTGAAATAGGGAAGGGATGGTATTACTGGTGGGACTGAGGAAAAGGAAGGAAGGAAAAGGAGAAAGAGAAGGAGACGAAGTTTAGAAGTAGAAGGAGGAGGAGAAAGAAGACCTATATATCATTGTGACCAGCACATTACCGGCATCATAATACTGAGTGGCTAATTACCCTTCATTCCTTTTAATAGAATTAACTGAGAGAAGCCCTGATCTTTTATGATATTGAACAGCAATTAAATCTCGATCCTCTTCTTTACTTGCGGGTACCCTTTTTTTACGCGGTAACTAATAAAGTATCTGGTTTCGTGAATTATGACGTGGGGGGGGGGGTGCACGAGCAAAACATTTGAGTGACTGTCAATACAGAAGGTATACTTTCCTGAAGAAGAAGAAGAAGAGGAGGAGGAGGAGAAAGAAGACCTATATATCATTGTGACCAGCACATTACCGGCATCATAATACTGAAATACTAATTATCCTTCATTCCTTTTAATAGAATTAACTGAGAGAAGCTCTGATCTTTTATGATATTGAACAGCAATTAAACTCCATCCTCTTCTTTACTTGCGGGTACCTTTTATATTTTTTATGCGGTAACTAATGTGAATTGTGCCGTACCGTGATCACGGCATGGGGAGGGGGGGGTGCACGAGCAAAACGAAACATTTGAATGACTGTCAATACAAGAGGTATACTGACCTGAAGAAGAAGAAGAAGAAGGAGAAAAAGAAGAAGGAGAAGAAGAAGAAGAAGAAGAAGAAGAGGGAGAAGAAGAAGAAGAAGAATTAGATGGACTAAAAACCTCGTTGCCGCCTATGCCTCGTAGTGTCAGTATTAGAGTATAGTAAGTTAGCCACCTTTCGAAAATACTTTACTTAGTTTACATTGTTCTGTTGTGTATATTTCTCGACCATTGTGGTTTAATTCTATCTACTTTGCAAGAATTTGTTCCTCTCGTTACGTTTTGCAATGTAAGATTTGAACTAAATGAATTTGAAGAATGAAGTGTAAAATATAATATTTAATGATTTTAAACAAAGTTGATCAAAATGGTAGTAAATAAATGCAGCGCGAGTTTGACCCCCTTTTATAATTTTTGGCACCAGTTGCTGATTAAGATTTCTTAAAAATATTAATCATTATCAAGTTCAGCAAGTACGAAATGAGTGAAAGAAGAAGTAATAGTCAGAATGAGATGAAGGAGGAGGAGGGGGAGGAGGTAGAGTATCTATGTGTCATTGTGACCAGTATAATTGCCGGCATCATTATACTAAACATGGGCCGCAAAACCGGGGCCTAGGGTCTTCAGCCCCTACACTTAATTCGTTTCCAAAATTTGTACAAAAACGTAAAAATGACCATCTGATTGTGTTTTTGCATGGTCAGTCCCCGCTTTCAAAACCGTTCCACGGCCCCTGCTAAATGGCCAATTGCCCTCAATCCCTTTTAATAGAATTAACTGAGAGATACCCTGATTTTGATGATATTGAACAGCAATTAAACCTCGATCCTCTCCTTTACTTGCGCGTACCCTTTACATTTTATATATGTGATTTCTTTTATCTGTTTATACAGTCACTGTTAACAGTGGCGTACCGTGGTCACGGCATGAGGGGGGGGGGGGGGGGGCACGAGCCCAATTTTTTAGTCACTGTCAATAGACAGGTATACTTTTCTGAAAAGATACATTTTAAGGATTGTTGGTAAGATTTCATGAACAAGACATGTATCTTCCTAATCAAATAACGCGAGCGCGAATCGCGAGCTGAAAAGAAGAGAAAGAAATGATTTTTGACCAAACAAAAAAATGAAAATCAGTACAGTTTACTTCTCCTTCTTGATTTATTAGTATTTTTTAAACAGATCAATATCAAGATTTGCATGTGGGAGGCGTATGAGGATGGGAGAGGGTCGTCTCCCCCCACATAGACCACAAATCTCATTGCCGCCTATGCCTCATAGGGTCAGTATTAATATTTAGGGTACTAAGTTAGTCACCTTTCGAAAATACTTTCTTAATTTGAATTGTTCTATTGTATGTATTTCTCAAAAGTTTTGATTTTGTTTTATTTTATTTTATTCCACATTTCAATAACAAAAGTAAATACAGCGTAAAATAATTTTCATCACGACATAATGATAAACAATAATTAACATAGTATTGTTATAAGGCACTCATAAATCTAATTGGAAAAGTTTCTTTAAAAAGAATGTTGAAACATGGATATAAACCAAATAAATACATACAATATCGTAAACCAGACTATACAATGGAATAAAATAGCATTATCTTTTATTGCACAAAATAATATCAATGTAGTAAAAGTAATGTAAATAGGGAAAGAAAAAAAATCAAAGAGAGGTATTGATGAAAGTGAAAAGTGCAAGTGTGCGAATGTGCATGTGCGGCAGGGGGGAAGGGGGGTGTCATCGGTTGACTATATATTAGAGCTCTTAACAGTGTATTTTTCTTTAGAACAGCTTTGAATGAATAAAGCGATGTGCATAACTTAATGTCATGTAATTAATTATTCCATAAATCTGCATATACACAAAACCAATAATAAATAAGTTGATAACACGTGATATTATTGCAATATTATACTGGAAGAAACGCGACTGGGCTCAGTCAATCATTGGCAACCTGAGATTAAACTAGTCATCCAAAATGATTACCCAAAGGACATTTTGAATAGTTTCTTAAATCTATATAGGTCACACATTCACCATATGAGGTCTACGATTAGGCCTATTTTTTTATAGGCATATTACAGAAACAAGTGGAATGCCTCTGGCGGTCTCACCTGCATCACGCGATTCAATACAGCAGCAGTGCTGACTTTGAAAACTACTATCAAATAATTATTCACAAAAAAACATCATTCATATAATGATACAATACTACGTTCATTGACATTTGACCTTGATCATGTGACCTAAAACTTGTCAGTGAAACTTGATTACCCCTATATCCACATTTTATACACTATATTTATAAACTTTGAAAGTTATGATGGTAATTCAACAAATACCCCCAACTTGGCCAAAGTTAATTGACCTTACATGACCTTTGACCTTGATCATGTAACCTGAAACTCGCACAGGATGTTCAGTGATACTTGATTACTCTTATGTCCGAGTTTCATGAATCAGATCCATACACTTTCAAAGCTATGATGGTATTCAACAGATACCCCCATTATGGCCAAAGTTCATTGACCTTTGACCTTGGTCATGGACCTGAAATGCGCACAGGATGTTCAGTGATACTTGATTACTCTTATGTCCAAGTTTTATGAACTAGACCAATAAACTTTCAAAGTTATGATGGTAATTTAACAAATACCCCCAACCTTGCCAAAGTTCATTGACCTTAAATGACCTTTGACCTTAATCATGTGCCTTGAAACTCGCACAGGATGTTCAGTGATACTTGATTACTCTTATGTCCAAGTTTCATGAATCAGATCCATAAACTTTAAAATTTATGATGGCAATTCAACAGATACCCCCAATTGGGCCAAAGTTCATTGACCCTAAATGACCTTTGACCTTAATCATGTGACGTGAAACTCAAGCAGGATGTTCAGTAATACTTGATTAACCTTTTTGTCCAAGTTTCATAAACTAGGTCCATATATTTTCTAAGTTATGAATACATTTCAAAAACTTAACCTCAGGTTAAGATTTTGATGCTGATTCCCCAAACATGGTCTAAGTTCATTGACCCTAAATGACCTTTGACCTTAGTCGTGTGACCTGAAACTTGGGCAGGATGTTCAGTAATACTTGATTAACCTTATGGCCAAGTTTCATGAACTAAGTTCATATACTTTCTAAGTTATGTTGTCATTTCAAAAACTTAACATTAGGTTAAGATTTGGTGTTGACGCCGCCGCCACCGCCGTCGCCGTCGGAAAAGTATGAGGCGCCGAATGTACCAATATTATATAGAACAATTATTTGTTATATAATCATTATTTATTAAATAATAACTATTATTTATATATAATTTACATTTTATTTGTAAATAACTACTATTATATAAAATATCATTTCTAATTATTTATATATAATTCCAAGTATACTTCATTATTTGTAAATAATAATAGTTCGACATTCCATTATTTATAAATAATGATTATTTGTTTTTCATTATCTATAAATAATGATTATTTGTTTTTCATTATTTACAAATAATGATTATTTGTTTTTCATTATTTATAAATAATGATTATTTGTTTTTGATTATTTACAAATAATGATTATTTGTTTTTCATTATTTACAAATAATGATTATTTGTTTTTCATTATTTATAAATAATGATTATTTGTTTTTCATTATTTATAAATAATGATAATTGGTTTTTCATTATTTATAAATAATGATTATTTGTTTTTCATTATTTACAAATAATGATTATTTGTTTTTCATTATTTATAAATAATGATTATTTGTTTTTCATTATTTATAAATAATTTGTTGAGTTTTCCATTATTTATAAATAATGATTATTTGTTAAATAATGAAAACGTCTACTTCATTATTTATAAATAATTTTTTCGAGTGCACCATTATTCTCATTATTTATAAATAATCATTATTTAATGTTCGAGTTTTCCATTATTTATAAATAAAGATTATTTGTTAAATAATGAAATATCTACTTCATTATTTATAAATAATAATTTTGTTTCAATATCCCATTAATCATTATTTATAAACAATTTTTACAGTTTGCCATTATATACAAATACTCATTATTTATATACAAATAACCATTATTTATTAAATAATGCCATTATTTATTAAATAATGCCATTATTTATTAAATAATGCCATTATTTATTAAATAATGGAAAACTCGCTATAACATGCAAATGTGGGACCGCCCATGATATGAATATTCATGATGCGATTTCCTTTTTCGTGATTTTTCTTCACAAATTTTTGTCCATTTCCTCTTCATAATGACATTTCTTGAAGCAGTTTTCTAGGGATATGGTCTGATTGTAATATTCTTCATTTTCTATATAACTTCGTCTTCGTAGAAATATCAAAAAGTGTAATTTTATACGATTTTTCCTACAGTTCACAATCCCCATAGGCGCGCGTGTACGGTAGGGACAACCGGTGAATCGACGGAGTGCTCTTCATCGAAATACTACGTTGGTTGGTCCCCGGAAGTGGCGGGCGGAATTTAGCCCGAATCCTCGATGGAAGTCGATCAAGTGCATATGAGCTGAGAGAGTGAAATATCAGTGTACTTGTACAGGCCCTTCTACTTTTTATAAATATTTCTTGTTGCTTTTTTTGTTGAGTTAATTTTTCCTGGTGTAGAGATAAGTTTCAATTCTAATAATGCACTTCAAATACATTTTGGAGTGTCTGTTTGAGGCGTTTGGGGCGATTTCACCCTGGCCCCAAAATGCTCGCAACGACAATACGGGGGCATGATGACCCCTAAATTTTTAAAAACTTATTTTTCTATTGAAAATTATCTCAAAATTCACCAAAAGTGTGCACGAAAGCCTTCGTATTTCACTTTTAAAACTCCAAAAAGTGCCCAAATGACAAGCTTGGTCGCTTCGCTGTGTCGCATTCAACTATGAGAACGTTTACGCGTCTGCTTCGATATATCCCCCCCCCCCCTCCTCCGAAAGAAATTCTGTATACGGCCATGCTCTAAAGAGCCTGGCACATTGATTTATGTATACTTTCATTTTCATTATTTTTATCTCATTATCAACATGGCCTTACGCAGAATTTTTTCCAGGGGGGCCGGGGCCGGAGCATGACGCGCGTAAACTTTCTCAAAAAAATCTTGAAAGCGAGACAGCCACGGGACCAAGCCCAAATGACAAGCTTGGTCGCTTCGCTGTCTCGCTTTCAACTTGAGAACGTTTACGCGCGTCTGCCCCCACCCCCCGAAAGAAATTCTGTGAACGGCCA
The DNA here is from genome assembly GCF_037042905.1 of Lytechinus pictus. NCBI lineage: Eukaryota > Metazoa > Echinodermata > Echinoidea > Temnopleuroida > Toxopneustidae > Lytechinus > Lytechinus pictus. The sequence goes on along the minus strand of NC_087258.1, from coordinate 10,928,111 downwards.
TGCTCAAAAGAGCATATGGCACATTGATTTATATGTACTTTTCATTTTCATTATTTTTATCACATTATCATCATGGCCTTATACACAGAATTTTTACCGGGGGGGGGGGGGAGCAGCTAGGACGCGCGTAAAGTTTCTCAAAAAAATCTTGAAAGCGAGACAGCGACGCGACCAAGCTCAAATGACAAGCTTGGTCGCTTCGCTTTTTCAAGATTTTTATGAGAAAGTTTACGCGCGTCCTGCTCCCCCCACCCCCCCCCCGGAAAAAATTCTGCGTAAGGCCATGATGATAATGAGATAAAAATAATGAAAATGAAAAGTACATATAAATCAATGTGCCATATGCTCTTTTGAGCATGGCCGTTCACAGAATTTCTTTCGGGGGGTGGGGGCAGACGCGCGTAAACGTTCTCAAGTTGAAAGCGAGACAGCGAAGCGACCAAGCTTGTCATTTGGGCTTGGTCCCGTGGCTGTCTCGCTTTCAAGATTTTTTTGAGAAAGTTTACGCGCGTCATGCTCCGGCCCCGGCCCCCCTGGAAAAAATTCTGCGTAAGGCCATGTTGATAATGAGATAAAAATAATGAAAATGAAAGTATACATAAATCAATGTGCCAGGCTCTTTAGAGCATGGCCGTATACAGAATTTCTTTCGGAGGAGGGGGGGGGGGGGATATATCGAAGCAGACGCGTAAACGTTCTCAAGTTGAATGCGACACAGCGAAGCGACCAAGCTTGTCATTTGGGCACTTTTTGGAGTTTTAAAAGTGAAATACGAAGGCTTTCGTGCACACTTTTGGTGAATTTTGAGATAATTTTCAATAGAAAAATAAGTTTTTAAAAATTTAGGGGTCATCATGCCCCCGTATTGTCGTTGCGAGCATTTTGGGGCCAGGGTGAAATCGCCCCAAACGCCTCGAACAGACACTCCAAAATGTATTTGAAGTGCATTATTAGAACTGAAACTTATCTCTACACCAGGAAAAATTAACTTAACAAAAAAAGCAACAAGAAATATTTATAAAAAGTAGAAGGGCCTGTACAAGTACACTGATATTTCACTCTCTCAGCTCATATGCACTTGATCGACTTCCATCGAGGATTCGGGCTAAATTCCGCCCGCCACTTCCGGGGACCAACCAACGTAGTATTTCGATGAAGAGCACTCCGTCGATTCACCGGTTGTCCCTACCGTACACGCGCGCCTATGGGGATTGTGAACTGTAGGAAAAATCGTATAAAATTACACTTTTTGATATTTCTACGAAGACGAAGTTATATAGAAAATGAAGAATATTACAATCAGACCATATCCCTAGAAAATTGCTTCAAGAAATGTCATTATGAAGAGGAAATGGACAAAAATTTGTGAAGAAAAATCACGAAAAAGGAAATCGCATCATGAATATTCATATCATGGGCGGTCCCACATTTGCATGTTATAGCGAGTTTTCCATTATTTAATAAATAATGGCATTATTTAATAAATAATGGCATTATTTAATAAATAATGGCATTATTTAATAAATAATGGTTATTTGTATATAATTAATGAGTATTTGTATATAATGGCAAACTGTAAAAATTGTTTATAAATAATGATTAATGGGATATTGAAACAAAATTATTATTTATAAATAATGAAGTAGGTATTTCATTATTTAACAAATAATCTTTATTTATAAATAATGGAAAACTCGAACATTAAATAATGATTATTTATAAATAATGAGAATAATGGTGCACTCGAAAAAATTATTTATAAATAATGAAGTAGACGTTTTCATTATTTAACAAATAATCATTATTTATAAATAATGGAAAACTCAACAAATTATTTATAAATAATGAAAAACAAATAATCATTATTTATAAATAATGAAAAACAAATAATCATTATTTGTAAATAATGGAAAACAAATTATCATTATTTATAAATAATGAAAAACCAATTATCATTATTTATAAATAATGAAAAACAAATAATCATTATTTATAAATAATGAAAAACAAACAATCATTATTTGTAAATAATGAAAAACAAATAATCATTATTTATAAATAATGAAAAACAAATAATCATTATTTATAAATAATGAAAAACAAATAATCATTATTTATAAATAATGAAAAACAAATAATCATTATTTATAAATAATGGAATGTCGAACTATTATTATTTACAAATAATGAAGTATTACTTGGAATTATATATAAATAATTAGAAATGATATTTTATATAATAGTAGTTATTTACAAATAAAATGTAAATTATATACAAATAATAGTTATTATTTAATAAATAATGATTATATAACAAATAATTGTTCTATATAATATTGGTACATTCGGCGCCTCATAGAAAAGCGGCGCCTACAGTCTCACTCTGCTATGCAGGTGAGACAACAAAACTGTTAATACAGTTTGGTATATCACCAATCGATTGTAAACACACATGATTGAAATTATGTTACATATCTGCCTACACTTACTCTCTAAATCCCTTAGATTGAAATAGATTGCGATCGGGGACCAATCTGCCTGCGTGGTTTGGGGGATGCCCTTCGGTGGTCGAAGTTGGATTGACATTTTTAATCTAATAGATTTAAAATTCCATCTTAATCGATTGAAACTTTGGATAAAACTGTCGATTCGTACCTGACCACAATCTACTAGATTGAGTTAAATCTACGGAATTTGGAGAGAATAAAGTGTATTTCAGAGATGATGGAGGAAGCAACAGACACAACGACGATGACGACGACGTCGAAAAAAAACTGCAGGTGAACGTTTCATCAATGTCTACCGTCCGACAAGTTGTCAGATCTGACGAATTTAGTTTTTGATTGGCTGAGAACAACAGGTGTCCGACTGTTACTACGGTAATTGACCGCTTATAAAAATAAAGAAAGGTTTCCAACGTTGTTTCTTGTTTATCATTATATCGTTACCATGGTTACTGCCATAAGAAGCGTGTGTCACCCAGTAAATTACTCAAATCTCGGTTCCATTCCGAGTAGAATTCTTGAAGGATTGTCCGTGTCTCGTTAAACATGCCTCCGACTTCACTTGCTTTACGAGTGTTTGTATTCCTCGTTCGAGTCTGGCAGATATCCGAGATTTGAACCTTCGTCAAAATTTCTGCGAATAGATAAAAAAAGACATGAACCTCCAAGTGTAACTTAAACAATTAACAATTTCAATATATGACTTGATTATCTTTCAACGAAATTCTTACCATGCTTGTAGGACCTATATAAAGCCCGTACAAGTTCTTTTTTGTTGGGGGATCTTTGTTAATATTTGGGCTTCCATTTATATTTTTTCCGAAAAAAATGCAAAAGCAGAGAGATAGAGAGAAATTGAGGGGTGTAAGATAATATAATGAGCAGTTTTGAACTTTATTTTATTCGATTTCTTATCCAGGAATCTTAATACTAATCAACGTTGGTTAAAGTCATGAGACAATCTGATATCGACAGTATAAGTAAGTGGAATTAAAATACCATTTTATAATTCACTTACTTAGATTTAAAAATGCATACAGTCTTGGTAAAAGCCCCTCACAGCCAGAATGCCAGTCTTCAAGTCTGAGAATAAATATCTGATCTCGTGGAAATGCTTTCAGCCAGTCTCGGATATAGACAGAATACAAACCAATGTTGAGGCGCTGTTTGAATGGTGGGGAAAAAAACATGACAGCATTGAATGGGTAAATCACCCGCGCCTGGTTTTAGAAATGCTGAATTCATTTCGTACATTACACTATAAACGGTCTGCTTTCAAATTAATTGCAATTGTGTAGGGGGATTACCACATCAATTTCCAGGCAAATATTAAAAAGTGCCGCAGGCCTAGATAACCCTAAATCATGTAAATTAGTCAGTCTTGTCTGAATGCGAAAGGGCACCGTCTACAAAGGGTCAATACACAAATAGAACATTCATCAGTTTTTTTCGAAAAGGTCAACATTTTTTACATGCTCACTTTGTTCGCTTGGAATTTTTAAGGAATTTTGCCACATGCACCATGTTGTGCCCCCACAAATTTCTTGGCTCATTACGCCAATGATTTGAGTGCCAGGAGAGTATGAGAGATATGGTTTGAAACTAATCCCTCATTCAGGAGCGGCATTAAGGTATTTTTATAGGGGGCCGCGATCTAATCCCCAATTAAATTACTAGGGGTAATATTATATACACAACAAAAAAGTAAGTCCCCCTAAGTAAAAATGCTGTAACTTTTGAACGGAAAAATGTTGAGATATAATATTTCGTAGGTGGTTTTTCTACACTCATCAAGCAACTCTTGGGAAAAAATGAGATTGATCGATTGGGTCATGCATGAGTAATCAAAAATTGAATAAAAAATGACAATTTTTGAAAGTCACAAGAGTCGTTTTTCAGATTGTCTAAATACAAAGTAGGGCAAAGGTTGATATTTGGTGAATTTTATGGTGTTAATTCTGTTTTACTATATCAATTAGCCACTCCACACAAAATTTTGATAGCGTATGTTCATGGCTGAGTGAGCACATTTTTTGTGACGTATCATCATACATTTATAGGGGTTTATGGTAGTATCGTCTGCAACATGTTAAAATTTGAAAATGTTAGTGGCTCCCCTTTCCCAATTTCTTGGCCCCTCCCCCACTTTCAAATTCTGGCTCCACCACTAATTTGTCCATAAATTCTACTGATCCTGAGAAATTGTTAGGAAAAGATTACATCAATGCAGTAAAAAGAGTTAGGAAAAGTATACACTTATGCATTAAAAAGAGTATTAGTTTTCGAGTGTGCTCGCTCAACCATGAAAGTCTAAAAAGTTCGGAAAGTGCGTGGTGATAAAAATGATGGATGATAAAAAACAACAGCAATTAAGTTACATTTGAAACCGAATTTGCCCCCAATATTCACTTTATAACCCCTCAAAATGAGTCTGTGACATTGATAATGCCCCCTTTTCCCCTTTGATGTGTGCTCACTCATCCATAAATAAACAATTCGATTTCATTTTTGCATAGAATTCTGCCCATAGGCTGATAAACATTACTGCCAAATGATAATGCTATAAAGACAGCTTTGCAAAAGGTTCCACCACATTGAATAAGGGGTTACTTTTTGTTATTCTTTAACATATGAACCCATAGAGTACACAATGTCTATGAGAGAGAGGAAGTCAGAATTTCAACAAAAGTGAAATAAGGGCTTGTTTCATGGACGGTTTTTGATACTTCTGCCAACAGTTTTTCATGAAACTTCGCACATGGCTTCAGTGTGAGACTAAGCAAAAGGCGCGCACACCAAAATAACCATTCGATACGGCACAGAATGGGGCCAAGGCCTTGAACTTTCTTCTCATTTGCATAATTTTCGAATCTTGTGTGCTCACTGAAGCATTAAACATTGGGATTTTTATGAAAATCAAATGAAATGAACTATGCAAGAATGTTTGTGACGGATATCCATCGTGAGCAATTATTTTTTCCAATAACGTAAAAAAAGCTAACCACATTCCACATGTTCATTCAAGCGTGAATGTTTAATTAAACGCCTTTGAATTATTGAAGCATGTTAATTGGTCATGAACATAACGAAAGAGGTTGAGAAGCGATCATTTCAGTTATCAAATTTAAACAATACTTGCCAATGATATTTGAAAATCGTATTTTTTGTTTTCATTGAATGTTAATTGAACCGTGAAATGATGAATATTGTTGACGATACTCTTCCCGAACGTAATTGTCATCATATTCGATTATTTTTATCGATAGAAATGGGTTTAAAAATCTAATTATAGCAAATTTTGACTGTGTTTATTCAACCTTGAAATTTAGCAAAAAAAGTGGTATCATCTTTTAGAAAGTACTATTAACAAGCCTTCTGACTATTTTTCATGATGAGAATGTGGAATTCGTTCCAATAAACTGGAATCGAAGTCATGGTATTTTGCTTGTGACTTTCAAAAAGTGACCATTTTGCCTTCTGGCGGTGCTCACTGAACCATGACATAAAATACGTCCGTAACATTCACTCAGAGGGTAGCTTATAAAACTACCTTCACGCTCATGTAAAAATGTATTAAAAGCTCCCAGTGGTTCGGAAATTATAGATGTTTGTTTTAGGGGGGACTTACTTTTTTTGTTGTATATAGTTACATTATCGATCTATCTTCCGTTTTCATCCTCTTTTTCTCGTTTTGTTCACTAGTTGAACAATTGAATGTGGTAGTCACCCCTGCGCCTGAAACACCGCCCCGCCCCAATTTGACTTTACTTACTACTCCATCTTGAATTGAGAGGGTGTAAGCGCATGCGCGAGGACTTCGTGCTTTAGTACATCTCCCAAAGTTTGCAATGGTGTGGACGGCGGCATTGTGAAATATCTCTTGGTCCGGGTTGTCATGAAAATAAATATAATCAGAGTATAGCCTTCAAAATAATGGACAAAAATAAAAAAGGTTAAATCAAACAATCATTTTTTTAAAGTTGATCTTCAATTTCAATTGCCATGATAACCAATATTATTGTGGGTAAGACAGAACAAAATGGGCAATAATGAGGCGATTAATGGAATTGTTTGCTACAAAATTTATTAGCAGGCACTTAATTCATTGATGGTAGAAGGCCAGAGAGGGGGGGGGGTGGAAACACAAGCTACACAGCAAAAACTGTGGTGTTAACCGGTGTACATAGAGGACCACACCAGTTATTTTACACCGGTGTTAAATTTACAGTGTTAGTTTAACACCTATAGGTGTTATTACAACACCTTTGGTTGTTACATTTACACTCTTGGTGCCATGTTCAATCTCTAGGGTGTAATTTTAACACCTCAGGGTGTGGTCCTCTATTAACACCAACTGGTGTCAGTTTTAACACCACAGTTTTTACAGTGTATCACCATTCACTGGTCATTTGCTGGCTACAGAGAAGCATGAATATACATGTATATTCACATGAGCAATAAGAGCACCGACGGCTGCGAGTCTTCTCCGTGGGACGCATCGCAATTTATATCCTGCCATACTAAACCTTTTCATTCCCAAGATTACTACCATTAGGCCTCCAATTTCTTAATAAACATAATTATAAACGCTGGAGGTCTCGGAGGAATAGCAAAATGACAAACTAGAAGTGATAAAAAGGGAGTGTGTGTTTCTTTGTTTTTACCTGGAGACTGGATCCCTCAGTATTACAAATAATTTTGCATTCGGTTGAGCAGCACGTATAATGTCCGCTGTGACATATTTAGGACCTTCCTTTACCAGTGCTGCAAACGTTTTCTTCCAGTGTCGGTTATCCCATAATGTTGAGGCAGAACCATCACCTGCATTAGGTCAAGAAAAAAAAACATACCAATGTATGCGTTTTCCTGATGTATCTATACTGCCACACTCTTTTACCAATCCTTGTTTTAAGGTCAAGTCCACCCCAGAAATATGTTGATTTGAATAAATAAAGAAAAATCAAACAAGCATTATGCTGAAAATTTCATCATAATCGGATGTAAAATAAGAAAGTTATGACATTTTAAAGTTTCGCTTATTTTTCACAAAACAGTGATATGCACAACTCAAAGACATGCAAATTAGACAGTCGATGATGTCCCTTACTCACTATTTCTTTTGTTTTTTATTGTTTGAATTTTACATTATTTCATTTTTTTACAGATTTGACCATCAGGACCAACTTGATTGAACCATATAGTATTGAACAATGCTAATTGCACATGTTCAGGGAGGAATTAATCGTTGTTTCACACAACAACATGGAGAAAATTGGAATACTACATATTTCACATAATAAAATACAAAAGAAATAGTGAGTGAGTGATGTCATCAGTCTCTTCATTTCCACAAGGATGTGAATATAACTGTTTTGTGAAATTAAGCGAAACTTTAAAGTGTTATAATTTTCTTATTTTACATCCGATTTTGATGAAATTTTCAGTGTTATGCTTGTTGGATATTTCTCTTTTTATTTGGATCAACTTTTGGATGGGGTGGACTTGCCCTTTAAAAACGAGGATTGGTAAAAGGAAACAATATGTTGGCAAAATAATTGTCCTTCTAACCAGCGGCGTAACAGGGGTCGGTGGCCAGGGGTGGGCAAGAGCCAAAAATTTCCCGGTCATATCATGGAACAGGCAATGGCGTCATAAGGCAAATATTTTGAGGGGGCGATATGGCGTATCGGGCAAATATATATATATATATAAGCGAGCGAGCGAAATTTGTTGACATTTTTATTGCAAAAATCCAATTTTGTGATAGATTTTGACATAATGTTAAAAAGATGATATCATATTCACCCTCCTCTCTTTCCCTTTTCTCTCTTTTTTTGTACGCCATGGTGAACAGGATGTTTGTTATGATTGTGAGCATCAGGGCGAAGCTCTATATGCTCGAGGGGGCCGAGTATGGCGCTTCTGGCAAGAAGTAGCTTAATATAGGTCCCGAGCGAGCGAGATAAAAAAAATCACCTTTTCATGAGAATCTAACATGAAGATAGATTTTAACGTGATATTCAGAAAAATATAATACACTTTCCTTTCTTTCCTCATTTTTGTGTTTGGTTGTAGAACTTTTGGGGGCCATGTTCCAAACTCATCCATATAACAGTGCTTTATGGGTGGGGTCCAGGGCAGAGCCCCAGAACCTCTTCATATCAAAGCCATTTTAAACCTTACAGATGGCCTCTTATTTTAATCAAATTGCGTGTATATTTATATAGCTTTAACACAACACATAAATTCAATGCAGTTGTGTATCGTAATCATCCAAATATTGTGAGGGGCACACCATAGCAAATGTGGGAAAATTTGTAAAAAGTCGCCAGCGAGCGAAGCGAGCCAGAAAAAAATAATAGCCTGTTAAAATGAAATTCTAATTATGTGATATATTTTTACATCATTATAGCAAATATCATGTCATATATTTTTTTTCATTCATCTCATTTCGCTGCCTCCTTTATTTTCTTTTATTTCCCCTTGGCTGTGGAACCACCCCGGTACGCCAGGGCCTCAACGTAAAGCTTAAAGGGATGGTCCTGGCTGAAAGTATTTATAGCTTAATAAATAGAGTAGAATTCACTGAGCAAAATGCCGAAAATTTCATCAAAATCGGATAACAAATAACAAAGTTATTGAATTTTAAAGTTTAGCAATATTTGGGGAAAACAGTCGTCATGAATATTCATTAGGTGGGCTGATGATGTCACATCTCCACTTGTTCTTTTGTATTTTATTATATGAAATGAGGTTTATTCAAATTTTGTCCTCCAAGAAGTAGAAAAATTGGAATGACAACTGATTTAGTGCATTAGATATTTATTGATGCAACTCATTTCATTATAAGGGAGACATATTATTCACACAAGTATGAAATAATGAAAAAAATATGATTTTATGTAATACCATAAGAAAACGGAAAGTGGAGATGTGACATCATCAGCCCACCTAATGAATATTCATGACGACTGTTTTCACGAAATATTGCAAAACTTTAAACTTCAATAACTTTATTATTTGTTATCCGATTTTGATGAAATTTTCAGCATTTTGCTCAGTGAATTCCACTCTATATATTAAGATATAAATATTTTCAGCCTGGACCATCCCTAATGCAGGAAGGGTCCATATAGGGGCCCGTTATACAGTGCGTATCAAAAAAAAGTTTACACTTAGAAAAAATCCTGTAAAATTATACATTTGTAATATCCTGAAGATTTTTCCACATTGTAACATTGGTACAGATCCATTTAAGCAAATGACGATTTAACTGTCGAAAAATATTTCCGCTTGAGTGAACACCATTTACTTTTGAAAAGTTAGTGAAAAATGATTTGCGCATAACTTTGAAATAGTTATGCGAATAAAAGTAGACCTTAATCATGAAGAACAAGTTGAATTTTATCTATCAAAATTGATTTGAAGATATCTTTTACCTTTTAAAACTTTTTTCCTTGCCCAAAACACTTCGAAGAGTGCATTGCGCCCCATCCCACTCCCCCACACACTGAGGCAATCGTGACGATATTTGCTTTACACTGAGCTGTGATTTACATGAAATTGCTTAGGCTTGATTTTCATTTTGTTAATCATTGTAAAGCTTGGAAAAAGTGTGGAGAAACAAGTATTAAATAAAAATGAAATGTAAACCCACTATAAATGATAAAAACTTAGTGAAAAAATGTTAGAGATGTCTGATATAAACTTTTGTTCAGATTTAGTTATGTCCTCAGATCCAGCTATTATTATTATTATTATTATTACTTATTATTTGTACTGCGCTTTTCCCATTAGGCCCAAAGCGCTTACAATGAATTAATTAAATGTAATATTTTAAAAACTACAAAGTACGAAAGAGATGAGTTTTTAATGACTTTTTGAAAATTGCTAATGTTGGAGACTGTCTAATTATTAGTGGCAGGTCGTTCCAGGATTTTGGCACAAAAAGGGTAAAGGTTGTGCTTACTAAGTGTTCAAATGTGCTTACTAAGTGTTCAAATTTCAATTTGGGTGGCAAAATTGTTAAAAAATGCTTGAATGTATCCGTCTAATTTCTATTGACTAAAAGTGCAAGGGAAATGTATGAGAAATGTTTCGCAGGGTAAATTTGATTTCGCCCTTTCTCCTTGACACTGCGTGAAAACGAGCATTTCTGCGCAAACAGATTTCTGCGAGCTTTACAAAAATGGACAGTGCTCACTCAAGTGTAATATTCTGTCAAAACTTTTACTTGCATTGGATAGATGAGACCCAAACCTAAGAAAATTACCCACATGTTGTATATTTTTTAATTCCCAGGGCTTTTTCAAAGTGTAAACTTTTTTTTGATACCCACTGTAGAACCCATTAAAGGTTACAGATGAAGAGCCCCCACTGCACGGGGTCTTGACTCTTGGACAGAGCCTTTGGAGATTTAGCAAGTTTATGATAGACTTTCATACGACATTATGCTATATACCATCCATTTTTCTTCCCGCTCGTTATCTCAATCCTCGGCAGCCCGGTAGTGTACATTATCTTGTCCCTATTCTTTATTTTCTAATTTAGATTTTGGCTAATTCCATTCTGCCTTTATTTCCCTGTCTTACTAATCATGCTAATGTATTTGTATATCGGGGCAAATTGTTCTTTCTCACTTATTCTTTTTTCCTTTATCTTTCCGTTTTCCCTTTTTTATGTTTTTTCTTAGTTTTCTTTTCCCTTTCCCTTTCCCCTTTTTTATTTCCTTTCCCTTTCCCTTTCCCTTTCTTCCCCCCTTTTTTTCTTTTTCCCGTTTTTTTTTTATTTTCCCGGTGAGCTCCGCCAGGGGGGGCAGCTTGCCCCCCCTGCCCCCCCCGCCTGTTACGCCACTGATGCTTCTAACAAAATGCTTTAAAAAATCAACCAAATTGTTGGTTAGAATCTACTCGCCTCCGGGAGCGATTCATGAAAGAGCTTGTCGGCCCGGGGGGGGGGGGGGGCACTTCCATTGACGAGTGGATACCATGCGCGACCATGGGGTCTCGAAAAGCACCCTAAACACGTATTTTCCATATTCTGAAAATGCACCCCTTAACAAGTATTGGAAACAAAACGATAATCTTGGCAAGTATTCCCTGAATTGAACCCCAAACAAGTACAGCAATATTTTAATTATGTCACGGACGTCGGTCGTCGGTTTTACCATGGACCTATTTTTTCGTTGGGTTTAGTACAGCCTCACCTCCCACACCTCGCGCAAATCGTACTCTCAACACGTAGTGTTGACTCTTTGGGCAAAAAGTACATCTCTTATAAAACAATTTAGTCTTAATTTTTTATACCATCGAAAATTTGACCCTTAACACGTAGCTTCCTAGCAAAAATAGATACCTTTTTTTTCATTATTTTAGTGTTTTTGACACCCTGATTACGTTACGTACGTAACGTGCCCTATCTAAAAAAAAAGACATCCTTTTTATGTGTTTTGGGGGTCGCGCGTGGTATCCACTCGCCAATGTAAGTGGCCCCCAGGGCTTGTCGGACGTTTTTATCTGACAAGTCCTGTTTTATGCGACCGATAGTCCCTCCCTGCCAATCAAATTCAAGGAAAGCACGTCAGGTCTGACAACTTGTCGGACAAGAATATTGATTAATGCTCTACAGATAATCATTATTTTTATCAGTCAGACATGACTGTATTCAACAACAGTATTCTGACCAATCATTAACTCTAACAAAAAAAAAAAGATTTACCAAAAATGGGTAAATATGGAACATACGTGTTTGGGGTAAAAGATTTCCTCTAAAATTATGCAAAATTGCACGCTTTGTGGATAAATTGCAAGGGGATACAGTTGGGCGAAGTTGGTGTAATTTCGCCCCAAACAAGAATTTAAGAAGGAACGAGAGTAGAAATGTACTTCGTAAAAAAACAACAACAACAAACAAAAACAAAAAACAATCAACCTAGTGTACATATCGGATGCGTATGATTGGCCTACATGGTCGTGGTTGAGTAAATGTCTATGGGTTCATGGTGTTATGGTGTTGATGACACTGATACTATTAAATCTAATCGAATTAAATTCAATGTATTTATTTCCGAATTCATAAAGAAAATTTCAAGTTTCTAGACATGACATTATAAATGCAGTATCAAATTCACTACTAATTGAAAAAGAAAATGAGGGCTAAATGCCCCCCCCCCCCGCCGCAACAAACTGCGTACACAGAAATTTATTTTTAAAATATGAAAAAAGGGTAATGTATGGATGTGGGTGTCAGGCTGTGTGAGAGGTTGTGTGTGTCGGGGGATCATAACATAGCTAACATAAAATTAATAGAAAACAATAAAATCTAACGAATAAAAAAAAATCGAATGTACAATTAATTTCAAGACGCTTTTTTCACTTTTTTCTTGGAATAAAAAAATTGAATCGACACCCAAATGCATTTCATTTTATTTCATTTCACTTCGTTCATTTGCATTTCCAACATTAGCATTTTTCCGTACATTAATAGAGATATATAGGCAACGAAACACTACGTATATTATCATAATCGATAATATAAACAGGTTGGAAATGGAGGAGGCTCCTATTCAAGCGGATTATGTATAGGGTGCAGCCTCCTAATAAAATATTCTTGTAAATAGTATAGGCCAAAACCCCAAAACACGCAAAGTGACAACTTGAGCACAAAACCAATAAAAAGTACAAAATTAAGAATAAATATCAAAATAGAAATATTCATACGAACCCACTATGTGCGTAAGTTTATTCGAAGAATCCTCCTTATACGACCTGACCAAACTTGCAGAGCGTTTCTGAAGATATTTATCAAATGGAATCCCTATTGAAAGATAATAAAAAAAAAACATTAGAGCGTGGAAGATGGAAGAATGGTAGACGAATGGGGGGGGGGGGGTGTGGGGGGGGGGGGGTAACGGGGAGAGGAAGGGGAGGGGAGGGACAAGGGGTGATGGAGGTACTAGATAAACAGAAGGGGGGTTCAGGTAAAGAGGGGGAGATATTAAAGATGAGAAGCCGGAGGAGAACGAGAGAGATAACAGAACAGGGGAGCGTTTCATGAAAGGACTTGTCGGACGTTTTATCTGACAAGTCCCATTTTATCCGACAGTTACTATAGTAACAGTGCCTCTTAGCTAATCAGAATCAAGGAAAGATGTCAAATCTGACAACTTGTCGGTCAAAAATGTTGATGAAACGGTCCCCAGATGATGATCATTCAGAAGGAGAAAGTTTTGATTTGATTTTATTGTTTTCTTCTGCATTCATATCATTTGTATAATACATTTTTTTCATAACATAATAAACATATATATATATATTAAAAACAAACTGTTTTTGCCATGAATCATAGAGAGAAAAAAATATGATCTATACTGTCAACCATTATAACAAACACAATTTACAGGAGAAGAAATGTCATCATAATAAGCAGATTGCTTGAAAGAAACAATTTTTTAATTAGATTTTCATTTTAAAAAGACCAATAATTTCGCTCGATCGCAATTGATTTTCGGATACAAGGAATTGAGAGAGATGGAAAGAGCAATGGAGTATGTACAAAAAAGGCGTATAAAGCAGAATTAAAAACAAACATTTGCGAACAAAGGCGAGCGAAGAGAGTGAACAAAAATGTTGACACTCTTAATACGTAAACATCATTTTGTGATAGATTTTTTGGGAATACATATTGAAAATAATATACTATATCACCCTTCTTACCTTCTATTTCTTTCCCTTTATCCATTTTTTATTGACTGAACTTTATTTCATTTTCATTTTATTTATGTTATTTTTTGTTTTATTAATATATTTCCGATTTTTTTATTTTTAATATTTTTTTTTTAATTTCTGTACTTATTGTTATTTATTCTTCATCTAATTTATTTTTTTATTTTCATTATTATTTTTTTTGAGGGGGGCGAGCGTTTACCTTGCAGTCGATACCTGGTCCACCAGTGCGGTTCCTTGACCAACTTCCGGACCACGTGTGGGTGTGCAACAATCTTGTCCCAAAGATCACTGGTGCCACATTTCGCTACTCCTAGAATGTAGAAGTACGGCAGACACCGGAGACGTCCAACTCCAGGTGCGTTCTTCTTGGTCATCCAGCAAGAGCTTTTGTAACCAGGGAGATACTCGCCCGGGAGCTCGTCAAAAACCTGTGAATGACAAGATAACGAAAAGGTGCGTGGGGAAAGAATTCTAAACAGTTGCAAGCGAGCGAAAATCAGTTGAAATCGAGCGAAATTATTGGTCTTTTTAAAATGAAAATATAATTTAAAATTGAGAATCATAATTCAAGTACATGCATGTAAAAAATAGATTTTGACATCAACCAATATATTTCAATCTTGTCCTTTTCATTTTCTTTCTTTTTTCTGCTATTCCTTTTTTCTTGGTCATGAACTTTTTGGTACCAGAGCCCCTCAAGTCCCCTATGTGTATGCCAGTGCATATCGACTTCCACCTATTGTTTATTGAAGAGAAATTAATTAGATTAGAGGTTAAATGAACATGAACAATATTGAAAGTTGAAGGCATGATGGGGAAGTATCATCACGAATATTTTATTCCATTGTCCATGGTGAATAATGCTAGTAAGAATGAAATCAGTATGTATTTGTTCATATTGTGGTAAAGTCGCTGACCCGCAATTAGTATAGATGGGAAGTTGAAATCCTGCTAAACTCTCTGACTTATATTCCAGATCGCATATTCGATTTAAATCTAAAGGGCACAAAGCAAAAATTAATTTACAGCAAGAATAATATATGGTTTGGGGGTCACATACTGTATGATTTGCACTTTGAGCCGTTAAGGGAAAAGCGCTATATAAAAACTAGCTATCATTATTATTATGATCATCATTAATTTGGTTGATTACAAATGTCTTTCAAAACATGTTTTTATTGATGTCGATATTTTAATAAGGATAATGAAAACGAAGACATAGATGATACCATTAACATAGATTAAGATTTAAACACTTGTTTAAACTGTTTAAACAATTACTGTAAGGTTCATATAGTAAACAGCGTTGTATATATTTTTTTTTACTGTGTATCATCATTAATTTGGTTGATTACAAATGTCTTTCAAAAACATGTTTTTATTGATGTCGATCTTTTAATAAGGATAATGAAAACGAAGACATAGATGATACCATTAACATAGTTTTTTTTTGGACAGTGTATATGAAATTTGTTACGCAATTACAATGAAGTAGACAATAGATCATTAAGTTTGATTTATATATTTGCATCTGAATTGTATAACAGGCTTGAAATTAACAAAAGCTGTACATGTAAACCTTTGTATCGTCTTTCATAATAATAATAATAATAATAATAATGATAATAATAATAATAATAATAATAATAATAATGATAATGATAATGATAATGATTATAATAATGATAATAATAGCCAATTTTTATATAGCACTTTTCCCAGAATGGCTCAAAGTGCTTTACAGCATATCATTACCCCAGTCATTGGATTCATTTAAATCCAGCACGAAAAGTGCACAATTTCCACTCCCTGGGGAGCATTCCTTGCATTCATCGCAGCCTCATAATGGCGCTGGCAAATTCAAACATACAATATATTTCGCATCCTACCGGGTACACATTTAGCACCTGGGTCGAGAGTGGGAAAGTGTGGATTAACGCCTTGCCAAATAGTACGCTAGACCGCGGTGGGATTCGAACACACGACCCTCTGTTTACAAAAGGGTCATGTAATATTGCTTGATTATGTTTTATACTTATAATGTTAATGTATAATAAAGATATACATGTGATTTAAATAAAAGCTATTGAAAAAAAAATGAATATTATATAGTTACCTGTTTCGCCAGACGATAGAGTTCGGGAGGCAATTTTGTGGTATTCGTTGTGCCTAAAATGGATAATGCTTGTTCCTCTCTTTGAAGTGGAGAGGTGTCATTGTTTTCAATATGTCGCATAGCATACCCAGCTGAAAGTTTATAGGAAATAATATCAGATGAATGATTATCTAAAGAAAATTTTAAGATTACGGAGCTACAGAAAATAATGGATTTATATTGCGTTTTTTTCCCTCAGAGGATACCAAGTCTTATCTCGAGCTAAACATAGATGTGTGACGATTTTGGGAGCGTTCCGTCAAGAACATTAATGTCGTCTGACAAATTTTCCTGTGTTGTAATTGGCTGTGAAGCACAGGTTTCCTTCTGTTACTATGGTAACTATCAGGTAATGATAATCTGCGAGTGCTGACAACTTTCATGAAACGGTCCCAATGTCATGGCGATTCGGAATACTCTTATCGGCCTGCTAAGAAAGTACACTGTAAAAAATATTGGGTAAAATTTTTACCACCAGGGTAATTATGTGTCCAACCAATTTGGGGCAGTATTTTACCCAATGCGGGAAGCATATTGTCCAGTAAGTTTAAACACTAAGCAGCAATTACTTTAGTTTAGAATGTGCAAAATCTTCATCACACACTGGATAAATAACAAGTGGAGCGCCTCTGGCAGTCTCACCTGCATTGCGCGATTCAATATAGCAGAAGTGCTGGCTTTGAAAACTACTATAGAATAATTATTCACAAAAAAAACACCATTCATATAATGATACAATACTAGGTAAATTGACAATAAACATGATAAATGACATTTGACCTTGATCATGCGACCTAAGACTTGTCAGTAATACTTGATTACCCCTCTACCCACATTTTATAAACTATATCTAAACTTTGAAAGTTATTGCAGCAATCTAATGATTACCTATAAAAAAGCCAAAGTTCAATGACCTTAAATGACCTTTGACTTTGGTCATGTGATCTCAAACTCGCATGGGATGTTTAGTGATACTTGATTACTCCTATGTCCAAGTTTCAAGAACTAGATCCGTACACTTACAGAGTTATGATGGTAATTCAACAGATACCCCCAACTTGGCCAAAGTTCATTGACCTTAAATGACCTTTGACCTTGATCATGTGACCTGAAACTCGCACAGAATGTTCAGTGATAATTGAGTACTCCTATGTCCAAGTTTCATGAATCAGATCCATACACTTTTAAAGTTATGATTCAACAGATACCCCCAACATGGCCAAAGTTCATTGACCTTTGACCTTGGTCATGTGTCCTGAAATTTGCACAGGATGTTCAATGATACTTGAT
Organism: Lytechinus pictus; assembly: GCF_037042905.1. Lineage (NCBI taxonomy): Eukaryota > Metazoa > Echinodermata > Echinoidea > Temnopleuroida > Toxopneustidae > Lytechinus > Lytechinus pictus. The sequence goes on along the minus strand of NC_087258.1, from coordinate 10,910,436 downwards.
TACTCTCATATCCAAGTTTTATGAACTAGACCAATAAACTTTAAAAGTTATGGTAATTCAACAGATACCCCCAACTTGGCCAAAGTTCATTGACCTTAAATTACCTTTGACCTTAATCATGTGACCTGAAACTCGCACAAGATGTTCAGTGATACTTGATTACTCTTATGTCTAAGTTTCATGAATCAGATCCATAAACTTTTAAAGTTATGATGGTAATTCAACAGATACCCCCAACTTGGCCAAAGTTCATTGACCTTAAATGACATTTGACCTTAATCATGTGACTTGAAACTCTAGCAAAATGTTTAATAATACTTTGTTAACCCTATGGCCAAGTTTCATGAACTAGGTCTATATACTTTTTAAGTTATGCTGTTATTTCAAAAACTTAACCTTAGGTTAAGATTTGGTGTTGACGCCGCCGCCGTCGGAAAAGCGGCGCCTATAGTCTCACTCTGCTTTGCAGGTGAGAAAAAAAGCCCCAAAAGAAATACCCAATGTTGGTTGGATTCATAATTATCCTCATGGGGCACTTTTACCCAATATTTTGTTAGAGTGTAGGCTACCATTACCAGGGCCCCAGTGGGTGTTTCACAACGAGTTTAAGGGATGCTCCGGGCTGAAGATATTTATATCTCATAGAATAAAATTCACAGAGCGATAAGTTGAAAAATTGATCAAAATCGGATAACAAAAACGAAGTTATTAAATTTAAAGATTTGCATTATTCCGGTGAAACAGTTCTAAGCACGTCTTCATGTCAAATTCACAGAGCAAAATGCTGAAAATTTGATCAAAATCGGATTACAAATTTGCATTATTCCGATGAAACAGTTCTAGGCACGTCTTCATGAATATTCATTAGGTGCGCTGATGATGTCACATCCCACTTTCTTTTTTTTAATGTTATTACTTGAAATCATGATTGTTGCATTTTTTCATTAATGTGTAAATGTTGTGGCTCCATTATAATGAAATAAGTTGCAGCAAGAAATAACTAATCCACTTAATCAGATGTCAATCCAATTGTTTTAGTTCTAGATAGAACAAAATTTGAATAAACCTAATTTCATATAATAAAATACAAAAAAAAACAAGTGGGGATATAACATCATCACCCCACCTACTGAATATTCATGAAGACGTGTCTAGAACTGTTTCATCGGAATGATGCAAATTTGTAATCCGATTTTGATCAAATTTTCTTCAACCCGGAGCATTCCCTTAACGTTTATATAGCCAGGCATCGTAGACTTCTGTAATCATGGCACTTAACGCTTGAATATTCAAACTTGATGTTACCGTACGAAATCACATGATATAGAATAAGTACTGATCGTTTAGACTATACGTACAGTGCACAAAAAGTCCCACAAAAAGTAAACCGAGATTCTTTCTTGTTTTACCAACCTAGGCAAATAGTTTATGGTATTTCACTTACATCATCATACAATTATGTTATTCTTATCTTTGATGCGTAATTATGATACCCCACTATCATTACTGAAAAATGTGTATTATATTGATTTGGTTTTGTTTTTAAAGTGGAAATTAGAGTGAATTTAATTGAATGGCTCTTGCATAGCCTATGTGAGCAAGAAGATTATGGAATATCAAAGCCAAATCCAGGTTGCTAAGAAAGATGGGTCAAGATTTGTTTAGGATACTAAAACCTTGGGCCTGTTTCAAAGAATAAAAAGAAAACTCTGGGAAATAAACTAAAATCTGGCAAACAAAAGTATGCCATTGACAATAACACATTGACAAACTCTTTAGAATTTGTTTTCAAATCAAAGATTTCACTCTTACTTACGTTCATGATGAAACATAATGTATTGATACTGATATCTTCTCTAAACATGCTAAAGACGGTTCCTTTTTTTGTGGAACACACTGTATATATACATATAAATCAAACTTGAGTTCTAGGTCTAGATGAAGAGCGCGAAGCTTGACATATTCAAAAGAGAATGATGAACATTAAAAGCCAGTACAGGGAAGCAAAATAAGGGGTGTTTTATTTTGATTGATTGATTCATTATGATTCATTAAATAAAAAATCACTAAATCACGCAAATAAATCTAGGGAAGTGTCATGAATAATTATGTTCACAACGTCACTCACTATTTTATTGATAACTGACGGCATATTCTTGAGCTAAATGAGACACCAACAAGTTGGACTGGGTTTCCTTTATAAAACCCTATCTATTTCCCCTTCTTTTAAGAGATAATGAATTTTGCATCCAGGTGATTGAAGGCGAGTCCACCCCAACAAAAGTTGTTTTGAACAAAGGGAGAAAAATCAAAAAAGCATAACACTGAAAAATTTATCGAAATCGGATGCAAAATAAGAAAGTTATGGCATTTTAAACTTTTTCTTAATTTCACAAAACAGTTATATGCACATCCTAGTCGGTATGCAAATGAGGAGACTGATGACGTCATTCACTCACTATTTCTTTTGTATTTTATTATACGATATATGAAAAATTCTAATTTTCTCCTCATTGTCAAGTGAAACAACTACTAATTCCTCCTTGAACATATGGTTCAGTCAAGTTGGTCCTTATTGTCAAATCTGTAAAAAAATGAAATGTTGTATAATTCAAACAATAAAAAAGAAAAGGAATAGTGAGTGGAGGACATCATCGACTTTCTAATTTGCATGTCACTGAATTGTGCATATCACTGTTTTGTGAAAACTAAGCGAAACTTTAAAATGTCATAACTTTCTTATTTTATATCCGATTTCGATGAAATTTTCAACGTTATGCTAGTTTGATTTTTCTCTATTTATTCAAATCAACATTTTCCTTAGGTGGACTTGACCTTTAACAACAATTAAGAATTTTAATCTAAAAATGTAACACTTTAACTTTATCTCATGTAAAAAAAGAATGAAAGCTAAACTATGATTGGAACCAAGGAACATGCTCTAGTTGCGAGAAAAGTCACGTGTTTCCTTATATTCATCTTTAAGTTTTTTCATATATTAAATCATATTATGTTCGTCCCTGAATAAATCAATTTCAGATAAGTTTTAAACATAATTATTTCATTCAAGTTGATATTACAATTTCTTCTTTTGAAATTCAGAATGCATTTAGTCTCGTTGATTATGGAATAGATACACCAAACTCAAATGATCGCAACTAAGCTTGAAATAATACCACCACCACCACTAATATACTACTACTACTACTACTACTACTGATACTACTACTACTACTACTACTACTACTACTACTACTACTACTTCTACTACTACTACTACTATTACTACTACTACTACTTATACCACCACTACTACTACTACTACTACTACTACTACTACTACTACTACTACTACTACTACTTATACTACTACTACTTATACTATTTTCACTACTATAAAAAATACTAATACATATACTACTACTACTACTACTACTACTAATACTACTACTACTACTACCACTAATGAAAAGAATGATAGCTGGTATAAATATAGAGTTAATGATGATTATTACGATAATAATAATCTCAAATAGACCACAGCATTTGTTTCAATTTTTAGATATCAAATTTTCAAGGCCGATTTTCATCGATATCATATGAACAATTAGTACTTACGTCGGGGGTTTTGGGCAAGAAAATCGGGAACGCCTTTGCTCATAACTGTTTTCTGATCCTGGGGTATAAGCAAAACCACGCTAAAGAGCAGCAAGAAGAAGAATATAACACTGGCTATCTTTGAAATGTTTCTTGCTACCAAAATCGATCTGGGTAAGTACAAAGTTAAAGAAAACAACAAGAACAAACGTAATATTGACCTTGTGTAAATGGAATATTTTCAAATGAACAATAAAAAATAATATTAATTCCCCTCCCGATATTAATAGAAATTTGTTTTCCCAAAACGTGTAGGCCTATATGAAAAAAGCATTTTGTATAGTGGTACGTTATCCAGAATGTAAAAGAGAACTTTTAAAGTGTAATTGGTTCATATCTGATCACATGACAACTCTGAGCTCCGGTTTAACCACTGATTTGTATACAGATCAGAGGGTTTACATTCAACTATGGTTTAAATCTGTGCTAAAATTATGAGTGTCAACGATTTATTTAAACCATTATGCTTTTTGTGTCTACATGGATCCTTTCCGTGGTTTATGGTTGAGAAAACTATTGTAATTATCATTCTAAGATTTATTTATTGATTTGAATGCCAAATGTGATGATGATGAACTGAGAGTGTCATCGAGGATACCGACAAAATCATCAACAAACTTGCTAAGGAGATACTTGACGTCGACATCACTCCAGATAACATCGACCGATCGCATGGAATAGAAGTCCGAGAAAGAGTTGATAGAAATGGTGATCCAATCCATCGACACACCATTGCAACATAGTGGAACAAGATCACGTATCTACAAGGCAAGATCAAAGCTCAAATCAACCAACATCTACATCCGGAATCTAACTCGTGGAAGAATAGTCCCCAGTTACAAATCGAGCTGATCCTAGTGTTTGCGTATGTGGGTCCCGACAGTGGAACATGTAGGGTCGATTTTATCTGTGTCCTGCAAGCGATGTCTTCGATCTTCTTGGCATAGTAAAAAAGATTCCTGCTTATAGTGATCTGTTAGCTTTTGCACATACTTTGCTGACATCGACACAAGCATTCCAGGTCAGGTCACTTGAGATATCAAAACCTAAATAAGTGCGAATTGGGGAATTATTGAGTGTGTACTGATAGTTAATGGGATTTCTAGTGTGGGTATTCAGTATGTGACATTTCTTTGCATTGAAATTCATCTGCATGTCTGCAAATCCGCAAGTCTATCACGGTCGCTTTGCACACTGCCTTGGTCATAGATGATGCAGTCGTCGGGAAACAGGTGGAGTTCAAGCCATCAGGTAGGTCATTGATGAATATAAAGGGTCCGGTGACAGTACCCTGGGGGACGCCGGAGTCCAACGACATCCATTCTGACTGCCCCCAATTCAACTAGCTACTACCCCTATTTTAGTCAAGAGTTCTGTTATCCACATATGGGTTTTACAATGGGACAGCAACTTAGACAGGAGCTTCTGGAACCTCGTAAAATTCATTAAGATTAATTCTTGTAGTCCACTTCCTTTGCTATATCCTGTATGGTACAGATAGCTGTGTTTCACAGGAGTGGTTCTTCCTGAAGCCATGTTGGTGTTCATTCATTATAATATCTAGATGATTCAATATGCTAGTATGGGTAATGTAGTTCATTAATTTGCTGCAAACAGAAGTACGGTGTATTGATCTGTAATTGGATTAGGGGCGGATCCAGCATTTTCCAAAGGGAGGGGGCACATTTCCCGGGAGGAAATTTGACAAGCAAAAAAAAAAAGGTTTTCAACCCAAAATTCAGGAAATTTCTTTCCACGAAAAAATTTGACAAGCCCCCAAAAGGTCTTCACTTTCAAAGGGGGGAGGGTCACGGGCCGGCTGTGGCCCCCGCCCCCAGATCTGACAGTGAATTGGATGAGTTGGTTTTGTCTCTTTTCTAGAATATTGGGTCGTCTCTTTTCTAGAATATTGGGGTCGTCTTAGCTCGCATTGTTCTATTGGTGAGATTATGTATCATATTTCATTAGTCACTAAAAGCAGTCCTTTACGTACGACGTACAGGTCACTTTTAACGTTATAAAAATTTCACATTCACCTTCAATTAGATACGCATCTTTTTAGTGATTTATTAAAAAAAAAGCCAATTGTTTAACATGAAATTTCCAAAATTTTGAGTTTGTGCTCGCGCTCGCAAATTTTTATTTAGGCCTTATGAGATATGTTTGTAAGAAAACAGCAATAATCAGCTTTTAGCGGTCGATCGTGGAAAATGTAGATGAAACTGTTTTCCAACCCCCCCCCCCCTTTAGGCAAAAGCTAGATTCACCCCTGCATGGTTTATGTTCTTTTGTTGACGGTCACTTTTAATTACTTGAAGGGGAAGGATGCCGTAATTAGCGCCAGAATTTACCACAAAACGAGTTTTAAAACGTCAAATTTCAAGTTTTTTAAAGCATAAATATGCGTTTTATCAATCCCTTTAAAATACGTGTAGTTTTAGGCAGTAAGTTGTTCAAAGTGAGTATGAAGGTTGCGATTTTCAACGAAAAGAGCTGAAAAGTATCCAATTTCCCCCCAAAAGATGTCGACGACGCCATTCACTGAAAAAAAACCTATTGAAGTTTCCTATACAAGGCCACCTTATTCCATTATTGCAGTTCAGTCCTTGTCACACACATCAGGGTGAGAATGTTTAAGGAATATGATATAAACCGAAAGAAAATGGTGAAAATAAAACACAACAATGCACGACATTCGCGATACCATTCTTCCCATAACCAACAGCGAAATAAAAAAAAATCGCAAAATGAACAGATATGTCAATAAAACGACAAATATTATGAATTATATTGAAAAAATTACCATTATATTGTATATAGGACTGTCTGATTAATATCACATACAGTTAGGCCTTTATACATATTTGTAAACAATGAAGAAATATTATATATTTATAGAAAAAAAAGAAAAGGTAGAAAACGAAAAAAAAAGTTGAGACAACTTCCTTACCTGAACTTCATTGTTATGTAATATGCTACCCTAGATATTGGTGTCAGCACGAATAATATACAAATGGAAGAGTAACCTCTTTCCACATCTGTGCACGCTCGTAAAATGAACCAACGTTTACGTAACATCATAATATATATCTATACGACTAATGATGTCCACACGCAAGTATCAGAAAGGAAGCGCATTGCACAATAATAGGGTACAGAGATGGACCATGTGCAAATATGAACCTGTCTTAACGTCACACTCTAAGAGTACAAAAAGGCCGACAGTGACAGCGTTATATCCACCCTTTAATATTAAAAATATTGGCCCTCATCGCTAAATTAGCACTTCCATGCCATGCGTGATCATGGGGTTTCGAGAAGCACCCTAAGCTAGTATTTTCCATGTTCTGAAAATGTACCTCTTAACAGGTGTGAAACCCTACCCTTAACAAGTATTGGAAACAAAATGGTACCCTTGACAAGTATTCCCTGAATGGACCCCCTAAACAAGTACGATATCTTAATTGCTATGTCACGGACGGCGGCCACGGACATCGGCTAAGTTACCTTTACTTTCATTGGGTTTAGTACCACCCCATATATAATATATACCCTTTTTCATTTTTAGTGCTTTTGACACCCTTATTACGTTACGTACGTAACGTGCCCTATCTTGAAAAAGAGATCCTTTTACGTTTTTTTTTGGGTCACGCATGGTATTCACACGTCAATGGACGTGGCCCCCGGGCCTCCGCCCTTTTAAAGGGTTTTTTTGCAAATGATGATGCACCTTAAAGGATGAATAGTTGTACCTTTTTGGCCATTATGAACAGATTATGAAATTGCATTTTGAAATGGATAAGACAATGTGAATTATTCAGAATAAGTAAGAGTTTCTTCATAAGATATTTAAATTTAATTAGGTCAAGGACATTCGCAATTCAAAAAATTCATGTCCACTGAAAAAGTTTTTTTTTGTATTTAAAGTGAATATCGTTTTTTTATGTGATTCTTTCTTTCTTTCTCTCTCTCCCATTCTTATTTTTCTATACACTCTCAAGAAAAGAAGTGCTGGGTAACATAATATGAATTTACTAAACCTCTCCATCATCATGTATATATATATATATGTACCTTGTCTTTCCACACACTTAAGTTTCCCAATCGTTTCTATTGTATTCCACCATCTCGATTAAGCCATTACCCCCTCTGTTGTTATATTTTGTTATCTTACTGTAACCCTTCTGTTCTGTACTCAACCCCCTCTGTTGTTATTTTTTGTTATCTTAGTGTAATCCTTCTGTTCTGCACCCTTTATTACACATTTTTTACTTTGTTGTTATTACGATTTTATTTGTATGGTTTTGTTCTATTTTGTTTGTTTCAATGCATTATAGGCCTGATGAAGGCCCTACTGGCCGAAAGCTCGCAATAAAAGAAATACTTGAAAGCTACGTCTAGCGTTAATGCTTGATTTATTTACGCCTATATATATATATAAATAAACTGACGAAAAATTTACGATTTTTGTATTTAGCTGAAAAGTATCAAATTTCCCCCAAAAGACGTCGACGACGCCATTCATTGAAAAAAAAACATATTGACGTTGCCTATACAAGGCCACCTTATTCCATAATTGCAGTTCAATTTAATTCAATTCAATTCTTTATTTCATTTCCATTCAAAACATAATACAAAGTAATATGAAGTAATACAAATCAAGTATAATTTTACAGACGAGCATTCTTACTTCGTAAAACAAAAAAAACAGTATAATATTACGTACGTAACGTGCCCTATCTTGAAAAAAAGATCCTTTTACGTTTTTTTGTTTGGTCACGCATGGTATTCACACGTCAATGGAAGTGGCCCCCGGGCCTCGGTCCTTTTAAAGGGGTTTTTGCCCCTTTCTACCCTTTCATTATTTAGCGTGCAAATGATGATGCACCTGATAGGATGAATAGTTGTACCTTTTTGGCCATTGTGAACAGATTATGAAATTGCAATTTGAAATGGATAAGACAGTGTGAATTATTCAGAATAAGTAAGAGTTTCTTCATAAGATATTTGAATCTAATTAGGTCAAGGACATTCGCAATTCAAAAATTCATGTCCACTGAAAAAGTTTTTTTTATATTTAAAGTGAATATCTTTTTTTTTAATGTGATTCTTTATTTCTCTCTCTCCCATTCTTATCTTTCTATACACTCTCAAGAAAAGAAGTGTTGGGTAACATAATATGAATTTACTAAACCTCTCCATCATCATGCCAATTTATATATATACATATATAAACTGACAAAAAAATTACGATTTTGTATTTCAAAGTCATGTAGTTTTATACAATATTTTTTTTCCACTTTTGTCAATATGTTGATGCATACGCTTACATCCTTTCTATTTTCGTGTTACTAACGATGTATAGACGTTGTAGCATGTAGGTTACACGGGCCTAATTACAACTGACAGGCTAAAAATATTCATTCGAGCCAACCCCATTCTCAATTTCTAAATTTTGATTTTGCTGATTGACAAAAATGAATGAATATGACTGACAATCTAACATTGATTCTAGGGAGGGTAACTACTGAACTTCCTTTTCCCAATTGGGAAGATATATTACCACTTTGGAACTATTTTTTACTGGCGGAAGAATTGGGGCCATTTTACTGTCTCAAGTGAAAAATTTGATTCTGTCAGGTGTAGTCTTCATAAATGCCGATTTCTTTTTAAAATGAGCAGGTCGATGTGCCCTTTTCTGGTCGGATATATTATATCAGGCATAATATCCTATCCACGTACTGCAGGGTGCATTCAACCCCCGAATTTCATGAATTTTATGATTTTTTAAAGTGCCACTTTAACACACGAGTCTATGTGAATTGGTTTAGGCCCGTGATACCTGTACCTTATCTTTCCTCCATCTTTTCCTTGTTCATCTTTAGTGGATCTGACTAGCGAGGATGCCCAGAGGATGCAGAGTGATTGATTGATTGATTGATTGATTGATTTTATTTGTCAGGTAACTATTAACAAGTACAAGAAAATATGAACAGAAGTGTATACCTTGACAGGATTACCCATGAAAGCCGAGATGGCTTATTTCCAATGGGGTCCTTACATCAGTAATTGAAGACAATGTACATCTATGAAAAAACACCTATAGAAATCTACAAACTACATCAATTAAGTCTAGACCACTAAATTAACACGATGAATTGTAAAACTTAATATATAAAAATACAAAAACAAATAAGTTTGTCATGAAAAACATTTACGCAGCCAACAAAATATGATTAAAATAATTGTAAAACAGGTTGAGTTAACGATCATTATTTCTAAGTTACATATGAAAATTATACTAATAATCAGTTTTTAAGTAGCGCTAAATGCATCGTAACTAATACAAGATTCATGAATCGTAAAACCTAAGATATGAAAAGGTACGAATAAGTTAGACATCAAACTTTCACGCAAACAACAAAAGATGATAAACAATGTAAAACAAGTTGATTAAATAAATCATAACTAAATAGATTATATATAAGACTACACGATACACATGAAATTAGAAAGAATATTTAACATTACAGAGTGGAGACATTTTTTAAGTGTTGTTTCAATACTCTTTTAAATTGTGTAAAAGTCTTGACCGATTTAACATGATTAGGGAGGGAATTCCCAAAATGTATACCTTTATAATAAAATGTGTTGCCAATTTGACCTTTTCTCATAGGTACCACAAAGTTAAACAGGCTATTTCTTGTTTCATGCCCGTGAATATTAGATGACCGTGTTAAATTTTTTGATATGTAATGAGTACAGCGGACGTTTAACGGATGAAAACAGACATAGAACGTTTGATGTTCGGATATGTCGCGTATATATCGTACACTGCGGAAAGTTCATCCGTTCTGAAAGTTTTGTGCAGCTCAAAACTTTTTGCGCGGATAAAATCACAGTGGATGGATGCTCGAAGGATAGAGCTTATGAAACACGTATGCAATGGGTACAAAACAGATGCATAGCCTATTCCAACGGATGGCAATATTTTTTTTCCCGTTTATATCCGCTTTGCATCCGCAAGTGCATCTGTGGGACCCGGCCTTTACGGGATGCAGAGAATATGTAAAACGGAAAATAATCTTGGCATCCATTGCAAAACGTTAAGTGTCCGTTGTGTACTCTTTGCATACGAGCATCCGTCCTCTTTGATTTCAATGTTCGCCCATTTTGTCCATTGTCTGGAGCAGATGAAAACGGATGGAACCACCCCCAAATTTTGCTTGTCCGCTGTATCCGTTATGAATACGCTTTGTGTCGGTTGGCCAGTGGGACCAGGCCTTAAGTGACAGATAAAACCTGTAGAGGGCCTACTATTATAGATTTGTGTCACAAGTGGCCTCCATAGTTAGGCCACAACTTTAAACCAGGGTTCAGAATATGTGTCCGTGTATTTTACGTCCCATGTTCATTTCATTTCATTTTATTTATTTTATTTCAACACGGTAAACGAACTTCAGCCAATGGCTGTTTTTCTGAACGTCCGTGCATACATATTAAAATCACATTACATGTATATACAATTAAGATACATAATACAATATAAATATACAATTAAAATATCATCAATATTACAAAGAAAAACAAACACACAGAACAAACATGTTTACATCACTCTGGCGTCCAATCTAAATATGTTGAAACTTTTTAAACCTTGCCCTTTAGACTTCCCTTTGTGTTGTTTTGTTGACTGTGTTTCTACTAACATAACATGAGCAGAGATATACCAAGTTCAGAGACCTGCTATACATGCAGTATGTGTGAGATAATTTTCCGTGAGTTGGCGGCAGATCCTAAGAATTGTGTATAAATGTCTATTTAAGCTTTGATACATGCGTGAGACTTGGCCCGCATGTCTGCATGAGGATTCTGTGCACAAAACAGTAGTATGGCTAATCGTGAATCTTTCAGTTCTGTTAAGTAATACGCAGTCACACCAACGAAGCCCACTCCAAAACGACCGATTTAATGTCATCGGAAATAAAGTTTTATTTTGTTTGATCCGCATCCGTTACATTCGCCGTTGTGACTGAGACAGGGTCTTTGGCTCCCCGGTATGCCCGAGCTATCAATCCCTTTCTAATAAAGCGCTGATTATCAGATGTCTTTGTCCTTTGGTCATTGTCGTTATCTTCTCAACCGAACAAGCTTGGATATAATATACCTTCCTCATAAACATGTAGTTACAGCGTTCCATTTTAGAATCGAAATGGATGAAAAGAACCGAACGAATACAGGGATAGCCTATAGCCGTACTACCAATAGCAATAGCTACCTTGCTGTACCTTGAGTTTCTCCTGAAATGCAAGGCTAAATCCAATCAAAGGCATGCACAATCTATTCTCAATATATTGCACTCTATCTACGGAAACGGTCGTCATTTTTGTTATTTCTTCTGTGATCGCTTCGTTCCTTATTGCGAAGTGTACTTCGGGGAAACGCATCAGACGACCTCCCGGTCCGTGGGCATGGCCGGTTGTAGGGAATCTTCCATCGATACTCCTCGGAGGGCAGCCGCACCAAGCTCTCGCTCGATTCGCTGAGAAATATGGACAGATTATGAGTATAAGTCTAGGACCTGGTCCCAATGTTGTTGTGCTGACTAGTCTGGCTGTTGTGAAGGAACTGCTGGTGAAACACGCCGACTGCACCTCTGACAGAAGGATACCGCCCCTGCTGGGTCTGGCATTTTCGACGAAAGGTGAGGATTGGTTTAAAGCTGGGTGTAAAAATCTGCATCCGAAAATCCTGGGTCGTTTAGTTATACCACCTAAGACATTGACGATTTTTTATAATGACAGTTTACTTAGCAACATTTCTTATTAGCCAATCAGAAGCAAGGATTCATTGTACAGATACTATGACACGTTGACAATACAATGATACGTTGACAGAATGCTTAATGTTTAATTTCTAAATCTACAATTCCAGCCATATCTCCCGACTTCCTCACGCGTGTAGACATGTTGGTGTTATATGCACATATTAAGAACTGTACTACTACTACTACTATTATTATCATTATTATCATTATTATTATTATTATCATCGTGTACAAAACTAGGTATGAGTAGACCTTAAAGTGTTTAAAAAGATTCAGTCATTTCTCTATCTGATTGGTAAAACTATAAAAGTCCAAAAGTAATAATATTGTAATGATATATAATGTATTGCACCACCTCATGTCCTTGATCAACTACCGACTACACAAATCTAACTCATTATGCAACATTATGTGCAGTGCATAATCTGGTAGAATAGGCCCGCTTGAAAAATTTCAGAATAACTCACTACTTAATACATTTATACCACGACAATCGTGTAACCAAGAAGGAAAACAAGCTATTTTCTTAAAATATTTCGTTTTCTCTATACAAACATAATCGTAAGATTATGTAATATCTCTATTATGAAAAGTTAACACCAAAGGTAAGCCCTATATTTTAAGACTAGCAACTTATAACACACAGTCACATAAAGATCACATACTGTGTTGCTGGTCAACCCCCCCCCCCCTCCATGACAATTTTCTGTACGCTTTATACAGTTGAGGCAAGAAGTTTATATACTCCCAGGAAATTCAAAGAAAAGTTGACACTTGCCAAACATCATAAAATTGACTGTATCTTATAAGATATCTATCATGACGAATTCAATATCAAACAAATGAGTATGTCATGCCCCTTCATCACATTGCCTGTCATCAGGAGCTGAAAAATATTTAGGTGTCATTTTTCCCCCTAAAATCTTCATATTTTAGACAAATCAAAAATAAAAACTTGACAAAATCATATAATATAATGTTTATGCTAGTTACTTCTCAACACAACATTTCAGATTACACTTTTTTGTTCAGTGGTGACATATCATGATAGAAAATGTAATATAAATCATAGATTTGACATTTATATATTTCTACGAAACGTTGTTTGAAAATATAATGACAAACATTAGAATACATTTGGCAAAAATATTGCTTATTTTTCTTCAAAGAAAATTCCCCTGAAATATACTTTCAATCCAACGGCATCCCAACCACATGAAAGAGCTTAATATGCTCTTTAATTTATCATGGTAGTATTTATATTTCTGAATATACATGTATAGTAAATTTTATGACGTTTAGCAAGCGAACAAATTTCACTGAAATCCATGGGTGTATGAAAACTTTTGGCCTCAACTGTATGTTGTACATTCTAAATTATCCCATACAAATAACAATTTTGAAATCAATGTTATATTCATCATACAAAAATAGTATTGGAAGTAAGTCATGTTTTACCCTAGTATATAGCCTACAAAATAACTTACCACAAATATAGTGTTCAACTGAAACAAATCCTAAGTTTGAAAATATGTTTTTGAAAAAATAATTTATGTCTGTGACTCAGTGACAAGAAGTAGATAGTTACAAGATGTCATATTTCATAAAGCCAACTAAGGTTACGAACAAGATGGGACAAGTTGGTATCATATCTCGTTGAGTAGAATTGAGGTTGACGCAAAAACGAGATGACAAATATTTCATGTTTTGTCAGAATTTGACGAGATATTTCATCTTATCATGTTATCTTTTTCGTCACCCTAAAGTCGAATTGACGAAATATTTCATCTTATCTTCCTGTCACTTTAATATCAACTTGACGAGATGTGACATCTTGTCATCTTATCTTCTTGTCACTCTAAAGTAGAATTGATGAGATATGATATCTTGTCATTTTATCTTCTCGTCACTCTAAAGTCGAATTGACGAGATATGATATATTGTCATCTTATCTTCTCGTCACCCTGAAGTCGAATTGACGAGATATGATATATTGTCATCTTATCTTCTCGTCACCCTGAAGTCGAATTGATGAGATATGATATATTGTCATCTTATCTTCTCGTCACCCTGAAGTCGAATTGACGAGATATGATATCTTGTCATCTTATCTTCTCGTCACCCTGAAGTCGAATTGACGAGATATGATATATTGTCATCTTATCTTCTCGTCACCCTGAAGTCGAATCGACGAGATATGATATCTTGTCATCTTATCTTCTCGTCACCCTGAAGTCGAATTGACGAGATATGATATCTTGTCATTTTATCTTCTCGTCACCCTAAAGTAGAATTTACGAGATATGATATCTTGTCATCTTATCTTCTCGTCACCCTAAAGTCGAATTGACGAGATATGATATCCTGTTATCTTATCTTCTCGTCACCCTAAAGTCGAATTGAAGAGATATGATATCTTGTCATCTTATCTTCTCGTCACCCTGAAGTCGAATTGACGAGATGTGATATCTTGTCATCTTATCTTCTCGTCATTCTAAAGTCGAATTGACGAGATATGATATATTCTTATCTTAACTTCTCGTCACCCTAAAGTCGAATTTACGAAATATGATATCTTGTCATCTTATTTTCTCGTTGCCCTAAAGTCGAATTTACGAGATATGATATCTTGTCACCTTATCTTCTCGTCACCCTAAAGTCGAATTGACGAGATATGATATCTTGTCATCAAATCTTCTCGTCACCCTGATGTCGAATTAACGAGATGTGATATCTTGTCATCTTATCTTCTCGTCATTCTAAAGTCGAATTGACGAGATATGATAGATTGTTATCTTATCTTCTCGTCACCCTAAAGTCGACCTGGCGTGATGACATCTTGTCATCTTATCTTCTCGTCACTCATAAGTCGACTTTACGTGATGACATCTTGTCACCTTATCTTCTCGTCACCCTAAAGTTGACTTGACGAGATATGATATCTTGTCATCTTATCTTCTCGTCACCCTGAAGTCGAATTTACGATATGACATCTTATCATATCGTCCTCTCGTCACCCTAAAGTCGAATTGAAGAGATATGATATCTTGTCATCTTATCTTCTCGTCACCCTGAAGTCGAATTGACGAGATATGATATATTGTCATCTTATCTTCTCGTCACCCTGAAGTCGAATTGACGAGATATGATATATTGTCATCTTATCTTCTCGTCACCCTGAAGTCGAATTGATGAGATATGATATATTGTCATCTTATCTTCTCGTCACCCTGAAGTCGAATTGACGAGATATGATATCTTGTCATCTTATCTTCTCGTCACCCTGAAGTCGAATTGACGAGATATGATATATTGTCATCTTATCTTCTCGTCACCCTGAAGTCGAATCGACGAGATATGATATCTTGTCATCTTATCTTCTCGTCACCCTGAAGTCGAATTGACGATATGACATCTTATCATATCGTCCTCTCGTCACACTAAAGTCTACATGACGAAATATGACATCTTGTCATCTTAACTTCTCGTCACTCTTAAGTCGAAATGACGAGATTTGACATCTTGTCATTTCATCTCCCCGCCCCCCTAATAAGTTGAATTGACGAGATATGATATCTTGTCATCTTATCTTCTCGTCACTCTAAAGTCAACTTGACGAGATGTGACATCTTGTCATCTTATCTTCTCGTCACTCTAAAGTCAACTTGACGTGATGACATCTTGTCATCTTATCTTCGCGTCACCCTAAAGTTGACTTGACGAGTTGTGACATCTTGTCATCTTATCTTCTCGTCACCCTGAAGTCGAATTGACGATATGACATGTTATCATATCGTCCTCTCGTCACACTAAAGTCTACATGACGAAATATAACATCCTGTCATCTTAACTTCTCGTCACTCTAAAGTCGAAATGACGAGATTTGACATCTTGTCATCTCATCTCCCCGTCCCCCTAATAAGTCGAATTGACAAGATATGACATCTTGTCATTTTATCTTCTCGTCACCCTGAAGTCGAATTGACGATATGACATCTTATCATATCGTCCTCTCGTCACACTAAAGTCTACATGACGAAATATGACATCTTGTCATCTTAACTTCTCGTCACTCTTAAGTCGAAATGACGAGATTTGACATCTTGTCCTTTCATCTCCCCGTCCCCCTAATAAGTTGAATTGACGAGATATGATATCTTGTCATCTTATCTTCTCGTCACTCTAAAGTCAACTTGACGAGATGTGACATCTTGTCATCTTATCTTCTCGTCACTCTAAAGTCGACTTGACGTGATGACATCTTGTCATCTTATCTTCGCGTCACCCTAAAGTTGACTTGACGAGTTGTGACATCTTGTCATCTTATCTTCTCGTCACCCTGAAGTCGAATTGACGATATGACATGTTATCATATCGTCCTCTCGTCACACTAAAGTCTACATGACGAAATATAACATCCTGTCATCTTAACTTCTCGTCACTCTAAAGTCGAAATGACGAGATTTGACATCTTGTCATCTCATCTCCCCGTCCCCCTAATAAGTCGAATTGACAAGATATGACATCTTGTCATCTTATCTTCTCGTCACCCTAAAGTCGAATTGAAGAGATATGATATCTTGTCATCTTATCTTCTCGTCACCCTGAAGTCGAATTGACGAGATGTGATATCTTGTCATCTTATCTTCTCGTCATTCTAAAGTCGAATTGACGAGATATGATATATTCTTATCTTAACTTCTCGTCACCCTAAAGTCGAATTTACGAGATTTGACATCTTGTCATCTCATCTCCCCGTCCCCCTAATAAGTCGAATTGACAAGATATGACATCTTGTCATCTTATCTTCTCGTCACCATAAAGTCGAATTGACGAGATATGATATCCTGTTATCTTATCTTCTCGTCACCCTAAAGTCGAATTTATGAGATATGATATCTTGTCACCTTATCTTCTCGTCACCCTAAAGTCGAATTGACGAGATATGATATCTTGTCATCAAATCTTCTCGTCACCCTGAAGTCGAATTGATGAGATGTGATATCTTGTCATCTTATCTTCTCGTCATTCTAAAGTTGAATTGACGAGATATGATAGATTGTTATCTTATCTTCTCGTCACCCTAAAGTCGACCTGACGTGATGACATCTTGTCATCTTATCTTCTCGTCACTCATAAGTCGACTTTACGTGATGACATCTTGTCACCTTATCTTCTCGTCACCCTAAAGTTGACTTGACGAGATATGATATCTTGTCATCTTATCTTCTCGTCACCCTGAAGTCGAATTTACGATATGACATCTTATCATATCGTCCTCTCGTCACACTAAAGTCTACATGAAGAAATATGACATCCTGTCATCTTAACTTCTCGTCACTCTAAAGTCGACTTGACGTGATGAAATCTTGTCACCTTATCTTCTCGTCACCCTAAAGTCAACTTGACGAGATGTGATATCTTATCATTTTATCTTCTCGTCACCCTGAAGTCGAATTGACGATATGACATCTTATCATATCGTCCTCTCGTCACACTAAAGTCTACATGACGAAATATGACATCTTGTCATTTCAGCTCCCCGTCCCCCTAATAAGTTGAATTGACGAGATATGATATCTTGTCATCTTATCTTCTCGTCACTCTAAAGTCAACTTGACGAGATGTGACATCTTGTCATCTTATCTTCTCGTCACTCTAAAGTCGACTTGATGTGATGACATCTTGTGATCTTATCTTCGCGTCACCCTAAAGTTGACTTGACGAGTTGTGACATCTTGTCATCTTATCTTCTCGTTACCCTGAAGTCGAATTGACGATATGACATGTTATCATATCGTCCTCTCGTCACACTAAAGTCTACATGACGAAATATAACATCCTGTCATCTTAACTTCTCGTCACTCTAAAGTCGAAATGACTAGATTTGACATCTTGTCATCTCATCCCCCCGTCCCCCTAATAAGTCGAATTGACGAGATATGACATCTAGTCATCTTATCTTCTCGTCACTCTAAAGTCAACTTGACGAGATGTGATATCTTGTCATCTTATCTTCTTGTCACCTTAAAGTCGAATTGAAGAGTTGTGATATCTTGTCACCTTATCTTCTCGTCATCCTAAAGTAAACTTGACGAGATGTGACATCTTGTCATCTTATCTTCTCGTCACCTTAAAGTCGAATTGACGAGATATGATATCTTGTCACCTTATCTTCTCGTCATCCTAAAGTAAACTTGACGAGATGTGACATCTTGTCATCTTATCTTCTCGTCACCTTAAAGTCGACTTGACGTGATGATATTTTGTCATCTTATCTTCTCGTCACTCTAAAGTCGACTTGACGTGATGACATCTTGTCATCTTATCTTCTCGTCACTCTAAAGTCGACTTGACGTGATGACATCTTGTCATCTTATCTTCGCGTCACCCTAAAGTTGACTTGACGAGTTGTGACATCTTGTCATCTTATCTTCTCGTCACCCTGAAGTGGACTTGACGATATGACAATTTATCATTTCGTCCTCTCGTCTACTAAAGTCTACTTAGGAAATACGAAATCTTGTCATCTTACCTGGTTACTCTAAAGTCGAATTGACGAGATGTGACATCTTGTCATCTTATCTTCTCGTCACCCTGAAGTCGAATTGACGAGGCATGGCATCTTGTATTATGCTCTCGTCGTCCTTAAGTTGACGTGAGGAGATATTTTATCTTGTTATGTCATCTTTCCGTAACTCTTGAGTCGAGTCGAAGAGTTATTCTTAAATCGACTTGAAGATATACGTATTATAGCCTGATATCTCATATTTTTGCCACCCACTCGACAGGATATTATATCTTTAAATGCAATCTTCCAGTCACCCTAAATAAGTCGAATTGACGAGATATGACACCTTGTCTTATCTTCTCGTCATCAAGTCGAATTGACGAGATATGATGTGACATCATGCCATTTCCTTCAGGACAAGCCTAGGCCAATATATTGTGCATATATTTTTTGCTATGATGCTGCACACCTGGAAGTAAATTTTGTCGTGTCCAAAAAGGCGGATTGAAATAAAAACGAGCGTCTAATTTTGAAACCAATTTTTACTATAAAATTTCAACTAACAGGCTTCGTGTGCTAATTTCGTTCGATCAATTTCTTTCATTTCAAAGGTAGCGTGATATGGGAAAATGGAGATAAATGGAAGTGCAGTCGACGGACGGCGCTTTCGGCATTTCGGAGAAGTACGAGCACGTCGTCAAATTTCGGCGCCACAGTAAGAAGTTCTTTGCAACATTTGCGTTCTTCTCTGCAACGCCTCGACGGTCACCGATGCAACCCTAGATCCGAAATCACCACGGCTATTGCCGAAATCATTTCCTCTATATGTTTCGGACATTGCGTCGACGTCCGATCAAATCCGGAGGTAATCGAAGTTATTCGAGCTCAGCATAATCTATCGAGCGGTCTGTCGGGAATATCACTCGGGCATATTTTCCCTCGTCTCTACCACACACCGCTGTACAACAAACTCCGTCAAGACATTGATCAGTACAAACGATTCATGAAAGAAGTTGTGAAAGACCACAAGCGAAATCAAGTTAGCAATGACGGGGAAAATGGAGATGGGATTCGTAAAAACAGTTTTGAGGATGTGACAGATCGCTACCTTCAACAGATGCAGCACGGTAGTATTGTAGCCGTGGAGGAAGAGGACATTTGGAGGGTGATGTTTGACCTAATGGGGGCTGGGACAGAGACTACTTCGGAAACACTTCTTTGGGGAATCCTATACCTCAGTCTTTACCCAGACGTCCAGAAACAGGTGACGAGTACATCTTATACTTCACATTCTCAAAAAGGTTGTATAAATAGTTCAAGCTATATAGGACTTGTACCCAATCCCTGCTAATATATTTCTCTTTTCATTAGGATTCCAGTTGGAACTAGTTTTAATCAGTTGAAATCAGTTGACATTTTCAGTTATCAAACACCCTGGGCTGGATCAGTCCGTACCTTGTTTGGTAGAGAATAAAATTCTTTATGATCGTTTTAAACCGCTAGAATCGGAACTGATATTTGGGTGAAGGGTTGGAGTCCCCACCATTGGAGGACAAAAACACGAATTGTTCATCGCAGGCATAGTATACTCACAAAATCAGATTAACCATGTTAACAGATCGTATCTCCAGTGAGGATAAATTATCACAAGATAATTTAAATCCCAAAAGAAATAATGTGTAAACAATATCATGTCAATGGCTTGTCAGTAACTTACAAACCCGGGGGGGCCACTTCCATTGACGAGTGGATACCATGCGCGACCACGGGGTCTTGAGAAGCACCCTAAACACGTATTTTCCATATTCTGAAAATGCACCCCTTAACAAGTATTGGCGTGTGAAACCCTACCCTTAACAGGTATTGGAAACAAATACTATTGGCAAGTATTCCCAGAACTGAGCCCCTAAACAAGTACAGCGATGTATTTTCCATATTCTGAAAATGCACCCCTTAACAAGTATTGGAAACAAAACGATACTCTTAGCAAGTATTCCCTGAAATGAACCCCTAAACAAGTACAGATATATTTTATTTTTATGTCACGCGTCCGTCGGTCGTCGGTTTTACCTTTAGACACCATTATTTTGGTTAAGTACGGCCCCATCTTCCACACCTTGCGCAAATCGGACTCTAAACACGTAGTGTTGGGGCAAAAAGGACATCCTTTATAAAACATTTTGATTTTGTTTCATCATCCCCGCACATTTGACCCTAAACACGTATATTTTTCTGGGCAAAATAGATACCATTTTTTCAATATTTTTGTGTTTTTGACACCCTTATCCCGTTACGTACGTAACGTGCCCTATCTTGAAAAAGACATCCTTTTTACGTGTTTTTTTGGTCGCGCATGGTATCCACTCGTCAATGTAAGTGGCCCCCCTGGGCTTACAAACCCTTGTTCTCGGAATCTCATCATTAATTAATTGTGTTAAAATTTAATATCTCTGATAGATTCATTCGGAGATTGACGAGATGACTCTAAAAGACTCCGATGACGTCATACATTACGACCAGCGCAAGTCTCTGCCGTACACGCAAGCCGCGATACTGGAAGTGCTCCGATGCGCGTGCGTCGCACCGCTCTCCTTACCGCGTGTAACAACAAGGGATCTCACCGTCATGGGATATTCCATTCCGAAAGGGGTGGAGATTTGGGTGAACGAGTGGGCTATCAACAGGGATAAAAACATCTGGAGTGATTCAAACGAATTCAATCCAGGAAGATTCTTGGACGACTCCGGTCGAATTGATCCGAAGAGAAAGGAGTCAATAATTGCTTTTGGAGAAGGTAGGTCATCTACATTTTAAAGGTGCGCGATCTCTAAATTCAGAGGGCGCTGTTTCTTTGGACACATACGTGCTGCGGTATTCCGTGGCCACCTACAGACCCTACCACTGACCTCTACCTATTCACACTTCAACGCTATGCGAAACGTACGCAAATGTCCATGTTCTAGGGATCGAATGCCCAAAATCTGACGATAATCGGCTTGCGTACTCTTCGGCTGCTGTTCGAAGATCTTGGCAAGTTGGTCCCGCCTCCACCTGCTGTGTGAAGTGACGTCAGCAGATGTTTGGGCCAATGCCGATGTAGCCAAAAGAGCACAGTGCAATGTGCAAACGTGATGTTGATTATGCAAATTACGTCGATGATCTTCGTAATGAAGATGGCGGCGAGTACAAAACCGTCCAACGGCGCCGGGGATCGTGCACTTTTAAGGGAATTACTATAAAGCAGGCCATTTCATGAAGATGTTCGTGAGTTAAGAGTGACACTAAGAACGACTGGTGATCCTATATCTTGCGGTAAATGATATTTACCATTAAATGTTCATTGGTGATTATTTAGCGCGTAAGAAAAGTTCACCAGTCATTCTTGAAGTCGCTCTTAAGTTACGAACAGCTTTATGAAATATTCCCCAGGAGGTACATATAGGCCTAAATTTCAGTGCGATTGGTGGAGCAGCGATATACCACTGCAGTTAGTCGCTATATACAGTGCGTATCAAAAAAAAAAGTTTACACTTTGAAAAAGCCCTGGTAATTAAAAAAAATGCAACATGTTGGTATTTTTTTCAGATATAATCTTAGGTTTGGGTCTCATCTATCCAATGAAAGTAAAAGTTTTGACAGAATGTTACACTTGAGTGAGCACTGTCCATTTTTGTAAAGCTCGCAGAAATCTGTTTGCGCAGAAATGCTTGTTTTCACGCTGTGTCAAGGGGAAAGGCCGAAATAAAACTTACCCTGCGTAACATTTCTCATACATTTCCCTTCCACTTTTAGTCAATTGAAATAAAACGGATACATTCAAGCATTTTGTAACAATTTTGCCACCAAAATTGAAATTTCAACACTTAGTAAGCAAAACCTTTACCCTTTTTGTGCCAGCTGGATCTGAGGACGACTGAATCTGAACAAAAGTTTATATCAGACATCTCCAGCATTTTTTCACAAAGTTTTTATCATTTAAAGTGGGTTTACATTTCATTTTTCATTTAATATTTGTTTTCCACACTTTTTCCAAGCTTGACATTGATTAACAAAATGAAAATAAAGCCTAAGCCATTTCATGTAAATCACAGCTCAGTGTAAAGCAAATATCATTATGATGGCCGCGGTGTGTGGGGAGTGGGGTGGGGCGCAATGCACTCTTTGTAGTGTTTTGGGCAAGGAAACAAGTTAAAAAGGGTAGAAGATATGTTTAAATCAATTTTACTAGTTAAATTCCACGTGTTCTTCATGATTAAGGTCTACTTTTATTCGCATAACTATTTCAAAGTTCTGCGCAAATCATTTTCACTAACTTTTCAAAAGTAAGTGGTGCTCACTCAAGCGGAAATATTTTTCGACAGTCATTGTCATTTGCTTAAATGGATCTGTACCAATGTTAAAATGTGGAAAAATCTTCAGGATATTACAAATATATAATTTTACAGGACTTTTTCTAAGTGTAAACTTTTTTTGATACGCAATGTATATATCGTGGAAGAGAGATGGTTTGAATCGTTCTGTTACCATTTGGTAAATTGCTGATAAATATATATGTTGTAGGAGTATATAGAGAGGCTGACGGGTAAACAAATCCGTTACATTTTAGTGGGCATTTATTATTCTATTTTCTGCTAGATCAGAATCTCTGTAATTTCTAATTCCAGCAGCGTAAGTCAAAATCCGATATAATTGTGTTGACAAGCATCTGAGAGTAATGTTTTTGATTTTCAAAATATGATTATGGTTATGAGAAATCCAATACCACTGTGCAGAAACAACATTTATATAATTTTTATATAACCGGTCGTGCGATAGGCGGAAGTATTATGAAAACATTCGCCTAGATTCATGTTTTCAAACTTTCATTACAGGGAGGCGTATGTGCCTTGGTCGATGCCTGGCTGAACACATGCTGTTTATGTTCTTCACGAATCTCCTGCGACGGTTTTCGTTTCGATTACCCGAAGATGGCCGAACCCGTCCGAACGTAAACCGAGGCAACTTTGGCCTCACGTACAGCCCACCGCTGTTCGATGTCATTATAACGCCAAGAGACATTGATTGAAACAGAAGAAAGATGTAAGAGTATCAACGAGGATGGCTCAACAAATTCTGTTGGATAATTATGTTATTATTGTAGATAAATTTTGAACAACGACAAGCCACCATGCCTCAACTGGATCAAAACAAATGCCGATAGATTTTTACAGTACGTGAATATCTGGGCCCACTCTTACAAAGAGTTGCGATTAATCCGATCAACCACAACTATGGACGGCCAGCTACATTAATATCTAAAATTCAAGTCTGCTAAAAATATTTACTAGATATGATGTATATTAATACATTCATCATTCTCTTGAAAATTCAGTGTGATTCTTTTTGTTTACTAAAGAGATTGTGCAAGTTTCTTGTAGAAAAAATTATGGTATAGATAGATTTCCATACAGTTGAGGTTGATTGGATCAATCGTAACTCTTTGTAAGCCGGGGCCCAGTTCAGTTTAACCAAGAACTGAAATCATAACTTCACACAAAACTCCAGACATATGAGATGTATCCAATATTTTGGTTTATTCTCAATAGAAAACAGTGAGAAGATAGTACTTTTACAGGTTCCCTCATAAACATGTAAGACACTTCGTAAGAATCTACATCTCTTATCGAGATTGTCTACCTTGAATAGCCTACTAATAAATAAGGGGCATTCCTAGCTGGACCTTTCAGCCGCCAGCGTGTGCCGAATTATGAATGGTCAGCCGTTTTTTTTTATCCTGTCCCGTATATTGATGTCAAGAATTGACTTTTGTTAACATATAAAACAAAGATTTCTTGATTTAACGAAGCTGAATTCTTTATATTTTGTGATAATGAAAGGCAATTCTTGACACCAAAAAATGTGATTAAATGAAGAAAAAAAAACAGCTCACCAGTCTACTTTGGTATACACTGGCTTAAAGGTCCAAGTGTAACGGCCCCTTTATGAAATGATGATAATTAATGAATACATGGTCTATTTCAGATGATTTATTCTGAGTACATATATATTTTTTTAGCTTGTATAGCTACTTACTTGTAGCCACAAGCTTTGTTGAAACAATATTAAAGTGGTCTGAATTGCAAGCCTATCACAGACTTAATACAGATAGTGTACTATGTGCCGTATATCATGGACTTCATATAGAAGAATAATTGTGTCTTTATGTGCCGTACCAAACCAGTCGTAACTCGTGGTAGGCTTGTCTTCAGACCCACTTGTTGGTGGAGGATCGATAATGGTTTGTGCTGGCAATACCCAGCAGACTACATGGGGTAGGGATAAAATTACATTACCTGTAAATTGGATAGAATATATCTTATTCATTATCACTATTATCATTAATTTGTTCAATTATTTATTTATTTTATTTTATATATTTTATTAATTCATTCATTTAATCTAATCGAATGTTGGGAGGGGGGATATTCAATTCTGACAAGATAGCTTGAATGAAAGCTGATTGAAAAAAAAAAATCTTTTTACAAGAATCAACTTTTAAAAAAATGGTCATGTATGCCTGCTGATGAATCCAATAAAATAATAAAAGTGATAGAAATATGAAGGCAAAATGGCAATATGTTCAGAACTGATGCCATCCCCTACAAATTTCAGCAGTCATAGAAGAAGACTGAAAATGTCTATTTTCTAAATATCATGTGGCTTTAGAAGTAGATGAGGTTGAACTTTAATCAAATAAATACATGATAAATACAAGTGGCTTAAATTAGGATATGACAGTGAATATTGACACATCCCTGCTCGATGGCGGGGGGGGGGGGGGGGTCACTCGAGGACTGACATGTTACCTATGCTTGTCCAAAAAAAGTTGAATAAGGGTCAGATTCCCAATCCAAGGTTTTCTTTGGTTCTAACCGCTGATTTAAACCATCATTTCTGTCAAACCATAATAAAGGAAGAATTAAGATGAAAAATTACATAATGCGGGTTTCTTTGCAGTTAACATGACAAGCAACTTTTTGATACTTCACAAATATTTTGGCGGTCAGAACAGAATAGCTCTCTGCTAAAAGTTGAATAAATCCATAGCAAAATGCAGAGTTTCTCTTTGGAAATGCAAATTATCAAAACTTACAAATTTGAATTATTTGAACACTCAACACGAGTAAATAAGTGTTATGCAGAATTCAGCATATATAAATATATATAAAGCTAATCTATCAAATAATACACCATTATTTGCTTGAAATCATATAATCTATTCTGAATCGTCTCAAAATTCAACATCTATATTTTTCATTTAGTGATTAGATCTGCTATACATTTATAATCGTCAATTTCAAACATGAATGGAATAATATCTTACTATGAATACATATTGACAAAATATAATTGACAGCATTTTTCACGGCATAGTTAAAAGTTAGTACTGACACATAATCATAGAAAACATTTTATACTCTATATAAACCATAGCAGTTAAGTGGCACATTTCAGTGGTTTTCTAAATTTCTACATAATATATTTGATTCAAAATCTTGATCTAAGCATAACTCAACTCACACGTCACCAGGGGCGGATCCAGGATTTTCCAAAAGGGGGGAGGGGCAAATTCTTCGGAGGAAAATTTTGACAAGACCAAAAAAAAAAGGTTTTCAACCACAAATTAAGGATATTTCGTACCCGAAAAAATTTGACAAGCAAAAAAAAAAAAAAAAAAGGTCTTGAATTTCAAGAGGGGGCACACCTTGGTTTCAATGGCATTTTTACATTACAAATTTTAATTTTTCTTCTCAAAAGGGGGGCACATGCCCCCCCCCTGGATCCGTGCCTGCACGTCACAATATGGATGCATCCACATTCTGTAGTTTGGAGAAACATTTCCAAAAAAAATATGGATTTTTTGAGAATGCATTTACTTTACTAAACATCACGGAAGAGTCAGTGAGTACCTTCACTGAAAGACAAATTCAAGACAATCTGTCAATCTGTTAAAGAATTAGAATATGCTTGGACCCAGTTCAGACAGAAAAAAAAGAGAGATAACAACAACAACAAAATTACTGAAGAACCTATTAACTCCTTTTTCTGCTGATATATTCAAATATGTGAACAGATTATGAAGCTAAAAACAAATGCGGCAGATACTGCTTTTTGTTTTTATAATGATGGAGAAGTATATTGCTCTCTTCCTTTCGGCATAATATTTCTCTCATGTTTCTGTTTGCACTTTCCATTTCTTCAGTCTGAAATGGCCCTAATGAATACAATACAGTTATCAACCACGATCACTGCTTTGCAGAAAAGAAACAAATACATCAAAGTTATACACATTAGCTGCAAGTGAGTCATACTACAAAAACGTATAAATCTAAGTACTGCTTATGCCACTGTTTGGAGTTTCACAAAGACGTCTGAATGAAAATGACACAACGGATATAAGAAAACAATCTTGTTACATAAGAAAAATATAATGTATTGATATATATGACACAGCTCTCTTTTAAAGAGATCACATTAATTACAATTAAAACAAAATTTTTTGATGAAAATTATTCGTTCAAATTTGAATAAAGTTTAATAAAAATGCAGTGCTATTTGCTTAAAGTAAATTATAAATGAGCATTTTTTCTAAATCAAGAGTTTGATATAAACTATTTGGTAATATTTTAAATATACAGGAAACTCGTAGGGAGGGCATTGCTCTATCATATTACGAGTTGTGATTAATTCATGCCAATGTCAAATTAAAATCAATTATCATAGTTGCAAATAATTTGAACCTCATCATAACTTCTTATTATATAGACCACTGAATGAAAAAAAGTCAGGTTGAAAAAAATGCAAAGTAATTATTTTGTTAATGTTCTTTACTTGTTTATTTTTGTTTCATTAATTGGTATTTGCATTGTTTTGCACAATTTGGCTGCCATATTTGGAATTGTGGAAAATAAACAAAATTGAATTGAATAGTATTCCTTGCCTTGGGATACCTTGTCTGGAATCATGGCTTATGCAATTACACATGACCTTATCAATGTGAACGCTTTTGAGACAAAACTTTCACAAGCAAATTTTCATAACTAAATTTCACAAGAAGGGCAACAACAATTAAAAGCTACATAGATATACTCTTTGCTTTTGAGACAAAACTTTTACAAGCAAATTTTCAAAACTAAATTTCACAAGAAGGGCAACAACAATTAAAAGCTACATAGATATACTCTTCTTGACTGCATGTGCAGAAAAGTAATAACTATATAATTGTGGTGTACAATAGCTTAAGAAGTGCATGGAAACGTACTTATTTTCATTTTCAACTTAAAGTTGATGCATTGTAGGGAGTTTCTCTGTTGGAACATAAATTGAATGAATGACAAATGAAAATCTCACAAATTAGAGCCAACACCTGAACATAAAAGTTCATACAGTAGGGGGCCATTTCACAAAGCTGTTTGTAAGTTAAGAGTGACTTTAAGAATGACTGGTGATCCTTTCTTGTGGTAAATGATATTCACCATTAAATGTTCATTGGTGATTATATAGCTCGTGAGAAAGGTTCACCAGACATTCTTAAAAGTTGCTCTTAACCTACAAACAGCTTTATGAAACACCCACCATGTCTTAAGTCTTCACACCTGTTTCTTTGGTTTTCGCAAAAATAAACTGGACGAGTAAAACAAAAATCACACCTAAACAATTAATAAAGACACTCTGAAAAACCAAGTGTAGACATATCTGACACACATGTATATCACATAAAAATACCAAATTATCTGAGATGAAACAATCTTTCATGTGATATATGAACATTTGTTATTCACAAATGATTTCTTAATAATTTAGCTATTGTTTAGGTTCAGGTGTAAACTTTTTTCACTCGCCCTGTAAAACAAAAATGTGAGGTAAAAATAATTTGGTTCTGCATTTTAAAAATTGGCGATAGGCGACTTTGGTCAACTTCCGTAAAAAAACATCTGAGTTCCATGCGAGGTAATAGAAGAGTGTTTCGTCAAAGGGCTTGTAAGATCAGACAAAGTCTCTTTTATCTGCCAGTTACCATGGTAACAGTCACATACCTGTGTTTCTCAGGAATCGAGGAAAGTTGTCAGATCTGAGGTCAGACCTGGGTCCCATAACACAAAGGTTAGCAATTAATCTTACACTCAAATTTCACGATTGATTGTACATTGTAGTCAATGGAATCAATCGTAGAAAAATGTTCTACGATCATTGCTAAGCTTTGTGTTACGGGCCCCTGATATTGGGTTACTGTCCACTTTGTTTCCAAATTTCAGAAGTCAATCCTAGCAAAAATTTCCATTTCAATACGACTGTATGAAGGCAATCATGAAAAAAAAAAAAAACTCGAAAGAATAATAAGAAATGAAGGTCCCGCAAATTTTCCTACCTGTTCAAAATATCGTGAAAGTTTCAATGTCAAATATCTGAGATACACATTATTCTTTCTTGGGAGATCTGGTGTGGCAACCTAGTACTGGCTTGCAATAATTTATTGACAAGTTTTATCAGGGATATTTTGCTTTTATATGAAATTGTGTCTTTTAAAGGCACATTGCAAAACTTTTCAAACTGACATTGTCTACAAATTATATGATGCTTCACACAAATGTTTGAAGAATAATAATTAGAGACACAACGATGTGATGCATTTTTCATGAGACCACCACTTGCAATATTTGCATCTGAAAATGGCTGTTTAAACCAAAATTGTGAGTATGCTTTATTCACAAATAAATAGTTATGGGAATATTGATGTTTTCTAAACCAATCATTTGCAAATATTGCAATATCATATGATTGAAAATAACATATAAATTTTGAAATGTGAAAAATGATCTATGTATCTGTACATAAGAATGTATTATTGTACATCACTGAGACTTCTGAACAGTTTATTTTGAAGCCCTACATTATGCACCATATTACATTTAAAAGAGCTCTTCGATGTAGCCTTCACAAAATTGGTTCATTAAAGATGATCTATATATAAGGCAACATTTATACAACTAATCAATAAAGCCATTTATTTGACAAGGTTTATCTCATGGTAAAATCACACAGGCCAGACCTTCCTCAAACTCACAAAAACTATTATGATATAACCAATGACATGTGATTGGTCAGTTTGGAGTCAGTTTCCAGGGGCCACGGAAGCGGGGGGGGGGGGGGGGGGGGCTAGAGGGGATTCAGCTCCCCCCCCCACTTTTTTCCAAAACCATGTACAAAAACGAAAAAATGACCAGATTGTGATTTTTTGCATGATCAGCCCCTCTACTTTTGGCTCAGCCCCCACTTTGAAAACCGTTCCGAAGCCCCTGGTTTCATTGGTGTGATAATAGCACGAAGTTCGGGGGGGGGGGGCGGTATCGCAAGCATCAGATATCATTAATCTTTATAAATATTGGTAAGGGTTAAGAAAAAGTAGAAAATCAGCCTCCCGTCAACACTGATACCCTAAATATTTTCTCTGCTATAATAATAATGATTTAGGGTATAGTGCACATATCCATCTTGAGTAGGTGCTCAAGTTGCTCCTATAATACCCTGGCTATGCTTGGTTACCGATTCCAGTGCTCACAGCTTTTTGAGATATTAGTTCATGCCGGTACCCATTTACCTCACCTGGGTTGAGTGCAGCACATCATTGATCAATTTCTTGCTGAAGCAAATAACGCTGCGGCTAGGATACTAACCCACGACCCTCTGTTTGAAAGTCTAGAGACTCATCCACATGGCCACAACGCTGCTTTGTTTTACTAAAAGGCAAAGTTCAATTCCAGAAACAAAAGGTAACGGCTAATTTTCATGAGCATTCTCATCCATTTACCTCGGTGAGGTAATGGGTACCTGACAGGAAATGATTGTGTGCTGTTTAATGTATGCTGGGCTAAACCAGGGTTAATAATATCCAAGGACCCTTTGGAAGGGCAAAGAGATATTGGATAACATGATATGCGCTATAGCCGGAGTAATATACTGTATAGTGCCTCATTGTAAAGGCAACTAGATAATCCGGCCCCATAAATGCTGTATATTATAATCATTAATAAGAACCGAATATTATTATGTAAGGAGAATATCGTGGTAGAAATGTCAAGCCCAGAGGATTGCTCTTCAAACGCCCTTATTTTAATATTACAATACTTGAATTTCTCATGATGGACATCCGTGCATGTTTAATATATAGTGCAGTATTTGGAAATGGGAGCTACTGCTCAATTCCATGAAATATGTATGCTTGACTCCCTACATGTAAGATGAAATGTTTCATCTCTGTCTCTAACTCATGTGGAAAGGTGTAAAGCTCTCGAATTATCATGGTTTGAGTCGTCCAGGGGGCGAATGAAGAATGGAAAAAATGGGGGTTGGATGTACAATATGTTGATTGTTCAAGGAAATGACCATACTGGCTGTTGACTCAATCAGGTGCAGTATAATCAGGATCGTTCTGTTGTGTTGGTGAATGTCAGTGTGGCCATTAACCCATTGCCTACTGGAAACGGGTGGTCCCTGTATAAAGCCTATGGGCACCTTCGAAATTCAGTAAACGGGTAGAGGCACCTTGTCTAAAGTTGGTGTAGTGCCTTTTGGTAGAAATCCCATGATAAAGGCACTATGCATCTTTCCAGTGGCGCAGATCATCGGAGATCGCTGGAATAGCGCCATAAACCCTAAAAACAACAACAACAATCAGTGGCTTTCCTGCATTTCCCATTGTTTTATCTATGATGAAATGTGAGAAGAGGGCCCCCATCTTACAAAGAGTTGTGATTGATCCGATCAATCACAACTATGGACGGCCAGCAGCGTCAACATCTATTATGCATGTTTGTTCAAAATATTTTCTAACTATGATGTATATTCATGCATTCGTTGTTTTCTTGAAAATTCACTGTGCTTCTCTTTGTTTACAAAGGACAATGTGCAAATTTCCTGTAGAAAATAATATGACACTGATGGATTTCCATAGAGTTATGATTGATTGGATCAATCGTAACTCTTTGTAAGACTGGGCCCTGTATGAAAAGCTGCTTGTTTATTCCTTGTCGAAAACACGCGGCTCTGACTTTTGACGAGGTTCCTTAACATCAACCAACAATCATTCTTAGATAGCATGACGAGCAAGCACACCGGTGACTAACTCTGCCGGGATTGAATGAGAATACTCGCTTACACAACTTGCACGGGATCTACGTCGTTGACTCGTTATCGCTCCGGAAACTGGCTTGACGTTGTCGCATCGCCAGGGTGAGGCACTGGACCCACTGCTCGGCGTTGGCTCCATCCCGCGTCTTGAAGACGTACGTCTTCTGGTCGTCTGTGAAGATTTCAAAGGCTTTTGGAATGCTTCGGTCACGTCGACGCAGCGTCTTGACGCTCTGGACCTTGCTCAGTTCAATGGGCAGAGTTCCCGTCATCTGCTGCAATGAAAAAAAAAATCCAATATTTTAGTGTCAATTGTGGTGGTGATCATGGTATTGGTGGTAGCAGTAGTAAGAGTATATTAAATCAGAACAATGCCTGATAAAAAATACAGTAATATTTTTCAATACGTGTTTTTATTTATTTATTTATTTACCACTCGTATCATGGAACACCCTATCAGCAAATGCTGTTTTTCCTAGGGGTCCATATGTTGATATTATCACCATAATTTTTATATCACCACAATATTGTTGATATCATCACAATATTGTTGATATAATCACAATATTAGCGAGGAGCGTTGTGGCCCAGTGGATTAGTCTCCGGACTTTGAAACAGAGGGTCGTGGGTTCAAATCCCAGCCATGGCGTAATTTCCTTCAGCAAGAAATTTATCCACATTGTGCTGCACTCAACCCAGGTGAGGTGAATGGGTACCTGGCAGGAATTTATTCCTTGAAATGCCCCAGCGCTGTAAAAGGCTGCGGGGCTAAAGCCAGGGTAATAATATCCAAGTCCTTTGGAAGCGCATAGAGACGTTATTTATAATGTGTTATGCGCTATACAAGAACCGTCTATTATTATCATTATTATACAGGCCTATTTGGCAGTCCTTACCGATTTGTTTTTACTGTAGAGTAATCTCTCTCCAGCCAGGGTGAAGTAGCGTGTCTTCCATCTCCTGAAGAGCTTCCAGCGGACTTTCTTCTCTTTCAACTGACCTTCAATAAGAGGTTGACCTCCGGCTATCAAATCTGTAATAAATAACATTGTCATAAATTGATTATGTCCAATGTTTTGTTTATTTTACATGTAGCGCCTTGAGTGATGATTCATCAGAAAGTGTGCATTAGAAAAACTTATTATTATTATCATTATTATTATTATCTATATCTTATAAAGTTGCACTGTTAGTTTATAAGGGTATGCATAAAATGGCTCCCGAATACCTCTATAGTTTACTTAGATCACCACACCGGCCACATTATAGACTTCGTTCTGGTGAAGACACTATAATTTTACACATTCCTAGAGTTGTTTCAAAGGGGGGAAGCTAGCTTTGATTTTTGCGGTCCCAAATTATGGAATAGTTTTATACCTATTCACCTTCGATCATGTACTTCTGTTGAATCTTTTCATTTGAAAACATACTTACTTTTGTTGCAGTGTAATTGTAATATTGGAGAGCAATTTGTATAAAGCGCATAGAGCAATTTTAATTGATTATGCGCTATATAAGTACCAATTTATCATTATTATTCATTATTAATATTATTATCATTATTATCAAATATGAACATATTAGATAAATCAGCACTGCTCAAAATTTGAAGTAATGATGGTCACTTGTAAGAGAGAGAGAGAGAGAGAAGAAAAGCATATAACATCATTCGTTCACTCATTGGCATTTGGTCCATGCTAGGTATGTCAAGATAATACAAAATAAGTGTACAAATACAGTGTCTCTTTGAAGACACATCAGCAACCATATTAACTTATTCGTCAGGCAACATTCTACAGCAGCATTAAACATCCAAGACTATTTATAAACATACACATTGCATCTCACGAATCAATTCTTAACACCAGTTCAATGTAAAATTGGGTGCTACTGTCAGAGCCCAGTAACACACAGGTTAGTGATCAATCGCTAATTTGAAAGAACAATTCTGATTGGTTCCTAGTCAGTCTACAGAGCAAAATGCGCATGCAACAATGATCTTGATAGGCCCTTTCATTTAGCAATTAATCACCAAGCTGTGTGTTACGGGGCCCTGGTGTTGGTGTTCATATCATCATTACACTAACACCAGATTCAAGCGCTGAATCTGTAATGATTACA
This sequence comes from Lytechinus pictus, assembly GCF_037042905.1. Taxonomy (NCBI): domain Eukaryota; kingdom Metazoa; phylum Echinodermata; class Echinoidea; order Temnopleuroida; family Toxopneustidae; genus Lytechinus; species Lytechinus pictus. The sequence goes on along the minus strand of NC_087258.1, from coordinate 10,876,153 downwards.
CTTTGTGGCAAATTAAGTGACATTGTGAAAAAATCAACCAAACAATTGTTAACAGATTCCAGTTGTTTTCTGCAAAATTGACAAATCCATTCAAACAAAAGCAAATCATCAGAAAAGAAAAATGAGAATTAAAAAACACAAACAAAATTATTTTTTGTATAGGACAATCAAGTGATTCAAGAATAAAAATCCAAGCAAAATATGATATTGTTTCACAGAAAGTGCTCCAAAGAAAAAACAATCTTCAACAAGGCAAACATTTTGACAAAAATGTGCTATAACATGAAGTGAAAAATAAATAAAAAACAAAATTACATTTTTGTCAATTTTAAATTTTCCCCAAAAGATTAGAATTTACACACACACACAAGAACCACAGCATATAATCAATAATTGCATGATACCTTCAGTATTAATTTGGAATGGAATAGAGTCAGTTCCCATAAGGTCCATCATTTTGTCTGCGTTCATGACAAGAAAAACAAAAAATTATTCCTCTTTACATGGCTAAATTGATAAATGTCATGAACTTTCAGTAATATTGATAAAACTTCAGTAATATGTCATTTTGTCGGCTCATTTCAAGTAAATGCATATGTTCATGTATTTTTATATCAGCATGTTATGTAATAGAATGTTCATCTATTGTTTTTGCAATCAAGGAAACAGACTGACATTATGCAAAGTTATGGTAACTTTATTTTCAGGAATTTGTACATTTGTGACGGTGTCTTGAAAAAAAACCAAACATATAAATATACATGTAACTCATATGACAGTCATTTAATCCCAAAATAAATTTCAAAGAGAGTTTATTATGGAGGAAGACTTTCATCAGTCAATTTCCAGTTAGGCAACACCCATTTCTTCTAACATCCACTTGGTCTAACGCCACTAATTGTAATTGCATTGTAAGTAACTTACAATGCAATTACAAATCAATTTAGGGCGATTCCATGCTAGAAAAATCAGCCACTTTCACAACGTTTTTTAACCTGCTGTCCAAACAAACGAGGAACATCAACTTTTTTTGGTGGTAATAATAAAGTACTACTGGGTAGTCATGTAAGAAATGGCAACCATAAAAAATAGGTCGTCCATGGGTGAATTAGAGGCGAAAATGTTGCGTGTCGTACGGGACATTTCTGAGTCCCTTACGACACACAACATTTTCACCTCTAATTCACCCATAATCAAACATTTTTGTTGATTATCATTTTTTTCACACGACTACCCACTATAACTTTATCATTGACAAAAAAAGAAAATTTCATTGCTCAAGCATTCAGCTAAGAGACTAGAAATTGTTGTCGAAATGCCTCGAACGACATGTATGGAATCACCCTTTAGGGGTCTTCAAAACAATCATAAGGATGCTTCTTGCAGCAACAGGGGGGTGTTTCACAAAGATTTAAAGGGGAATCCAACCCAAATGAAAACGTGTTTTTATAAGGAAAAGAAAAATCAGACAAGTTATTGATAGGTGAAAGTTTGAAAAATATTGGACAAACAACAAAAAAGTTATGAATTTTCAAAAGTTGTAAATATTGGTAATCACTATACCCATGGACACTTCAAATTGGCCGCATATGGGATGTCATAGTGATGTAAGGCAAGGACTACTCTTCCATGTACTCCGATACATATGATGGCTTAAATGTCATTTTTCCCAAAAGTTTTATTTAAAATTATAATTTTCTTTCATGAGGACATAAAACAATATACTACCTGGGTTATATTTAGATTACTGCCCCAGGGAAATGGGTACTTAGGATAAAACCACAAATCCCTGATAATAAAATACATGGCCTATGGGAAAGTTGTCCTTGCCCCTTGTCATAATTTACTTACCCAGCTGCCAATTTGAAATCTACATAGTATCAGTGATCTCAATTTTAAAGCAGCTATAACTTTCTTATTGCTTGTCCGATTTCTTTTAAACTTTCACCATTCTGTTTAATTTATTTTTCTCCTTCCCAACACAACATGTTATGGCCAAGGCTGGATTCCCCTTTAAGTATAACTTAGAGTCGCACTTAAATGTCTAGTTGCGAGCAGTATAAAAGGCATGGCAGTATTGGTCAGATCATGCCAAGAGGATGCGCACTACTGCGTATTGATCAATAAGATTGGGCATTGTATATCATGTACGCGTCGGCATTTAGGTGCGACCTAAGTCATACTTAATTCTTTGTGAAATACCCCCCTGGTGTAAAATGATTTGCAACAGCTACAAGTGATATATCAATTGTAAGATTGCAACAGAAAATTGCAATTGATTAAAATATTTTCTCACAACATCCCCTTAGTCTATATGGTTTAAGGACAAGTCCACCCCAAAAAAAGTTGATTTGAAAAGAAGAGAAAAATTCAACAAGCATAACACGGAATATTTCATCAAAATCGGATGTAAAATAAGAAAGTTATATTTTAAAGTTTCGCTTAAATTACACAAAACAGATGTATGCACATCCTGGTCGGTATGCAAATGAGGAGACTGATGACGTCATCCACTCACTATTTCTTTTGTATTTTCTTACATGAAATATTCTAATTTTCCCCTCATCGTCAAGTGAAACAACTATTAATACCTCCCTGAACATGTGGAATTATCATTGTTCAATACTATATGGTTCAGTCAAGTTGGTCCTTATTGTCAAATTTGTAAAAAAAATGAAATATTGCAAAATAAAAAAATAAATAAAAAAAATAGTGAGGGACATCATCATCTGTCTCATTTGCATGTCACTAAAGTTGTGCATAACTTTTCTTATTTTACATCCGATTTTGATGAAATTTTCAGCATTACGCCAGTTTGATTTTTCTCTTTTTATTAAAATCAATATTTTTCTGGGGTGGACTTGACATTTAAATAAACTATTACAGTAGCCGAAGCGGGAATAAGACCAACCAGGCGTTAGACTTAATGACAATTAGACTGTAGGGTGGTATTCTGGTAGGTTGACTTAGATTACACTTTTATGGCGGAGTGCCATATGTCAACTCGTTCACTGAGTACAAAATATTCTTATCCTGCTGCAAAAAATAAAATAAATAATTGGGGCGTGAAATGTGAAGAATGGGAAAAATACAGTGAATTTTAATGGTACATTATAGTTGGCATGAATTTGGAATAAATATGAAACCCAGCATTCCATAGAAACGTGGTTTAAACAAAGATACTACAAGGGGAAGATCGGACACTTCGGCGATTTTTTGAAACACTCCAAAACGCTCGATAAATGGGGAAGGACGCCCACTAGCATTGAGTAAGTAAACCATCGCACATCGGCATACAGGTGTGTATAAAATATATGGGGAAAATGAGAGAGGGGATTTTGGAGAGGGCTCAAGGGTGGTGCATGGTAATAATTCCACCTTTTATTACCCAGAAATCTCTGAAATATATTCATCCTTAATTGAGGAAAAAAAATTGAATGAAAAAAATTTTTAATGTAAAAATTTCAACCCTTCACCATTTCTCTCATATGTTTTGTACACAACCATCTTGCGATACGCAAAGGTAAAAACGGGTCTTTACTTACTCAACGCTGTAGGGCGCTCTTCCCGAACGTTTCATTGCGCGGTCTATGTACTGTCCGATCTTCCCCTTGTAATATCTTTGGTTTAAAATTCTAGTTTAGACTAGGGTTAAACCTAGGCTTCATTATCAAAATACCACTCCATGGCCATAAGACCAAGTGAAGAGCAGTCCAAACAGCAATTAGGCCACACTAATGGTAGACCAAATGGGTTTAGTCCATGTGGAATTAGACTATCCGAAAAGTAGACCAACTGTTAGTAGACCAATTGAATATCTATACACCTCTTGCTGTTGCACTTACCCATTTTATTTGGACTGCTACATAGAAAACATGTCCAGTTACACGTCTTGGCATTGTAGGTGAACATATCATAGTAACTAGCTCGGCAAAGCTGCCTTATCAGCCCTTGCTGCACCTAAGACGGATAAAAAATTGAAATTGAATTATTTCCTTATCAAAATCAATACGGGTTTTTTTAATGAAAAGGGTGAAATGGGTAGATGAACAGGTAAAGTCATCTTGTTATCTATGAATGATAAACATAAGAAATGATATCAGTATTATACGTAAACATATCATGGCAACTGGATCAACATAGTTGCTATCAGCCTTTGCCATACCTGTAAGAGATGGAAGAAATGAAATTGATTTCATAGTAACTGAAATAAGAAAAAAAACCTTTATGAAAACTGGTCCTAATGTCAAGGCATGGTGTTAATTTGCCATACATAGAACACTAAATCATTTCACATGGGGGAGTTGAGGCACCTCTCCAACAGTAATTTTTTAGGGGTATTCAGTATTTCAGTAGTTGATTTGGGCTGCGTGGAGGGTGAAAATCAACCACGATGCACACTGGATATTTCTCGAGCAGGTAACTCACCTTCGCTTGGGGGAAGTTTTGCGTGATGAGTTTGAGGAAGGTCATGTGACCTCCGATCGTCTTCTGCTTCTCCCAGCTCATCTTGAGGCTCTGTACGGCGTTATCGTCCAGCGATACCGGGGTAGGAGATGTAGCCTGTTATACAAGCAGATTCAGATTAAAATAATAATAATAATTCATATTTTATTTTCCAAAATTACATGAAATGAAATACTCTGGAAATTTGCTTTGCCCAATTGATTTTGGGCCTGGCAGCCGCTGTGCAACGCCAGATCGACGAGGCTCTATCCCTTTAATCGTTGAACGCCAAACAGGGTAGCAGCAACTCCCATCTTTTAACATCTTTTGGTCTGACGTGGTCGGGTTTGAACTCCAGACCTCCCAGTTGAGGGACAGCCGCTCTACCAACTGAGCCAACACACCGGTAATATGATTCAGATAATTCAGATTTGGACAGAGATTGAAAAAGATATTAAGATTGAGATTAACCCTAAATCTCTCGGGGTATTTTGATTCTTGTCATTCCCAGGGGGAAAAAATCTCAGCCGCGGATTGTGCGATCACAACGAAAATTTGCATGATGATAGAGAATGACGTAATCTACGCAGTTGCATTGGTAAATTTCACTCAATTCATATATTTTTATTTTATATGAATTAATTAAGCTAATTTATTCATGAAATCATACTTTTTGCTCTGATTCACTAAATAAAGCTCCTAGAATGCTATTTTTTTGTGAAAATGTTCTTTATAGCATTCCTAACAATTGTGAATGAAAAAATTCTGGTATTTTATTGTATTTTTAATTTCTTATGTATTTCTTTGCTTTTTTACTTTTTGTTTTTTTATTGTTTTTTCGATGGAAATCGTTCCAGACTTAATTCTGATCATAAACAAGGCAAAATTAATTACGTTTATTCAGGAAAAGTAGATATAATGATACATTTATGAGTTTTGGCTAAATACACAATTTGCATTGGATTTGTACAAGAAATCACATTTATGAGCAATTTTGGGTCTGACATGCACTTACATAATGTTGCGTAATGTCGTAACCGCGTACCCGGGCATCACAAATTTGGTCTCAAAATTTGCGCGAGACTTGAAAGTAAAAAGTCAGTGAGCGGTGAGGTCAAAAAATTTTGCGCAGCAGATATATCGCGTAAATTGTCGAGGGGGGGGGCATTATGGCCCCCCCCCCCCCCCCGGGAGAATTAGGGTTAAGATTGATATTGCGTTTGATACTGAGAATGAGATTTATATTGAGATCAATACTGATTTTTGGATTGAGAATGATATTGATATTGAGATTGGTATTGTGTTTGATATTGAGATTTAGATTAAGAATGATGAAATTGAGATTGAGATTAAAATCAAGATTGAAATAGCATTGATACCGAGACTGAGATTGAGATTTGGATTGAGATTAAATTGGGGTGTGGGCGATCAATTCTTACTTGGAGATGTAGATATTTGAGATGTATCCATGGCAATATTTGTTTGGTTTCCATGGAGAATGGCAGCGTGCTGTAGAGACAATGAGGTTCTTTTAATGAGCAGTAGAAGTCCAGCTTCCCTACCGGTCTGTTCCTAATATCCTCTGAGGGAGAAAATGGTGATATATTAATTATTATAGGTATTATTAATGTAAAGGTATATTTAGTTTTGTTCAGACATCATCATCATCATTACATCATTACCATCATTATCATCATCACCATCATCATCATCAACATCACCATCATCACCATCATCATCATCATCATCATCGTCATCAACATCACCACCATCATCATAATTAACATTGCCATCATCATCATCATCACCATCATCACTATTTATATCAATAACATCACCATCACCATCATCAGTATAATCATCATTATCAATATCACCATCATCATCCTCATCAATATCATCATCCTCATTAATATCATCATAATTATCAATATCATCATCATTATAATTACCACCATCATCTTCATCATTGTTTCATCAAAGCAATAGATATCTGATAGACTGACCTTGCACTGTGCATTCTTCTGGGATCGGAATCCTGTCTTTGATAGAATCCATATAACTACTCATTTCTCTTTGTCTTTTAAACAGGTACTGCTGCAAGCTGCTATCTCGATTACTCCCACTACCTGTCATGGACATTCCCACACTCAACCGCGAGCCGTCGCCGATGCCTGATGAAGTCTGCGACGTCGGCGACTGCAATGTCGGGCTTGACGGCGAAACTCTCCCTTGCAGGGAACTTGCATGCGTTGACGTGGAATTACCGTTTGCCTCGATATGAGTTTGGGCAGAAGATGTCGGAGGAGACGTCGGTGATGTTGCACTTTCATTCTCCGAAGACGCTGCCAACGAGACATGGAGATTCAAGTTTCCTTTGCTGGAGCGATGCTGCCTGCTGTTTATCTTGCGCTCAAACTCTGACTTCCTCGTCGGCGATGTTGTGGTCTGTTTGCGAGTCCCCGACCTCAAAGCTGTTCCGCTCGCACCCGATTGCACACTCCCCTTGCTCTCGCTTCTGCCCGCCATCTCTAGGACACCGAGACTGTTTGAGTTGACACGTCCCACGCCAAGCGGTGTGTGGTGAAGGTGCAGGGCCTGTTCTGAATAGGAGTGTCCTGGATGCCGCAAAGGCTGCAAGGAACCTTGCATGTCGCTGCGGGTGTGGGGGCGCCCTTGCGCTTTGCGATACAGTTTCTTCCTCTCTTCTGACATTTGGCTGATATTGGTGGCACTGAATGGCCTATTGTCCTGTGATAAATGTCTCGGTTCGATCATACTGACTGGTCTGTGGAGCCCATGCTCACTGTTAAGGAATAAAAATGTCATAATATAATATAAATAATATTTCAGTTTTATATAACACTCAATACATAGGAACGATGTCTATGGCCTTATATTAATTTACGCCCTCTGCCTTTATTAACAGTCAATTGGACTAAGCGGGTATTGGACCAAATGGCAATTAGACCAACTGGCAATTTGACCAACTGAAGTTAGACCAACTGGCTATTGGACAAAATGGTTATTCTAATAACATCATCTAAAGATGAGGTAGCTATTAGACAAAGTGGCCATTGGCTCATCTGCCTACTAGGTGAAATGGCTATTGGATGAAATGATATTGGACGAACTGGCTATTTCGATGAAATACCATCAGGCGAAGTGACTATTAAACGAAGGACTTGGCAGTAGTTTTATCCATCCTATTTAAAACCAGAGTAACAGTGCCTCTCAGCAAATCAAAATTAAGGAAAAGTTGTCAAGGGCCTGTTGCAGAAAGAGTTGCGTTTAAACGCAAGGCAAAATGTCAAGCGCAAGTCCCGAATACGGGTGCTTCATTGGCTGAAAATCAAGTTGCGCAAGATTTTTTGAGTTGCGTTTGATTGCAACCCTTTCTGCAACGGGCCCCTGATCTGACAACCTGTCAGACAAAAATGTTGATGTAAGGCTCCCAAGAATAGGGGCCTTTATCGTTACCTGCTGACTGTGTCTCTCTGTAGCTGTTGTACGATCATCCTAGCCGCCGTGGAGTTGCTTTGGCTCTGCATGCTGATCTCCTGAATGTACGGGCCTAGGATACCCTTATGACGGTCCCCAATGCTCTTGATCTCGATAAGGATGGCTGGTAGAGCAGTCTGGTCCACGCAGGATAGTTCCTGGACCAGGAACTCGATACACGCCTCACCAGCTTCCTAAGGATAGGATCATATGAATACAATAATTTTAACATCCTCTGAGAATACTTTTGTTTACTAAATTTCACTTTTCATATTCTGTATATACATTTTCTTTTTTTCATGAGATAAAATTTAAAACCTTAAATGAATGGAATCAAACTATGGAAAAATTATTTCCATGCAGGATCTCTCAATTCTATTGAGACATTATATAATCCAGTCATTGGGATGCAATATTTTAAGTTATAACTTTACACGAAGCCCTCATGAGAGGCGAAGCTGTAAACAAATATAGGGGCCTACACTGAAATCTATAACTCAAACAATCTTTCCATAATTCAATTTCCTTCATTTAAAGTTTGCAAGTTAATATCATGTGAAAATGTTGATATTAAATGGGAAATTTCACATTTCAACCATATTAGATTTTTCATTTATTTTTTAATCATTGCACCAGAATCCAATCACAGCAACAGGACCACGTTTACAAAACTGACTATGATAACCCACTACTATTACGACAAGATTTAGGTTTTTTTTAAACAAACTACTGCAAAGTAGCTATAAACTATCTATTTTCATTCATACAAAGACAAGGGTCTCATAACACAAATAATAGCGATTAATCACAAATTTGAAAGAACAATTCTTATTGGTTCCTAGTCAGTCTACTGAGCATAATGCACATGCAACGATGATGTTGAGAGGTCACTTCAATAGCAATTAATCGCTAATCTTTGTGTTACGGGACCCAGGGCATGAATTATAAATTTTATCCAGATTACTGTCTTCCTCAACAGAGCAAAGGTAAAACTCACAGGACTTAGTCTGCCCACGGCACCAAAGATCTTGCCAGCCATGGAGAGCAATGCAGGCTGTCTCCTGATCCCCGCCTGCAGCTGGGCGAGGCATAGCGTGAACGGGGCGGGGTCGATGGATGCGATGTCGACAAGGGCTGAGAGCACCGTCTGGGAGGTTGTAGGGTTGTTCAGGTTGGCCACTAGGACTGGGACATAATCCTTTAGAATCTGTGTAAGGAAATAAAGACGGAAACATTAATACTTATGTAACTTTTTTATACTTATTTTAAATGATGCACACCTAGCCTAGTCAAGTGTGCAAACCCTTCAAATGAGTTAAGTGATCTGGATTCACAGCCTTCAATGGCATGTGTACAGAAGGCCCCTTTGCTCAATTGAAACAGCAAGTTTTTATAAACTAGTCCGTGCCAGCAGACTACACCTAGCCATTTTATGACAGTTTTCAGCACTGGTAATTTGTCAATATCTAGCAGTTATGATAGTAATAGACATATGTGCTTCTCGTTCTCAGCCACTCAAAACCAAGGAAAATTGTCAGATCTGACAACTTTTCTGATGTCAGAAGTTGATGAAACATCCCTCAGTAAGCTTATTATTGGGGAGGACATGGCCTTAATTAATCCATTGACTACTAAAATCTGTTAGTTTCACAGACTTTGTACAGGGAGCACTCAGTTCCAGTAGGCAATGGGTTAATTGAACTTACTTTTGGTTTTCTTTTTGCCATGAGCGCCATGAGTTGGAGGATGTTGGACTTCTCGTTCTCATCGCAGCCGGGTAGGATGGAGACCAGGTCTGGTAGACAATCCTCGATAGGACCGGGGTCTTCGGTATAGATCTGGGGCAGGATACGGGTCAAGGATCTATTGCCTGGGAGAGGGGGAACAACATGTGAGAGTATCAAAAATTTCATTCAAAAATCAAAAAGGAAAGTTGAAAGCTCATGTCTCATTCTCTATTAACTGAATAACTGTAGACAGAGAGATAGAGATTTTTAGTAATACTGCTACTACGGGACTAATAATAATACAGAGTATTTCTTAAGCGGCAAATTCACATGGATTTTGAGCTCACGGCACTTTATTTACAATAATCTTAGGGTAAGTCCCATTTTTAATAGGACACATTATTTCTAATTTACAGCTACAATGGGAAAAAAGGGCACAAAAATCTACAAGGCCAATAATTATTCCCTGCATTTATTTGTTTTCAGGTCACAATATTCTAATGTATATCTCAACACAATGCAGCTCTCGTAGTGGTTTACCTTGTGTGATGCTTTGAATGATGGCTCTGCAATGTTCAGCTAGCAGATGTGCATTCTCTATGGCAGCCAGGGCAAGATAGCTCGACACGTTCCTGATCAGATCTCGGTTCCCATGCCGCAGAAACCGTATCGCTACCGGAAGAGCCAATTCCATCACACTGCGCTTGCCATAGTTTTGCTGAATAGCGGAATTAATGAGATTTGAGATTAGCCGATCATTTGGTTCTGGGAGAATTTTGCAGACAATACCTCCAAGTTACTGTACTTTAACTAAATTGTTTGAATAAAAGCAGAAAATCAAGGGCTAAAATTAGAGAAAATTGCTTTTATGATCATAGGGGCTACCATTTGAGTCTTGGTGCTGGAATTAGTAACATTGCAACCAAGATATATTGCACCATATAGCCAACATTCATAAAGGTGCATGTATTACTGTGTATTTTTTAACACCATGATATATATTTTAAAAATCTTTGAACAACCAAATGTATCACAAATTTGTCAAAAGTATTGGTTTCATTTATTCAAAGATAAAAATAAATGTACAAGTAGTTTGGAATGAAATTAGAAAATTTGTCTCGATGTACATATATGTAGAATCCAATGAATATATTTTGCCAAACATACATGTAGCCTTTCGCCCATGCATGATTTTCTTTCCTCTATTCAGTAAAAAAATAATATGAAGCCATACATGTAGGTATTTGTAAGAAAGAAAGGTACCCTTGTAATTGAAATTTGATTCACTACAAGAGATAAATAGCAATAAATACAAGAGAAAAAAAAATATCCATCGTACTGCAAAAAATTCCCCAACCATCCCCAGTGCCCTGGCTTACCATAAACAAGCAGCTCATGATGTCAGAGGCAATCTTCGCATGGGGAGGGTCTTCATCTCTCATGGTCAGTTTGAGATTGTGATGAAGGCATGACTGCCATAGAGAAACGAGCGCCTCTACATGCTCTTCGATCGATCCAGTATCCCTGGAAACATGGAGCACAAATTACAGATAAATGCCTCAAAATTAGTTCGAACAGAATCTAATAACATGACCACCTAAGTTATAAATAAAAAATATGAGCAAAATAGCTCTGGGAAAAACTGTAATTGCCGAGAAATGAGCAAAATAAGCATGGAATTCCATAAAATTGTTGGGTACTTTTCCAAGCAACATTAATACACTATCCCACATAAGCCTTTTTGTGTTAGTGATCATCAGAATTATCGGTTTTTAGCCGAGATTTCATGATTTCACGAAGATAAGTTTGCTCCAATGTACCAGATCTATGATAATATGGTGGTAATTAACATCAATTTTAAAGACTTTCTCCTGAATAATTGTTTGTTGCAAGTTGCAACTAATTTCTTTTACCTTTACAGGAAGTCAGTAACTTTGTCCAGAATTCATAATCAAATCAGCGATTCAGCTGCTTATAATTGAATAAAAGAATGATGCAAATCCAGGATACACTGTCGTTCATTTTAACAGAATAATAATAATAAAAACAAAATTATATGTCCAATGAAGAATTTGGTCAGCTTTTTTCATTCATTTCAGACTTTTCTAGGCTTTCAAGGATACAATTACACACAACATGGGCTCCTGTATAATGAGAAACCATTTTTAAGGTTCAACTCAATTCGGCCATTAAGATGAGCACAAAATATTGCTGTATTGTCGATCCACTTTCTAGAGACCACCAATATTTCAGCCAATAAACCTAGCTTGACTTTATAGAACTTTACCTCAGTATTAACGTCTGCTGTGTTTTTCAGCAGGAATTCTTCAAGCATCATTTCATGGCTTATCCTCTCAATTCATCACACACAAAACAATGGAGAATGCAGGAAAGCAACAAAAACGCTTAGCAGGATACCTGCCAAAATACACCAAACTCTATGGCCCATATCCTAAACTCGGGTTCAATTTAAACTCTGGTTTAAAGTTGTGGTTTAACTATGGATAGCCAATAGTGGCATAAATCTCTAACAGTAGAATTTCAATGTATCAGCAAATTTTTCTTTTAAATCATTCTTAACTGTTTCGGAAGGACAAATAAGACAGCTTTTTTACCATTCACAAGTTAGGAAAGAGCACAGTATACGAAACATACAATTTTTGGCTTTCCATAATTTTAGCACAGAGTTAGACCATGATCTAACTTAAACCTGACTTAAACACGGGCCCTTACACGGGCCTATGTAAAAAAAGAAAATAGAAAAATATCAGGGTCACCCACTTCACCGCTGTTTTCAAAATAACCTTTATTAGAAGTTACCTGATTGCCGTTGTAACTCTCGTGATACATATCTCCACAACGGCTTGGTCATTGTCGCTCCTTACATAATTCTCAGAAGAGGCTATCTCTTGAATGCAGTACAGGGCGGCAGACAGGTCGTGGACAATATCCGAGTCCGGTACAGAGAAGAGGTCTCCGGCCCGGGAGAGATCTCTCCGTGACAGCACTTGGCTGAATAGTTCATGCATTATGGCATAGTTTTCACAGTCACGTATACGTTAACTTCAAATAATTCAAGGTGCTTTAAAGAGGGCACATAAGGTGTAAGGCAGAACACTTGTTTTTTTATATTCAATGCTTAATTCACATTGTTGCAATGAGCTCCTCAATGTGCAGTAAGCAAATTAGATCATTTAGATGTCCATCTTGGTCAATGCCAATCGGGGGAAACCTGAAAGAAAAGAAAGAAAAAAAATCAAGTTATGAACATGTATGTAATACTGTAATTTCAAAGAGGGCAACCATGTTTTTGTTGGCAATAGTTTTTTTCTAAAGCAAAATTTAGTTGACTATTTCACATCATAAATATTTGTGAGGGTCAATCTTAAAATACAGTACTGTAGGCTATCATAAAATCGGCAATGGTAAAACATGGGAAGTGCAACCCTTCTGATAAGCTCAGCCCTAACACACATGAATCAGGTAAACTGATGGTAGACCAAATGATAGTCGACGAGTTGGCAATTGGACGAATTGGCATTATTAGACGAATTGGAAATAAACCATTGCTGGGACCTATAGAAGTGAAAGCATCTTCCAGAATCTGAGGGAAGGTATTTCAGCCATCAGAGCTAATTTTTTGCACATGGAAATGATAATATAGGCCTAAAATACTTATATTATGGTAAGGTCACTTAAAAAAAAAACACATTTTGATATTACAGCACAAAATGAAAAGATAAAAAAGGGCACTAAAAATATCCAAGTTATAATGATAACGGTGGTCATCGTAAGGATGGTGATTATAATGACGGCAATGATGGTAACAATGATGACGATGGATGATGATTAAAATGAACATGATAAAAAGCTATGACGGTGATCATGATGATGATGTTTTCGATGAGGATGGAAGTGGAGATGATCATGATGGTAATGGTGCTTTGGCAGTGATGACAATGAAGATGATGATGCTAAGAATGAAATGGATGATGATGATTATTTGATGATGATGACAATGACTATGACAATGAAGATGATGATGGTGATGACAAATGGTGATTTAATCATGATGATGAAAAATGATAATGATGGTGCCGGTAGTGGTGATGGGTGATGAGGATGATGATGCTCTTACAGAAGATGATAGAAATGGAGATGGATACAGTATGATGGAGATTGTGACGACATTGGTAGTGGTTGTGGTGATGGCAAACATGTAATAATGGTGGTGGTGGTGGTGAAATTGGTGATGGTATAATGTGAAATGCACAAAAAGTATATGTCTGATGATGATGAATTTAAATTTTCAAAGATGGAGACATGGAAGCAAAGCAGTGGCAAATACATGTAATGCAATATCTTTTAGATGTTTCAATCGAAATTGTGTCACCACGTTAATAACTGTTTGAATAAATATGTTTACAGTTAGGACTGTTTTCATTCCCAAATAAATACACAAATAAATTTATTTGTAAAATTGCAATAAAAATATGACAAATAGATATAGATCTAGACCTCTGCTATTAACAAAAGTTAGAATTGCTTTTATTTGTTTTCAATATTTTAAAAGAACTTTGTTTGGAATGAAGTCTTTAAATGAATCGTGATAAATCTGGTTCTGACAAAACCCAAACACCGAACATGTCCCAAAATATGCCGCTCAATCCAAAATCACAATATTCACAGGTCTCACAAGTTACTCACAAGTCACATTAATACTTTTTCGTTGACGTTTAAGTTAGATCTCACATTTTGTTTAATAATAATAAGGCTGTGATTCACTGATTGGTCTATTGGGCCTACCGGGTTGATTAAAACTTGGGTTCGGAACATAAAATGCTAGCAGAGTCAGAGAGAAACTGTATAACAGTTAAGTAAAGTTAGACCTCCTAAAACAAGTCCTCGTCTTAAACTCACCTAGTGCCAGTTGTTCGCCCAGCTGCTCCCTCATCGAGACGTCAAATTCAGTCACTCTTCTGGAGTCGAATTGAATGTGCTGATTTTATTTTGCGTTGACAGACCAACTTTCCCTTCCTCCGCGATGGTTTTGCGTCGTTGAATTTTTGTATAAAATCGTTACCATTGCCATTGGGGTTGTTCAACTTCAAGGTGAGCTTTGCTTATCAGTATAGTCCACTAAAGTCAGAAACGTAGATCTAGTTGAGAATAAAGCAAATAACAGTTTGTAGATTCCCGACGTTGACGCTCCTCAGCTCAGACCGTACCAATGATGAGTCACATAGTTTACCAATAGATTGTGCCATAAGTCATTCATCACAAACGTATTTCCTCCTCTTACCACACAAGACCGACTGCACTGTAGCGTCATTCTAAACCCAATGCAAGATGTATTGAATTACAGAGGCCCAATCAGACCACGCCCTCTATGACAAATTTATTTCGCAACTTTTTTTTACCACTTGAAAACAAAAAGTCAATTAATAGCCAGCTGTGTTATGGGATTTGATAGTTTCTTTAAATCAAACGAACCATAAACTTAATGTTCTTTAATATTTCTTTCTCATTTCATCTAAATTGCTATACACTGCCACACATCCGTATAATGCATTATCAATGTCAAAACGGCCGGGGGCGGGGTGCATGGTTATCTTTGCATATCATAAATCTGATGCTAATGCTCTTGATTTGCTCCAATGGTTCTTTTCAAACAAAGAAGTTATTTCCTAAAACGAAAATTCCAGACTAAGTGCACTGCACAAAAGAACCAGTAATTGTATTCAATATTGGCAATCAACATGTTCATTGAGCATGACCGCATTTATGAAACTTCATTCCAGCTGATAATATGATAAGACCATTATTTGGTATTACAGCAATTTAAGCATGATGCATAAACTGTTAACTGCCGGATCAAAAATGATTTTTTAGTCTATTTGTTATGTTTCGCAAAATAAGTTCTACACTCATCTTCATACACTTTTGAAATGACTGCAATTTGTTATAGACTGTCATGTGATCATAAGAATGGTGGAATCAATATTAATGATGGTGATTGAGGTGGACGTGGTGTGTGGTGGTGATAATAATGATGATGATGGTGATGATAATGGAGGTGGAAGTGGTGGTGATGAAGATGGTGCACATGGGTAATGATGATGATCATGTTGGTAGGCCTACGTATGATGTGGTGGTGGTGGTGCATGAACTGGTAATGGTATAGTGGTAGTGATGTTAGATATAATGATCGATGGTGGTTATAATGGTTGTTGGGTGGTCATGTTGCTAGTAGTGATGGCATGGTGGTGATGATGGCTGTGAAGCTGGTAGTTGGTGGTGGTGGTACGTAGCAGGTAGTGGTATACGATGGAAGTGGTGGTGATGATGATGGCAGGTAGCGGTAGCAATTATGAAGGTGGTAGTGGTGGTGATGGCATTTAGTACATGGTAGCAATGCAATGCTGGAAGTGGTGGTGCTGATGGCAGTTATGATGGTGGTGGTATAGTGGTGATGAAAGTGGTAGCAATGATGGAGGTGGTGGTGATGATGATGGCAGTAAGTGGTAGCAATGATGGAGGTGGTGGTGATGATGGCAGTAAGTGGTAGCAATGATGGAGGTGGTGATGGCAGAAAGTGGTAGCAATGACGGAGGTGGTGGTGACGATGATGACAGTTAGTGGTATCAATGATGGAGGTGGTGACGATGATGGCAGTTAGTGGTAGCAATGATGGAGGTGGTGACGATGACGGCAGTTAGTGGTAGCAATGATGGAGGTGGTGGTGGTGATGATGGCAGTTAGTGGTAGCAATGATGGAGGTGGTGACGATGACGGCAGTTAGTGGTAGCAATGATGGAGGTGGTGGTGGTGATGATGGCAGTAAGTGGTAGCAATGATGGAGGTGGTGGTGGTGATGATGGCAGTTAGTGGTAGCAATGATGGAGGTGGTGGTGGTGATGATGGCAGTAAGTGGTAGCAATGATGGAGGTGGTGGTGGTGATGATGGCAGTAAGTGGTAGCAATGATGGAGGTGGTGATGATGGCAGTTAGTGGTAGCAATGATGGAGGTGGTGGTGGTGATGATGGCAGTAAGTGGTAGCAATGATGGAGGTAGTGGTGGTGATGAGGGTAGTAAGTGGTAGCAATGATGGAGGTGGTGATGATGGCAGTTAGTGGAAGCAATGATGGAGGTAGTGGTGATAGGTAGTGATTTTTAAGGGTTTTAAAAAGATTATTTAAATAAAAAGAAATCATACATGTAAAAAAATCAGTATATTTCTTTGTTCGAATTATTTAGGTCAGTCTTTCATAATTTCTGTCACTGTACATACAATTTGGTCCTATAAGTATATTTTAAATTCTCATTAATGACATTGAATGAATTTTTAACCCCAAGCTGTATGTCTTGTGCCATCACATACAGATATTTTAGGGGGCCTTTCACTCAAAGGGTAAAGGAGTGGCCACTCCTTTACCCTTTGAGAAAAAGGCCCCCTAAATTAATAAAAGATTTGATCCAGTTTACCCAACGTTTTGTGAAAATAATGGCAGTCAAATACATTAATGTTCGGGTCAACTTTACCCAATGTCTCGTGAAAATTAAGGGTCGCGTACACTGGACCTGACCTTTCTGGAATTTAGGGGTCCCTGTTCTCCATTGGTTGGGTTAGGTGAGATTGCCTGATCAGATGCGATTAACCCGATGTGATGATACAAGCCAGTAATATACATTGACATACAGTAGAGTAGACACAAATCAGGGTTTCGCTTGTTACCATTTAATATATCTCATGAAAAATATTTGCATACACATTAATAATTGAACATAGAAAAACATATTTCATAAAATACATACATATATTATCAAAAATGCAAAGGTAATATAAAGTACTGCACATACTAAAATTGTGAATCATACATATATAGTTTCTATAACAAGAATTAAAACGTAATCAAAATGAATATTTAATCAAGCATTGTCCTCCATACACAAATTTGAAAATACAGCCATTATCAAAGAAGTTAGAGTCATGTAAATACAAATACGTTTTGTACAATATTTTATACAATCCATTGTCTTCCGAACATTATGAAAGTGATCTATCCCATCTTATAATACCTAAATCAATGTGATTACATGGTGAGTTCAAGAAAAGAATAAACAAAGACAACTATTGATGTCTTATCATAACTAATTCAAAATTATCTGATTCTCCTCTTTCATTTTATATAATTTATAATATTCACACATTAGAGTATATAATATGAAAATGAGTTATCGAAAGAAAATTGTTCGGAGGGCAATATCTAAATTTAGAAAAAATAAATCACTCTGGCTGCCTATCAGTGGCGTACCTAGGATTTTCCACAGGGGGGGCAAAACCGTCCGCCAAAAAATTTGACAAGCAAAAAGAAAAAAAAAAAAAAAAAAAAAAAAAAAAAAAAAAAAAGGTCTTCGATCATAAATAAAGGATTTCGTTCCAGAAAAAAATTGACAAGCAAAAAAAAAAAAAAAAAAAAAAAAAAAAAAAAAAAAAAAGGTCTTCGATCATAAATAAAGGATTTCGTTCCAGAAAAAAATTGACAAGAAAAAAAAAAAAAAAAAAAAAAAAAAGGTCTTCGATCATAAATAAAGGATTTCGTTCCAGAAAAAAATTGACAAGCAAAAAAAAAAAAAAAAAAAAAAAAAAAAAAAAAAAAAAGGTCTTCGATCATAAATAAAGGATTTCGTTCCAGAAAAAAATTGACAAGAAAAAAAAAAAAAAAAAAAAAAAAAAGGTCTTCGATCATAAATAAAGGATTTCGTTCCAGAAAAAAATTGACAAGCAAAAAAAAAAAAAAAAAAAAAAAAAAAAAAAAAAAAAAGGTCTTCAAGCTCGTCAGGGGGGCATTAAAGGTCTTAAAGCTCGTCAGGGGGGGGCAAAAAAGATTTTTCAAGTCCGTCAGGGGGGGCAAAGATACGTTTTTGCATGGGTTGTGACTCGTCAGGGGGGGCAGAGTGCCCCCCCTGCCCCCCCCCGTAGGTACGCTAGTGCTGCCTATACCTTGAACTGACCTTAACACTGCATGACCAACAACAAACATAAAAAGTACTTTCCATACATTTTCCACGCACAAATTGTTGTACAATGTACATGCATTATATTGTTAAAACATAAAATGCCAACACTGAGGAGGAGAAATCTACAGATCTGTTGCATACAACGTTCACATGTGAAGTGCATAAAGATGAAGATTACATATATTCATGTCTTTTAGAGTTTTGGCAGATTTAGACCGTATAAAAAAAAAAAACTTAGAAAAAGTTCACTTAAATGTGAAAAAAAAAAAAAATCATAGAAGAAAATTTTTAGAAAAATGGACAAACAATAACAGGTAAGTTATTTGAATGTTCAGAGCAGCAATGCCATAGAGATCCTCAAATTGGCATTGTGACCAAGATGTGTGATGTCACACATGGAAAAAATCTCCCTGTTTGATACTAAAAATGAATCACAGAACATTTCTTTTTGCTAATTCTAATGATAGGACTAGGGTACATAGGACAATCAATTCATTCATAATATACTAGTACATACCTGTGAAGCCCATATTACATGTCCTCATAAGATGGAAAGACTATTTGTCTTAATGAATTAAATAATTTTTATTGACAAGGGTATATAATTTTGAAAAAAATTGGTTTGATTTTGCTGTAGAAAAATACATCGAGCAAAAATTGCCAAGGCTAACATTAGAAATTGTATTGAGTGAGCGGAGTTGCAATTTTAAACATGTACACAAGCTTGCATTTATCAAGGAATAATCAATCAATCAATCAAATTAATAAATGAGTTAACAATAGAAAATGAGATGAACAATTCTTAACAATACAATATCATTTTTATCAATTATTTACATCACAACTATTAAAAATAATGTTTTGTCATATGGAAGAATGCATATATACATATATAATTGCTTTGGTTATCTATTTTTACCCAGAAGGAAGGGCAGAGGGAATGATACATAAAGTAAAAGAATGCATAAGAGGGAGAGATCAAAATTCATTAATAATAATAATAATAATAGCTGGATTTATAAAGCGCTTTTTGCCCGAGGATACAAAGCGCTGCTATTATTACCCCGGCTTAAGCTCGAGCTACTATCACCGGCGCTCAGTGCATTCAAGGAAAAAATCCTGCCTGGTACCCATTCACCTCACCTGGGTTGAGTGCAGCACAGTGTAGATAAATTTCTTGCTGAAGGAAAACACGCCATGGCTAGGATTCGAACCCACGGCCCTGTTTGAAAGGCGAGGGTCAGAACAACTAGACCACGACGCGCCCAGACACGCCATTACCCGTTAAAACTTCACATTCCACTTCCACACCTCTTTTAAATAAATAGAGTATTTGCAAAATACCTATTTTCTCGGGTGTTGCTGTATAAAAAAAAAAATCGCTTCATAGTTTCTACATTTACATGAAACTGAAGCAATGAGTTTATCTAATTCCAAGAGTTAACAGTCATAACCTAATCAACTGTTTTTACAAAAGAAAGGAACTTCTTATAACAATTCTTGTCAAGAACCCATGCTGAAAAAAAAACCATATAAAAATTGAATCAGATTATCATCACTTATATATGACCAAGTAAGAATGATCCTTTTAAAACTTTTCCATTATTGTGTCAATGAAAATAGGATGGAGGACAACCCCATAACACAATGGCCCAAATTCTGAACTCGGGTTGATTTAATTCTGGTCTAATGTTGTGGTTTAACTATGGAGAGCCATTCATGTCAAAAATTCAATTTGACAGTGCATCTGGTGTTCAATTCATTCACACATGTTCAGGAATGATATTACTTAAATGTTTTTTTTTCTTTCACTATTTCAGCTTGGAAAGAGAGCAAAATAAATAATCAGAAGTATAGAGTGTCAATAATTTTGTTTTTGTATTTTTGGCTTCTCATAATTCTAGCATTGATTAAACCATGGACTTAGTTAAACCAGAGTTCAGAATCCGGGCCTATGCCTGTGGCAAACACCTATGGCAAGCCGAGACACAAAAAATTATTATCTCCCAATATGATATATTTCAGTGTATACAAAGTGAGAAGAAAAAACACAAGCCAGTTTTCACTCACAAGACATGGGGAATGATTACAAACTAGACGCAAAATAAAAAAAGGCACCAAATTATGACTGATCATTCATACCACTATTGCTGGCATTAATTATATTTCAAGAATTTATATTCTCTCTAGAGGGAAAACTGTAATGGCCTGCCATATTTAACAGTGATCATGTCAACTTCAGTTTTCAACCCTCATATGAATCTTATGTTAAAAAAAAATCTGTATTAAGAGTATCTGACGACACGAAGTGAAAAGTTGTTTGTGCGTTTTGACCAGAGAATCCACCCCCTTTCATGGTGAATATTACACTAGTATAAAGAATGCAATGTTAAAGTCAGATGAGCATCAGCATTCATGAGGAGTTGAAAACTATTTGCTGATCCCAGACTTTGTGTGAAAAGCAATGGAAATGCCTGTAACAGACACATTTTTGGGGAAAGCTTTGTGTACCATTAGTGTATCATCAAGAAATTCTTGGGCAATGTCTGCTATAGCCTTGAGCAATTGTCAGAATTATTATTTATTATTACATCATTAACAGCTCTAATATTAGTGACCATCTTTTTATCAGGAATTACAAATCTTGGTTTCCCTATGGGTTTTCATCGGTGGGTATACTTAAAGGGATGGTCCGGGCTGAAAATATTTATATCTTAATACATAAAGTAGAATTCACTGAGCAAAATGCCGAAAATTTCATCAAAATCAGATAACAAATAATAAAGTTATTGAAGTTTAAAGTTTAGCAATATTTTGTGAAAACAGTCATCATGAATATTCATTAGGTGGGCTGATGATGTCACATCTCCACTTTCCGTTTTCTTATGTTATTACATAAAATCATAATTTTTTTCATTATTTCATAATAATATGTCTCCCTTATAATGAAATAAGTTGCAGCAATAAATATCTAATGCACTAAATCAGTTGTCAATCCAATTTTCTAGTTCTTGGAGGAAAAAATTTGAATAAACCTAATTTCATATAATAAAATACAAAAGAACAAGTGGAGATGTGACATCATCAGCACACCTAATGAATATTCATGACGACTGTTTTCACAAAATATTGCTTAACTTTAAAATTCAATAACTTTGTTATTTGTTATCCGATTTTGATGAAATTTTCGGCATTTTGCTCAGTGAATTCTACTCTATTTATTAAGCTATCCATACTTTCAGCCCGGACCATCCCTTTAAAGAGCTAAAAATGACCTGTCCCAAAATGCCACCTGCCTGTAGATACCAAATGCTCACTAACCCCTGATAGGTCTTCAAACAGAGTTTTAATCTCCCAATTTCCCTGAAGTTTGATACCAGTTCATGTATGTAAACTGTGTGATTCCTCAAGGTGTCTAGTCTTAGGCACTGGCTGACTTTCTCCAGCTCGACAACCCTTGATTGGTCTTCATACAGCAGGTTTGATCTCTCAAGTTTCCCAAAAGGTCAATACTGGTATGTAAACCAACTGATTCCCACAGGTGACAGGTCAAAGGCACCAACTA
This sequence comes from Lytechinus pictus, assembly GCF_037042905.1. Taxonomy (NCBI): domain Eukaryota; kingdom Metazoa; phylum Echinodermata; class Echinoidea; order Temnopleuroida; family Toxopneustidae; genus Lytechinus; species Lytechinus pictus. The sequence goes on along the minus strand of NC_087258.1, from coordinate 10,853,892 downwards.
ACCGTCTCTTGATTAGTGACCCTGATAGGTCTTCATACACAGGTTTGATCTCTTAAATTCCTGTACGTGTCAATACTGGTATAAAAACCAACTGACTCATACAGGTAGCAGGTCAAAGACAAGAGCCGACTGTCTCTAGCTTGAAGATCCTTCATATACAGGTTTGATCTCTCAAGTTTCCCCCAAGATCAATATCAGTAAACCAACTGATTCCTTACATGAAAGGTCAAAGGCACTAGCCAACTGTCTCAAGCTTCTACCCTTGATGGTTCTTTATAAAGATGTTTGATCTCTCAAGTGTCCCCAAAGATCAATACTGGTATGTAAACCAACTGAATCCCACAGGTGACAGGTCAAAGGCACTAGCTGACTGTCTCTTGATTGCTGAACCTTGATTGGTATTCATAAGGTGGTTTGATCTCTGAAGCTCCCAAAATAGGTCAATACCAGTATTAAGACCAAGTGATTCCTACAGATTACAGGTCTAAGGCACTGGATGACTTATCTAACTTCTCTGGATCATGAGGAGTGAATAGGTTGGGTATCACCATCAGCTTCATCACCATATGCTGTGAAAGATGAGGATAAAGAGAAAAATATGCAGAGGTTTAGACAATCGAGAGATGATTTACATATTCATCATCATCATCATCATCATCATCACCATCATCATCATCATCACCATCATCATCATCACCACCACCCCCATCACCATCATAATCACCACCACCACCATCATCATCATCATCATCATAATCATCATCATCATCATCACCAGTATCATCAACACCATCTCCACCACATCACCATTATCATTTGATTTGGTAGTTTTAGCGTCACAATGCAATTTATGCCAATCGTGCGCATATTTGGCAAAATCTTGTTATGCTCCTGTGCGAAACAGCTACTCAAAGACATACGCATTCACATAACAGCACTATTTGCCAAACAAACGTATCACAGAAGTTGTTTTGCAAATCAAAATCCCATCACAACCTAGCATTCTTTGGCAAAGTGCCAATCCACGCTTTGCCACTCTCCACCCAGGTTTTAGATGGGTACCCCTTAGGATGCGTAAGTCTTTGTAGCATGCCTAGCAATTGTATTATGAAACTGTAGTTGGAATGCTCCCCAGAAAGTACATACATTGTATACTGGTATGCCAGTACCCGATGAGCGGGGTAATAATATATCTGTAACATGCTTTATAGAGATGTTGTTCCAATGTATTAAGAGCTATATACAAGCGGAATATCATCATCATTATTTTCATTACTACTGTAAAATAATAATAATAGCTGGATTTATAAAGCGCTTTTTGCCAGAGGATACAAAGCGCTGCTATTATTACCCTGGCTTTACCTCGAGCTACCATCACCGGCGCTCAGTGCATGCAAGGAATTACTCCTGCCGGGTACCCATTCACCTCACCTGGGTCGAGTGCAGCACAGTGTGGATAACTTTCTTGCTGAAGGAAAATACACCATGGAAACGATTCGAACTCACGACCCTCTGTTTCAAAGGCGAGAGTCAGAACCAGTAGACCACGATGCACCCACTATTACTATTATAAAAGAAAAGAAAGTTCATGAATAACCAACCTTTCTCCTTGAGTCCCTTTCCAAAGTTTGAATACACCTTTGACATGCACAGAACGACGGCTATCCTAACTAGCAGACCAAGGACTGAACAGACTAGTATGGCGTAGTTCAGAAGCTGTAGGCTTGGGACAGCGGTGTCGTCTTGAGCAACCTGGGGAGAAGATTAAAGACAAAACAAGACAAAATATTAATCATGGATATGACACAGCAGTTTCATGTTATACATGTAGTCATTTGTAGAGAAAATTCAGAACTTCATGAACAACTTTATGACATGCCCTCTTAGAGATTTTTCTTTTCGAGGGGGGGGGGGTGAGGGGTGTAGCTTAAAAGAATGTGGAAAATATGTCAATCATACAATGCTTCCCAGGAAAAAGGGATGCGTTTACTTTTCTTCCATCTATTTATTTATTTTTTTTGGGGAGGGGGAGGCTAACTGTAAAAGATATGGATATGACGTCGTGCTATTTTTTTATGCAAAAAGATCAAAGAAACCTCCATATTGCTTGTATACCGCCCCTCAAATCAAAAGGTGTCAATAAACCTTTGGTTGTTGTTGTTTGATTTTTAATGGTGCTCTCATTAATAAGAATATATGCACCAGGTTCGTAAATAAATAAACCATTAGGTTACATTACTGTATATACTTACCATAACTATTTTGTAGATGATATAGGCAGGCTCAAAGATGCTTGTTGCAAAAAATATCCATGTGAGATGCTTGTTTTCATACCGTAACTGTAATAAAAACAAGTATGATTGTTAACATATCAATGACACATATTAGAACCCTTACATGTATTACACAAGGTTTTCATCAATGGCAAATTGTAAATACCTGGTGCAAGCCCTTACAATTTGATTGGATGAAAGCTAGTTTGTCACTAAATTGTTCTCAATAACAAGTGTTATGAAACCTGCCCCAGAACCCTGTAATTACAAAAATAACAGTGCAACAGTCATGACGTGTTGAACTCCATCCAAGAGAAGTCATTCTTGGGGGACAACATTTTTAAGCTTAACACCTTGATAACACTGTTATTCCAAAAGGTTATCTCCCACATAAATTTGGAACAAACAAGCAAAACTTTGCTTGAGTAATTGAAGATTATCACTATCAAAGGGATTGTATTGAAACCCTGATATAACCCAGGAGCTAATCTATAAAGATGGAAATAGCCGATGAAAGTTTGACTAGGGATCACATCCTCTGTCCAGGGAAAACCTGGTTATGTATTGAACTCAAGGGATGGTATTCTGATAATTAGCTTTAACCCCAGTCTAAACTAGAATTTCAAACCAGATTTTTATGGAATGCTGGAATTATAATGTACTAATAATTAAATAAAATTCATCATATTTTTGTATTTTCCTATTCATCCCATTTCACATGTCAATTAAATTTTAACAACTATTCAAGTTCAATTTCAAGTTTTATTTTCATTTCCATCAATAACATTACAAATAAATACAATCAGACATATATCATAGAACATAATACTATTTGTAGCAGGATAAGAATAATTTTAATTTGGTGAATGAGTTGAAAAGTGGCACTCCATAAAAGTTGACAACTAGCACTCCATAAGTTAACTCAGGTTTAAACTAACAATGGCTATCAAAATACCACCCAAGGAGTGTACTTCATTTGCACATCTTGATAAATGCTTCTGTTTTGCTACTAAGGGCCAGCACCACGGGGGGGGGGGGGGGGGGGGGGCAAGTGATGACCCCCAAATCCCCCGAGATTTTTAGGGAGTGCAAAAAAAAAGGATAAAAAATTGAGGAGGAAACACGGAAGAACAGCAAACAAAAAGATAGATCTTGGTCATGATACATCAAATTTCTAAATTTTATTGAGAAAAAAAAGCGATATCAATGTTCGGTCATCTTGCACCCCCCCTTCCCTGTCAACAAATCATGGTGCTGCCCCCTGTTGCTACTGATGACCACATAAAAAGTGAAAACAGAAACTACAACAAAGATTTGTTGAAGGTTGACTGCTAAAGCTGGAATTTGCCTTTAAAGTACAATGTGCACTAGCTGATCCACAAATAACCACTATCATAAAAAATATACCATGTCTTTTTTTTATGTACGAGATTAAGAGGAATGCATATTCTTATAATCATAAACCCTTCTAAAAGCAACTTACCGATAAAAATCCAATGAAAGCCCATATTACACCATAGGCCACACCGAAACCAATAATGAGCTTTTCAAATGTGGAGACTGCTATTAGATCTTCCAGGATAAGAATAACTATACTGACCTGGGATTAAAATGAATAACAGAGGAAATAAATAAACAAATCAAATTCAAATTCAATTTATTATTATTATTTGTTTGGCGTCACCTGTGCCTGGGAGGTGAAAAGCGAACTGAATCACTGTGACCCGCAGGTCTCCCCTCCCGACACTAGCATACCTACGGGGGGGGGGGGGGGGCAGTCTGCCCTCCCTGACGAGCCACAACCCATGCAAAGGACGTATCCCTGCCCCCCCTGACGAGCTTGAAGACCCCTTTTTTTTTTTTTTTTTTTTGCTTGTCAAATTTTTTTCTGGTACGAAATCCTTCATTTGTGATTGAAGACCTTTTTTTTTTTGGCTTGTCAAATTTTTTGGCGGACAGTATTGCCCCCCCTGTGAAAAATCCCAGGTACGCCACTGCCTCCTGATATAACTGATTGGGGGGAGTGCAGGTGGACCACTACACAGGGGTTTCCCCCTACTCTATACGAATAGTGCAGTGGGTTCTTAAAGTGCAAAGATGGTGACTCTCCTCTACACGGGGCCTCCATTTAATGTCCTATCCGAGGGAGGAGTGTTTTCCACTGTAAAATAGCCTGCATCTATAAAACATGGGAGAGACGTTTACACACAATGCACTGGCTTCAGTCATCCGCCCGGGGTGGACTCGAACTAAAGTCTCGATCCCACGATCTTTGGTTTGATGGGCGGACGCGTAACCGACTCAGCCAACTTCGCTCTCTTTTCTCATTCGCTCTCATTTATTCATTAGAAGAAAAAGAGGGCAACAAAAAGATTACACTTGATAATAAGAAGCCTCAAAATCAAAAGAATGAATTCTATATTTTTCACCCAATTACTTAATATTAATTAATGTAATATTTTTCATTTCATTCGTTATGTATTTTATTAACTTATGTGTTAGAAATGTCTGGGTTCCTCCGAATACCAGCCACTTTCACTGAAGAGGGCCTATCTATAGCTCATATGTTCAGAAATAATTAGCGTTGTTAAGAAAGGCTCTTGCACTACTTGTGAATATGTATATATGGGGGAGGTGGAGGGGGGGATACCATCACTTTTTATGCAAATGCAATTTAATATTTTTTTTCATTTTACTACTATCTTATTTTCAATGAATACTCCTTCCATGTCTTCTTTTATCAACTTCAATCAATATCATATGTGCACATAAACCTAGTTTATAAAACACTTTTAAATATTGGCATGAGGGAGAGAGGGGCAGGCTTCCAACAACAGAGAAATGCATTTAGAAACAAAAGAATACAAAATGATTCAGGTCCTTTTCCGTGCACATTCATTAAGATGTCTTACCCCCCCTTCATTATTACCATAAAAACCAGCACATATTTTGGTTTATACTACACCTAGATAGATCCTTGGCATTTGATTGGTTGTTTGATATCGATCATTTGGACCATTTCACAATGGCACCATCGACCGTGCAATTTAGGATCCATTCATCGTGCAATTTTGGATCCATACGATTTTGTCCATTGCACGCGACATACGCCATGTACGCGACAATCAACAGACCGAATCCGCACTGGATGATCATTTTTGCATCGAAATTGATAAATTTCCTATGAAAAATAATCTAGTTTCAAGTGTCATGTAAACCAAATAATGAATGTTCTTTCATTCGTGCAATGGACAGAATACTTCATTCGGTGAAAGATGAAATGAATGATCCATTCAACAATTGCACTGATATACATGCATTATTTGTATACTACAGACCTTTCTCTTTGTTCACCCCAACCTCATTCTTAATTTCTTTCGGTTTCTATCCTTCCTTCTTCTCCAATGCCAAATTTCATAAAATAATAAACAAAAAGTAAGTAACCTCACACAGTACCAGGAGTTTGAACATTGATTCAAGTGAGGTCAAAGTCTCATGTAAGTATACATTGTTCCCTACAATAGTGAAACAAATTACAAGTGTGTGACATTGTACATGACTAAGTGTCTACCAGCATGGGAAAGTATGATTACAAATGTGCATGTACATGTACAATGTGCAAGCCCACACCAAATATTCTCGAAATAGACTGCAATCAATCAGAAATCTGTATGTAGTCCCGGGGGGGCCACTTACATTGACGAGTGGATACCATGCGCGACCAAAAAAACACGTAAAAAGGGTGTCTTTTTCAAGATAGGGCACGTTACGTACGTAACGTGATAAGGGTGTCAAAAACACAAAAATATTGAAAAAAGGGTATCTATTTCGCTCGGAAAAATATACGTGTTTAGGGTCAAATATGCGAGGATGATAAAACAAAATCAAAATGTTTTATAAAGGATGTCCTTTTTGCCCCAACACTACGTGTTTAGAGTCCGATTTGCGCGAGGTGTGGAAGGTGGGGCCGTACTAAACCAAAATAATGGTGTCTAAAGGTAAAACCGACGACCAACGGACGCGTGACTTAACAATAAAATGTCTCTGTACTTGTTTAGGGGTTCATTTCAGGGAATACTTGCTAAGAGTATCGCTTTGTTTCCAATACTTGTTAAGGGGTGCATTTTCAGAATATGGAAAATACATCGCTGTACTTGTTTAGGGGCTCAGTTCTGGGAATACTTGCCAATATTTGTTTCCAATACTTGTTAAGGGTATAGGGTTTCACACGCCAATACTTGTTAAGGGGTGCATTTTCAGAATATGGAAAATACGTGTTTAGGGTGCTTTTCAAGACCCCGTGGTCGCGCATGGTATCCACTCGTCAATGGAAGTGGCCCCCCCGGGTATGTAGTCAGTAATACCTCGGTCAGATTTGCTCTACGGCGGCCATACGGCAAGTCGAAAACAGCCATTTTATTCATTTTTATTCAAACCACCTATATGTAGCTGATACAAAAAATGTTAAAACTGCTGTTTTTGACTCGCCGTAGAGCAAATGTGACCGAGGTATTAAACTACATATATCAGTTACATCTACATCCTTCTTCATGCACACCTTTCAGAAGCAAAAGCAAGTCAGAGACAGACTAGGATTAAAGCAATTGGTACACACATATTAGACCAGGGAGGTGGCAAGGAAGGAGAAGGGTCAAGCTGCTTTCCTTTGACCCCCAAGCTCAATGCCGCCGATAAGTTATGCACTTATCTGCATCTATTAACCAGGTGGGGGTGTTTAAAACCCCTGCAACAGAAATTTGTATCACAACAACGGTGCGCAATCCCTTTTAATGATTTCTTATTAATTGTCAAATTTATATTTCACAAGCGAATGCAAACTTTCTAAATTTCAAACTGCTTTCAACGCCTCTGGCAGTCTCGCCTGCATTACGCGATTGTAGCAACAGTGCTGACTTTGAATACAGTTATTGAATACTTATTTACAAAAGAAAACACTCATATAATGATAAAATACTATGTCCATTGACCCAACATGACCTTTGACCATTATCATGTGACCTACGATGTGTGCAAAACATACTTGATAACCCTTATGTCTATGTTTCATGAACTACATGTGTAGATCCATAAACTTTCTAAGTTATGATGACATTTCAAAAACTTAACCTTGGTTAAGATTGCCATGTTGACGACGCTGCCGTCGGAAAAGCAGCGCCTATAGCCTCGCTCTGCTATGCAGGCGAAACAAAAAATACACACAAAAAAAAAAAAACATGCAGAAACAAGCACAAGCAAAGTACCTTATTTATATTAAAGATTATAATGAAGGATTAAATGACAGGACGTTGAACTGTGCGCGAATGATCAGAACATACTCAAATATTGATTTTTTTAAGGGCCTAATTTTACTTTGATCGAATCTGGTACACAAATTATGAGATGGGCGGAGTGCGTAATATTTGAGAAACTGTGTGGGTTCTTATTTCTTACAGAAACCATTCATGAGCTTTAAAACTTTATACTGCAATTTGACCAATATTTTGATAAATTTTAAACCGATACTGGGCTTCTGAAAATCACCATGGCAAAAGAACGGCATGCTGCATGGAACTTCAAAGCCAAGTGGAATGATTTGAAACCTATTGTAAGCTTTAGAAACCAACAATGAATTTTGCATATAAAAAGAGTTACAATTTCTTCCCATAAATAACTTCCTGATTAGACCAAGTGGCTATACAGAGCATCCCAGAAAAAAAACCTGTAATTCTGTGTCATTTTTTGCTATCATGATCATAAATTTATTTCATGAGATGTACTTGAATAGAAATGCTTCTCTTCTTTCATTTGAAACCAATCGCAATGTTCATAATGTAAGCATGACTGAGTTAAAACAATGGAAAATGGTTCCATTCATGCACATCTTATGAAGTGAATTTATGATCATGATAGCCAAAACTACACTGAATTACGGTCATATTTTTTTCTGGGACACACTATATCAACTAATCCCTGTCTACACCTGGTACAGTATTACAGCAATGGTACCAGCATCTATCACAAGGTCATTGATATTTCCTACTTTTGTCCTAACAAATAGCTGGCAATTGTGTTTTAGGTATATATATTGAGCAATGGGGTGAAGATTTAAGATATTATGCAGGTACATTAACAGAGTATCATCTCAAAATGAATTAAATAAAATGTTATATACAGTATTATATGTGTAATGTATTGAATTTGATTTTTTAAATATATATGTAATACACATCTGCAACCCCCAAACCAACAATGTATCACTGGGGAAGGTTCTCTGTAAATAGCCAAAATGGTATGCTGTTCTTCAAAAAGTAAAGATGTGAAAAGTAGTTAATCTGAAAGAGTAATTCCTCTTTTTTTATACTGCAAATTTGAAGTTGTAAAGTTGAATAAAAGACAAGAACAAGATACAATTTTTTTCCCGAATACCATATTTTCTGACTGCTTGAAAGTTTCACTGAAATTGTCCAGTGTGCACATCACATGCTTTTAATAGTAAACCCAAACCTTCAAACCTTGTTTTTTCCGTACTATTTGAAGCTCTCACTGATATTTTGGTTTACATTCAATCAAGTACTTGTATGGGCTATTGTTGTCAATTTTTGTCAAGTTATATTCAAGGATGTGCTTTTTCTAGCTTAACAAAAATAAAAATATTCTGAGCAATTAATTGTTGATTTTGGGCTGGGAGGTCACATGCATCAACGAACAGTGCATATATAAATATTTTCTGATGTAATGTATCATTTCAGGTATTTTTATTATCATCCTCTTCTTCCAGGGCAAAAATTACACGGGAGATGGGGCAATTCAGCCACCCAAATGCTCAAAAAGAGCCATGGAAACTAAAAAATCCCCATTCATTGCATTGTTAAAAGCTTATCTAATGTTGCAGATTTAGGCACAAAGTTGTGATGAGTAGCCCCCGGACATAAATACATGAAAAATAAAGAAATTAAAATAAAATATAATTTAAAAAAATAATAAATGAATAAAAAAATATTTTTTTACTGTCTGCCTCCCCTCCTCTTCCTCCTTCTCTTCCCCCTTCTCCTCTTCCCCCTTCTCCTCGTCCCCTTCTCCTCTTCCCCCTCCTCCTCTTCCCCCTCCTCCTCTTCCCTCTCCTCCTCTTCTCCCTTCCTCTTCTCCTCTTCCCCCTTCTCCTCTTCCCCTTCCTCCTCTTCCCCCTTCTCCTCTCCCCCCTTCTCCTCTCCCCCTTCTCCTCTTCCCCCTTCTTCTCCCTCTTCCTCCTCCTCCTCCCCTTCTTCTCCTCCTCCTCATAATATCATTATAATTATGATTATAATCATCAATATCATTATTATCATTTTCATTGCTGTCACCACCATTAGCAAAATCATAAGTTGAAAGTACCTTCACTGGGTCAGAAAAGAAGTGGAATTATGATATTGTTTTCATTGATAATGGTAAGTTTCTAATAAAAATCTATACAATATGTATAATACATACCTCAAGCTGAAAATCAAATTTCAGTAGTGATTCACAAAGAAACATGTACTGGCACATATCTGCATAAAGAAATAACCAGAATGAGAGATACAGAGAGACAAAGAAAAAGAGAAATAGACAGAGAGAAGGAGGGAGAGAGAGAGAAAGAATCATACACACACACATAATAGACAGAGAGATATAGATATGAAAAGAGAAGAGACAGAGGGACATAACCATACAAGAGAGAGAGAGAAAGAGACAGACAAAGAAAAAAACAGAAAGACACAAAGAAAGGGGTAGATAGATGAAGAGGCAGAGTCAGACAGAGGAGAAAAGAGACAGAAGTGGATAGATACGTGTAAGTTAAATTTAGATAAGCCCTCTTAAACAACAAAGAGCAGACAACGGGAAGACAAATTGATAAATATACTATATGGTACAGCCCTACCTAGGGAGTCATATTAAATGGCAGTGCGTGCAAAAATTTCATATACAGACTCAATCCCTTAAATATTTGTGCATTTTGCATGAATTTGTAAATCATAAAAATTGAGTTGTTTAAATTTGTTAGGAAACTTGAACAGGATGTAGCAAGTGGAATGTGACAGGAAACCATAATCTTGATCAAAACATCAGATGACCAAAATAATGTGATTACTTTGGCAAAATACTTTCATTTTGAGGTGAAGGTAATTTGATTTTTTTTTCAGTTGCTGTATGCAAGAAATTAATCAAATGTAAAGATAAATAAGTATAACAAGGAAAAATATCATTGGAGTGCTTTGCACACTTAATGTATATGTCAGTACAATGTCAAGCTTATGATCTACCAGAAACCATATCCAAAATAGTTACAATCTGTTAAGATTGTTTCTTTCTTTTTGAAAGGGCATAATATATAAATACAAAACATGTAAGTTTCGCATACAGGGGCTAAACATATATTTAGAAACATGTATTTAAGCATACAAATGAAACAGAGTGAGTGTTTTTGTAAAAGTTTTAGAAGGACAAATTTATCCTGACATTGTCAATAAAGATAGAAAATGAAACAAACATATAAGGAATTTTTGGCGAAAATTCATCATAGAATGACGAGGTAATGGATTTTCGATGTTTTGATTTTGCAATGTCATACGTGTATGCTAGCAGCTTGCCCATAGCCATCATGAGATACAAATTCTGTACAGCATCATTTTCTGAGAAAATTGGAAACTATTTATCTTGTCCGACACATTGTTTCATGTACAATGTGAGAAAAATATTTCAGTCATCATGAACCATTAGTAAAGGACAAGTCCATCCCTACAAAAAGTTGATTCGAATAAAAGAGAAAAATCCAACAAGCTTAACACTGAAAAATTCATCAAAATCGGATGTACAATAAGAAAGTCATGACTTTTTAAAGTTTCGCTTAATTTTACAAAACAGTCATATGCACATCCTGGTCGGTATGAAAGATGGACTATTCAAATTTTCTCCTCATTGTCAAGTGCACTTTCACTTTTATCAACATGATTATAACTTTCTCATTTGTATTTTTCTTTCCCTATCTACTTTATTGGTAATATTCCTATTATTTTGTGCAATAAAAGAAGTCTCTTTTATTGCACGGTTTGTCTGGTTTTCCTTCCCCTTTCCTTTCGAGGCCTCTATCAATTTCAAGCTCTAAGTTTAAGATGGAGGTCTCCCATATTTCAAAATGTATTATTTCAATATTTTTTTTTCTGCTATTTGTTTCAATTAAAAAAAAATTATCAGGTATAAATATGTTTCATTTAGATTGTTAGAATATATTATGCATATGTTTTTCATTATGTCATTTGCTTATTGTTATGTTATGATAAGAAAAAAATTATTACACTTGTATATACTTTTGTTATTGGAATGTGGAAATAAATAAATCAAATCAAATCAAAAGTGAAACAACTATTAATTCCTCCCTGAACATGTGGAATTAGCATTGTTTAATACTATATGGTTCAGTCAAGTTGGTCCCTATGTCAAATCAGTAAAAAATGAAATATTGTATAATTCAAACAATGAAAAACAAAAGAAATAGTGAGTGGGTGACATCATCGACTGTCTCATTTGCATGTCACTGAGTTGTGCGTATCACTGTTTTGTGAAAAATAAGCGAAACTTTAGAATGTCATAACTTTCTTATTTTACATCCGATTTAGATTGAATTTTCAGCGTTAAACTAGTTTTATTTTTCTCTATTTATTCAAATCAACATTTTTCTGGGGTGGACTTGACCTTTAAAAAAGGTATTCAGTGAATTTATATAACATAACATAAAGGGCAGACATGACATCACAGATTCAAAACTTTAAAAATTCAAAACTTTCTTATTCTTTGATAGATTTTTGTCACACCTTCACCAATATTTTATTCTCAATTTTATTGTTGTTTTCAAAACAAACTTCATATCAGGGGCCATTTCATAAAGAGTTGCAACTGTTGTAACTTTGCCATTGTGGCAACTACCATCATATGGTAACCTTGATTTTGATTGGCTGCTGAGCCCTGTTACCATGGTAGTTGCCATAATGGCAGAGTTACAACAGTTGTAATTCTTTTTGAAACAGGGCCCCAGGTGAGCTTTCCCTCTAATCTTGCTGGGTACTCATTCACATCATCTGGGTTAGTTTATATTCATTCGTCGGTCTACAAGCAGTTGGTCTAATTTTCTGATAAATCTACAAGCCATTGGCTATACCCGTTGTTCCGTATTCTGAAGTCGGGTTTAACTCTGTGCTAAAATTATGGGAAGCCAAATGTTTCAAAATTTTGTTTACATTGAATGCTTCTCATGTTTACTGTTCTTTTTCCTAACTCTTTAATGGTGAAGATAACTATCTTATTCATCCTTCCCAGGCAGTTAATGTTTTTGGAGTCAATGAACTGATATATTGAACCTCTACTGTTAGAGATTTATGTCACAACTGGCTTTCCATATTTAAACCACAACTTTAGACCAGAGTTTAAATTAAACCCAACTTCAGAATATGGACCATTTGGTCTAATTGCTATTTGGTCTACACTACACTTGGTCTAACACCCAATAAGTCTAGTTCTAATTTAGTCTAATACCATGATGGTCCAATGTCTACTTTGTCTACCAATCATTTTCTTTTACTTTTTTCCCAAAAAAAAATCATTCATAAATAGTTCATGTAACAAAATAGACTAAACAGTAAAGATGAAATGGGTTCAGCCTAAATTAGGATTTAGTTAAAGTGGTTCAGGTAAATGGCAATTAAACCAATTGGTCAGTAGATAAACTGGTTGTAGACAAAGAAGCACAGGTGTGAGTAGTCACAAATAAAAATATCTGAAAAAAGCTGAAGAGTGTTGAAAAATCTGAAATGGAAAGAGCTCCCATACTTTTTGCACTGAGGAAAGCCAAAAATTAGCTGAAATTAAGCTGAAAATCAAAACAAAAAACATCTGAAATCAGCTACAAATCTGAACTCTCACACCCCTGAACTTGGTCAGGCCATTTGGAATGAGACCAAATTGAAATTAGACAAAGCAAATGTAGACTAATGGGCTTTTTGAGTGCATCAAATTGATAACAAATTTTTGTTCAATGAAACTGACCACTGGGATTTGACCCCACAACCCTCAATTTGAAAGGCAAGAGTCCAAACCACCAGACCAGGATGCCTCCACAATTAAGAAAAAAAGATTAATTTTAAACCTTATCATCAAACTGTCTATTGAACAAGCAACTCGTCTGCATGAATGTTAAAAAGGCAAATTTCCATTTACCTTTTCATTTGGACAATAAATACTACCTTTAAGCCAAATAATTATCTAACCTTGCAACTCGATGTTGGCCCCAACGGTTCTGAATATGAGATTTCTTGAGTCATAATATCTGTATGCGATATATATGGCCATTATGCCAAGTACTGGGCCCGCTGCACTGATGAGTATTAAACGAGCCTGTGAACAATAATGAGAATAACAAATTTTGTGAAATTATACCCTGTACATGTAGTATAGCCCGCACAATGTAGGTCAAGGGAATTTCAAAAAGCTGTTCCCCCCCCCCCCCCACTTCCCCTACTAGATATCCTGACTATTTGGGAAGAAAAGTATAAGGATTTTAGAGTGAAAACATTTTCTCATTTTTTTGCACTGGTAAAGTTGCAAGAATAAATAGGAAACATTCTAAATATTTTAGGTGCGATATTTAAGACAAGATGAGGGTTTTTTTTACATTGGCAAATCTTGATTAGTCCCATTCTACTAACACATTCCTTGGCCCAACATTTACTTCTGGTCCAACCTTAGCCTGAATTCTGTATACACTGTTTTCTGCACAGAAAAATGAGATGAGGTGGACAAGCATTCCATGTGTCCCCCCGCTTCCGCTGCGGCGCCGCCTATGGGGGGGGGTCTTGTCCCCCCTAAATTTGAGGTGGGGCGACGGACCCCCCTAAAATTTCTGTTGGTAACTTTTTTTTTTTTTTTGCTTGTCAATTTTGTTTCATTCGTCCCCCCCTAAATTCAGGTTGACCCCCCTTAAAAATTTTGGTTGATAACTTTTTGATTTGTTTTTGCTTGGCATTTTTGTTTCCTTCGTCCCCCCCCCCTAAATTCAGGTGGACCCCCCTTAAAATTTTGGTTGATGACATTTTTTTTTGCTTGTCCAATTTTTTACCTGTGTCCATCCCAAATTTCAGGTGGACCCCCCCTAAATTTTTGGCTTCCGCCGCCAATGCCCCCCCCCCCCTCGAATCAGGTAAAGTGTATACCTACCAATTTAACTTGTTGAGATGTCGTTCCTGGCTGGAAATAGTTGATGATGCAATATACAAGGACGATGCAAATCCCAGCAACAAATATGAGCAGTTCATTTGGTCGTTCTCCAAACACGCCATTCAGGACATAAAGTAAGATGTAAACTGGAAAAAAAATCAAACAAAGAAAATTCAAAGAAATGAACATGGATCAAGGCAATTGGAAAAATTTCGGAAAGGACACAGCTTCCTTGCATGAAACTTGCAATGAAGGTAAATTTGCCATTAATTGTAAATTCCATGGAAAAATTTATTCTGAGTCCCTGATTAATTAATGCGTGTTCTTGGGAGAATCTGAGATAATTACAGGTGATCTGTCTATGACAGATCACCTCTTAATTTTGCCAGAATTTTCTTTATTTATTTATTATTTTTCGCACCAATGTTTGTCGCCAACTTTTCTCCGAATTGGCTACATCAATTTTGCTGATTTTTCTGTCATATATAGTCTATCATAGAGATGCCATGCTAAGCTTTTCAAGGTCATCTAGTCATGATGACGTCATCTACGCGCCATTTTGTAAAATTCTTAATTTGATCATATCTACATAAAGAATAATCAATAGTCAATCATATTTACATCAAATAAACTTTAGGTCAAAGGTCAACTAATGTCATCAAAGATCATGTAAAGGTCATGACGCCTGCGTCAAAGCAAAAAAAATTCTCAAAATGGCCTATAAAAATTTTTGGGTACGTTTCAGGTCATTTTAAGCATTTCAACATTTTGCACGCGCGCTCGTATGTGCGTGCGTTTTCGTGCGTAACGGCGTTACGCAGCATAAATTCGCTGTTTTTTCTATGAGTATCTATTATTGATATAATTCTGATCAAATTGATACCTCGATCAGCTCTCTACGATCATTAATGAGGGAATGAGTCCCCATTAAAGTTTGCAGCACACGTACGCGCGAGCTCTTTCCATAGGCTCTATATGGGCAAAAACATGCCTATTAAAAATTCACTGTAGCTCTTCAGAACGAACGGGGACCCCCAATATTTTTTTCATATTTCGATAGAGTATGAATCATACATATGATTTCATGTCTCATTGGACCCTAACGTATATTATGACGTCATCAAAATGGCGTCGGAAGTCAAAATATCAATTTTGCGTGTTATGACGTCATTATAATTATGCAAATTTGGCTCTAACTCTGTGAATATTGGTCAATTTGCGCCCAATTTAGGATATGTTGTAGCTTAGGTCTTACTCTTTCTGAATTATTGCCTTTATTTTTCATTTTAATAAACGGATCATCCTGAAAATTGCAAATAATAAAGGCATGTCATTTTTACTCATTTTGCGTGTAATCTCTATGTATGACTTTTTCTCTAGATTCTACTAGATTCTACATTCCTCTATTTTGTGAGCCATATCTCCATTTTTTCTTGTCAGTAATCCCTGAGCTTTTAGTATGTCGTAGCTGAGATTCTAAGCTTTCGGAACTGTTGCCTTTATTTTCCGATCAGATGCCGGGATCATGCCCGTATTTCACTTGCAAAATTGGATTTGAGATTCTCGTATATTGCATACGTGTAAAGTCTATGGGAAATATTTTAGCTCAATCGGTAAGCAGCAGACTTGCATCTCATTCAGTCATGCGGGCAGGGGTTCGAGTCAGAGGGTGAACATGATTTTTTTTTTTCACTTGCGCACGATCAATTATAAGAATTCTAATAAATAATAGTAAAAATATTACAAAATAAAACAGATTATAATTACTTTTTTTCAAATCATATCAATCTAATCATATCCGTCTATCTATCCGCTATCTAAATTATAAATCTATCTATCTTTCTATCTATCTATCTGTCTGTCTATTTATCTACCTACATGACATATCTATCTATCTATCTCTCTAATATATATCTATCTGTTTGAATATGTCTCTCTCTCTCTCTCTCTCTCTCTCTCACTCTATCTATCTATCCATATGTCTGTCTGTCTGTCTGTCCATCTACCTACATTGTACAGTATATCTATCTACATGTATCTGTCTATCTATCTATCGATCTCTCATATCTATCTGTTTAAATATGTCTATCTATCTATCCATCCATTTATCTGCCTGTCTCTATCTATCTATCTATCTATCTATCTATCTATCAATATGTATGTCTATCTATCTATCTATCTATTTCTCTAATATATATATATCTGTTTGAATATGTCTATCTTTCTATATCAATGTCCCCGTAATCCCCGTTATCATCATCTTCTTTGTCATCAATCATTATTATCATCATCCTCATCATCATCGTAATTTTTGTCATCAATCATTATCTATCTATTTATCTATCTATCTATTTATCTATCTTATCTATAGATCTATCTAATGTACATATTTATATGTTTATATATCTATCGATCTATTTGTCTATATCAAGATATGATTTATCTACCTTTCTTCTATTAATCTATCCACTTATCTATTCATCTATCTTTCTTTCTCATGTGTATCTGTTTAAATATGTATGTCTATCTGACTGTCTATTTATCTTTCAATTTATATCTATTCATTTGTTTAAATAATTATGTATGTTTATCTACTAGTATTTATCATTCTACGACAGACCACCTAATTCGTTCGCATGACGAATTGCTTATGTTGAATTTATTTTAAAAAATACATGTGGCAATGAGAGAAAAATAATACTATTGTCATTTGCCAATTTTGAGAATAAACACTGATTAAATAAGGCAAAATATAAGTTGCCCTAAAGAGAGAGAATAAGAAAATAGAAGCCTAAATCTGTGCCTGTAATCTTGTTTAGATAGGGGTCCTTTAAAGGGGAATCCAGCCTTGGCCATAAAATGTTGTGTTGGGAAGGAGAAAATAAATTAAACAGAATGGTGAAAGTTTGAAAGAAATCGGACAAGCAATAAGAAAGTTATAGCTGCTTTAAAATTGAGATCACTAATACTATGTACATTTCAAATTGGCAACTGAGTAAGTAAATTATGACAAGGGGCAAGGACAACTTTCCCATAGGCCATGTACTTCATTATCAGGGATTTGTGGGTTTTTTCTAAGTACCCATTCCCCTGGGGCGGTAATCTAAATATAACCCAGGTAGTATATTGTTTTATGTCCTCATGAAAGAAAAATATAATTTGAAATAAAACTTTTGGGAAAAATTATATTTTAGCCAAAATATGTATTGGAGTACATGGAAGAGTAGTCCTTGCCTTACATCACTATGACATCCCATATGCGGCCGATTTGAAGTCTCCATGGGTATAGTGATTACCAATATTTACAACTTTAAAAATTCATAACTTTTTTGTTGTTTGTCCAATATTGTTCAAACTTTCACCTATCAACTTGTCTGATTTTTCTTTTCCCTATAAAAACAAGTTTTTATTTGGGTTGGATTCCCCTTTAATTAAAAAAAAAAAAAAGAAGATACAATTATGCAATCATAACTTACTCAAATGTACAATTGATTATTATATTTTTTTATGTTACATGGGCCTAGTGACTACACATTCATGAAACCTAAATAATAATATGTTAAGGTTTATACATGAATAGCACTTTTAAACCAATCTTTAAAACACTTGACAAATAGATATAACACAATATAAAAGAATCTGTTTATCTGTCACAATCCACATGATGACTTTGTATTAAGCTTTTATATTTCATGAATAGAGACCCAAGAACAAAAATTATACACAGGGGAATGAAGATATAAAATTGTGTCTTTTATTACTTGCATTGAAGAGCAGTAAGATAGCAAAGACTGTATCAGTTGAGTCTGATGCCGATGGTGATGGTGTGGGCTGGGCTACTTCAGAGTCTCTGAGCAGTTCTACGAGCCTGATGATGGTGAGGGCAATGACCACCACGATGCTCAGGGATGAGAGAACAAGAAAGATCCATTCCAAGGTTGTAACATCCTTCAAGGATCTCCGCTATCGAGGTGATAATAAATAATTAATAAAGTTAGAATATGGAAACAAATTTAGCATAATAAGTAATTTAGTTAAGTAGGCCTATAAAATGCAAACAAAATTTATTGTGCATTTGTGATTGTGACTTAGACCTCAAAAAATTTCTCGTAAAATTAGCAGAAAAAAAATATATTGGTGGTTTGAGAAAAATCCATGATCAAAGATTAAAAAGTATATTGTAAACTTGTTTAATATTCTTGATTTGTGATCTCATATGCAAGCAGCTTTTCATGTGTCATGAATGGCACACCAGCCAAATATATAAGCCAGTCAGTGGAATGTTAGACCTATTTGAAAAATAAATGAAATGTCATTTTCTTCAAAAAATGAAAATAGTCATTAATTGAAATTCACATCATACATGGCCCAGCTGCTCGTTCATAGTTATTTGAATTTGAAGTTTTTTGACATGTGACATCATATTCATAAATTTTATGAATATGAATCATATTCACAAAATTTTTGAGTATGAAAGATGTCACATGTCAAAAACTTCAAATAGTCTAACTATAAACGAGCAGTTGGGCCATGTATGATGTGAATTTCAATTTTTTAATGATTCATGATGACCAACATATTTTTGTCTTTCAGAAATAGGTATGGGTGTGAAATGATTTGTCTGTTCAAGTTGTAACTTGTCCCAGGGTGGTCACTCTCCACATGGCCTGCTACGCACCCGCATCCAGAAAAAGCGTCGAAAAGGGTTCCGTTTCAGGCACTCGGGCGGCGTCGACGTCTTTGGCAAAAAGGGTTGCATTTCAGCACCATTTGCTCGTAAATCGCCGATAAGGGTAGCCTTTTCTTTCTCTCTTCACACCGTTTAGGGTTACTAATTTGGTTATGAAAATTACGCCATTTAGGGGTCCAAATTTGGGCAATATTGAGGAGACCTGGGAGCAGACCTTAGCTATAAACACCATGAAAAGCGATTTACAAAACAATCCTTCCACACGCCGGCGCGGCCAGCACTTCTGAAAGCATGGACCTACATGTATTATTAGTCCATGATGAGAGTTACCCCCGTACAGTTCTAGCTAGTCTCTTACACCTGGCTCTAAACTAGGTAACTTGCGTTACCCACACGGTCCACAGGTATCACATTAGTTGATTTTTATGTTTTCGCTACTTACATGTAGGGTATCAAATTAGGGGATTTCCCTGTTCACGCCACTTACTTTTAGCCTTAGTTAGGGTGGCTTTTCTCATGGGTTATGCCGTTTAGGGTTGCAAATTTACATAATGTCATTACGCCGTTTAGGGTGCATTTCTGAGGTTGTCGGACACAGTCACAGGTGGGTAGCAGTCCATGTGGAGAGTGACCCCCCCCCCGGGTGACTTGTATTATGTTGTAATGATTCACATTTCATGCAGTTGTCAAAAAAGTTCATTCAAATAAAGTTCTTATTCTTAATCAGGGACTCGATTTTAAGGCGCGCGAGAGCGATTGCGCGCTACATGCGCGCCTTAATCCATTTTTGGTAGCGCGATTAATAGCGCGCCTCGCGATAGTTGACGTGACCTGCGCGGAAATGCCTAAACTGCTAAAGTCGCCGTCGAAATCACCCAAAATCATGCTTTCGGGGGCAACATAAAATCTGAATGTCACCCCCAAAATTATTGCCGAGTGATAACAACTCTACGACCCACTAGCGCCATATGCTCGAGCTCCGCTTACCATTTAAAAATCATCCAAAATCCACACTCAAAATCATGAATAAGCCTTAATAATAGCGAGTAGCGCAGTTTCAAATTCCGAAGTTGCTTATTTTTTCTGTACCACGTATTTCCATACACATGGTACCAGGTATGGAAAAAAAATAAACGCAACGGTCGGGAAACAGTTGCATGTATAGGGGTCCATTATGACTACCACCATGTGCAATTTCGAATACATATATATGTTTCCCCTACAGATATCACAATTCTGTGATAAAATAATTCGAATTACACAGGAAATAAATCCCAGAGTCTAGTAACCTAGCATTGGTGAGTTGTCATTCGGCTTTGCTTTTCAAAACGGCTTATTAACTTCCAAAATAAGTTATCTAATTTATTAATTATAACTTAAAATTCATTTGTTTTCTTTTTCTATTGGATGAGGTATTATGTCAGACAATAAATCATCAAACAAAGCTCCATCTATTTTACAAGGCCGGCGGCAGGCTGACGCATTGGCGCTTTTACTAGCTAGCCAGTTGGAGCTGTCTCTCTGCCAGAGCTCTGGGGGACAATTCGCTCAGTAAAGGCCTCAACGATGGTGATTTTCTGTTTCAGACAGAGTTTACATTTCAGGAATTTTATTCAAAACTGCCAATAAAGTTTGATGTTTTCTTCATTGTCATGTATATTTAAGTTCTTAATGAATACATTCTCACCGAATTTAGACTCCCCCATAGAGAAATGAAATTTTCATGGAGATCTGCGTTTTCAAAGAACTTCAGGAAAAGTTAGGGTATGTGAACCTGTATTATGTGTACATGGCTGAGTACAGGGTATTGTACTGGAATAGATGGAGTAGAAATTAGATATTGAATTCATTTATATCCAAGTCCAACTCACAGTCAGTCACACACACATGCACACACCCACCCACACCAACATCCACCCACATCCAAGATTCTAGCATGAAAAATAACTTAAGAAATCATACAATATTAAACAAAAAGTAATAATTCATTAATAAGTGAACAGGTATTCCTCAAAATACAAAAAGTAGCATTTAAATAGAGCCCCCGAAATGCAAAAAGTAGCCCCCGAAATTTGACCAAAAATTTTTAAAATGGAGCCCCCGAAAAAAAAAAAATTTCAGTGACTTAACTTTTAGCCATTTGAAGTCAAAACCGAACTCAAAGTACAGGTTTTATAACACATAATCTAATTACAATACACTGTAAAACAATTATAAATACTTCCTTTGGTTGTTGATTGTAACTTTATAGTAGTTAGTACATACATTTCCTCCATCCATTTTGTTAATTGGACAAAAAGCTCCCCTTGTATGTTGATGAAGAGCTTTTTGCAGTGCTCCTCTACTGCTCTCCTTAAAACAAAAGTTCTCGGAGAGCTTTTTATTGCTCCCCTCATAATTATAAAACTGAGTCCCTGCTTAATCATTGTCGTTTTTCCTCAAACCTTCATGACCTTCACCAACATCTTTATGATTTTTTTCTGGTATTTTTAAAACAACTTTTCGTCAGGGTGAACTTTCCCTTTTTATCAATATCACTGATCAGCCACAAATGCACCGCGGCCGCGAAGCCGCTTGGAAATTGGGGTTTAGTTCAGCCAGACCCCAAGCCGACGGTTCCCCGTCATTCTTACCTGTCCTACCGGTGTGCGGACAACTCCACGATCCCCTGTTGGAATCCCCAAATCCTCAAAGGTAATTGCTCCTTCTGCTGTTGCAGGTTCGGGATTTTTGGCCTCCCCTTTAGCCGCCATCTTGTCGACAGCAACGCCTAAAGCGTAAAGAGCCGTTTTTATGATTTAACTTTGCCTCCTAATGAGAGAAATGTCCAATATTTACGTATGTTAGCCCGAGACACTTTACTTAGTTTTGTCACGAGATTACAAATCGGATAATATGGCACCGGATAGCTGATGATGATCTGCTATAGCGTATATTGTATGCACCGGATATCCGCGTTCAATATATAAGTCCGGTATATATATATTTATTTTTTTTGCCCATGCAGGATGATTTTTTTTTCTTTTACAAAGTATGACTCCAATACTTTGGTATTTTTTTTAATTTATGTATGGTTATTATTTGTTCAACATCAATATGTCTTATCCCTACTGGCAAGTTTCTATAAAAAGAAACATATATCTTTTTATTGAATGTCCTGTTGTGAAACTCATTTGGGATGAAGTTATGAAAGCTAATATTAGGGAAATCAAAAAGCCTGATTTACAGAATGTTTCCAAATTTGAAAAGACGTTCGGTTATATTGATGAATTACATATTTATTTTTTGCTTAAATATTACATTTATATTTGTAAATTTCAGAACAAACCATCAACTTTTGACGGTTATAAAGCATATTTGACCTCTAACAAGGATATTGAATATCGTATTGCCAAGAAAAATAATAACCTACAAGCCATTTTCGGAAATGGAGATTTAAGTTGTAAGATATTCTATCATTATTAATTTTTATAACTGAAGAATATCTTAATATGCCTTATGAGGGTGGAAGTTTGATAATCTTTAATAATAGGTAAATCACCTGATTTTTATCCCTCTGTTATTACATTCTTGCCTTTACTATACTATAGGTGAAGAGGAATATTTAGACGAGACAAAGTGACTGCTTTTACTACATGTTTATCACTTATTATCTGTTGATAAGCTGTACTTTTTCCAATTTTATTTTTATTTTTAAATCACTATAGTTTATAGGTGATTTGTTACACAAAGTGCTACCTACCTATATACTATATATTATTACCAAAGAATAGATTCCATTTTGATCACTTATATTGCCCGTGACAAGAATCTTCGGTTCGATAACTTCTTAAAAATTGCCTAAATTTGCTAACGATGCTATGTCCTAAAATTTTAATTTTTAGATTTCATTAAATCTAAAAATGTTTGTGAATATTCTGAAAGAAACTTATTTGTAAGTAATGATGAGATTTTCGATTCATTTTTCCGACCATATCGTTAATTTCATGTATACGGAATACGGTATTTGTCCAAATTCCCAAATGATGCCAGCCTGGGTTACAGTACAAAACTGTGGAATGCCAGTGGAAGAAATTTTTCAATTTCATTTTTTTTTTGAGCGTGGAGCAGTGCACGTATTCTCTAAAAAAATATTGGGTAAAAATGCTCCATGCCGAAGGAGTGTTCAACCAACATTGGGCATTTTTCCAGTGTGATGAAAAATTTTCCCATTGACTGCTTATTTTTTTAACCTTACTGGACAATATGCTTCCCGCATTGGGTAAAATATTGCCACAATTGGTTGGACAAATAATTACCCTCGTGCTGGTTGAAATTTTACCAGATATATTTTACAGTGTAATGAACCAAAATTGTTAAGGGGGTCAACGCCATGTTATGGCCTATAAAATGCTAATTTTTAATAGATGCATATGCATAGGCATATTTTCTTTTATTTTTAGTTCCCCTTCTTTTTTCTTGGTTGTGGAACTTATTGTTTTTTATTGGGGGAGGGGCCGGGGCATGCCCCCATGCCTCCATCTGTTAGCCAGTGGTGTGGAGAGCAGTCATATTTAGTTATCCATAACCAGTCAGAAGCGACGGCGGATGGGGGCCGGGGCAACCCAAATATCAATTATGAATTCCATGATAGATATAGAAACGTCAAATGCACTATTAAACAAAATCCTTTAAAAATGTAAAAAAAGATCAAACACGTGGAGACGGAGAAGGGAACTCAATATTCTTTTTCTGAATGTTAAATGGAACACTAAGAGCAGCCCCAGTCTCGCTGTCGACCTTATAAAAATTACAATATTAAGGTTTTTCATTTTATCACCACGCTTATACCATTGTCTGTCTATTTTGGCTTGCTTTACTTTGTGATTTGTTTCCCACCCTTTATTTTATTTTTCTAAAAGTTAATGTTTTTATAGTATTTTTTTCGATAATCAAACTTTTTGAAAACACAATCCTTTGGGATGCGTATACTACATGGGATGGGGAGAAAGATGGAGAGCCGTGACGAGCCAGATGACTCCCTGAAAGTCTCCCTGATCAGCTCATATCAGGCGTGATATTCACACCATTATCATTGTTATGTCATTAGTTGTGGAAAAAAAGATTACAATGCTGGATATAAATGATTTAGCCTGTGATTTTTTTGTGTGTTTTCATTGATTTTTTTTTTGCTGTCCACGATACCCCTGTCACCCCTCCCTGCCAACACAGGTAGTGCATCTAGAGCAGCAAAGGGGCAGCAATGATCTCTATTGATCGATGAATAGCTGGGCTTAGTCCTACATCATTCAGTTTCATTAATCATTAAGCAATGGGATATGACCCTTTTTTATGGGGGGTGTATTGTTTACATAACTACTGGAACATACCTTTATCAATTTTTATTGGTGATGATTGGCTGATTTTATATTTTATGAATAGATTAATCGCCTGTAATATATATGAATTTGTCAAATATGATTTCTGTAAAATATTTTCTGTATTATGATATTGCCTTTATAAACTGTCCCGGATTGGGGGGGGGGGGGCACTTCCATTGATGATACCATGCGTGACCAAAAAACATGTAAAATTAATCTCTTTTTCAAGACCCCATGGTCACGCATGTTATCCACTCGTCAGTGGAAGTGCCCCCCCCCCCCGGGTAAACTGTGTTGGTGTAAAGTGCGTCCCCCCAAAAAAACTGTACACTTTTGAAATGGCTGTGGTCAAATAAAAAAAAATATCACTTTGGGGGAAAAGGCTTATGGAAGCCAATAAAATCAACTTTCAAATACACCAAAAAGTTGGAAAACTATTCATGCTTGAGCGAGCAATACCCACCTAAACAATTAAAGGGTATGAAAATTAGGCTGGGCAGGAATTAGCCTTCCAATTTCGTCTGTAAGTTTTTGAGAGGCAAATCCTTTGGAACTTGCAAAGTTAAGGGTGTTGTGATAAATTAATGATCAATCGTGACCATGCAGTTTTGGTTCTTTGAGCAAATTTCAAAAATTATCATATTGAACTTTCAAATTGATGCATGAGTGAACACAAATTACACTTTTGGGGCAGATAATGTGTTTCTCAGCAATGTGTTCATGGGAGTCGGGAGAATAGGGGGTGAGATAGGACTTAAGTGGGAGAAGTAGGTTGATGGAATAAGGGTCAACTGAACATTTAGCCCCCCCCCACCTCCCTCTCTCCCGCCCTCCCCTCCTGCTGAGAGACTGATTAAAATATTACATGTATATACGCATGAAGTCCAGATCGAGCATGATGTTGATTTAATGATAAATTCTGAAAATTGGTCATCAACTTCTACCTATCAATCATTTAATCAACAATTTATCAATAATAATCAACTCTATCAATGTGCAATGTGATCAATCAAACATCCATTTTTTTCGATAAATTATTTTTCTTGGTAATCATTCAATGAAAAAACAAAACTGACCATCCGCCACCGGTCACTTGGCAGTTAAATTTTGAATACTAGGCTACCATCCAGGAAGTGAGACAGATAGAGGAGGCTGAGGAAATGGAGGTGGAGAGGGGGGGGGGGTACATGACTTGTAATTATTTTGTAAAAGGACACAAAGAAGAGGAATGCCCTTTTAACCAAGTCTTACCATATATCTCGCCCTCTTGCTTGTAACAGGTACCATATCACATTACTCTGACTCTCACGAACACACTGCTGAGGTCCACAAGATAAACCTAAAATGCTATACTGAAATTAAAATTCCTGTTCACTCATGCATTAAATTTCAATTTAGCAACTCATGAAATTCGCCTAAGGAATAAAAAATTATCTCATTCATTAATTTAGCATAACACCCAGAACTTTGCAAGTCCAAATAATGACTAACCTCTCAAAAAACTTAAAGGCTATTCCCGGCCGGCCCAGCCCTAGCCAAGCTTAGTCTCTCGAGGACGGAGAGAAGTGGAGGGGGTGGGGGTAGAGATGGAGGGATCGAGGGGTGGCTAAATGTTCTGTTGACCTTTATCTCATCAACCTACTTCACCTACTTAAATCCTATCTTACCCCCTATTCTCCTGACACGATCATACATTGCTGAGATCCGCATAAAGTCAAAATGATGCACCAAAATTGCAATTCATGATCACTCATGCATTAAATTTCAGGGGTGGCTAAATGTTCTGTTGACCTTTATCTCATCAACCTACTTCACCTACTTAAATCCTATCTTACCCCCTATTCTCCTGACACGATCATACATTGCTGAGATCCACATAAAGTCAAAATGATGCACTAAAATTGCAATTCATGATCACTCATGCATTAAATTTCAATATAATAACTCATGAAATTTTCTCAAACAACAAATTGATCACAATTGATAATTAATTCATCACAAAACCCTCAACTTTGCAAGTTAAAAAACAAACAAACAAACAAAAGAAATTAGAAGGCTAATTCCTGTCCAGTCTCATTTTCATACCCCTGGTTTAAGTGGGCAGTGTTCACTCAAGCATGAATAGATTTCCAACTTTTTGGCAGCCATTTCAAAAGTGTATATTTTTTTTGGGGGGGACGCACTGTATATTGTAACATTTATAATACCATATATTGTATGATTTGAACTGAATTGATTTAATAAATACTATAGCAAAAAAAAAGTTGGAGACTTGGGCCCGTATTCTGATGTCAGGTTTAACTTAGGCCATGGTCTGACTCTGTGCTAAATTATGGGAAGCCAAAAGTGTCAAAATAGTTTAAGTTGTATGTTTCGTATTTTTACTGTGCTCTTTCCTGATTCATCGATAGTGAAGACAATAATCTATTTATACTTCCTACTAGACAATAATTGAGAGCCAAATGAGCTGAAATGTGATATCTCCACCGTTAGTGATTTATGGAACAATTGGCTATCCATACTTAAACCACAACTTTAAACCTGAGTTTAAGTTAAACCCGACTTCAGAATACGGGCCTTGGAGTAAAGAAAATAAAGTAAGAAAAGTGTACATGTAAACAAAAATTGGAGGGGGTAGATATGTTTATATAGGGCCTCGTCGATAATAGATCGTGAATTTGAGCATGCGCAAAAGCCGCGGCGCTGAAATTGAAAGCTACATGTATACGCAAACCGGAGTAGACTCGAGCTGGAAAAACTCGGGCAAACTTTGCCGATTGTGGATGCAACTTTTCATTTTTTGTGAGTATTTTAATACTTATAGTAGTATTCATCTCGTGTTAATTTTTTTTTTGTCGATGGTCTAAGAGATATAACGATGAAATGTTGGAAATTAATGATAAAATGAGACGTTGTTGAAAACGTTGTCCCATCTACTGAAAATAATGTTGGATTTGGCCACTTACTCAGTGCAACCATCGCCATCGGGGATTCCAACCATCCTGCCTGTGTCTGTGAGCTGTGGGAATCTATCATTTTAAGTTACATATCAGAGACGCACACAAGACAAAATAATGATGAGAACATGAATGGGAAATAAAAGCAGTGCTTGTAATTTATAGTTTCCTCATATTATTAACTCACAAGTAGGCCTATCATCAATTCGTAAAAATTAGAGATTAGTCTCGACTTTTTTAGAGAGAGAAAATAAATATGCTTTACTTTAGTTTAAAAACAGCGGGAAGAGAGAAGGGAAAAATTAGGGTGGGCTGGCGATGTTTAACAGGAACATATTTAAAAGCCCTATTATACTGTACCAATTGAAGATGAAGGTCAGATTGGTTCCAATATATTTTTTACAAGCAAGCAAGCAAAAAAAAAAATTTAAATGAAGGATCTAAATAGTAGGTACAGTGTATGTGCAAATACGGGCGCATCGCGAGCGCTGGTTTTGGCTGCATGATTTTGGCGCGGGTTTTGCTGCAAGTGGCATCGCCTCTGTCTGGGCGGCTCCTCGTAAATGGGGTTTAATGCGCATGCGCACATACTTAGTTCATGCAATCTCGTGCCTTTTTCCAATCAGTTGAAGATGTGCACTTTCTGTACATATAAGTTTCAATATGAATACTCGCCTGTAAAGTGTGGGTATCGGAGCTTGAAAGTTCATCAAATTTTTGGATGCGCAAGTGATCGAAATTTTTTGATGGTAAGTAGAAGTACGTTCCAATTATGTATCTGAATTCTTTAAAAATATATTTATAGTCAAAAGAAAAGTAAAAATATGAGATTCTATCGAGTAGCAGTCCAGATATTAGACAGGAATAACCGTCGTTTCTGGGGATTTATTCAACAATTTCTGACATTTTACTGTAATCCCCATTTACCGACGGTAGGGTGTACGTGTGGGCTCGCATGTGTTCTCATTCCCTCCCTTTTGTCAATTCACAGTCCAAAGTTTGATGTAATTTTACACATCGAATTTACAATCTAAGGATGTATAAACAACAAACTTTTAAAACTTTATATTTTAAAGTTTAAATACTTTAAACGATATAGATGAAAAAGGCATGAAAAATATACTTTACCGATGTTTAATTGGGTTGAACATGATAAAAATGGTCAAAATGGCAGCCAAACTATAAAATATTTACAAACGAACGTCAACAATCACGAATGTGATATCGATATTGCTTTCGATATTATACGATCTGCTCCATATGCGAACGAAACCGAAGATAAACGATACTAGTTATACTAGTACTAGTTCTAGTTATAATCGCGATATATCGATTCGAGACATTAAGTTAATAACGATAATGACGTCATTCAAGATGGCAACTTGCAAGAAAAACCGTCAGGTCAGGTGAAAATGTCTTAGATGACAGATTTCTCAATCATCCAGAGGATTTTTTTCAATAACTCCGGCCCAAGGTATGCAATTACTTAAGTTATTTATATTTCCCTGATAATGGAAACCATGAAACTTTCAATTTTGCTTAAAAAACAGTTTTAAATCGCGATCTATAAAACGCTAGTTCACTATACGTTGGCTGTAGGTACGGGGCCCCATCCCCTTCAGTCTATGTATGGTGAGTGGAGCCAACGTAGTTCAGCGGAACAACCAAAATACAGAGACTGAAGCTTTTGGTCTATCCAGATATAAGAGGCGCAAGCTACCCTTGTCATAACCCTGGGAGCTCCCGGCCGCTTTGCGGGCGGGAGTTCCCTGGGTTACCCTTGTCACAGCCGGTCTCTCTGCAGTCGAGCTGCCCGATGCGGTTGGCTGGGTGATGGGAGCGGTCGATAGTGAGTCGTTCATGCTGGATTGAACTAGATCTTGAATTGTTTACTCTATATTGTGCCTTTTTCTGAAATTTCTGTCATTATACCGTAGATTATTATTTTGATATTGATTTTAATACAAACATTTTGTCACAAAAACATTCTTTCCTCCCAAGGTTACAGAGTCAAGATGGTTGATTGTTCAATCATGTTTCATCATTTGGAAACTGGATTCTTTTGGAAGTGGAATATCAATGTTGACTTTTTAAATTAAAATGCAAAATCTAATGTTTCATTTTTTCTTTTGTAGAAAAAAAATATGTTTTGAAACTTTTCAATCATATTTCATTATTTTGAGACTGGATTTGCTTTTGAAAGGGAAATATCATAAATGTTGACTTTTTAATTAAAATGCAAAAATTATGTGTGTTTTTTTCATATCTATTTTTTTTTTATATATTTTTTTTTTAAATTTTTGTATTGTTTATTTTTTCAATTTTTTTTGTCATGTTTCATTATTTGGAGACTGGATTTGCTTTTGAAGGGAGAATGTCTTAAATGTTGATTTTTTTTAAATTAAAATGCACAAACTTTAAGTTGTTTATTTTTTTGTTATAATATTTTTTTTCACTCTTGTAAGAAAATACAAAAACTCAGAGGAAAGAATATTTCATTTTCAGATGGGTCTAAGTCCTGTATTTATTGTTTTTTTTTATTATTGTTAATTTTACTATTTTTTTAAATTTACTTTTCTTTTTTTTTCATTAGGGGTGCAGGTGGAGGTTGTGTTTTAAACTGGAAAATGGGGATGGGATTGGTGCAAGTTTTTGTGTCACTTTTGTTTCTCTTGTGTTTAGCGTTTGTTTGGAGCTCTGATGTCTGTTTGGTTGTTGTTTAGAGCTTTGTTATCTTTTTTTTCCTGGTTGTTTTTTGTTTTGCTTTGAAAGAAATAGACAACTCTTTTCCTTTTCGTTTGGCTTCAACTAAAAATTTGAATTTATTTTTCTTAAAAAAAGAGCTCACAGGGCCTTTGTAATACATTGTATGTATACAAATCTAAGAAATACATTGAAAATGATAGAATTTACTAAAGCTTAATATTTATCCTTCTTGCATACAATGCTACATACATATTTTACACTTAGCTGCTCATCCCTCCTAAAAAAATGTAATCAAATGTCCATTGTCTCTAAAATCAAAAGCTACATATTACACATGTATAATAAATTGATGACACAATAGAATACATCAGGAATTGGTGAAACAATCAAATACATCAGAAAAAAGCACACTTGTATTTTTATTTGGTCATACAAAGTACAAAAGGAATAATTTTATACGTAAAAAAAGACTTAAGACTTAAAAAAGACAATACTTAAGTTGAAAAAGAGCTTGTAATTTATATCAGAAAAACAAAGAAATACATTAGAAATTACAAAAACAATACTTAAAACAAATTCATCTAGGAAATTATCTACATGATGCTGTTTTGATGCCAACTAAATTATATATATTAACTATCATGATCACCTTCATTTGGCAAAAAAAGAGGCAAGTAATTGTGATTTTGCGTAATTTGCATAATTAATTAGAAGAAATTATTTTACACATAATAAGAAGAAAAATTACAAGATGAAATGATTACACATCAATTGAGCATTCTTTCACCTTTCCATTGATACCTAAATTACCTCATAGGGCTCAAAAACAAAAAAGTTAGAGCCTGTCGAAGACTTGGGTTCAAAATGGTCACAAAATGGTCGCAAAAATCGGTTCTGTACTCCATTGACTTTACATTAAAACAATGACCACAACTTTGGATTAATATGCGCGACTTAAACTGGAATAACTTTATAATTTCTTGATGAAAATTAGAGTTCTTGGTATCATTTGAAAGGTCTTTTTAAGAGCTTTCAAATGATACCAAAATTATTCATATTTGATTATTTTCATTTTTTTTGTCACATACCTATAATAATATAGGTCATTACTTTAAAAAAAAACTTGGCAGCCCAATTAAGGGGATCATGGGTATAAGCCACTGGGTTGTGGTTAGAGTAAAGTTTTACGGTTTTCTCGCTATACTTGGCTGTTCATATTTATGCTGAATTTAAAGTAAGGGCACTCACACTAGTATGAGGTTAGTATGCTAGACTCCTGGGACAATCCCAATATTTGGACCAGCGCCTCCTCTACTGTTATTATTATTATTATTAACCTACTATTACGACCGCCATATTTATATCGTACACTTGACCAATTTCTTACCCTATATTCCTGCCTTGAAACTGGTTATGATCAATTTCTTCATGAGATTCCAGTCGTTCGTTAGAATCTGTTAGCTGCCATCTTGGTTCTGAATATTCATGAGAGTGACAACAGACTCCATTCCTTGACTTTTACGTCATTTACAGTGCCCGGATGTTTCCATGAGTTGAACGTTTGTCGCTTGCGTTTAATCGACAATCCATCCAACCCGATATAGAAGGGATGATCTGATTGGCCAATAGTTCGATAAGCAGTTTGACCAGGAAATTCTTCCAATGGCCATATGTTTGTGTATTATAGAAGTTTCGGATAAACCAGGGAAGTGGGAGTTGCATGACAGCTGAAATAATTCACTGCTTTTTTTCCTTTTAATTTTTTTTCCTGTTTTGCTGCATTACAGGCCAAAACGGAATAATAATCCTGCTATAGTTGCAGTACTTTTTATCTAAATTGTTGTTTATTAGAGCTCTAAAAAATCAAAGATCCCCGCTGGGGAGGGGGTGTATTGCAAACCCCCTAATGGCAGCTGCACATTCACGAGCTGTCTTTGTACAAGTGGAAATAAAACAAATTAAAAAAATGTTTAAAACTCCTCAAAACAGATGGCTGCCAGCTGTCTAGCCGTGCAATTTGAAAAGTAGATTGTAAATGGTGGATTTTAAAATAAATTTTATAGAGCGTGCATGCATAAGCAGGAGACACAATGCTATTCTCTCAAATATCAGGTGTATTTGTCCTGGTAACTATGATGAATGCAGATAATGGTTGTAGATGAATGAGTTGAGAAGATGGATGCCAGAAATAATTCCTCCATCCCCATTCGCTATTCAAACGACGATCATAATTAGAAATAAATCAAATCCACCCAAACAACATTTTACTCACAGCAAATATGATACAACAGCATCATTCTTCTTTTTAACTGCACATAGAATATTAGATCTTCCACAGCACTGTACATACTCCTGCACAATTCTACAAGTACGATGATACACCAACCTGGTGGACTGTACTTTAACGGATGATGATGATAATTATTTATGAGGAACAGTGTACTTTTTTAGAATTTCAGTCTCTCAGATTCTCATTGTAAAATGGGTTTTCTACATTTTTTAGCTACATGTAACCCATTTATGTAGGTCTAGTAATTACAGACGTAAATATAGAAGTCATCAACCTTGATATTTTTCTTATATACTTAATTTGTTTCACACTTGTACATTACGTTCAATTCTTTGCATGAAGGGCATATATCGTTGGCGATGATCCAAACCGTCGTATCAAACATATGACAGTGCACTGATTTATAATTTCAGAGAAAATTGACTTCAAAGTTTACTACAATTTCCACAACTTGTTCCCCAACCTTACAACATAATATTGATAGAATAATGCATGGTTGGAAAGATCAAGATATTTGTTTGACATTGGTATCTCTATTTTACACAAAACCAAGAATCAGAGAAAATATGGCAAAAGAGCTATATGTTTTTAATTTTGATTTGAGCGGACCCGGTTTACATTTTTCCAATACAAAAATGCTGTAGGGGATACAACAACCCTGACCATGATTCAATGCGCATGATCAAGCAGAACGTTATGTACATATCGCTCTTTCACGTGCAAAGTCAATGCAATGCAGATACAACGGTTTGGCTGACCGCACATTTGCATTAAGTGCGCGCAGCTATTGTTTGCTTTGCTACAGTACACGTTTCCAATGGAATTTGCACATTTTAGCCAAAAATTTGTATGGCATTCCTGTGAAAATCCCCACGTATCCCATAAACTAAAATAAATCACTGCCTAGAAATTTGATTAGAATAGGACTTGTATTTTCATTTTCTGCAAATATCTTAAATTCAATTTTTTTAAATCAAACTTGACTGATACTACAACTCCGATTAACGCCAACGATGTTTGAATATACTTTTGTGTATTACTACTCTCATTCTCCTCCTGTCCTCATCTTCCCCCACCCTCTTCCCCTACTCTATTGTGTCTCCTTTTACCATTTTCTCTACACTCTGGCCATCCTTTCCTTAATCTGCCAAATTATCCAAAGTGTTTGTCTTTTTATTTGTAAATAATATATTTATAATGTTTGATTGCTGTATCATGTTATCATTTTATTGTTATATTTTATAAATCCAATGCAATTCAGCCTAATTGGCTGCGATATGTGGATATTCTAATAAAACCTTAATAAAAAACCTTAATAAAACTTTTCTTATGGTGATGAAGTATTTTTCTTTTTTCATTTGTTTGTAGGGTAGGCAGAGACACCATAAGATGAACTCTGAATACCTCCTGTGCAATGGATTAGGTGATACAACAACATCACAATGGACTCTGATAGTGAAGACATTGATCCTCATCCGCTTCCTGGGGGTGCTGCTCCAACGCCCATACAGAGGACCAGTTCACCTGATCTTGGTAATTTTCTTGATCCTCTCTTAGCCCTAACTCCGGATAAACCACAGAGAACAAGTTTTCTATCGGGAGCCAGTCAAAAACAGAGGAGAGAAGAAATTAGGAAAGAAAGTGGACCAAATAAAGAGAACCGTCGTTCTCTTCCTGGACAACCAAGCAAGAATAGTGATAGAGATCATAAGCAGGGTAAGGCAAGTCCATTCCTTGTATCACACCCAGGTGTTCTGTTTCAGCAAGAGAGAACTAATCGAGACCAAGCATTACAGAAAAACTTAAAGATCATCAAGCATGGCATTGCGGGGAAGGATGTGACAAAGGAAGCCAGGAGTAAGGATGAAATCGCTGCATCAAGAATAAACAAACTCACCAAAGCCAGTTCAGTTGGTGTTCCAAAGAATGTGGCTCTCCCAAAGAAATCGACCACTGTTCGATCGTGTGTGCACAACAGACAAAAGCCATCGGAACGGACTGGTGCCACGAGTAAGAAGCATGTGCGCATTGTTGACCCGAAGGCTCCGCTGGCTACTCCTGAACTCCATTCCACAGGCGCGTTAGGCCATCAGCTCAAACAACTGGAAGCTCAGACATTTGATGCCGAAGAGGTCGTGGTCAAGACATTGCAGGATTCTGAAGCGGCACGATTGGCTTTCAGCGAGAGAGTAGCGGAAGCTGCCAATGTTAACAGGAATGAGAAGAAATACTCTGGTGAGTATTTCAAACTATGCATGAATTATAAGTGAAAGTACCTAAAGGAAGTATAATCTAAACACATTCTTGAATTCGGGTTTTCTTATAATTCAAGTTTCACGAAGATGGTCTGTCTATTAGACAAGTATCTCTTATAAATATAAAGATAAAAAAATACAATAAGGACGCAGGACAGGGAGCAATTAACTCTTCACTTCACATTTTAATTAAAAGTGAGTCAAGTGAAATGTACAGATTTACAATTCTAATCAAACTTTCCAGTTATTACTCATTTCTTGTCCATAGCAATGATGGCAGCATCAGTCTTATAAACTCAATTGCACATATTTTGCTACTTTTACAATTACAGGTCTTGTCAATGTTGGTGTACCAGTTGAAACCACCCTTCAAAGGGCCATAACACAGCGCCTCTCCAGAGTGAAACACAGGACACAAAGACCATCTAAGGTTTGTAGCACGCATCATTGGATTAGGAACATTCTGGCCAAACCTCCTCAGCTTTTGACCAGTGCTCATGAAATTTGGCACAAACATTTAACTTGGGTAATATTTTGGCAGGGCGAGCTATCGTTCATTAACAGTGCTTTTGATCCCTTAGAAGCTAAAACTTTGTTTGCTCAAAACATTGTGGCATCACTGGCACATAATGTATCCTTATAGGGCAACTTTCCCTATTTTATAGGCAGTATCCCTATTTTGGATAACTAGAAAGTAATCTTCAGGCTTTCCCTGTGTCCATTTTTTATCCCCCACTAGGGGGGGGGTGTTTCACAAAGAGTTAAGTATGACTTAAATGCCTAGTTGCATGTGGTATAAAAGGCATCACCACATTGGTCAGATCATGCCAAGAGGATCCGCACTACTGCCTATTAATCAATAAGATTGCGTGTTGCATTTCATTTACGCGTCGGCATTTTAAGTGCGACTTAAGTCATACTTAAATCTTTGTGAAACACCCCCCAGATCAGATAATGTT
Source organism: Lytechinus pictus (assembly GCF_037042905.1). Lineage (NCBI taxonomy): Eukaryota > Metazoa > Echinodermata > Echinoidea > Temnopleuroida > Toxopneustidae > Lytechinus > Lytechinus pictus. The sequence goes on along the minus strand of NC_087258.1, from coordinate 10,818,180 downwards.
TCATGAATCACAGGTTTGTTGTCTGTCAATATTAGATGCAAGGATTTCAATAGCTTATAACAGCTGTCTGGGAAAATCGCTAACAACATGATGGAGTATCTTTGTTTTTTTTTGTTTTTTTTGGGGGGGGATGTGGGAATCAGAACTGCTTTAACCCTGATCAAATTTATAGCTGAATGTATAAAAAAAGATTGTCAGCTGAAAATGTTTGTTTGCCCTCTCTGCTTGTGTACTAACCAAGGCATAGCACCCCTTTCCAAGTTATCTGAATTCTCTCAGCAACTTTCAGCTCACAAGTTAATGCTGACTAGCTGTTCATACCTCCATTGATATTTGAAGAGAAAAACAGCATAAGGTCAAAACATGAGTTTTAAATTGATGATTCAGATATGCAGTTACATAAGTTACATAAAATTTCACATCTCATAAATTTCCTAGTTGCCTATTCAGAAGAGATCAATAAAAATAATAACCCATACATTACCAGTCTGCCTGTAGTATAGTTGGTTTCAATTAACATTTTTACAAATTATAATTATGATTTTGTTCACTTATTATTATTTCTCTCCCTTTCTTTTATAGGCATCGGAGGTCCCTCCTCCGGATATTCTAGAGATGTTCTCCCATTCTATGATAGTGGAATCTGCCAACTTAGATACCAGTGGACTTGTACCCCCAAAGGTCAAAGCAGCTCCGGTTGACCCTGATATGACCTTCGACCTTTACCGACATATGCAATGTTGGGATCTTGGATATTGAATTGCATGTGATTTTTAATTGGACTATCTTTTCAGCCATGTGACTGGTTTGCTGATACATGTACATAGGAGAATGATGCATACTTGCCAATGTACTTGATCCTTATATTAAAGGGGTACTCCAGGGGTGGAAATAATATGAGTTGAACAGATAAAATCAGACAATCATAATACAGAGTGCATGTCTTCATTAATATGGTATGCAGTGAGCAAGCTGATGATATCATATCCCCACTTTATTCTCTTGTATAGAAATGATATTTATTCAAATTTTGTATTCCAAGAATGTTTAAAGAATTAGATTCACTACTGAATTATTGTGTTAGATAGTCATTTTTTGAAACTTAATTTGATACAAGGGAGACATATCCTACACACATGTACATGTATGAAATACATGTAATTACGATTTCATGTAGTGACATAAAAAGGAAAGTGGGAACATGACATCATCAGCCTATTTTGCTTGGTGAATTTTGCTCTATTCAGATATAATTATTATTGTAAGCCCGGAGCACCCCTTTAATGATGGAGACCAATTAAAAATCAGATGATGGCGGTAATTGCTACATGTTGATGGAGTTGCTGTGATGTATATGGTGGACCTGACTAACTTGTATTTCTGGCACACTCATTTAGCAAGTTGATATGACAATGATTGTGGTGGTTAAGTGGAAAACAGTTGCAGATCCAGGGAATCAGGGAATTTCCATCCATGCACACCAAAATGTAATTTTGAGAAAAGTATTAAAGTAACAAAGTAAGGTGTTTGTGTTAGTGTTGAGACTGATAACATAAATCAGGTTGCCTTACCTAGCTACATGTACAAAACTGATTGTTGGTTTAGAAATAATGTCACCAATCTTTATTGAAAGCTTAACACATAGCGAAGTCAATCACAGTACCAACCTCAATCGTGTTTGGTGTTGTGGTTGGTGTTATTAAATGCTTTAACACAATGCCAATTCTGGATTTTAACACTCAGCCTATATCACCCATTATCACCCATTGTATTGGTGTGAAGATTTCACTTTTCAATCCCAGCATCTGCCCCATTTTAAGTTTGCTGCTGTGACTGGTGCTATTGATAACACCAACACTGGATCTCAACACCAAAAAGTGAAATCACTGTATTGGTGATGAGTGTGATTTTCAGTCACAACACCAGCTCATTTCAAGATCAGTGTTATGACAGGTGCTATTGATAAGACCAACACCAAAACTAAGACAGTGTTTCAACATTAAAGTTTAAATAACTATTATATTGATGAAACCTTAATTTGTCAGTTGCAGCAACAACCTCATTTCAAGTTTGACTCTACTGACAACTCCAACACTAACACTTGGTTTCAACACCAAAAAGTGAAATCACTGTATAGTATATTGGTGAAAAATTTGATTTTAAAACAACAGCGGCTTCATTTTAAGTTAGGTGTCCTTACAGGTGCTATTGATAACGCCAGCACCAACACTAAGACAGTGTTTCAATACCAATTTTTAAATCTATGATATTGGTGAAAAGTTAAATCCTGAGGTAAAAATTTGATATATTTCTTGTAAACAACAATTTTGTTAGTTTTAATTTCAATGAAATACATTTATATATCTATTATGATGAATGTGTCTAGGGAGCAGCATTCATATTATTCCCCAAGTCAAATAATGAATCAATTTCATGTATAATTAAAAAACATGTGTCCTACAAATTAAAAACTTGTATATATTAATGTAATATAATATAGTAATGAAATAACTTATTTTTATTAAAAGTTTTGTGAACAGGAAGATCCATCAATGTTTTTTACATTACATCTGTGTAATTTTTCAATTTAGTACAAAACATTCAATGTAAATGCGAATGATGAAGACAGTGTGTCAAGTTCTGATTTGTTGATAAAACTGAAATGAAGTGATGAGCCAAAGAAATTTTAATCATTGCTATTAAAACTATTATGTCTACTACCAGTTATCAAATATTTGATCTCACTATCACTCAGTCAATTTACCTTTTCTTCAGATTTCCAATTAAATTATTTTCCCCAAAAATATTCACACTGGTAGTGACAGATAGAAAAAAAACAATATTATACCTAGCATTTGAATTGTAGCAAATTATCATTTTTCTTGAATATAGTCAAATTAGTTTATAGAACTTGTTAAGATGTATGACAAAGATAGGGGTAAATGATGGATGGATGGGAGAGAGAGAGAAGCACAGAGGTTATCCAAGGATCAAGAGAGATTTACTTGACATGGCAAGATATCAAGCTTCATGTGTCTTGATTTATCGGTATTCCGGACTTTTCACATTTACTAAGGGGAAACTCCCTACAATGCACTAATTCCTTTGAGAATGCAAGTCAAATCACAATGGAGAGCTGAGAGACTTGTCGAAAGTTGGTGGACTGGGACAGCATTGAAATCTCTTGACTCTGGACAATGACATATTTGCAATTGTTCGTCCGGTGCAAATCTTCTGATGATCTGATGGCCCGGTCCACCAACTTTCGAAAACTACCTATAGTTTTGCTTGAGGGTGGACTAGTCACTACTCAAACTATCTACTTCCCAAGCATTCTAATAGCTGCCTGAAATAATTTCAAACACTAAACTTACATTGAGAAAAATGTTTACCTGACATTGTACCAGCAGATATTGACTTATTGTTTTAGTATTCACATAAAATATGCAAATTAGTGTAAAGTAGGAGACTATTCTTTTTACTCCCTGCTATATGAGTAATCCATGCAGAATCCAAACCTTGATTGGGTTTGGTTTATATGGAATTAATTATGAAATGCTGATGGAGGGGGGTGGAGCTTTACCCCAATGATAGGGATGCATCAATAAAAGAATACTTTAAAGCAAAAAGATGGAAGAGTAGACCCCACCCCATGAGAGAGGTTGCTCAGCATGATCCTTTATATAAAGGAATTCTTTTCATATCTTGCCATGTTTCAGTGTTGGGCTTTTGCTTCTCGTAGACCCTTTTATCCAGACCTAGGCAAAGTGGAATCTGTGAGAAGGGTTCTCCATTTTTTTTCTGATTACCGTAATTGAAAAGCAAGGACACTAAAATTGATTTATTAAGGATATGGCGAAAAAGAAAGTGAAAAAAAAATCGACCCTGCCAGGACTCGAACCTGGAATCCCCTGATTCGTAGTCAGATGCCTTATCCATTGGGCCACAGGGCCGATGTAAAATACATTTAGACGTCATGGAAATATCTCTGGGCAAATGATAATCCATTTCGCCATGCAATCTCAGTGATAGTAAAGAGATTGAAGAAAAAAATTAAATACACTTTACCAACAAAATAAAATCGAAATTTATTTACTCTTTCTTGTATGGAAGAGGGGAAGACACTCCTTGGAAACTTTGGATTATAAGTTCATGCGATTTATTTTATTGAATTTATTCAAGGGAGCCAGGCAAATGGGCGTTCAAATGTTTAAATTCAAATAATGCTTTTCCAGTTTGCCTACAACCCGACGAAGTCTTATAGGACTCATTTTTCTTTTAACCAAAACTAGAACATTATTAGGAACGAAAAAAATATTTATATCTACTGGGACCAAACCACGGAACACTCGTTCAGAAGTAATAAATAATTAACATAGTATAAAACCATAATAGCTATTGAAAAGAGCGTTCAAATGAATCTAATCCTAAAATATTAAAACTTCGTGATATTCAGAAAAACCTTTCGACATTTTCACAATCATCTTGCATACGCCCCCTCTCTATTGTTATGAAATGTTGGTTGCTTTCTTTTCCTAAGGGGAATTCATCTGGGTTTTTTTTTCATAATCATTTTTTTCATCATTCGAGCCGAGTTGAGTGAGTGACAATCTAAATTAAAAGAAGGTGACTTATTAGATATATTTGCGCAACTGAATCCTGGTCAATTTTAGGACACAGAAGGAAAGAGGAAAATAATTCATACAAAATAAGGTGAAAATGGGGGCAAAATTCCGACCCTGCCAGGACTCGAACCTGGAATCCCCTGATTCGTAGTCAGATGCCTTATCCGTTGGGCCACAGGGCCGCTGAATGAAAACGTATGGCATGAGACAAATGTTGGGAACATAATCATAATAATGATAGTATCAGATTCAGATATTTATATAGCGCCATCAATATAGAAATATTTTATTCCGAGGTGTATGTTTAAAAAAAATCCATTTCTAAACTCTCTGTCACAATTTAAAAAAGAGAAAAGATACACTTGGTAACAAAAAACATTCGAAGTACATTTTCACATAACTCTATATTTGCTAATAATTGTAATCTGCTTTTGATTTTTTTTTGTATCTATTGATTCTTATTTCTCAATAACTTCAATTCATTTTCATACATTAAAACAAATACAAACATCTTCAATAGAACAGATCTTCGATAAAAGTGATGTACTTTCAAAATAAGTCATATTTATGACAGCTTATTAAGTTCACAGTACCTAGCCCCCCCCAAAAAAAAAGTACTTTTAATTTTCCATATACCGTTCGTAAGTATCATTTTCACAATTAGACCTATAATATGAACAGGGGCATTTGAATTAAAAGCAAAACTCCTATAGAATAACCCCCATCATTAATTTCGGAATTGAAGTCATGAGAAACCTTTAATTGAAACCATGTCCGCTCCCTACTACCTCTATTCCTTCATCTTGAATTCCCTGAAAAGTCAAGCCGCCCCCCCCCCTCCCCCTGCTGCCCTCCTCACCTTCCCCAGTCATTCTGTTTATCATTCCACATGATTATGTGTGGTGTAGATCATGCTAGTGGATTTCAATGATTAAAAATGATTTCATAAAAAAATACATTTTAGTAGTATATTATAAATAGACCAGCTGGAGCCATTTCATAAAGCCGATCGTAAGTTAAGAGCGACTTTAAGAACGACTGGTGACCCTTTCTTGTGGCAGATATGGACCATTAATGTTTATTGGTGATTATTTAGAGCGTAAGAAAGGTTCACCAGTCGTTCTTAAAGTCACTCTTAACTTACGAACAGCTTTATGAAACACCCACCTGGTCTAAGTTCAAAACACAATGAAAATTAATAATTCATACGAAATGAGGTGAAATGGAAGCAAAAATAAAATATCGACCCTGCCAGGACTCGAACCTGGAATCCCCTGATTCGTAGTCAGATGCCTTATCCATTGGGCCACAGGGCCGCTGTGCATTATATCAACACGGCAGAGAAAATGTCCCTGAATATAAAGATCGTCCGATTCCCGAATCTCGATGTCACTATTATATATTATAAATTCTATTGAAATAAAAAGAACACTATTGATTCTTATCTCAATACCTTCAATTCATTTTCATACATACAACAAAATGAAACACTTAACATATTCAACAAAACGTTGACTAGTATAATTTGACAAAACTTATATCATTGGATATAGGCATACTTTCATAATCATATTTATGTCAGCTTATTAATTAAGTTTATATTTATTCATCTACCCAACCCCAGAAAAAAGTTCGTAATAATAATTATTCCATGTACCGTTTTTTTATAAAATTATGTAATATGGAGAAAGACATTGAGGATAGAGCAAAATATACACAGTAAAAACGCTGTTTGTTTGTTTTTCACAAAAGGCTATTTTAAAAGTTTAAACCGAGTGTTTAAATTTTTTTATTAAAAAACAACTATGATTTTTAATGTTTAATTCACAGTGAATTTTGCATGATAAACAACAATTGTAAGGTTCATATTGTAAATACCGTTAACTGTCTACAAGCTCTATACCCTATAGAATATACCTCCAATTAATTTCGGAATTGAACTACCAAATGGATCTAAATAAAGAAAAATTATTTCAAAAATACATTTTAGCATTATGTTATAAATCATAGACAATGTCTACAGAGAAGGAAAGAAGAAAATAATTCATACATTGTATGTGAAAAGGAAGCACAAAATAAAAATATCGACCCTGCCAGGACTCGAACCTGGAATCCCCTGATTCGTAGTCAGATGCCTTATCCATTGGGCCACAGGGCCGCTATATGGAGACATTATAAATCAGGAAAAATATCCTGGAATATGAAGACCGTCTGATTCCTGAATCTCGATGTCACTATTACTCTCAATTAATAAAAAAATGTCCCAAAACAGTGTCCAAAGGCAATTACACCGACACTTCACTATTTTTCTAATTATATTTTTCTAATAATTTTATTTCGCTTTTTGTACACTATGTTTTCTTATTTCTCAATATTTTAAATTCAAACACTACAGCAATATGAAACAACAACATTACTTTGACAATTTTTTTTCGAAAAAGGTGAAATACTTTCATAACAAGAAAAATCTATGGCAGCTTATTAAGTTGTATCTACACCCCTTTCAAAAGTGTTTTTTTTTTTAGTTCTTAGAGGAATAAAATTTGAAGAAAAAAACTAATTTCATATAATGAAATGCAAAAGAACAAGTGTGGATATGACATCATCAATTTGCTCATTGAATATACATGAATACATGCCTAGAACTGCATGTTTCACCGTAATAATGAAAAAAAAATATCATAACTTTGTTATTACTTGTCCGATTCTGCTCAAAATTTTAGTGTTTTGTTTGTCTGATTTCAGCCTGTAGTACCCTTTAACAAGAACAAGACTCACCCCTGATGCCCCTTCCAGTCCCCTAAAGTCCTTGTTATTTATACCCATGGGTTGGAAATCATTTTGGTTTGTCTATTGGATTTCAATCATTAACAAATCATTGAAGATGCATGTGAGCATTATATTATTCATTAAACTGGTCAATATGTTTTTCAGAACTAAATGAGAAGGACAGAGAAAGACATTTATGTTATGCGTCGTGGTCTATTGGTTCTGACTCTCGCCTTTGAAACAGAGGGTCGTGGGTTCGAATCCTAGCCATGGCGTGTTTTCCTTCAGCAAGAAATTTAACCGCACTGTGCTGCACTCGACCCAGGTGAGGTGAATGGGTACCCGGAAGGAGTAATTCCTCGCATGCACTGAGCGCCGGTGATGGTAGCTCGAGCTAAAGACGGGTTAATAATAGCAGCGCTTTGTATCCTCAGGCAAAAGGCGCTTTATAAATCGAGCTATTATTATTATTATTATAAAACAAGGTGAAATGGGAGCAAAATGAAAAAAATATCGACCCTGCCAGGACTCGAACCTGGAATCCCCTGATTCGTAGTCAGATGCCTTATCCATTGGGCCACAGGGCCGCTGTGTACAATGTTTTACATTAGATTAATCCTCTCAACGTAATCATAATGATAGAAATAGATATTTATATAGCGCCACCTATCTAGAAATATTCTATTCCGAGTTGTGCAAGAAAGTTTTGTTTATCATTCCTCATGATTATGTGTGGGTTGTAGACCATGCTAGTGGATTTAAATGATTAAAAGATAATTTCAAAAATACATATACTTTAGTAGTATATTATAAATAGACCTTGGTCCCGTAACACAAAGGTTAGCGATTAATCGTACGCTTGATTTTCACGATTGAATGTATATTGCAGTCAATGGAATCAATCTTAGAAAAGTGTTTCTACAATCATTGATAAGTTTTGTCTATGGTCTATGTATATAACTATGTTCATATATCACAGAATGAAAGTTAATGATTTATACAAAATAAGGTGAAATTGGAGCAAAATCAAAATGACGACCCTGCCAGGACTCGAACCTGGAATCCCCTGATTCGTAGTCAGATGCCTTATCCGTTGGGCCACAGGGCCGATGTAAAATACATTTAGACGTCAGGGAAATGTCTCTGGGCAAATGATTATCCATTTCGCCATGCAATCTCAGTGATAGTAAAGAGATTGAAGAAAAAATTAAATACACTTTACCAACAAAATAAAATCGAAATTTATTTACTCTTTCTTGTATGGAAGAGGGGAAGACACTCCTTGGAAACTTTGGATTATAAGTTCATGCGATTTATTTTATTAACACATCAGATGCATCTCTATGAACAGATGAATCTTGATCCCAATATCTCGAATCTCCATGTCACTGTTTTTATCGATCATTTTGACAGATAAAAATTAACTTGCCTTACCCTAATGCCCCCCCCCCAAAAAAAAATCGAAGTTTATCAACTCTTTCTTTATGTTCTTATATGGGGAGGGAAACTCGATCTGGGCTAATAATTCCTTCTTATTTTCATTGTTTTGTGATACCGATTTTAATATTTCTTAAAACATTAAATCCTATAATCTTATCGCAAATAAAATTGAAATTACACACATTGCTTATAATGAAATATTTCATTTTAAACTGATATTTCAATTTTCACTCCAGATTAATTAACATCAATATAGATAAAATACAATAGATACAATATAAATAACAGAAAGAGAGAGAGAGGAGTGAGAGTCGGAAACTGTATGGGAAGAAACATAAGAAAATCAAACAGAATAAAGCAAGTTATGAGAGTCATGTAACTCCCTCTAGCAGCATAAAGTCCCCTTATTGAATCCTCTTCTACCCAAAGATCATCACCGTCGTCGTCTTCATCATCATCGTCATCATCGTCGCCGTCATCATCATTATTACCGCCATCAAAATCATCACCATCATCATCATTACCACCACCACCACCATCATCATCATCGCCATCATCATCACCACCACCATCACCATCACCATCGTCATCATCATCATCATCAATCATCATCATCATCATAATCATCACCATCGTCATCTTCATCATCATCACCATCGTCATCATTATAATTTTCATCACCACAACCATCATCATCGTCGTCGTCGTCGTCGTCATCATCATTACCATCATCATCATCGTCATCATCGTCATCATCACCACAGCCACCACCACCACCTTCATCATCATCATCATCATCATCGTCGTCATCATCATCATCATTTGGCCTACCATCATCCTCTGCGCAGCATCATTCCTGGTTGTTACACCACTGTCAAACGTCTAAGTTGATGATTTCTTCGCTCTGCAAAACACGATTTTTTTCAAAACTAAAATACACAAATCACTCATGGCAAAAACATTACAAATTCTCATCTTTAGTTCAAGTTTACTACGTTTTATTCAGATCAATGTACAAGAAACACACGAGCATCAGATTTGGAATGTATTGTAACCATTTATTTCAAAAGAATATTTGATGTATGTACGGTACTGCAATATGTTGAAAATGAAAGTTTAGGCGCGCGTGTAATATAATCTTTAGTTATTTATTTCGAAATATTACAATAATAACATTATGTGCAGTTTTGTTATATTATTGCTGTTGTGTGATATTAGATGTGCCAGATAGTGAAATCTAAACAAAATAATGATTTCATATCTTTCCAATAGGGTCTAACAAAAAAGTATCTTAAGATTATAGTACCATAAGGTATACATCTCACGAAGATAGTTTTTTTAACAATAAAAATTGAAATAAGCATTTATCACCATCATCATCGTTATCATAATCATCACCATCACCACCATCATCATCATCATCGTCATCATCATCATCATAATCAGAATCATAATCATAATCATCATCGTCATCATCATCATCATCATCGTCATCATCATCGTCGTCATCATCATCATCATCATCATCACCATCATCATCTTCATCGCTTTCTTCTTCCATCATATTCCTAATCCTTTCGGATTTTATTAGTTTTAATTCAAACCACCTATATGCAGCTGGTACAAAAATGTTAAAACATGCTGTTTGCAACTCGCCGTACGACCGCCGTAGAGCAAATGTGACCAAGGTATAACACGCCCCTGAATAAACTGGTCAATATGTTTTTCAGAACTCAATAAGAAGGACAGAGAAAGTCATTTATATAAATTATAAATCAAGGTGAAATGGGAGCAAAATGAAAAATATCGACCCTGCCAGGACTCGAACCTGGAATCCCCTGATTCGTAGTCAGATGCCTTATCCATTGGGCCACAGGGCCGCTGTTTACAAATGTTTTACATTAGATCAATCCTCTCAACATAATCATAATGATAGAAATAGATATTTATATAGCGCCACCTATCTAGAAATATTATATTCCGAGTTGTGCAAGAAAGTTTTGTTTTTTTATATATCCACGTGATTATATACCACCACCACCACCATCATCATCATCATTATCATCATCATCACTATCGTCATCATCATCATCATCACCACCATCGTTATCATCATCATCATCACCATCGTCATCATCATTATTATCACCACCACACCATCATCGTCGTCATCCTCATCATCATCATCATCATTATTATCGTCATCATCATCATCGTCATCATCATTACCACCACCTTCATCATCATCGTCGTCGTCGTCATCATAATCATTAGCCCTACCATCATCATCCGCAAAGCATCATTCCTGGTTGTTACACTACTGTCAAACGTCTATTTGATGATTTCTTCGCTCTGCAAAACATTATTTTTAAAAACTAAAATACACAAATCACTCATGGCAAAAAAATTACAAATACACACACCTTTAGTTCAAGTACCTTTTATTAAGATCAATGGACAAAGAAACACACGAACATCAGATTTGGAATGTAAGAATAAACTTTAACCATTTATTTCAAATAAATTCTTGATGTATGCACGGTGTTACAATACGTTGAAAAATAAAGGTTTGGCGCGCGTGTAGAATAATCTTTAGTTATTTATTTCCAAATATTATAACATTAACACTTTTTTCTACATTATTATTGATGTTGTGTGATATTAGATGTGCCAGATATTGAAATCTAAACAAAATAATGATTTCATATCCTTCCAATAGGGTCTAATAAAAAGTAGCTTAGATTAGAACCGCAAGGTATACATCTCACGACGATAGTTTTTTTTAACAATAAAAATGGAAATAGAAATTCATCACCATCATCATCATTATCATAAACATCACCACCACCACCATCACCATCATCATCATCATCATAATCATCATCGTCATCATCATCATCATCATCAATATTATCGTCATCATCATCATAATCATCATCATCATCATCGTCATCATCATCATCATCAATATTATCGTCATCATCATCATCGTCATTATCATCATCATCATCATCATCATCAATATTATCGTCATCATCATCATCATCATCATAATCATAATCATAATCATAATCATAATCATCATCATCATCATCAATAATATCGTCATCATCATCATCATCATAATCATCATCATCATCATCGTCATCATCATCATCATCATCAATATTATCGTCATCATCATCATCGTCATTATCATCATCATCATCATCACCATCATCATCTTCACCGTTTTCTTCTTCCATCATATTCCTAATCCTTACGGATTTTATTAATTTTAATTCAAACCACCTCCATGCAAAATGTTAAAACGGCTGTTTTCAACTCGCCGTACGACCGCCGTAGAGCAAATGTGGCCAAGGTATAATAACACGCCCCTGAATAAACTGGTCAATATGTTTTTCAGAACTCAATAAGAAGGACAGAGAAAGTCATTTATATAAATTATAAAACAAGGTGAAATGGGAGCAAAATGAAAAATATCGACCCTGCCAGGACTCGAACCTGGAATCCCCTGATTCGTAGTCAGATGCCTTATCCATTGGGCCACAGGGCCGCTGTGTACAAATGTTTTACATTAGATTAATTCTCTCAACGTCATCATAATGATAGAAATAGATATTTATATAGCGCCACCTATCTAGAAATATTATATTCCGAGTTGTGCAAGAAAGTTTTGTTTATAATTCCACGTGATTATGTTTGGGTTGTAGACCATGCTAGTGGATTTAAATGATTCAAAAATAATTTCAAAAATACATACATTTTAGTAGTATATTATAAATAGACCTGGGTCCCGTAACACAAAGGTTAGCGATTAATCGTACGCTTGATTTTCACGATTGAATGGATATTGTAGTCAATGGAATCAATCGTAGAAAAATGTTTCTACAATCATTGCTAAGCTTTGTCTATGGTCTATGTCTATAACTATGTTCATAACACAGAATGAAAAGTTGAAAAAAAAGGTGAAATTTTGAGCAAAATCAAAATGACGACCCGGCCAGGACTCGAACCTGGAATCCCCTGATTCGTAGTCAGATGCCTTATCCGTTGGGCCACAGGGCCGCTGCTTGCAGAGGTAACACATCAGATGCATCTCTATGAACAGATGAATCTTGATCCCAAAATCTCGAATCTCCATGTCACTGTTTTTATGGATCATTTTGACAGATAAAAATTAACTTGCCTTACCTTAATGCCCCCCCCCCCCCAAAAAAAAATTCTAGGTTCATCAACTCTTTATTTATGTTCTTGTATGGGGAGGGAGACTCTGGGCTAATTCCTTCTTACATGTATATTATTTTTTTTGTGTGATACCGCTCTTAATATTTTTTAAAACATTAAATCATCCTATAATCTTATCGCAAATAAAATTGAAAAAAAAAACATTGCTCATAATGAAATAATAATAAATAATAATATTTCATTTCAAACTGATATTTCAATTTTCACTCCAGATTAATTGACATCAATATAGATAAAATACAATAGATACGATAGAAATAACAGAAAGAGAGAGAGAGAGTCGGAAACTGTATGGCAAAAGAGACAATAGAAAATAAAACAGAATAAAGCAAGTTATGAGAGTCATGCAACTCCCTCGAGCAGCATAACCCCTTATTGAATCCTCTTCTACCCAAAGATCATCACCGTCGTCGTCTTCATCATCATCATCATCATCATCGTCGTCGTCATCATCATTATTACCGCCATCAAAATCATCACCACCATCACCATCATCATCACCACAACCACCACCACCACCATCATCGCCATCATCATCATCATCATCATCGTCATCATCTCCATCATCATCTTCGTCGTCATCATCATCATCATCATCATCGTCATCATCATTAACATCATCATGAGCTGCAGCAGCATCATCAGTCCTGATCGTTAGACTAACTGTCAAATGTCTTCTTGATGATTTCTTCGCTCTGCATATGAACTAAAATACACAAATCGCAAATGGCAAATATCACAAATATACACCTTCAGTTCAAGTGTACTACGTTTTATTCAGATTAATGTACAAGAAACACATGAACATCAGATTTGGAATGTAGGAATAAATTGTAACCATTTATTTCAAATGAATTCTTGATGTATATACGGTACTACAATACGTTAAAAAATAAAAGTTTCGGCGCGCGTGTAGTATAATCTTTAGTTATTCATTTTCAAATATTACAATAATAACTTCATGTGAAGTTTTGTTCTACATTATTATTGCTGTTGTGTGATATTAGATGTACCAGATAGTGAAATCTAAACAAAATAATGATTTCATATCCTTCCAATAGGGTCTAACAAAAAAAAGTAGCTTAAGATTAGTACCACAAGGTATACATCTCACGAAGATAGTTTTTTAACAATAAAAATTGAAATAAGCATTCATTACCATCATCATCATTATCATAATCATCACCACCACCACCATCATCATCATCATCGTCATCATCATCATAATCATCATCGTCATCATCATCAATCATCATCATCATAATCATCACCATTGTCATCATCATCGTCATCATCTTCACCGCTTTCTTCTTCCATCATATTCCTAATCCTTTCGGATTTTATTAATTTTAATGCAAACCACCTATATGCAGCTGGTACAAAAATGTTAAAACGGCTGTTTTCAACTCGCCGTACGACCGCCGTAGAGCAAATGTGACCAAGGTATAACACGCCCCTTAATAAACTGGTCAATATGTTTTTCAGAACTCAATAAGAAGGACAGAGAAAGTCATTTATATAAATTATAAAACAAGGTGAAATGGGAGCAAAATGAAAAATATCGACTCTGCCAGGACTCGAACCTGGAATCCCCTGATTCGTAGTCAGATGCCTTATCCGTTGGGCCTCAGGGCCGCTGCTTGCAGAGGTAACACATCAGATGCATCTCTATGAACAGATGAATCTTGATCCCAAAATCTCGAATCTCCATGTCACTATTTTTATGGATCATTTTGACAGATAAAAATTAACTTGCCTTACCTTAATGCCCCCCCCCCAAAAAAAAAAAATCTAGGTTCATCAACTCTTTATTTATGTTCTTGTATGGGGAGGGAGACTCTGGGCTAATTCCTTCTTATATTATTTTTTGTGTGTGATACCGCTCTTAATATTTTTCAAAACATTAAATCATCCTATAATCTTATCGCAAATAAAATTGAAAAAAAAAAACACATTGCTCATAATGAAATAATAATAAATAATAATATTTCATTTTAAACTGATATTTCAATTTTCACTCCAGATTAATTGACATCAATATAGATAAAATACAATAGATACAATAGAAATAAGAGAGAGAGAGAGGGAGAGGGGTGAGAGTCGGAAACTGTATGGGAAGAGACATTAGAAAATAAAACAGAATAAAGCAAGTTATGAGAGTCATGTAACTCCCTCGAGCAGCATAACTCCTTATTGAATCCTCTTCTACCCAAAGATCATCACCGTCGTCTTCTTCATCATCATCATCATCATCGTCGTCGTCATCATCATTATTACCGCCATCAAAATCATCACCACCATCACCATCATCATCACCACAACCACCACCACCACCATCATCGCCATCATCATCATCATCATCATCGTCATCATCTCCATCATCATCTTCGTCGTCATCATCATCATCATCATCATCGTCATCATCATTAACATCATCATGAGCTGCAGCAGCATCATCAGTCCTGATCGTTAGACTAACTGTCAAATGTCTTCTTGATGATTTCTTCGCTCTGCATATGAACTAAAATACACAAATCGCAAATGGCAAATATCACAAATATACACCTTCAGTTCAAGTGTACTACGTTTTATTCAGATTAATGTACAAGAAACACATGAACATCAGATTTGGAATGTAGGAATAAATTGTAACCATTTATTTCAAATGAATTCTTGATGTATATACGGTACTACAATACGTTAAAAAATAAAAGTTTCGGCGCGCGTGTAGTATAATCTTTAGTTATTCATTTTCAAATATTACAATAATAACTTCATGTGAAGTTTTGTTCTACATTATTATTGCTGTTGTGTGATATTAGATGTACCAGATAGTGAAATCTAAACAAAATAATGATTTCATATCCTTCCAATAGGGTCTAACAAAAAAAAGTAGCTTAAGATTAGTACCACAAGGTATACATCTCACGAAGATAGTTTTTTAACAATAAAAATTGAAATAAGCATTCATTACCATCATCATCATTATCATAATCATCACCACCACCACCATCATCATCATCATCGTCATCATCATCATAATCATCATCGTCATCATCATCAATCATCATCATCATAATCATCACCATTGTCATCATCATCGTCATCATCTTCACCGCTTTCTTCTTCCATCATATTCCTAATCCTTTCGGATTTTATTAATTTTAATGCAAACCACCTATATGCAGCTGGTACAAAAATGTTAAAACGGCTGTTTTCAACTCGCCGTACGACCGCCGTAGAGCAAATGTGACCAAGGTATAACACGCCCCTTAATAAACTGGTCAATATGTTTTTCAGAACTCAATAAGAAGGACAGAGAAAGTCATTTATATAAATTATAAAACAAGGTGAAATGGGAGCAAAATGAAAAATATCGACCCTGCCAGGACTCGAACCTGGAATCCCCTGATTCGTAGTCAGATGCCTTATCCGTTGGGCCACAGGGCCGCTGCTTGCAGAGGTAACACATCAGATGCATCTCTATGAACAGATGAATCTTGATCCCAAAATCTCGAATCTCCATGTCACTGTTTTTATGGATCATTTTGACAGATAAAAATTAACTTGCCTTACCTTAATGCCCCCCCCCCCAAAAAAAAAAAATCTAGGTTCATCAACTCTTTATTTATGTTCTTGTATGGGGAGGGAGACTCTGGGCTAATTCCTTCTTATATTATTTTTTGTGTGTGATACCGCTCTTAATATTTTTTAAAACATTAAATCATCCTATAATCTTATCGCAAATAAAATTGAAAAAAAACAACACATTGCTCATAATGAAATAATAATAAATAATAATATTTCATTTTAAACTGATATTTCAATTTTCACTCCAGATTAATTGACATCAATATAGATAAAATACAATAGATACAATAGAAATAAGAGAGAGAGAGAGGGAGAGGGGTGAGAGTCGGAAACTGTATGGGAAGAGACATTAGAAAATAAAACAGAATAAAGCAAGTTATGAGAGTCATGTAACTCCCTCGAGCAGCATAACTCCTTATTGAATCCTCTTCTACCCAAAGATCATCACCGTCGTCTTCTTCATCATCATCGTCATCATCGTCGTCGTCATCATCATTATTGCCGCCATCAAAATCATCACCATCATTATCATTACCACCACCACCACCACCATCATCATCGCCATCATCATCATCATCATCATCGTCATCATCTCCATCATCATCTTCGTCGTCATCATCATCATCATCATCATCGTCATCATCATTAACATCATCATGAGCTGCAGCAGCATCATCAGTCCTGATCGTTAGACTAACTGTCAAATGTCTTCTTGATGATTTCTTCGCTCTGCATATGAACTAAAATACACAAATCGCAAATGGCAAATATCACAAATATACACCTTCAGTTCAAGTGTACTACGTTTTATTCAGATTAATGTACAAGAAACACATGAACATCAGATTTGGAATGTAGGAATAAATTGTAACCATTTATTTCAAATGAATTCTTGATGTATATACGGTACTACAATACGTTAAAAAATAAAAGTTTCGGCGCGCGTGTAGTATAATCTTTAGTTATTCATTTTCAAATATTACAATAATAACTTCATGTGAAGTTTTGTTCTACATTATTATTGCTGTTGTGTGATATTAGATGTACCAGATAGTGAAATCTAAACAAAATAATGATTTCATATCCTTCCAATAGGGTCTAACAAAAAAAAGTAGCTTAAGATTAGTACCACAAGGTATACATCTCACGAAGATAGTTTTTTAACAATAAAAATTGAAATAAGCATTCATTACCATCATCATCATTATCATAATCATCACCACCACCACCATCATCATCATCATCGTCATCATCATCATAATCATCATCGTCATCATCATCAATCATCATCATCATAATCATCACCATTGTCATCATCATCGTCATCATCTTCACCGCTTTCTTCTTCCATCATATTCCTAATCCTTTCGGATTTTATTAATTTTAATGCAAACCACCTATATGCAGCTGGTACAAAAATGTTAAAACGGCTGTTTTCAACTCGCCGTACGACCGCCGTAGAGCAAATGTGACCAAGGTATAACACGCCCCTTAATAAACTGGTCAATATGTTTTTCAGAACTCAATAAGAAGGACAGAGAAAGTCATTTATATAAATTATAAAACAAGGTGAAATGGGAGCAAAATGAAAAATATCGACCCTGCCAGGACTCGAACCTGGAATCCCCTGATTCGTAGTCAGATGCCTTATCCGTTGGGCCACAGGGCCGCTGCTTGCAGAGGTAACACATCAGATGCATCTCTATGAACAGATGAATCTTGATCCCAAAATCTCGAATCTCCATGTCACTGTTTTTATGGATCATTTTGACAGATAAAAATTAACTTGCCTTACCTTAATGCCCCCCCCCCCCAAAAAAAAAATCTAGGTTCATCAACTCTTTATTTATGTTCTTGTATGGGGAGGGAGACTCTGGGCTAATTCCTTCTTATATTATTTTTTGTGTGTGATACCGCTCTTAATATTTTTTAAAACATTAAATCATCCTATAATCTTATCGCAAATAAAATTGAAAAAAAACAACACATTGCTCATAATGAAATAATAATAAATAATAATATTTCATTTTAAACTGATATTTCAATTTTCACTCCAGATTAATTGACATCAATATAGATAAAATACAATAGATACAATAGAAATAAGAGAGAGAGAGAGGGAGAGGGGTGAGAGTCGGAAACTGTATGGGAAGAGACATTAGAAAATAAAACAGAATAAAGCAAGTTATGAGAGTCATGTAACTCCCTCGAGCAGCATAACTCCTTATTGAATCCTCTTCTACCCAAAGATCATCACCGTCGTCTTCTTCATCATCATCGTCATCATCGTCGTCGTCATCATCATTATTGCCGCCATCAAAATCATCACCATCATTATCATTACCACCACCACCACCACCATCATCATCATCGCCATCATCATCACCACCATCATCACCATCATCATCGTCATCATCATCATCATCAATCATCATCATCATCATAATCATCACCATCGTCATCTTCATCATCATCACCATCGTCATCATCATCATTATCATCACCACCACCATCATCATCGTCGTCGTCGTCATCATCATTACCATCATCATCATCGTCATCATCACCACAGCCACCACCACCACCTTCATCATCATCGTCCTCATCATCATAATCATCGTCGTCATCATCATCATCATTTGGCCTACCATCATCCTCCGCGCAGCATCATTCCTGGTTGTTACACCATTGTCAAACGTCTAAGTTGATGATTTCTTCGCTCTGCAAAACATTATTTTTTTAAACTAAAATACACAAATCACTCATGGCAAAAACATTACAAATACACACCTTTAGTTCAAGTTTACTACATTTTATTCAGATCAATGTACAAGAAATACACAAACATTAGATTTGGAATGTATAAATAAATTTTAACCATTTATTTCAAATAAATATTTGATGTATGTACGGTACTACAATACGTTGAAAAATAAAAGTTTCGGGGCGCGTGTAGTATAATCTTTAGTTATTTATTTCCAAATATTACAATAATAACATTAACGGTTTTGTTCTACATTACTATTGATGTTGTGTGATATTAGATGTGCCAGATAATGAAATCTAAACAAAATAATGATTTCATATCCTTCCAATAGAGTCTAACAAAAAAGTAGCTTAGATTAGAACCGCAATATATATATCTTACGACGATAGTTTTTTTTTTACAATAAGAATGGAAATAGGAATTCATCACCATTATCATTGTCATCATCATCACCACCACCACCATCACCATCATCATCATCATCGTCACCATCACCACTATCGTCACCATCATCATCATCATCGTCATCATTACCGCCATCATCCCCACTATCGTCACCATCATCATCATCATCGTCATCATTACCGCCATCATCATCGTCATCATAATCATTATCATCATCATCATTATTATCATCGTCATCATCGTCACCATCACCACTATCGTCACCATCATCATCATCATCATCATCGTCATCATTACCGCCATCATCATCGTCATCATAATCATTATTATCATCATCATCATCATCCCTATCATCATCATCATCATCATCATCAATCATCATCATCATCACCATCATCATCTTCACCTTTCCTTCTTCCATCATATTCCTAATCCTTTCGGCATACGAGGAAACTATATATGTTGTCCCGTACCCTTTATTTTGAGCTGCATCATAGATCCGTATTTTCATTATATATGATTTTCTTATAATAATAATAATGATGACAATGATGTATACATGCATGGTAACCAGTGGTAGCCACGTCAGTCTTGTGAACTACTCTCTCATCACAAGCCCTGCATAAATGGTATTATTAATACACTTTTCCATTATAAAATATCTAGCACCTGACAATAAGGCAGAAGTTTTGAAAGTCTTTGGTATATGACTTGGCCAGGGATCGAACCCACGACCTCCCGCTCAAGGTCTAGCCAGGGCGCTCATCCGATTTGGACCAATATGCGGGATGACACTATTTTATCATTGAGAGTTTCGTTAAGAAGGTTTTCGCACAAATCGAAGGACCAGATACGCCAGGAGATAGAAGACTGCCATGATAGCTAGAAGAATGAGATAGTACGCCCAGATGGGAAGGACAACGGATGCTTCCTTTAGGACAATAGAGTCACCCCGGACATTGCTCGCCGCCGGATCATGCGGTGGTAAACACTCACGGAATAACGAGACTGTGGTAGTACTGCACCTGAAGGTGATAAAATGAAACAAAAGAAGAAAAAAATATCACAATTATATTCCTTATTTGCATTATCAGTGATTTCTTGTGATATCAGAGAGCAGGGGGCGTCTCTTTCAAATTGGTTTCTTTATTTAAAATATCTGGGGGCGTCGGCCCCTTCGGATCGCCTCTCATGCTAAAAGGTAATCTTTGATGAGTCTCTGACAAAAATACAGGCAGTAGAAAAGTTTGGATTATGAGAAAATTTATAGATTGATATATATGGCACTTTTGTCATTATTTTCATTTTTTTCAATTATGACAGAAGGTATATGGCATTTGATATCAGAAGGACCCACCCCTATATTCAGAGGCGGTTTCATGATGTGGGGGGGGGGGGGGGTGGCACACTTAATGCCCGCTCCTGGATACTTGCCTGCCCAGTCTCCCCTTTGGAACTCCTAATCTTCATAATCATGAATTTGAGTTTTTTTTATAATATCAAATAAACAAATGCCAGTTATAAGTGATTGACGTAAATATTTTATATTCAATATTCTTTCACCTGATTGGCTGTGGTTGAAGCGCAAAGATCACGTGAAGGGTCGCTCCGTAGGTGTAAGAAATGACCGAAGTGAACCGGAACCACTCGATGTATGGTGGGAAGGTCGAGACATAAAACCCTCCCAGGAGAAGTGAAGACAACATGTAAAGGCTTCCACCAGCAATAGCAGCTTGGAATGAGTTTGTCGATGCCCCAATAAATAACCCGATGGCCTGAAATATGAAGCATAAAAAAGGGGGATAATATCACTGTACTCCAAATCAAGCTAAAATTGTTAGCATATGGTCGTGCGCAGCGCCTTCCGCAGAAATTTTGAAAGCTTAAATCTACCAAAAGTGTGCAACAAATGCACGAAATCATTTAATTCAAACTCGGTCACTTCGCTCCCTCGCTTCCGAGTTTCTTCAAACATTTTGTCCCAATGAAAAACAATTCTGCGTACGGCCATGGTAGTTAGAGAATAAGATAACCAATTGATGAATAAAGAATATAAAATCATGATCTGTCGAAATATTTAGTTCGCCTCAGTGAGATTTTGCGGTTATTTTCTTACAGAAATAAAATTGTTAGAGCAATAAAGGGTGTTTTTCCAGAATCGGCTTACTAACAATTATGATAGACCAACTGTTCATGAAACATTACATATCTAACGCTACTTTCCTTCCAGCCACGCCACCGTAAAATATTAATTTGATAAGTTGAGTGGGATTGTCTATGCTGCTGCGGAATAAAAAGGTATTTGTTCAGAAAGTACAAAAAAATTTGAGCGCTGCCCCACTTTTTACTATAATAGCTGCCTGAAAATTAGTTCTTGTGATGTTTTATAAACATTAAAAGTGATAAAGTCCTACAGAAAACCCTAAATTGATTCTACACCCGCCCTTTTTGGCCTGCCCGTCCGCCCACCCGCTGTTCATATCAGATTTATCCGAGACACCCCCCCCCCCCCTCTGCTATCCGAAACTCTCTCTCCATTGGTGCGTAAGAGATCGGCGTCGAATTAATTTCTCAGAGGGGGGATTATTATCAGTATTAAATCAACCATGCAGGGCCTCAGTCAAAATTATCACTTTTTTTTATCATACAGACATAACAGAGATAGTTATTTTCTTAAGAGGTTCTTTATTTACAAAGAATGAATGTGAGAGGTAATTGGGCTCGATAGGGATATGAAATCGAGTTTGAGAGACGAGACTCGGAGTTGTGCCAGAAATTACTTACTGGATAAAATACATTGGATCGTCTCATGGTCTTGTGATGGTCCCGAAGGAAACTTTAATTGTACGCAAAAGTCAAAGACGATCGATTTTTATAGCCATGACAGAGAGAGTTAAAACTGAAGAAGAAAGTTCCCGAAAAGGTCCCGAGATTATATCGGTATCTCATGTTATAATTCTCGATGATACGTTTTTATAACATCCAATCTGGATGGGCGAGAAATTTAAAAAACAAGTGGAACGCCTCTGGCAGTCTGGCCTGCATTACCCAATTCGGTATAGCAGCAGTGCTTCCTTTGAAACAGCTAATGAATAATTATTCACAGAAGAAAACACCAATATGATAATAAAATAGTATGTCAATTGACCCAAAATGACATTTGACCATGATCATGTGACCTAAGACATGTGCAAAACAATCATTCATACTTGATTACCCTTATGTCGATGTTTCATGAGCTAGATCCATAAACTTCATAAGTTATGATGCCAATTCAACACATCCTCCGAACACGGCCAGAGTTCATTGACCTTTAAATGAACTTTGATTTGGCCATGTTCCTGAAATGTACACAGGGTAGGGATACATTGCTGCTCTTATGTCTCATGAACTAGCTCCATAGACTTTTAAAGTTAAGATGGCAATTCCACAAATACCCCCAACATTATCAAAGTTTGTGGACCATAAATGACCTTTGACCTTGGTCATGTGACCTGAAACTAGCACAGGATGTTCAAGGATACTTCATTGCTCTTATGTCCAATTCCATGAACTAGATCCATAAACTTTTAAAGTTATGATGACAATTCCTCAAATACCCCCAATATGGCCAATGTTCGTTGTCCCTAAGTGACCTTTGACCTTCATCATGTGACCTGAAACTCGCACATGATATTCAGGGATACATGGTTGCGCTTTTGTCCAAGTTTCATGTACTAGATCCATAAACTTTTAAAGTTATGGTGACAATTCCCCAAACAACCCCAACATGGCCAAAGTTCGTTGACCCTAAGTGACCTTTGACCTTAATCATGTGACCCGAAACTCAGGCAAGATCTTTAGTGATACACTATTACCCTTATATGTCCAAGTTTCATGAACTATGTCCATATAATTACTAAGTTATGATGACATTTCAAAAACTTAACCTTGGTTAAGATTTCAATGTTGACGGCGCGTCGTCGCCGACGCCACCGTCGGAAAAGCGGCGCCTATAGTCTATGCAGGCGAGACAAAAAATGGGGGTGAGAAAGGCGACGGAAAGATAATAATAATATAAGAAAATCAGACAATACAAAAATGAAGGGAAGGATGTATGACATTGTAGAAATGTAAGGGGTGGAGGAGAAACAAGGAGAGAAGCTTAAAAGGAACAGGAAAGTGTGAAGGAGTAGACATCCAGTTCCTGGAAGATTTCTTTTTTCAAGAGGAGGTGCTGGTTTTGAAAAATAAGATGACAAGCCAACAAAAAAGGGGGGGGGGCACTAAAAAAATGAAGGCGATTTGGTCAGAATTTTTTTGACAATCAAAGAAAAAAATGACAAGCGAACAAGTAAAGAAAAAGGCATTCGCTAAAAAATGAAGGTGATTTGGAGCAAATTTCTACAGTAACATACCAATGCGATTTCCAGGGGTGCTGCTTATTATATACAATGCACCCCAAGGAAACCCCAGGGGTGCTTCATCACCCCCCCCCTCCCTCTTCCCATGAGGGTCATGGTGGATATTGGATTGGGATGAGGGAGTGAGCATGGAGGAAGAAGGTAGGGGGAAGCAACATTAGTATGAGAGGAAACATATCGTATCAGATGAAACTACATGAACATTAAAGTCATCTGCCATTTATATGAAAAGGAAATTAGATTTGAAATATTTATGTTCCCAGCTTTTGTCATTCTGATAATGTAATCACTTTTATCTTAGTATGTTAATTGCTATTTTTGTCTCGAAGTTTGAAAAAAACCCAGACTATTTCACTATTTAAAATAAATTCTCATCACGTCTCATTTCATAACCCTGATCTTAATCATGTTATTATCAGATATCATCTGATCTTAACGGATAATACAAATCTTGTGCAAGTATATGAGCGATTACATTTTTTTATAAAGACCATGCGCAGAATCTCCATGCACTGTTATAAAAAAAAAAACATATTTTTAGCGCGCAGCTTAAGCACGTCATTCTTACAAGTTGTTTAGATTTTTAGATAACTGCTTACACTTTGTTAAAATTGTTCAAACTTTTTTTAGCTCAGCTTGTTTGAAACTTTAAACATCTTGTTTATAAACTTTAAACAACAGTTGCTCGGATGACGGGGTTAAACAACGTGTTTAAAAGTTTCAAGTCGTTGGATCAGTCACTATCCACATTTTCGCGTTTAAATTGAAGGAATATCTGGAACATGGATTCTTATGAGTTTACCATTTTGCTTCCATTGGACACACCTTAGAATGTAAATGTCGCATATTTGATAATTTTCAAAAAGGAAAAAACGATCCGAAAATAATTGGGAAATTTTCAAAATTTGTAACTTTTCTGTATAACTGCCTTGTTTTATTTCTGCTTATGGTGTAAAATCGGTTTTCAATGTTTGTTTGTTTCTTAGTTTGTTTGCTTCGGCGCCAAAAACAACACTGACTCAAAGAGAGAAAAAAAATATATAAGAAATTAATTTCTAAAGAGCGCATAAAATGAATTTGTCAAAAATCTACAAAGGGTAATTACATCCTCGTTTAATATTTTTTTTTGTTGATTTGAGAAAAAGAGAGAGAGAGAGAGTGAGAAAACATATTTCATTCATAATTTAGCATATTAATAGTAATATAATTAAGCATATTTCAGTTACATAACGATATTATCTTGTGAAAAAAAATATTCAGTCTTGAAGATGACATTTTTTTTGGGGGGGGGGTCAAAATAGCCCAGACGGGGGTTACTTCATATGCTTGATTAACAGCCTTATGAAACATCATCTTTTAAGAAAAAAAAGACACATAAATTAATGACTCGACGAATACATAATTCAATTGCAAAGGGGATCATCATCAAATCAATTTAATTCACCTTAAGAATTAATAGACTTTTCTATCGATTTTCCTGAAAATCCTTGAAGGTCGGAAGATCTGGAAATTGCTTTTGGTGGAACAATACTTTTTGAATCACTAATGGGAATTCAGAGGAAATATTTTCCTATTCTGGCATCCGTCACCCATCAAACGAAAATGTTCTTAATGTAATAAATGTCATCTTATGGTATTACCGCCTGAACATTAATGGCCAATAAGTTTCAGTTTTAATTGCCTCAAATGTTTTCCAACTCTGAACCCCATCCGATCCCAAATTGCTGAAGCTGTCATGTTTACTACTATTTAAAAGATATGCTATAAAATCATTCTTATTCTATATTCATTATAAAAGGTTATGCGGCTAAATGTGATATCATTTACGAAATTATACAATACATGAGATTGTTTTATTCGTATAGAATATTTATCGTTTATCAATACATAGGCCCACACAAATACTATAAATTTAATAATTTGGGCACTTGGCGTTTCATTTTTTTCGTAAAAATCCAAAATATCATAATTTCTTCGTTATCGGCCAAGAATGGGGGGGGGGCGTTAGTTTGCCAGAAAACTCAACAAAGTTGAAGTTCTCCTGCCCCCTCTCTTATAAATTCGAAAACAATACTCACATGCGCCACTTGGTTGTTCAGGAGGATGGTGATGGTGAACCCCACGAAGACACCGGGAGACGCGTTGAGCCCCGCCAGCCAGTAGGCGATGGTGGAGGAGCAGAAAGGGAGGGCCAATTTCAGAGGGAGCTCGCTCAGGATCTTGGAGAAGAAGTAGCTGGAGAGACGGTAGGCTCCCGCTGATCGCTCCTTGTTGATGATGGCGCGCTCCTGCGGAACTGCGGTCAAAACGATGAAAACATTTCGGTCCATCTCATCTATCAGTTGAGTTCATACATTCATTCATTACCTTACAGAAATATAAATTCTTACATAATTCATTTAATTGGAAGAGCCGTGGTGTAGTGGTTCTGACTCTCGCCTTGTAAACAGAGGGTCGTGTGCTCGAATGCCACCGCGGTCTAGCGTCCTTTGGCAAGGCGTTAATCCACTCTTTGCCACTCTCGACCCAGGTGCTAAATAGGTACCCGGTAGGATGCGAAAGATATTTTATGTTTGATTTTGCCAGCGCCATAATGAGGCTGCGATGAATGCAAGGAATGCTCCCCAGGGAGTGGAAATTATGCACTTTTCGCGCGGGATTGAAATGAATCCAATGACCGGGGTAATAATATACTGTAACGCGCTTTGAGCCATTCTGGGAAAAGCGCTTCATAAAAATTGGCTATTATTTTTAATTAGGACGATACGATTCTTGTTTTCAAGAGCGAAAATTTGAGGTTTGAAAATTACAAACATTGAAAAGCTACCAAACGAAAGAAAATGGTAAAAAAATGTAAAGGATATAATTTCCGAATTTAAATTAATTCTGTCATAGATTTAAAATGAAGATAATGTATTTACAGATTTCAGAATATAAAGGAAAGTCTCGATTTATTAGAGATTGAATCTATTCACTAATAAAATCACAAATAATTAAACAAATTGTTACATTCTCCCGAAGGCGACAATACACATTTTCTTGTCGAAACGTCCAGATGGGCGCTTTTTGTCAGAGCCAAATATGGCCCACGAAAGATGCATGGTGCACCGTAAAACCCACTACACAAATTGTTATTCTTAAAAATATAATACAATTATTCTATATATAACGTTGAAATTCCCAACCCCTCAAAATTAATCATTTTACTCCCGGCTATGTTTCATTGACAGAACTTTGATATACTTTCCTACTTCCTATCTTGCTCGAAAAATATAATATCTTTAATGTCTCCACAAAAATAAATAAAAATGAGTATTTGGCTTGTGAATCATGGCGATGGCATTTTATTTCTCAACATCACAAATTTTTTTGGAATTGTTTTTGGTACCTGGCAGTGTTGATTTTGTGCAAATTATATAAAACAAAATTGATAGTTCTTTTTCTTTCCTCGATCAAATATCTCGGCCCCAGTGACGAGGGTTTTGTTCTAGGTCGAGTCTTTCCCATTCCTCGCTTTAGTAATGTTAACAATAATCCCATGCATTAAATATGATGTTCATTGTTTTTTCCTAAACGTAGCCGAATGACTTATGGAAAATAATAAGGCTTATCCAAAAATAAAAACCAAAAAAGTCACAAGGACAAAATAGGTCTAATTTTTTATTTTTTTTATAAACGAATAAACAAAAAATGACGGAAATTGAAATGAAATGTAACAACGGTTAACAAAATTCATGAAAATGGTATAGAATCACTATTAGATTTTTAGATAAAAGATAAACTAAGAGTAGCACAACATGGTGACTCTGTGGCTTTATATTTTCTTACCATTTGTGTACATGTCAGAGTAGTCACCTCGTTTTGCTTTTTAGCTACATTGCGTGATTGTATGGATCTAATCCCAATATCATAACCAATGTATTAATTTGAATTACCCAAGTTTCCTTAAAGTTCATTAGTGGGGGGACTGTAAATCAATGTTGATTTTATTTCTTAAAATTCCCGAGGTAGTTGATTACGTGCGTCTTCAAACGAATTGTAAAAACTGATCATTTTCAATATTTGTGTCATGTACATAGTTTTTGTCAAAAAATATGATTATGCTTCTAGTAGTGGCGTAATGAAGCAACATTTTGAGGGGGCCAGATAAGTTCGGTGTAAAAATAACAGAGGTAATAATGGCAGAGGTAAAAATGACAGAGGTAAACAATGGCAGAGGTGAATATTTCAGAGGTAAACTAGGTAAACTAGACATTTGACTAGTCCAAAGGACACAGATGCCCCTGCTTAACGCGATCATAAATTCATTCAATATGATCGATGTTAGTATCGTGCAGAAATCAATATGCATATATATATAATGAACAAATTTAGACCTTTGAACCAACTCGCATATATAATGAGCTGTGACCTTTGATCTGCGGACTCCGAATTTGAACTTAGCCTGTATTTTGGTGTCATCCACCTACACACCAAATTTTTTTAATTCATTAAATATTTTTCGAGTAATGCGCAGAAACCAACTCGCATATTTAATGAGCTGTGACCTTTGACCTGCGGTCTCAGAATTCGAACTTAGCCTGTATTTTGGTGTCATCTATATACCTACACTCCATTTTTTTTTAATCCATCAAACATTTTTTTAGTTATCATGCGGAAACCAACTCGCATATTTAATGAGCTGTGACCTTTGACCTTTGATCTGCGGACTCCGAATTCGAACTTAGCCTGTATTTTGGTGTCATCCACCTACACACCATTTTTTTTTTTATCCATTAAATATTCTTCGAGTTATCATGCAGAAACCAACTCGCATATTTAATGAGATGTGACCTTTGATCTGCGGACTCCGAATTCGAACTTAGCCTGTATTTTGGTGTCATCTACCTACACACCAAAAAAGAATTTTAAATCCATTGAATATTTTTCGAGTTATTGCGCGGAAACCAAGTGGGGGACAGACGGACGGACGCAGAGGCGTCGATCCTGGGGGGGGGGGGCAGGGGGGCGATCGCCCCACCAATGAAAATATTGGGGGGGCAAACATATCATTTTGCCCCCCCAATAATTCCGGATATGCATAACAAAAAACAAGATTGTAATGTTCAGCAAGCGAGATTGAGATACACCACTCGTTCTTTATTTAAAATCGTGCTCAAAATGTCCGCTTTTCAGATTGGAATATAAAAATTTTCAGCTCGCGCTTCGCGCTCGCATCATTTCTGTAGCAAAAACCCAAACTTTTAATGATTAAATTGGTGAATGTAAATGTCCCGTTTTCAGTTCTAAGCCTCAAAAGAACTGCTTCAATTTGCAATCATCTTTTCTTGGATATATAGCTTGTTCTTTATCAAAAACGTCCAGTAAACTGTCATTTTTTCAGATCGAAATATCAAAATTTTCAGCTCGCGCTTCGCGCTCGCATCTATCCTTTTTTTAGATACAAATCTTAATAATTGGTACCAAAAATGCTTAGAATATTAAGTTTTCAGCTCAGAATATAAAGAAATTAGAGCTCACTCTCGGCACTCGTACTATCTGTGTAGTGAAATACGTGTCTGTGTCTCATGAGTCATATATATATATACACAACAAAACAAGTAAGTCCCCCTAAATCAAATTGCTGTAACTTTTGAACCGTTTTATTTTGAGATATGATATTTCATAGGTGGTTTTCTACACTAATCAAACAACTCCTGTGGAAAAATGAGATCGATCGGTTGAGACATGTATGAGTAATTAAAGATTGAATTAAAAATGACCATTTTTAAAAGTCACAAGAGTCGTTTTTTCAGTTTGCTCAAATACGAAGTTGGGCAAAAGTTGTTTTTGGGTGAATTTTATGGTGTTATGCTGTTTTACTCTCCATCATTCAACCACTTCAGACCAGATTTTGATATCGTATGTTCATGGTTGAGTGAGCACAATGTATTGCAGGGGCTACGGAAGCGGGGGGGGGGGGGTGGGCTTCAGCTCCCCACTTTTTTCCAAAAGCATGTACATAAAATGTAAAAATGACCATACGATTGTGATTTTTTGCATGGTCAGCCCCCCCCCCCTCACTTTTGGCTCAGTCCTCCCCCCCCCCACTTTAAAAACCGTTCCGCGGCCCCTGTACTGTGACGTATCATTATAGGGGTTTATGGTAGTATCCTCTACAACTTGTTAGATCATGTTAAAATTTGAAAATGTTGGTGGCTCCCCCGATTATAAGCCCCTCCTCCATTTAAAAATTCTGGATCCACCACTGATTTGCCAATACATTCAACTGATCCCAAGAAATTGTTAGGAAAAGAATACATTTATGCAGTATAAAGAGTATTCATTCCTAAGTTTTCGAATGTGCTCGCTCAACCATGAAAATGTTTAAAGTTCGGAAAGTGTGTGGTGATAGAAATGATGGATGATAAAAACAACAGCAATTAAAGTCACATTTGAAACCGAATTCGCCCCCAATATTCACTTTATTACCCTTTAAAATGAGTCTGTGACATTGAAAATACAAATTTTCCCACTTTGATGCGTGCTCACTCATCCATAAATAAACAAATCGATTTCATTTTTGCACAGAATTTTGCCCATAGGTTGATAAACATTACTGCCAAACGACATTGCTAAAGACAGCCTTGAAAAAAAGTTCCACCATATTGAATAAAGGGTTACTTATTCTTAAACATATGCACCAATAATGTACACAAGTCTATGAGAGAGGAAGTCAAAATTTTAACAAATATGAAATGAGGGTTTGTTTCATGGACGGTTTTTGTTACTTCTGCCAACAGTTATTTCATGAAACTTCGCACATGGCTTAAGAGTAACACTATCTAAAAGGCGCGCACACCAAAATAACCATTCGATACGGCACAGAGCGGGGCCAAGGCCTTGAACTTTCTTCTCATTTGCATAATTTTCGAGTATTGTGTGCTCACTGATGCATTAAACATCGGGATTTTCATAAAAATCAAATCAAATCAACTATGCAAGGAGGTTTGTGACAGATATCCATAGCTACAAATTGCATTTTTTCCAATAACGTAAACAAGAGCTAATCACATTCCACATGTTCATTCAAGCGTGAATGTTTAATTAAACGCCTTTGAATCATTGAAACATATTAATTGGTCATGAACACAACGAAAAGGTTGAGAAAAGATCATTTTCAGTTAGCAAAATGAAACAATACTTGTCTATGATATTTGAAAATCGTATTTTTTTGTTTTCAATAAATGTTCATTGAACCGTGAAACGATAAATACTGTTGAAGAAACTCTTCCCAAAAGTAACTGTCATCATAGTCTATCATTTTTATTGATAGAAATGTGTAAAAAAATCCATTTATAGCAAATTTGGACTTGTGTTTATTCAACCGTGAAATTTAGCCAAAAAAGTTATATCGTCTTTTAGAAAGTACCTTTCACAAGCCTTCTGACTATTTCTTATGATGAGAATGTGGAATTAGTTCCAATAAAATTGAATCAAAGTCATGATATTTGGCTTGTGACTTTTGAAAAGTGACATTTTTGCCTTCTTAGGGTGCTCACTGAAGCATGACGTAAAATACGTCCATAACATTTACTCAGAGGGTAGCTTATGAAATTACCTACACGCTCATGTAAAAATATATTAAAAACTCGCATTGGTTTGGAAATTATTGATGTTTGTTTAAGGGGGGACTTACTTTTTTGTTGTGTATATATATATATGTGTGTGTGTGTGTGTGTGTGTGTGTGCGTGTGTGGGTGGGTGTTTTGTACGATCGAGCGCCTTTGGAACGTTAATGATTTTGCCCCCCCCCCCACCAATCTGAAAAATGGATCGACGCCCCTGGACATGCCCTGGACGGACGGACGGAAGGAAGGAAGGAAGGATGGAATGACGGACGGACGGACGGACGGACGGACAGGGGCAACGCTTTAATGCCCCCTCTGGACTTCGTCTGCGGAGGCATAAACAATGGCAGAGGCATAAATGACTTCTCTATCAAGAGTAATAGTAGTTATCATTCCACTGACATTTTTTTGCGACTAGTAATGTTTACACATCGTTTCGGTTTCGTGAACAAAAAATCACACATACAGCGATATGAGGTGCTGTTTTAATTCATTATTTGCCTCACGTGCAAGTCACGGTTTGGCATTCCTTCATATCATTATTTCTTTATCGGCCTAACAATGCTATTTACGAATTCGTTGGAAGTGTACCGTGAGGGCTTTTAAAAAGAAATCAAAGGACATATATATTCTTTTAATTCAATTTATCAGAAGCAAAATAAAACTGCTCTGTTCTCATTCTCATAACATTCGTATCAGTGGCGTACCTAGGATTTTCCAAAGGGGGGGGGGGGCAAATTCGTCCGCCAAAACAGGGTCTTCAACCGCAAGTAAAGGACGTTTATTAAGCACCAGTCAGGGGCTAACTCGTCAGGGGGGCAGGGATAGGTCCCTACATGTGTTGTGACTCGTCAGGGGGGCAATCTGCCACCCTCCCCCCCCCCTTATGTACGCTAATGATTCCTATCTGTCTGGCTGGTTCTTTTGATCTACAGCTTTGCCATGCTCACCGATTAAAAAAGGAGGAAGAGTAGACATGAGAGAGGTGGAGAGACAGAGAGGGTTTGGGGGCGGGGAAAATGGGGGAAAAACATAAAGAACGTAGAGGGCCGTGTAGAGGGGAAAGCATAGACGTTAAATTGTCACGAACGATTGTGGTTCAATATTTTGTCCTTATTTGTATGTCGTCTGTATTACTCTGTTTAGATATTGAATGACACACCCATGCATTCCCAGGTTCGGCACTGATTTTGTAACTTGTTAAAATCTTGTTTTGCCTGGTAAACCAATTTGGGGTCGATCGAGGGTCTTGTTCAGATTCGTTAAAGGTCTCCTGACATACAAAATCATGTTATCTTCAATTAATGTGTACGAGTCTCTTCTTCATTGAATCATGATTACCTGAGTTTATTATTTATCCACTCATCCTCTCATTCTTTACCCCGCGATGTCTTTACGCTTATCTTTGGCTCTTCCTTAATGTTGTCCAATTTTTATGTATGTGTCCCATCTTCTTAATTGCTAATTTCATAATTTTTTTTAAGGAACCTGCACACCTTACAAGCTATGCTTTTATGCAAGTTCCTTCATATTTCACTTTCATTTGTTGCCATTGTCATAATCTTCTGTATTATAATCAAAACGTATTCCTTGTATTGTGTTGATATTTTGTTATATATATTGTGACGTATGAGAATACGAAATCGAAGCCAAGCCCACCTTTCAGTTATAAAGCTGCTCCAGCCCGAAATTAAAATGGATTGGATAAGAATAGTTAAATTAAACAAACAATCCGAAACGATTACGTAGTAACACATTTATTCAAGAATTATTTTTTGCTGTTGCTGTTTTATGTATAATTATGACCATGAATCTGTAATGAGGGAACTGATGACGTCACGTTCCCATTTCCCATGATTTAATTTTATTTTTCATATGAAATATATGAATATATTATCTTCGCTGTAACAAGATAAGTTTCAGAAGCGACGGCCTTCCACTTTAAAGGAAGAGTCAATTTAGTTTGTAGATTTTTGAAGAAAAAAAATGGAAAGATGTGTAATGTTTCATACAACAAAACAGAAAAGAAAATGTCGGGGATATGACCTCATCATCTTCATCATTGCATTTCACGATGGCATGAATTCACAACTGTGTCACATAAATTATGTAAATCCTTGAAAATGGAACAAGTTAATTATGTTCTCATCCAATTTCAAGGAACTACTTAGCGAATCACTTATTTCATTTCATTCCTTATCTATTCAATTCTTTTCACTTTCGCACTTGGTTACCCTTTCAATTACACATATCCATTTTAATAAATAATAATTATTGAAACATTAAAAGGCATTTAATACAGATGTTTCTAAGCGCTCAATTTTATGACTATTAATTAACTACAGTGATTGTGAAAAAAAAATGAATAAATTACCAAATATCAAATTTTGATGTGCCAAGTGCTAAGCAAGTAAGAATAATCTCGCTTTTATTTTAAAGATATAGTCAAGTCGAGAAATATAGATAAATATAGTCATGGTTATTGCCGTGTTTATTATACTTACATGCACTAATAGCACCAAATATGGACTCGAACGACCAATATACAATAATGAAGAACATCTGAAGAAAAACAAATTTTGAAAGAAAGAAAGAAAGAAAGAAAGAAAAATGGAGATTCATTTAATAGCTGGAGGTGCAAAAAAATAATAATAAGGAAGAACATCGAATTCTAGAATAATTTAACTAAGACATCACATTGTAATTCCTCAGTTGTCCTTACGACATGTACGACATAAGGACCTTATGGTTTTAAACAAAGAAATGAACTCAGATTAGCGTGGCCTTGCGAAGCGGGGGTGCTGGGGGAGCTGAAGCCTCCCCCCCCCCCACCCCCCGCGACTTGCCAGTGGGTGCTGCGTGCGTTATTCACCATAGGCACACCCTTCCCCGGAAATTAGGTAGTTATAAAATGGCAGAAATTCCCAGACCAGAATCACCTTCACCTTTCAAAAAATCGTTCCTAGGGCCCTGGCCTTCAGGTTATTCAAGATCTCAGGCGACGATTTCTTCATCTTCTTCATCTTAACTTCCTTCAATCCAGCAAGTTTTCCATTGCGTGTCTAGCTTTACGTGACTCAGATCGTATCTTCTCATTCTTTAACTTTTACCTTTAACGATTTGAACTTAATGTTGTTCTGTTAAGATGCTTTGTCCCATTTTTAGTAATAACTTTCGATACATTGACAGATTGATGACAAAGATATAATTTCCCCTTTTTCCTTTCTCGTCCTCTCCCTTCTTTACCTTTTTCTTTTATAATACATACAATTTTTCTTCTCCCTTCTTTTGGTTGTTATGGAATGGTTTGCCATATGTAATAAGATCCTGTCCACCAGTAGAAACGTTCAAACTTAAACTAAAAACCTATCTGTACAAATAATTCCCATACATTTCTTTTTTCCCCTTTTATAAATCTGTTCTCAAGCATTTCACTAGCGCAGCGCAGTAGAATATATCCACATTATTATTTGTTATTTTCCATTTATCAGACACATCTTCCCATTCTCCCTTCTATGAGAAAATATGATTTTAGTCTTTATATTCTATTCAAAAAGTAAAATTTATGCAATTTATATTACATGGTGTACCAGAGAGCTGCTCGCAGACGACGAGATCAATACTAAAAACTTTTTAACAACTATATATCTTTCCTATAATTATTTGATGGATTTTCATCAAACCTTCACCAACGCTTTTCTCTAATTTGTCTGCTTTTAATAAAACCAATTTATTTTCAGGGTGTATCCCCCATATATGTGTGATAGATACTCCTGGCCCCCGTCTTACAAAGAGTTGCGATTGATCCAATCAACCACAGTTATATGGAAAGCCAGCAACGTCAACATCGATTATGCATGTTTGTTCAACATAGTTTCTAACTATGACGTATATTCATTCATTCATTGTTTTCTTGAAAATTCAGGGTGCTTCTTTCCTTTTACACAGGACATTGTTCAAATTTTCTGTAGTAAATATCATGACAATGATGGATTTCCATAGAATTGTGGTTGATGGGATCGATCGTAACTGTTTGTAAGACGGGACCTGAACATAAATCGGAAGAGCAATAAGCACGTACCATGCCGGTAATATCCCGTATCCTCTCTTCAATGTGATCCACTCTGAAATAGAACGCCCCTATGAAGCATCCGAGAAGAAGATGACGGGCTAACTCCAGCCGGGAGAGGATGATGGTTCTGTATTGCTTGAAGTTACGGTTAGACAGCGTGCAAACCTAATCATGATGTGATAGATACAAACATTTAGACAATCCAAACCAGAGTATAAACTTGGTTACGCCCTCAAACATATCAACATGTGAAAAATAGAAACATATTAAAGCTGAAATGCAAGTTTGGTTAGGTCCTTCAAATTTTTCAAAAAGAGTTTATTGCTGTTGTCAGAAACCAGATTAGAAAAATAAATGATAATTGGATGTCACTTTTTCATCGATGATAACGATCTAGAAATATATAATTAAGAAGAAAAAGATTAAGATGATCATGATGGGAAGGGATCATCCCTAAAATCATCTCAATATTACTTCATCTATTATCTATAATATCGATGTTTTCCCTTTTTAAACACTATTTGATATTTGACCGTCATTGAAGAATTGAGAATTGAAACGAATATTTTGTTTACGACAACGATATTAAATATTGGAGCCATTGAAATGGCACATGCAGTGAACGCATAGACGAGGCATACACATTTTCTTTCTAGAATCTAATCTCAAATCTCTAACATGAGAGGAAACCGGCCAAATGGAGTGGTAGATTTTGTCTTTTTTTTTTGTTTTACTTAAAGTTTTACTTTGTGCAGTCCTTACTTGATGCCAGAAGCTCGTCGGCCATTTATTGGTGTTGTCCTCCTTAAAATGTTCCTTGATCTGTTCGAGGTCATGCAGTCCAGCTATGGACATTCTACTGACCATTGGCTGCTGCATGGCGTACCCACTCTGGGCAAAAGAGGCCCGGACGCCCCTAGGTTGGCGCACCGCCCCTGCCCCACTGGATTGCTTGTGCCTGGAGCCCAGGCCGGGGAGGGCCATTAAGATGGAACGACGTGGGCCTGGGCCTGGCTGGATCTCATCAACAGAGAGGGCTGGAGAGAGGGAGAGAGAGGGAGAGAGAGAGGGGGAGGGAGGGAGGGGGAGAGAGAGAAGGAGAGGAGAAGGAGATAAGTAGGAGATAAGATGGAGAGGGGGGTGGAGGGCGTAATGAACCGAAGATTCGATGTTTTCTTGTCTAATCATAAAGTTTGATTTTCATTCTGACTTTAAAACATTATCAATATCATTACATCAAGAAGTACACAATAGATACAGGAAAGAAACATATAATTTTTAAATATCGAATGAGAAAAGATTGAAAACGTACGAGTTAGAGGCCATTTTGAAATCTGATCTTCTTTAAACTCAAAGTAAATAATATGTGACGCTCTCAATTCAATCTGAAAAGTGGTTTTAAACACACGTGGTGCTTTGAAAGAAGACGGGCACATGTTTTTCATATTTTCAAATTTCCCAATGTAAATCAAATTTCCTGAATCAATGCAAGCCGCACCCGTATATCAATAAAAAGAGTTCCTCCAACCACCGATTGACCCCGTCCTCTTTCTTTGCCATGGGAAGGCGATATAATCATCACTTTGAACATTCTTGAAACATTTTTGCATTAGCCTTTCTAGGATGTGCGCCCCTCGAACATTCGTATTTCCTTTCTGCTCATTAATGTCAAACTTGTCAACAAAATGTTACCCATAAATAAGAAATTCCAACCACCAGGGATGCGTATACATGTCACATGATCTGTATTCCATGTTATACGATTAAAAATATTTATAAAGAGTCTTCTTCAGACTGTCTAAAGTTACACAGGAAAAACGTTGTTTATGATTATTATAACAAAACTATGAGCGCCGATTGTACCAATATTATATAGAACAATTATTTGTTATATAATCATTATTCATTAAATAATAACTATTATTTATATATAATTTACATTTTATTTGTAAATAATTATTTTTATATAAAATAACATTTCTAATTATTTATATATAATACCAAGTAATACTTTATTATTTGTAAATAATAATAGTTCGACATTCCATTATTTA
This sequence comes from Lytechinus pictus, assembly GCF_037042905.1. Classification (NCBI taxonomy): domain Eukaryota; kingdom Metazoa; phylum Echinodermata; class Echinoidea; order Temnopleuroida; family Toxopneustidae; genus Lytechinus; species Lytechinus pictus. The sequence goes on along the minus strand of NC_087258.1, from coordinate 10,780,196 downwards.
TAAATAATGGAATGTCGAACTATTATTATTTACAAATAATGAAGTATTACTTGGAATTATGTATAAATAATTAGAAATGTTATTTTATATAAAAATAATTATTTACAAATAAACTTTTTGTAAATTATATATAAATAATAGTTATTATTTAATAAATAATGATTATATAACAAATAATTGTTCTATATAATATTGGTACAATCGGCGCCTCATACACCGTTTATTATAAGAACATTACAGTAGTTTTTAAAGGACTAAAAAAGGTAGTTGATTTATAAAAGATTAAAGATTATAATTTGTTGTTTTAAACACTTGTTTAAACTTTTAGACATCTACTGTAATGTTCATAATAATAATAAACAGCGTTGTATGTATATATATATATATATATATATATATATATATATATATTTATATAAATCCAACACCACTTTTTACAGTGTACTGGCGCATAACTAAAAACTACAATTTGCTCGTAATTGTAATACAGCGGGTGCCACAGGGGAGGGGTTGCCCCATATGATTTTTTTTCAAATAATGATTTTGATCAAAAGGGGGAAAGGAGAAAAAAGGAAGAAAAGAAATGAAAGATTATCAAGAGAGGGGCGTGGTTGTGAGAATCTCACTCCTGTCGTTTAAGTGAAAAAGTAGTGACGTCATCTTCATGTTGTCTTGCTGCCCTGGCCTATCCCCATCGAAATAACCTGGTGCCTCCCCTGTGGTAATGCGATATCAATGAATTGCCCCCTCCCAGTAACTCTCATAGAAAGTTACATGGTAATGACATTGGCTTTAAAGATCAACACGACCTAAAGTTAAATCCAATTTCAATTGAAATTTGATCAAAATAAGGAAGTTAACGCACACCTTAAGAGAATATCAACCATCAGCGTTTACTAAGGGAAGAAAAATGAAAAATAAGAATGAGTGCTGAGAGCGTGAAAGAAATTGGATAAGGAATGAGAAAATTGTGCTGTTTGAAAAGTGAGATCACTGAGACAATGTACTTCTCAAATTGGTTACTAAGTAGATTGAAACAAGTGATAAGGACTACCCTCCCACTTGCCATGTTCTCAATTACAATGAATTTGTGGTTTTCTCCTCGAAGAACATTTCACTCTCGTGGCGCTTAAGAAATAAAAAAATAGATAGCATATTGTATTGATATATCATATTCCCATAAACATGATAAATAAGAAAATGTGATTCTGAGTTAATTAGTAAAATAAATAGGACAATTCAGTCATTTTAGGTATTTTCAGCAAATGCGGAGTAATTCTTACTATATATCACAATGTATTGTCGATATATTGTTGGCCAATTTTAATATAAGCTGATGAGCATTTATCACGTTTATTGTCTTTCGTTAAAGAAAATGGATCTTCCACCAAGAATTTAACAAATAAAATATGAAAATATACAGCATAATAATAAATAAATAATAATTAACAACATTTATAAAGCGCTTAATACGCATCGTTTCTAAGCGCTGAATATACATAGACAAATATAAGTACAAGTACATGTCAGCGAAATACAAAATAAAATATAACATCAACTTAATACTATACCGAAAATTAAAGGAAAATGCATATAGGATAAATTACAAGGAATATATCACAATCAGCAACGAAAATTAATATGATTTACTACTGATGAAAAAAGTATAGGTTTTTAGTTTAGTCTAAAAAATGGGAAGTGTTGGATAGTCACGAATCATACAAATCAGTGGACGAGCCAATTACGATGATTACCTTTATACACAGGTAATTAATTCCGATACATTCGAACTAAATTGTGAGCGAACATCAAACTTTTGATCAAAAGGTGATTTTTGTCATCAATATTATTTTTGTTGTCAATAGCATTGTTATTATAATCATAATCTTCATAAGAATTATAAGTATAAAGGGTTTTTTTCACACAATTAAAAAATATTACTTTCTTGTTGTTTGTTCAGTATTGTTCAAGGGCGGAGGCTGGTTTGATCATGTGGAGGTGGAACTAGAGTGGTATGGGGATGCACATCTTGGGCAAATAAGATGGGTGCCGTACTCACCTAAATTGAAGTGAACCGAACTTTGTCCTTCTTCCAGTCTACTGACTTCCTCGCTGACGGTTCGAACCTCGGACCCTAGAGGCGTCAGCTCCCATGTCTGCAGGCGAGCGGCCCGGACTAGAGTTTCTTTCTCCGCCCTCGACCCTTTCATTTTATCAACTAACGAGAAAATGATTTTTATACCGAAATTTACTCTTTATACACCGATGAGGTATAAACTATGCACGTTGTCTTCAGAAAGATATTGGAGTAAACTGTATAAAATATGTCACATACAACTAATAGCATTTTGAAACATTTTGAGACAGTGGACAATAATATGTAACCTATTATGAGGTTTCATGAACAATGTTTTAATAAATTAGCGTCCCCCCAAAAAAAAACACACGAATTTCAATACCCAATTTTGCAATTACTCAATTGCAAATTCGCAATGAACTACTGGTTCATTCTTGTGAAAGAAAGCATGAATCTATTTCTCAGAGACAAAATTGTTTCATCAATTGCAATTTTTAATAATTTTCTTTTCTGATTGTACAAAAAAATCTTTAACATTCTGATATTAATATCATATTGTAAAATTTTGAAATATATATATATATATGATGTAAAAACATATTTTCCTCTAAAAAATATTGTGTTTTAGTTAAGATTTTTATAACATACAAAGGGATTTGGAAACGTACACTGTTGCTCCAGGAGCATGAGTTCTTTTTTTAAATCAATGTTAGGTGTCTAAAACAATCATGTTCATTATAGTCATGAGTCAAGCATGATGCATAGAGGGTAGTAAGTCTCATTAATTAACTTGATTGTCACGTTGATTGTTACGGATACTTACTAACGAAGTCGGCCGGGTTATAATGCTGAGAACAATGTAACCCTAGATGGGCAAAATAATCAGTCACTCGACCAGCCTGTCCGAAATACATAACCTAAATGGGTACAGAAATGAATCAAAACTTACTTTTCCACGTAAACATGCTAGAATATTAGAGATAATTATACCTCATAATAAATTGGGTTTGTTAAATGTGCTTTTCTGCCAGCTGTTGGCTACTGGTATTTCAATAATAGGAAAATCGTTAGAGTGATAATCTATCATTACAAAGGTGATAAAGTTATGATATTCCAAATGATGATCATCATCATCACCACCACTGACAACAAACACCACCATACTCCATAATGGTAATAATAATGATAATAATAATAATAATCATCACCATCATCATCGTAATCACCATCGTCAGCATCATCATCATCATCATCATCATCATCACCACCACCACCACTATCACCATCACCATCACCACCACCACCATAATCATCATCATCATCATCATTATGCTCATCATCATCATCATCATCATTATTGTCATCATCATCGTCACCATCACCACTTTCGTCGACATCATCATCGTCATCATCATCATTGTCGCCATCATCCAGTGGCGTACCTAGGATTTTTCACAGGGGGGGCAAATTCGTCCGCCAAAAAAATTGACAAGCAAAAAAAAAAAGGTCTTGCTAGTGCCATCATCATCACCACCACCATCATCTTCATCATCATCATTATCGTCATCAACAACATTATCATCATTGAGTCGTCGTCGTCATCATCCTAATCATCATCG